>NC_138190.1:88098251-89298251 GCF_964194105.1 Spermophilus citellus
GCATGTATATACATATATATGTATAATATATAATATATGTGTAGTATACATATATATGCATGTAGATACATACATATACATATATATATACATACATATACATATATATATATATGCATGTAATATATATATATATGCATGTAATTTTCTTTAACCATTCACTTGTTGATGGGCATAGGTTGAATCCTTATCTTAGATACTGTAAATAGTGTCACAATAAACATGGGTATTCAGCAATCTTTTTGTATGCTGACTTCATTATATATATATATATATATATATATATATATATTCAAGAGTGGAAAGCTGGATCACATGGTAGCTCTGTTTTTAATTTTTTTGAGAAACCTCATTACTGTTTTTATATAGTGGCTTGTTTTATATAGTGGCTGTAATAATTTATATTCTCACTAACAGTATATAAGGTTCTTTTTTCTCCACATATTTATCAGTATTTGTCATTTATTTATTTGATAGCAGGCATTCTAAATGGGGTGAGATAAAATCTCAGTGTAAGTCTTATTTGTATTTCTCTGTTGGTTAAAGATATTGAGCATTATTTCATATAATTATTGGCAATTTGTACTTTGAGAAGTATCTGTTCAGTTCATTTGCTCATTTTTTGATTGGATTACTTGTTTGTTGTTTTTTTTTTAGTGCTTATATATTCTGGATACTAATCCTCTATTAAATTAATAGCTTGCAAATATTTTCTCCCATTCTGTAGGTGTTTTCTCATACTGCTGATTTTCCTCTGCTGCACAGAAGCTTTTTAATTTGATGTAATTCCATTTTTAATTATTGTTTTTATTTACTTAATTATTGGAGTCCTTTTTGAGAAATAGAATAAAAACAAGAAGAAATTTAAAAAGAAAAATTAAATATTAAAAAGAAGAGAAGAAAGAGAGAGGAGAGAAACAAAAACAAAACAGTAGCAACAATAAAAATATTAATAAAAATAAAAATTTCTTCTCCAGTGAGGTGCTTGAGTGAGTGGGCAATAACAGAAACTCACATCTGTGCCAACCAAAGCTTCTTACCATGATTTCTTAAGCTGTGTGTGGCTTGGACAGAGCAAAAACCCCAAAAGTTATTCACTCCCATCTTCTTTCCTTTGTGGTGCTCATCAGGTAACTAGAGGAAGTGATTTGTGGCTGGAGTCAATTGTAATGCCTCTCAGAAGCTTTACATTCTGAAGTAAGTGAGTGGAATGCATAACTCCCTAGGGAAAAATCTTTCTGGAATTATTTGGGTGACACATTGAAAACAATGTAGACATCAACAAAGTGGCAGGTCATGGAAGCAGTGAATGCAGAACTCTCCAAAGTTTCTCTGTGAAGCTGTGCACCCTGAGGGCAGGGTTAACATTGTCTCTGTGGTGTGTCCCTATAGAGCCCTGAAGGTGGAGAGAGACTATGGCATCTCAGAGATCTGTGCTGGGTGTGCAGGAACACCATGAATCTGGTGCTCTCAGTCCTGGCTTTCACATACCATCACATGAGACTGCTCATTCCCTTGGATTACAATAGCTGACCTGGCAAACTGCTAATTCTAAAGGAAATCTCATTCTGTTTCTATTCATGCTCATTCTCAAAGCTGTAAATTCAAACAATAAGGACTTTCTCAAGAAGTCTCTCAATTCCAGCACCATGAGAATATGCTAGGAAATTCAGAGTACTTCTCCAGAGGCAGATTAATAAGAAAATCTTAGGATAATTGTTTGTTTAGCCTGTGTTTCTGCAAGGTGCTGAATTCTGTGCCATTGGTCACTGGGACTCAGCCCCCACCAAAGGGACATCCCCTTTCCTTCTGCCATGCTTCCCTGCAATGGGAACTGGGGCATTCTGTTTCAACTCTCTATTCCACTGTCCCACGTCTTTGGGTTTCTTAAGTCTCTGCCCAGTATTATCTCCAGCATTCTTATATGGTTACCCCACCTCAATGACAGCTACATTTCAGGTTTTTTATTTCTATCTTATGGAGATGAAGGTGAGTGCTGGGTGCCTCTAATTAGCCATCTTGGGATGATCCTCTGCTATTTTTCTGTAATGGTTTTAAGCTTACAAATTTCAAAGGCTAATTTACAAATTTCCCCCAATCTGGTTGTGTCTAAACTCATATAAAGAAAGTAGAAGATTATGGCCACAAACTTGTCACAACTCTGTGAGAAAAATCAAGTGAAAAATTAAAAAATTAAAAATTATATATCTATGGTATACCATAGAATGTGTGTGTGTATATATATATATATATATATATATATATATATATATGTATATATGAATAAATTACTCAGCAAATGATTTGTTTTATATATATATATATATATATATATATATATATATATATATATATATATATATATATATGGCATAAAATGACCATATAGAATTAGATAATGTAGTACCACTATTACTTTATAGAATAAGAACTGAAGATGATAATTCATTTGCCTATGATGACAAAGGTAATAAATAGCAGAAAGAGGCCTAGCTTTCAAAGCTGATTTTCTACCCTTTTCATAGTAAAACCCAAAGTGCACTATTTTTTTATTTTATTGAAAAATATTTTATTTTCCTTGTTTTTGATTACTGTAACAAAATATCTGAGATAATTAACCCCCAAAAAGAAAAGGTTTGTCTTATTATTTCAGAGTTTTGGTAGATATTGTGTGTCATGGGAAGATAAACATGATTATTATTCACTTAATATACATTAATATAGGTATTCATATAAACTGATTTGTTTCCATCTCACAGTATGGATACACCATATCATATTAGTCCTTGAGGATCATTTTTTAATTTATTCTGATTTGTTATACATGAAGGGAGAATGCAATTCTTTTCAAATTACACATATAGAGCACAATTTTTCAAGACACTGGTTGTACACAAAGAATTTTCACACCATTTGTGTCTTATACATGTACTTAGGGTAATGATGACTAACTCATTCCACTATCATTCCTACCCCCTTGCCCCCTCCTTTCTCAGCTATCCCACTCCTTGGTTTTTTACCCAAAGGACTTAAAAACAGCATACTACAGGGACACAGTCATATCAAGGTTTTAGCAGCACAATTCACAATAGCTAAACTGTGAAACCAATCCAGATGCCATTCAGTAGATGAATGGATAGGGAAACATTGGTAGATATACACAATGGAACATTACTCAGCATTAAAATAGAATAAAATCGTGGGATTTGCAGGTAAATGGATGAAGTTGGAGAATATAATTCTAAGTGAAGCAAGTCAATCTCAAAAAACCAAAGGCCGAATGTTTTCTTTGATATGAGGATTCTGACTCATAATGGTGTTGGTGGTGGGAGCATGGGAGGAATGGAGGAAAAGTGTACTATTTTTTAAAAATGTGTAAACTATAAATTCTTCCACTTGAACAGAAAGACAATGTGGTGTTACTAGAATAAGCGTTATTATCTGAAAATAAAGTGTGTTTTTGTTCTTTATTCTTATTTCCATAGAACCTTGACCTTATTTTATGATTTAAATAATTTCTTAACTCTCTGAGGATATTAATAGTAGCTTTTGAAAATATTCTTTTTGGAATATTCTTTTTCTCTCTCTCCCTGCCCCACACATACATGGGTCTCCCTGTCTGTCTGTCTGTGGATCTATCTATCTATCTATCTATCTATCTATCTATCTATCTATCTACCTACCTACCTATTAAGAGAGTAAGTTCAGTAGGATGGGAAATATAAAGTTAATTTATAAGAATAAATATTTTTACTATATACAATCAATCCATTAAAAAATACAATGGAAAACAAGACCATATTTGCCACACCACCAACAACAAAAGAATAAAATGCTTAGGAAGAATTGTGCAAAGCAAGTTAGTAGGAATACAAGCAACAATAAGTGTTGGAGAGGATGTGGGGAAAAAGGCACACTCTTATATTGCTAGTGAGACTGCAAATTGGTACAGCCAATCTGGAAAGCAGTATGGAGATTCCTTAGAAAACTCGGAATGGAACCACCATTTGACCTAGCTATCCCACTCCTTGGTTTATACCCAAAGGACTTAAAATTAGCATACTACAGGGACACAGCCATATCAATGTTTAGAGCAGCACAATTCACAATAGCCAAATTGTGCAACCAATCTAGTATCCTTCAATAGATGAATGGATAAAGTAACTGTGGTACATATACACAATGGAATATTACTCAGCATTAAAGGAGAATAAAATTTTGGCATTTGCAGGTAAATGTATGGAGTTGGAGAATACCATGCTAAGTGAAGTAAACCAATCCCCAAAACCAAAGGCTGATTGTTTTCTCTGATAAGTGGATGTTGATCCATAATGTGTGTGTGTGTGTGTGTTGCGGGGAGCATGGGAGGAATGGAGAAATTTTGGATTGGCCAAAGGGGAGGGGAAGGGAGGAGGCATGGAGATAGGAAAGATGGTGGAATGAAATGGACATCAGTACCTTAGGTATATGTATAAAGACACGAATGGTGTGACTCTACTTTGTATACAACCAGAGACATGAAAAATTGTGCTCCATTTGTGTACTATGAAATGAAATGCATTCTGCTGTCATGTATAACAAATTAAAACAAAAAAATAAATTAATTAATTTAAAAAAGAATTGTGGAAATCATATGAGGAAAACACTAGTAAAAGACAAAATATACTTTACTAAATGGAAAGATATACTTTATTTTTGGAGAGGGAGGATTCATATTGTAAAAATATTACTTCTAAGTTAATTTAAAACTTTAACAAACCATCAATATTTTTTATCTGGGAGGAAATTCTTAAGTTCACATGAAGAAAAAACAGGCAAAGTAGCCAGGAATCTTTAGGAAAAGGCATACATTAAAAGAAAGACAGTATTTTAAAATTTAAATTCTCTAAAATTAAAAGTGTGGTATTGGGGTAATGAATAGACAGAACAGAATAAAAAGTTCAGAAATGGACCCAACTCCAGATGGGAACTTAGTATAGAGCATCTCAAATAAGTGTGGTAAAATGGATTTTTAATAACAATCGTGGAGAAAGAAAAAGCTGGATCTGTATATTATACCATATACCAGACTAACTTTCACGTGAGTTAATGATTTAAATTTAAAAAGAAACTAGAAGAAAACATAAGTGAATTCCTTTAAAATCTTAGAGTATGAGAGAGTTTTCTAAACTGACTTTAAATACAGAATATATTAAGGAAAAAGATTGACACATTTGAATACATTTAAAAAAAATCTCTTCTTTATGGCAAAAAGCACCATAAGCAAAGTAAAACTGAAAGACAAAGTGAAAATATATTTGCCATTTATGTCACAAAGAGCTACTCTCATAGAAAATACCAACAACCTCACAAAAAAATGAACATAAGCCATGAAAAGATAATTAAAAAAAAGAGAATATTCATAAAAAATAAAAAGATGTCCAATGGCATTCAATACAAGAAAAATTCAATTTAAAACTAATGCAAAATACTAATTCCTACCTATCAGTTTAGAAATAATACAAAATTTTGACAATACACTGTGCTGATGATGCTTTGGAGGAAAAAGGGAACAATTCATATGGAGAAGAATGTGGGAATGTTTAACATAATTATAGATCTATATTTTTTGACCTAGCAATTCACTTTTGGAAATCTATCCTATAGAAAACATTACATACAGGTGTACAAATTTACATTTGTACCATGACAGGAAAAAAATGAACAGAAATCTAAATACAAAATGTCAAAACCAAAATTACAACAAAAGTGAAGATCATAATGTACTGATATGAAGAGATCTCCAGGAGATATATATATATATATATATATATATATATATATATATATATATGTATATATATATATATATATATATATAACATATGTAATTTTATTTTTTTATATATATTATTTATTTTTATGTGGTGCTGAGGATTGAAGTCAGGGCTTTATACATGCTAGGTGAGCGCTCTACCTCTGAGCCACAACCCAAGCCATCTAGGATATATTTTTAATGAGAAAATTTTATGTGGAACTATATACACACAAACCATCTTTGTTAACTAAATGGGGAAAGTAAAGATATAGAGTCATATTTTCTTGAATTTACTCAAAGAAATATTTTTAAAACAAATAAGAATCTAGGGGAGTGAGGATGGGAAGAACATGAATAGGGGAAAGGGTAGGAGAAAAACCTGATAGTTTATTTTTATTTACATTGTTTTGACCTATAAACTATGTAAATATGTTATTGGTTGAAAGAGTAACAATAAAGATAAAAATGTTTTACTTACATTTTACCTATTTCCTTGTTTTGTTTTATCATTTATCTGTTTGGTCTCTTGCTACACTGGTATTATCATTGGGTGATTCCAAAATGCCAGAACCTGAAGAAGAGATTCTACGGACCTTTCCATTTTTCAAGGGAAAAGTTAATCTTCTTAGGAGCTAGATGCTTGGTTTCTGGCATTCTAGAAGCAGAGGAGAGGGGACAGGAGTTGAGATACTTCCTCCAGCTGCTTTGAGCTCCACGTCCATTTTTTTTCCTTCTGCTACATATTTTTGTTCAATTTCTCCAAGGTATAACATTTTGGTTATAGGAGATTTGCCCGGAATCTCAGGTGATGATGCAACTATTTCATTCATAGGCTTTCAACAACCAATTGTCCTATATTATCCCATTGCCTCACTGTAGTTTTTCTGAGGTGTTTTCTATCTATAAACCCTGTTTCTGTGAGCATTTTTTGAAGTGAATCAATATTTTTCTTTGAGTTTGGGTCTTAATCCCAAAGGATAATCCTGAATGTTGAAATCTTGACAGAATATAACTCCTAAAGTCTAAAAATCCTCAAAGATTAAAATCCCCAAAATATAATTCTGGAAAAAATAATAAAATTAAAAAAAAATACTTTTGCTTTTTAAATGGGATTTATTTGAGAAACATGTAAAAACACAGCAGAACAGTTCATAGGCCATTTTCCATTATAGAATAAGCAACAATAACAATAATAATACACATATTTTTGTAAGTGTAAGCATTCAGATATATTGACATGGGTATGAGCAGATAAATAATATTCTCTTTAAAAAATAGGTCAAAAGTGAAACATAAATGCATATCACTATGATTGATAATCATCTACACCAAACTGTACAAATGTGGTCATCTGAAATACCATGATGGACAAACTAGGTCTTTTGATGAGATCAAAGAAAAACCACTATGGGTCATCTAAAAACCCAAGATCACTTTTGCAAGTGCAGATATGCAAAAAGGGATATTTCTTCCTCATAGTTGAGGAAGTTTCAAAGTTTTTACTTATATGCATAGTGTTCATACACAAATTCAATGTCTTGATAATGCACTTTTTCAGAGTCAAACTTGAAAACAAGTTCACATAACTGCAAAAATCTCTAAAACTCTTCATACAATTTATATGTGTAGCATTAGAAATGATGCACAGATGAAATACATAGCATAGCAAATTGTAAAAAATAATTCTAACATTTTAAAATTATAAGAAATAAACAAAAAAAGAAAACCAAAACCAAACAAGTCCCTCAAACCAAAATAAATCAATAAATAAACAAATCAAAAAAAGTTAAAAGAAAAAGAAAATGTGACATGAAAAATGTACTTCAGGGATTGTTTATGGGCAATTGCATGGAAGTAGTTCGTAAGAGCTGATCAATTCACAACTCATTATATTTTGAAATCTTGTGTTGTGATGAATGGCCATTTCTTTTCTTTTCCTTTTAGGGCCTAACTCTCCTTGGAGAATATATTCACATTAATTTTCTATGTGTTGGTGCTCTTTTTAAAATTCTTCATTGATTACAGTATACATTGACATGAACGTTCTTTTAGTTTCATGAAAAGATTTAATCTTATAAACAAATACTCCAGATTTTATATTTAATAATTCCTAGCCATTCCCTTATTACATTTTTCTGTTCTCTTTGGCATGTTTCTGTGTTGTAGTTGGAACCTATTCTTCATGCACTCATATGAATACAACAAATTTGGTGGAAACAATACTGGTGATTGAATAGCAACACTACTGTGTAATATCTTTTTATCCTACTGTGCACATAATTATTTTCAAACAAGACAGTAATTTTTCTGACTTCTTTAGGCAAATATGGTTTTAATTCATCAAAAGCACCTAGAATTTCATCATTTGGAAGGAATGCCAAAGGAAACAAATGATATGTTTTTGTATTTTATAACTGAAGGGGTTTTTTTTTTAGCCACTTATATCACATGGCTAATTTCTCCCTCAGAATTTTTTTTCCTTCTCCTATAGAGCTTTTCTTTTCATGGTAATTGTGATTTTGAGGATGGGGTGTTCAGGATTTCATTAATTTGGATTTAATCATTTGAGATCATGTTTTTTTTTGTGATTTTTGGCCTTTTACGATCTCAACATTCAGGATTATAGCATTTTGAAAATGCTAGATATTTCTAGATTATAACTGGCATCATCTTCTCCTCCTCCTCTCCCCAAACTTCCTCCTTATCCTTGCCTTTCTTCTTCTTTATTGTAGCAAAACATATATAGCATAAAATTCACCATTTTAACCATTTTTTAGGTGTATAGTTCAGAGACATCATGTACATTCACAATCTTGTGCAACCATCACCACCATCCATCTCCAAAAATTGTTCATCTTCACAAAATGAAAATCTTTACCTATTAAACAATAACTCTTCATTCCCCTTCCTCAAGTTCGTGACAGCTGTTGTTCCATTTTCTGTCTCTGTGAATTTCACTAATCTCAGAACCTCATATAAATGGGATTGTACAGTGGTTGTTCTTTGGTATGTGGTTTATTTTATTTAGCATAATGTCTTCAAGGTATAACTATGTTGTATCATATGTAGCATTTTCTTCCTTTTAAAGACTGAATAATATTCCATTTTATGTGTACATATTTTCTTTTTCCATTAATCTAGCTGTGGACATTTTTTTTCTGTTTCCATCATTTGGCTATTGTGAACAATGCTGTTATATATATGGATATATAAACATCTGTTTGAGATGCTGTTTTTAATTCTTTTGTGTATATTTTCTGTTAGTGCAATTGATAATGTAGCAATTCTATGTTTATTTATTTATTTATTCATTGATTCTGGGGATTATGCCCTGGGGGCACTGAGCTGCAATCCCAGCCATTTTTATTTATTTTTTAAATTTTGAGACAGGGTCTCACTAATTTGCCCAGGATGGCCTCAAACTTGTGATCCTCTTGCCTCAGTCTCCCTAGTCACTGAGACTACAGGATGTGCTAACCTGCCTAACTCTATGTTTACTTTTTGAAAAACTGCCTATTTTCCACAACAGCTGCATTATTTTACATCCCCATCAATAGTGCACAAGAGTTCAAATTTCTCCACAACCTCACCAATACTTTTTATCTTTTTGTTTTACTTTTCTTAAAACAATAGCCATCCTAATGGTATCTCATTGGGGTTTGATTTGCATTTTCCAATGATTAGTGATGTTGAGCTTCTTTTCTTGTACGTAAAAGCTATCAGTATATCTTCTTTGAGGAAATGTCTATTCAAGTCTTTTGCTCATTTTTGAATTGGGTTGTGGGTTCTTTGTTGTTGAATTGTAGGAATTTAAAAAATATGCTTAGGAAATAAATCCTTTATCATATTTGATTTGCAAATATTATCTTCTATTTTGTAAATTATCTTTTTAATTTGTTGATTTTGTTCTTTGATGTACGAAGGTTTTTAATTTATCTCTTTTTTCTTTTCTTGCTTATGCTTTTGGTATCATATCCAAGAAATCATTGCTATGTTTCATGTCATGAATACTTTCCCTTGTTTTCTTCTAGATTCTTATTGTTTTAGCTCTTACATGTAGGTATTTGATCCAATTTCTTTCTTTTTGTGTATGGATTTCCAGTTTTCCCAGCACCATTTGTTGAAAAGACTGTCCTTTCCTCACTGAATGGTCTTGGCACACTTGTCAAAAATAATTTAACCATATACACAGAGTTTATTCCTTTTTTAATTGGTCAATTGTAGTTGTACATAATAGTGAGATTTGTTTACATTCGTACATGCACACAATATAACAATGTAATTTGGTCAATATCCCTCTTGAGCACTTTCCCCCACACCTTTCTCCCACTTCCTGGTCCCTTTTCTCTATTCTACTGATCTCCCTTTGCTTTTCATGTGATTGCCCCTCACTTGCTTTTCCTTTTTCCTCTCTAATTTCTATTAGACAGAAAACATATGACTCTTGACCCACTGAGTTTAGCTTATTTTGCTTAATAAAATGGGCTCAAGTTCCATTCCTTTTCCTGCAAATGACATGATTTCATTTTTCTTTATGGTTAAATAAAACTCCATTGTGTATATATACCACATTTTATTTATCCAGTCATTTGTTGATGGATATCTAGGTTGGGTCCATAGTTTGGCTGTGCTGCTATAAACATGGGTATGCTAGTATCACTATAGCATGCTGACTTTCATTCTTTAGGATAAATACCAAGGAGTGGTATAGCTGTGTCATATGGTGCTTCAATGCCTAGTCTTTTGAGGAACCCATACTGATTTCCATAGTAGTAGTACTAATTTACAATCCCACCAACAGTTTAAAAGTGTTCCTTTTTCTCCACATCCTCTCCAGCATTTATTATTGTTTATATTCCTTTTTTTGTAAAATATTTTTTTTAGTTGTAGATGGACACAATACTTTTATTTTATTTATTTATTTTTATGTGGTGCTGAGGATTGAACCCAGAGCCTCGCGTGTGCGAGGCAAGCTCTCCACTGCTGAGCCACAACACCAGCCCTTTTTTATATTCTTCATGACTGCCATTCTAACTGGTTTGATATAAACTCCCAGTATAGTTTTGATTTATATGAAAATATAAATTGCTAATGATGTTGAACCTTTTTAATATATTTGTTGGTAATTTGCATTTCTTCTTTTAAAAGTGATTATTTAATTAATCTATTCATTTATTGAGTTATTTGATTTTTGGTGTAAAGTTTTTTTTTTTTTTTTTTTTTTTTTGGTGGTGCTGGGGATTGAACCCTGGGCCTTGTGCATGCAACTGAGCTATATCCCCAGCCCTTGGTGTAAGTTCTTTTTTGAGTTCTTATATATTCTAGATATTAACACTTTGTCAGAAGAGAAGCTAACAAAGATTTTTTTCCATTTTGTAGGTTCTCTCTTCACATTTTAATTTCCTTTGCTGCATAGAAGCTTTTTAATTTGATGTTATCCCATTTATTAACTCTTGGTATTATTTCCTGAATTTTAGGAGTCCTATTGAGAAAGTAGTTGCCTGTACCTATACACTGGAGTGTTGGCCCTGTATTTTCTTCTAGGAGTTATATTGTTTCTGGTCTAATTTCTAGTTTAATCCATTTTGAGTTCATTTTTATAGAGTGAAAGATAAGGACCAGTTTCATTCTTTTTTTTTTTGTCCTTTTTTTATTGGTTCTTTTAAGTTATACATGACAGTAGAATCCATTTTGATAAAAGTATATAAGTGTGTTTATATATGGATAACCAGTTTTCCAAGAACCATTTGTTAAAAAAAAAAAAAAAGGTTGTCTTTTCTCCAGTGTATGTTTTTGGAAACTTTGTCAAGGATTCAGATAACTGTGGATGTGAGGGTTTGTTTCCATATCTTCTAACTTGTACCATTGGTCTATATGTCTGTTTTTCTGCCAGTATCATGCAGTTTTTTGTTACTATAGCTCTGTGGCATAATTTGAGATCAGGAATTGTGATGCCTCCAGCATTGTTTTTTTTTTCTTTTTGGTTTAATATTACTTTGGCTCTTCTGGGTCTTTTATTCTTCCAAATGAATTTTAGGACAATTTTTTTCTAGTTATGTGAAGAATGTCATTGGTATTTTCAATATACAGATTGCACTGAATCTGTATATTGCTTTTGGTGGTATGGTCATTTTAACAATATTAATTCTGCCTATCCATGAAAATGGGAGGTTTTTCCATCTTGTGTCTTCTTCATTCAATTTCTTTCTTCAATGTCCTATAGTTTTCATTGTAGTGGTCTTTCAATTCCTTGGTTAGATTTATTCCTAGATATTTTTTTGAAGTTACTGTGAAAGGGTTTGTTTTCCTGCACAAAGCTTATTTCCATATTTTTATTGTATTCCATTGATTTATATGCCTGTCTTTATGCTAACACCACACTTTTAAAATTATAACTGTATAATAATTTTTAAATGAGAATTCATGAGACTTCCAACTTTGCTCTTTTTTAGGATTATTTTGGCTGTTTGGGGTCTCTAGAGATTCTGTATGACTTTTAGGATGGATTTGTAGAAAAATATCATCATAATCTTGATAGGGATTGCGTGGAAACCATAGATTCCTTTGGGTGGTAGAAATCTTAATAATAGTAAATCTTTCAATTCATAGATACAGATGTTTTCACCATTAATTTCTGTTTTCCTTAATTTCTTTCAGCAACATTTTATCACTTCAGTTTTATATGTCTTTCCCCTCCATGGTTAGGTTTATTCTCAAGTATTTTATTTTTGAAGCTATTGTAAATGGGATTGTTTTCGTAATTTCTTTTTTTTGTACTTTTGTTATTATAAAGAAAATCTACTGATTTTTGTGTATTGATTTTGTGTCCTGTTACTTTGATAAACTCCTTACAGATTTCTATCTATTTGGTCTTCATCATGTTACTTAATGTCCTGTGCCTCAAGTTTCCTTATCTGTAGAGTGGTAGTAGTGTTAGTGTCTAATTCATAGGCCTGATTTGAGGATTGTATGTATGATATAATCTATGTACTCACAACAATATCTGGCTCCTAGTACTCATTTAATAAATATTGGATGTTGTTAAATATTTTAAATTGTATAGAAGAAATGTAGCTAAAACAAAATTATATTTTTATAAATATCATTTTTTAGGATGAGGTAAAATTTAAAAAATGAATCTATTTGAAGAACAAAATAGGTGAATTTACAGATTTTAGGGCTGGGGCTATGGCTTAGTGGTAGAGCACTTGCCTCGCGTGCAAGAGTCACTGGGTTCAATACTCAGCACCACATAAAAATAAATAAATAAAATAAAGATATTGTGTCCATCTATAACTAAAAATACTTTTAAAAATACAGATTTTATTTTGACAAGGCAACTATTTGGAAAGACTGAAGTTTAAAATACTGTGGTCTGTCTGAAAAATCCTTACATCTTTAAAAAGCAGTAAATTGTGAAGATTTAAATTTTGACCCCCTCCCTCCGATACTTTCCTACTGATGTGTCAGAGGCCTTAGGGCTAAACTATCATCAGAGCTTCCATTTTCTATACCAACTTAAGAACTACTTTCTCGAAAACCATATGAATTGAGAATAAAAATAGAAGCCCATGACTGACTTCCACCCCTCTACCCTGCACAACCCTCTCTAAACAGCCTGCCCACGTGCTTGCACTGGGAGGGAGAGACATCAGTGTCTCTGATACTGAGAATGGTCAATGTCAAGGTTATTGAAGTACTAGTGGCTTCTACCTGTTTTACTTTAGAAGGCAAGAAAGGTTCAAGTTTTTTTTTTGTTGTTGTTGTTGTTTTTTTGTTTCTTTGATACCAGGGGTGCTTAACTACTGAGCCACATCCCCAGCCCTTTTTAATATTTTATTTAAAGATAGGGTCTCGCAAAGTTACTGAGGTTGGCTTTGAACTTGCAATTCTCCTGCCTCAGCCTCTGGAACCACTGGGATTACAGGTGTGTCCCACTGCACCCAGCAGGGCCAAGTCTTTAGGTAACAATGATAAACATGGTGGTGAGGTAATGTTCACAGAATGGAAAAAGATGCAGTGGCACACAGAGGAAGAGTGGGGATGAAAAACCTGTTCCTAATATATTTTAACCATTTTTTCCTTGAGAGTTTTAAGTATGCTTAATAAAAGGGATCTTTCCCACAGTTACCATGTGAAAGAATCTGTACCATCACTAATGTAGGGCTCTTCTGTCCTGCTGAACATGTTACTTGGCTATTGGATGTTGTATTTTGATAGTGCCTGAAATTTGAGTCTGATACCTTGATGCCAGTGTGGAGTCATTTAGGAGCCACAGTTGTAACTTTTGCCACATATGCCTACCATTGACACAAAGATAACAAATTAATATTTTATTTAAAATAAATTAATTAAAAAAACTTGACTTAAGCCATACAAGCCATAACAGTTATGAAAAGCTTGGGATAATCTATTGATTATATATATATATATATATATATTTTTCAATGCCTAAGAATTAAGAAGAAATGATCCCAAATGATCAAGAATTATTTAATGTACTACCAGTGGTATTGGTACCACCCTGAGAAAATACTGTGTTAGTGGAATATATATTCCCAGATCAAAGGAAGCTTGATACAGCTATCTAATCACAGGATGTCCTCATCATCCAGAAAAAAAACTGGCAGCAGAAAAAGGCACTTGAAAAAATATATGTGAAAAGAAAAGCATTTCATGAGAAATAGTGGAAAAATAAAGAGTTTGATTAAAGGTTTAGTTCAAAGTGAAATAATTATGGAAAGAGGTTTACGTTATGTTTAACACAATAGTATTTCAACAGGTTTCTAATTCTTAAAACAAAAAAATATGCTGGGCATGGTGGTACATTCTTGTAAATCTCAGCTACACAGGAAGCCGAGGCAGAAGGATTGCAAGTTTGAGGCCAGTCTCAACAACTTAGTAATAACCTGTTTCAAGACAAAAAATAAAAGAGCTGAGGATGTAGCTTAGTAGTAGAGAACCCCTGGATTCAATTCCCAGTACCAAAAACATAAATAAATAAATAAACAAACAAACAGATAAACATGAATAAATAAATTGTTGCCTTTTTGGAGTATAATTTTCTAACAAACTTATGTGATAGCACTATTAAAATCTTCATTTTTGTCTTTCATTAGAGGTCCATTTTTTTTGTGAATATGTTTGAGGGGTGCATCATCTTATTCATGAACCACTCTTAAGCTTTTAAACAATTCTCTTTTGAAATGTGAGTGTGATCAACATATTTGTCTATTTTCTCTTCTTAAATTGTTAACTTATGTAATTTTGCCAGGTCATCATTTGTGAGTTGTTTAGGCAATCTTCCAACATCTTTTGTCTTTTCAATATTTATGTAACTTTTCCAAAATTTCCACTTCCACTTTGCAAATGTACACAGTATTTTGTTAAATATCTACAGAAAAGAAAGATTATTGCTGCAGAATGACCAGGGATTGAGGGATGTTTAAATAGAGTCTAATTTTACTCTGGCTAGTTCACTGATAAATATTTTTCATTATGGCAACTTTTGCTTCTTGTAAGAACTTACTGTGTAGATTCTTATAACAACCAATTTCTATGTGCCAATAAATCCTATCTTTATTTTCTTTTATTTTTTGGTACTAGAATTTGAACCCAGGGGTACTTAACTACTGAAACACATCCCAAGAAAGTTTTTTTAAATTTTGAGACACAGTCTTATTAAGTTGTTTAGGACCTTGCTAAAATGCTGAGGCTGGCTTTGAACTTGTGATCCTCCTGACTCAGCCTCCCGAGTCATTGGGTTTATAGGCATGGGCCACTGTGCCCAACTCTATCTTTACTTCATTGGGACTCTTAGCATAGATAATGGTCTGTATTTTCAGCAATATATTTATTCATTCATTCACTTATTTATTCATTCATTTTGGTCTTGTGGTAGTGATGATATTTTTATTTTTTTTAAATTTTTTTTAGTTGCTCAAAACATTACAATGATCTTGACATATTATACATTTGATTCAAATGGGGTACGTAATCTTATTTCCATGTGTACAGATTGCAGGATCACATTGGTTATACAGCCACGTTTATACATAGGGCCATACTAGTGTCTATTGCATTCTTCTACCCTTCCTATCCCCCCTCCCCTCCCCTCCCATCACCTCTTTCTACCCAATATACTGTGACACATTTCTCTCTCTCTCTCTTTTTTCTTCCCCCTTACACCATCTTATATGTAATTCTGCATAACAATGAGGGTCTCCTACCATCTTCTGTGCAATTCCCCTTCTCTTTCCCATTCCCACGCACCTCTTGTCCCTATTTAATGGTAATCTTCTTCTCATGCTCTTCCTCCCTGCTCTGTTTTGAGTCACTCCCCTTATATCAAAGAAGACATTCTGCATTTGTTTTTTAGGGATTGGCTAGCTTCACTTAGCATAACCTGCTCTAATGCCATCCATTTCCCTTCAAATGCCATGATTTTATTATTTATTAGTGCCGAGTTATATTCCATTGAGTATAAATGCCACATTTTTTTTATCCATTCATCTATTGAAGGGCATCTGGGTTGGTTCCACAGTCTAGCTATTGTGAATTGTGCTGCTATGAACATTGATGTAGCTGTGTCCCTGTTGTATGCTCTTTTAAGGTCTTTTGGGTATAGTCCGAGAAGGGGAATAGCTGGGTCAAATGGTAGTTCCATTAGCAGCTTTCCAAGGAATCTCCATACTGCTTTCCATATTGCCTGCACCAATTTGCAGTCCCACCAGCAATGTACAAGTGTATCCTTTACCCCACATCCTCACCAGCACTTGTTATTGTTTGACTTCATAATGGCTGCCATTCTTACTGGAGTGAGATGGTATCTTAGAGTGGTTTTAATTTGCATTTCTCTGACTTCTAGAGATGGTGAGCATTTTTTCATGTATTTGTTGATTGATTGTATATCCTCCTCTGAGAAGTGTTTGTTCAGGTCCTTGGCCCATTTGTTAACTGGGTTATTTGTTTTCTTGTTGTTTAATTTTTTGAGTTCTTTGTATACTCTGGAGATTAGAGCTGTATCTGAAGTGTGAGGGGTAAATATTTGTTCCCAGGATGTAGGCTCCCTATTTACCTCCCTTATTGTTTCTCTTGCTGAGAAAAACTTTTTAGTTTGAATACATCCCATTTGTTGATTCTTGATTTTAACTCTTGTGCTATAAGTGTCCTATTAAGGAATTTGGAGCCCGACCCCATGAGATGGAGATTAGGGCCAACTTTTTCTTCTATTAGACGCAGAGTTTCTGGTTTGATTCCTAGCTCCTTGATCCATTTTGAGTTAACTTTTGTGCAAGGTGAGAGAAAGGGATTCAATTTCATTTTGTTGCACCTGGATTTCTAGTTCTTCCAGCACCATTTGTTGAAGATGCTATCCTTTCTCCATTGCATGCTTTTGGCACCTTTGTCTAATATAAGGTAGTTGAAATTTTGTGGATTGGTCTCTGTGTCCTCTATTCTGTACCATTGGTCTACCCGCCTGTTTTGGTACCAGTACCATGCTGTTTTTGTTACTATTGCTCTGTAGTATAGTTTGAAGTCTGGTATCGCTATACCACCTGATTCACTCTTCCTGCTTAGAATTGCTTTTGCTATTCTAGGTCTTTTTTTTTCCAGATGAATTTCATGATTGCTTTTTCTATTTCTGTGAGGAATGCCATTGGGATTTTGATCAGCATTGCATTAAACCTATAGAGTACTTTTGGTAATATGGCCATAGTGATGATATTTTTAAACCTATGGATGTCAATATTTTTTTAGTTGTGAGACCTTTATTTTATTTATTTATATGCGGTGCTGAGTATTGAACCCAGTGCCTCATACATGCCAGGAAAGTGCGCTACCAGTGAGCTACAGTCCCATCCCTGTATGTCAATCTTGTAGGTCTTATTAGTCTACAAGACAGAATGCTTCAGGGAACCAGTTTGATGTAAGACTTCAACACAAACTGAAACAGACCAGGCTCCACTCAAAACCATTGCCAAATGTGCTTATATTGGTTGATTTTTAACAAATCAAAGATATTCAGAATAACACTTGTGATGTAATTATAAAGGCTGTGAAATTTATCAAGAACTGTGAATGGTATAGGGTTTTACTCTACTTGCATGCCAGTTTCATGGGTGTTGGTAGAAGATATGAAAATTCTGGGTCAGAGGCAAAGGATCGCATTACTCATTGCACAGCAAATGGCAACAGCTTCATGTTAATATCAGCTCCCTTTACCTACCCACCCCAATTCTTACAACATAATGCCGAGGGGGCCAGGTGAAAGTTGTGAACATAGTGGGTTTGCATTACAGCTCAGAAACCCTGAAATTAGAGAACACAAATATTTTATTATGGGATGCCTACAACCTGATTAATCTTTGATCTGGAAGGAAACATTATGTTTATTAAACTGGATTGTTTCTTTTTTATTTTTTGTAGTACTGAGGATTGAGCCCAAGTGTACTTTACCACTGAGATATATCCCTAGCCTTTAAAAAAATGATTATTTGAAGATAGGGTCTCACTAACTTTCAGAGGCTGGCCTCAAGCAGAAGATTTTCTGCTTCACCTTTCTGAGTTGCTGGGGTTACAGGCATGCTCTGCCATGCCCAGCTAAGTTGAATTTCTTAACCATCTCCTATTCATTGCATTGATGAGGGGAGAATTCCTGTCCCAGGGTTACAGGGTTATCCAAACTTATGAAATGAAACACTGGATAGATAAGATCCACAGAAATTTATTGGTCACATAATTTTAGCCCAGGGGAGGAGGGCTATGTTATGCAGGGCTAGATGGGGTTGCATTTAGGAACAGAGTGAAAATTCAGGGCTGTAAGAGGCAAGCTTTGTAGTATCACAAGGATGAGGAACCTGTTGGTTTCTGTGGGAGGATGTGATTGGTTTGTTTGAATAACTTTGCAGGATGTCATGGAACTGAAACCTACTGCTCAAGGGTAAGTAGGCACTGTGTGCCTGTCTCCTTGATAAAGAGGGTTATTTGGCTTGGAGACCTTATCTTCAGGAGAAAAGCAGTAGAGAAACTAACGCTACACTATACAATTAACAAATCTACCCTTTGCCCCACAGGGAGACACTATTGCTATCTTTCATGGCTGTTTGCTATACAAACATTCTAAAAAATATAGTTAGTGCCTCTGCTTGCAAGACAGGCAGAAATGTGAGACTCATGGATAATTGCCTCCCAACACAATGTCAATAGGGTTGAAGAACAAGCACATTTTGATTAGGATAGTAGTAAGACATAAAAACTTATCTGATCAGTCAGAGTCAATACTTTTGACAGATACTCATTTGATGAATGAGGTCAAGGCATAAAAGTGGGCCTTTTCAATTGAATACAAAGCTGAGGAAGAATTACTGGGAAAGGCAAACTGAAGTCTCTGTGTTCTTTGCAAGTTCAAGGCCAGACTTGGCAACTCAGAAAAACCCTGTTTCAAAAATGGGCTGGGATATAGCTCAGTGGTAAAGTGCCTCTGGGTTCAATTCCTAGTACTGAAAAGGAAAAGAAAAGAAAAAAAGAATTCTGTCTTACGCAATAAAATATTTAGAAATGGATAGAACTGGAGGATATTATGTTAGGTGAAAAAAGTCAGACACAGAATGGCAATTACCATATGTTCTTTCCTATGTGGAAGTTCAAATAATGTTGACCTGAATGTAGAGTAGTGATTACTAGAGATTGAGAATGGAGTGAATTCAGAGAGACTGGATTTGGTTAGTGCATGCTGTATGAAAGTCTTGAAATATCACACTGAACCCACTAATATTTATCACTAATACATATTAATCAAAAATGAAACATAAAGTGCAAATGAAACTTCCACTCCTAGTAAAATATGATCAATTAATTTTTGTCAAAATAGCTATGACAATTCACTGAGTAAAAAATAGTATTTTCAGCAAATAGGGCTGAGACAAAAAAATATCCCCATATAAAATAATAAATTTAATTCCCTATGGCACACCATACATGAAACTTAACTCAAAAATGGAGTATGTGGGCTGGGACTTTGGCTCAATGGTAGAGTGCATGCCTAGCATGTGTGAGGCACTGGGTTACATCTTCAGTACCACATAAAATAAAATAAAGATATTGTGTCCACCTGCAACTAAAATATATATATTAAAAAAATAGATTACGTGCTGAGTGGGGTGGTGCATGCCTGTAATCTCAGCGGCTCAGGAGGCTGAGGCAGAAGGATTGTGAGTTCAAAGCCAGCCTCAGTAAAAGCGAGGCACTAAGCAACTCAGTGAGACCCTATCTCTAAATAAAATACAAAATAGGGCTGGGGATGTGGCTCAGTGGCCAAGTGCCCCTGAGTTCAATCCCTGGTACCCCCCCAAAAAAGATTATGTGTCTAAATGTAAGCCCTAAAAGTATAAAACTCTTACAAGAAGATGTGGGAGTAAATCTTTACAACTTTTGGGTTATACAGTATTTTATTAAATATGAGACCAAGAGAACCAGTCAAAAATTATAAAGATAATTGAATTCCATTGAAACTTAAAACTTTTGTGCTATAAATGATATCATTGAAATATAAGAAAAGATAACCCATAGACTGGGAGAAAAGCTTTGCCAAGTCATATATACATGCCTATATATGTATATATACAGATATATATATATACATATATATGACACACACATATATGTCACATATATGTGTATATGACTATTATGCAGAATATGCCAAGGACATTTAAAACTCAATAATAAAAAACTTACTTTTTTTTAAATGAGAAAAGGTTTAGATAAAAATTTCTCTGAAGAAAATACACAAAAGGCCAAAAACCATATGAAAAGATGCTCAATATCATTAGTCATTATGTAAACACAAAACAAAACCACAAAATGGTACAACTTAATACATACCAGAATAACAATAATAACAAAGATACGTAACAAGTGTTAGTGGGGATGTGGAGCATTTGGAATCCTTACTCATTACTTTTATGTGTGGAAATGTTGCAGCCTCTGTGAAAAATAGTTTGGTAATATCTCAAAAAGTTATATACAGCAAGTATAACCATATGATCCAGTAATTCAACTCCCAGTTATCTACCCAAGAAAATTAAAACATGTGTCCACATAAAAACTGGCCCATGAATATTCATAGCAGCGCTATTCATGTAATCAATAAATAGAAACAAATGAAGTGTCCATCAACTGATGAATAGATAAACAAAATGGGTTCTATTCACATGAAGACATAATTATTCAGCCATAAAAAGGAATAAATTACTGATACATGCTACAACATTGGTGAAACCTGAAAATATTGTTAAGTAAAAAAGTCACCAAAGGCCACATGTTGTATGATTCCATGTATTTAAAATTTCTACAATAGACAAACCCATTCAGATAAAAATAGGTTAGTGGTAGCCTAGGATAGGGTAGGGATAGGGATAGAGAGATGGGAAAGGACTTCCTTTTGGAAGATGAAAATGTTTTCTTTTTTCTGTGGTGCACAAACCCTAGGCCTCACACATGCTAGGCAAGTACTCTATCACGGATCTATATCCCTAGCCCTGAAAATGTTTTAAAACTAGACATTGCAATGGTTATACAGCTCTTAAAAAATATTCAAAATCCTGTAAATACACACTTTTTATTGATTGACTTTATGGTATATAGTTTATACTTTATTATATGGGTTAAAATTGCATCATACAGTGTATTTTCTATGGATAGTTTTTCAATCATCAACTTATTGTTAATATATTTCATGCCAATAAATATATTTCTCCAAAATTTAAAAATATTTATCCTCTACTAAATACAAAAATAATGCACGTTCATTGGGGAAAAAATCTCAGAGAAAGTAGAAATGTCTAATGGAAAATCAAAGTTTTCACATAATAGTTTTATTCAACAATGTTTTCAGTGACTGCTCATTATTCTGTTGTATAGTTGTGCCATAATTTTCCAAGTCAATTCCATTCTATTTTTTTATTTATTAACATGTTAAGAACAATCTCTAATACATTATACTGTTATGAATACCATTGTGCATATATTGTGGTGCAATGACCCAATTATTTCTCAGATTATTTCCTACAAGTATATTTGCTAGTTAAAGTGTAAGTATATTTTCAAGATTTTAAAATTTTGTATCACTAAATTTTATCTGAAAAAAGTACTAATTTCTGTTATAATCAGCAAGGTCTGTGGTCTCTTTCCCTTGTCTTTTAATAAACCTGGATATTATTTCTTTTTCTTAAAACATCTTTGTCAGTTTGATAGATGAACATATTGTCATTTTAATCTGAAATTATTTTATATTATTAGTTAAGTTAACTAATAATATATTAGTTAATGTATTCCTTTATGAATAGCTTGCTTAATTAAGCCTTCTGCTCGATCTAGTTCATTTTCTAAATTTTTAATTGAAATGTGTTTATGGGTTGCCATGCTTTGAAAATCCTCTCTTGGTCTTTAATTTTTGAGAGCTTTATTATAATAGCTGTTAGGATGGACTCCATTGAGTTGAAGTTTGACCCTCCTGTTCCTGGATATTTGTATTCTTCAGTGGGTTTAGAAAGTTTTCTGTTATTATCTCTTTAAATAAGCTTTATACCCTTTTGGTATTCTCAAGTTCCTCTTGAACCCAAATAACCTGAATATTTGCTCTTTTAATGCTCTTCCAAAGTTCCTATTAGCTTTTTCTTTCATTCACGTTTGTATTTTTTCTTTTTTCTTCTCTGATATTTCCAAACATCCTGTCTTTGAGCTCACCAATTTTTTTCTTCTGTTTGGTCTATTCTGCTACTGATAGCTTCTATTGTGTTTTTTATTTAGTAAAATTTTCAGGTCAAAATTTTCCATTTGGATTTTTAAAAGTTACTTCAATATCTCTGCTAAGGCTCTCTGATGAGGTACTGAATTGTTTCTTTGTGTTCTCTTAAAGTTCATTGAGTTTATATAAAATGGCTATTTCAAATTCTATGGCTGAGAGCTTGTACATACATACACACAATTGCTATGTGGTCAGTTTCTGGTGACTTATTTTGTCTGTTAGGTGTGGTCATGATTCTCTGAAAGTCCTTGGTGCCTGATGGCGAGCACAACATCTGTGCATTGAGGGATTAGGTATTTATTCCAGTCTTCATAATATGTTTTTGTTTGTGCCTATACTTCTAGAAATTCTATTCAGACTGATTATTTTATCTGTGCTGGTCATCACTGACATTATTTCAGCACTAGAGGGTGCCCCAGACCCAAGTATTTCCAATTATACATTCAGTATATTGTTCAGGATGGACTAAGGGAGCACTTAGTACCTTAGAAAGGGTACTCAGTATATATTCTGGATATTAATCTCCTATTGAAGGAGTAGCTAGAAGAGATTTTCTCCCACTTTGTAGGCTCTCTCTCACGGTCTTAATTGTTTTCTTTGCTGTGCAGAAGTTTCTTAATTTGATGCTCACTTATTGATTCTTGGTTTTATTTCTTGAACTTTGGGAGTCTTGTTAAGGAAGTCAGTGCCTGTGACAATATGTAAACCTATGTTTTCTTCTATCAGTTGCAAAGATTCTGGTTTAATTCCTAGGTCTTTGATCCACTTTGAGTTGACTCTTGTGCAGGGTGAAGATAGGATCTAATTTCATTCTTCTATATATGGATATTCAGTTTTCCAGCACCATTTGTTTAAAAGGCTATTTTTTTTTGCCATGTATGTTTTTGGCACGAATGTCTCTATCTCTTCTATTCTAACGTCTTCATGTCTGTTTTGTTGCCAATATCATGCTTTTTTTGTTAATATAGCTCAAGAAACTTAACACCAAAACCCCAAATAACCCAATAAAAATGAGCAAAAGAACTAAACAGATATTTCTCAAAAGAAGAAATACAAATGGCCATCAAATATATGAAAAAATGTTCAGCATTCCTACAAGTCAGGGAAATGCGAAGCAAAATTACTGAGATTTTACCTCACTCCAGTTAGAATGGCAACCAAGAATACAAATAATAATAAATGCTGGCAAGGATGTGAAGGAAGAGGTACACTTACACATTATTGGTGGTACTACAAATTAGTACAATTAATTTGGAAAGTAGTATAAAGATTCCTCAAAAGACTAGGAATAGAACCACTTTATGACCTAACTATTCCACTCCATATGACTCAATTACTCCTCTCCTTTTTATTATAAAGAACTAACATCAGCATACTATAGTGATACAGACACATAAATGTTTATAGAAGCCAATAGCCAAGTTATAACACCAGCCCAGATGCCAGTTGACAAATGAATGAATAAAGAAAATGTGGTATATATACACAATTGAGTTTTACTCAGATATAAAGAAAATGAAATTATGGCATTTTCTGGTAAAAGGGTGGAACTAGAGAATATCATGCTAAAAGAAATAGGCCAGACTCAGAAAGTCAAGGTTAAATGTTTTGTCTTATATGTGGAAGCTTGGACAAGATAATGGGGAAAATGGGGGTATGCCATTGCTAGGAGCCACAAGCAAATAATATGATGCATGGCACCTTTGGTTGTAAAGTGACGCCAGCTAGCCACTGAGATGATATGATTATGTTAAGATTTACATTCATATGCAAATTGGACTCCTGCTGTTCACCTTGGCCTGCTACCGGACTCATGTTACAGGACTCCTGGAGAGTTCCCATTGGTTGGGGAAGGATAGTAGGAGGAAATTCCGGGGGAGGTCCTGGCCCCCGGGTTCCGGGAGACGGGCGGTTCCGGTAGACGCCCGCGTGGGAGGACCGGGTTTTGCTTGCCAGTGCTTACTGAGTATTGGCGGCTTTTTCAAAAATAAAGTTTTGTTCCTGCTTGAGTGGCTCGTGATTCTGTGCCCAGCCAAGACTGTGGCATGCCATGATAATGTATGGGAGATTAGTGGAATGGAGAAAGGGAGTTGAGGAGGAGGGAAGGAGGAAGGAGGGATGGGAACAGCAGAATGAGGTTGAGCAAATTATACTGTGTGCATGTGTGAATGCACCATAATGAATTCCATGTTTATGTATACCAATAAAGTACCAATTTATAAAAACAATAAATAGTTGGGGAGGAGACCAGTAGAGTAAAGGAGGGGAAATGGGGTTGGGTAGAAGGAGAATGAGTGAGGGGGTACTGGGTACTGAAATGGAGCATGTATGAATATACCAAAATGAACCCCACTATAATGCATAGCTGTAATTCACTAATAAAAACATAAAAAAGGGTAGTCTATAACCACAGGTCTGTGCCTGAGGCCAGGTTGGGCCTGGACAATAACACAGTCTCTGCCCTGTGATCTAGTGTTGCAGAATTCTTCCTGGTACTGGGCCTCACCATGGAGGGACTAGCTCTAGGCTCCTATAAGATGCCTACTTCCCTCTTCTTTCCCAAAGTAGACAATGACTCATCACATGAGCACTGCCTGGGATTGGAGGAAGGATGGAGTGGGCATTCCTATGGCCACTAGTGCTGCAACTTTGGACCTCATCTGGAGTTCACAGTTTGCTGAGACTAGCACAGCATAGGGGCAGGACCTGCTCCTGTGGTATACTCATGACCTGAGACTGCTGCAGCCAGCTGATGATGATTCTGACTAGAATACAAGCCCATATGACTGGGGATGCAGGTTTTACACTGGTAACAGAGATCAGGTGGAGTCCAGAAACTCTGTCTATGGGCATATGCTGCGAACAGTGCGATCAAACTAGCAGGTTCCAGTGAGGGGCAATGGGAGATTGGAAGAAATAAAGAGTCAACACACACAGATCTTGAAGATAAAACAGCTGGGGTTGGATGGAGCGCTATTCTCTGATGGAGAAGCGGATCTAAAGTATTACACCAGCAATCTTTATTATATATATATATATATATATATATATATATATATATATGTCAGATTAAAGACTATGCAAGCATTATTCTTTGTATTCAAGAAAGTTACAGAGTTAGCAACAGTATGCAACTATTTCCTCAGTTACATTCTACAGTTGCAATGTGCAATATTAGGAGCATTGTGCAGCTCTCAAGAAAATTTCATTGTTTAAAGTTGCTAATTCTCTGACCAATTCAGGAGCAGTGGAACTGGTGAAACATTGTGGTTATCTTAGCAAGGAAGTTCCTTCATTCTCAGGAACTGCTGTACCTGAGAATAAAGTCAAGGCTGATAAGACTCTAGCATGGAGGACATCTCTGCAGCAACTGGGCATCCTATTCTTTGCACAGAAACTTTCCCAGTCACCAAGTATGCCACAGCCATGAAGTCATCAGGGACCCCAATCTCACACACTGGCCTCCCAGTCACTGTCACCGCTCTCCACAGGCATAGGGCTAAAGATAGGGGCTACAGATATCCTCTCCTCCCTCTAAAGAGTTTCACTGGCCCAGTACTGAGTTCCAAGGCAAATTCCTATTCTTTCTTTTATGTCCTTTTCCCAAGGAAATGGATTCTTTCTCCACGCTGTGCTGCCTGGGGTTGGGGGAGAGGTGGTGGAGGCAACCTCTTTTCCTCCTGGCTAAAGATGGTCTGGAGGTTCTATTTGTGTATTTTAGCCTGGGGACATGGATTATGGGGCTTTGCCCAGTACTGGATTTCACCATGCTGGGCTTGGTATTGAGTTCCAAGTCTCTAAGTCCTGTACTTAGTTTCTTCTCCTTCTCCCAAAATTGGCGGTGTTTCTCTCCATATTGTACTGATTAGAGTTGAGGGAGGAGTGAAATGGGTAACTCTTTATTTCTGGTCTTCCTTAATGGTTTTCCATATTCTTATGTTAATACTGGGTACTGAAGTTTCTTGCTTCTTTATCTTAGCTCTCTATCTTATTTTGCCTCTCGTTTTCTCATTTTTTTTAATTTTTATTATTATTATTTTTATTGTTGGTTGTTCAAAACATTACATACTTCTTAATATACCATATTTCACAGTTTGATTCAAGTGGGTTATGAACTCCCATTTTTACCCCATATACAGATTGCTGTATCACATCAGTTACATTTCCATTGATTTACATATTGCCTTTCTAGTGACTGATGTATTCTGCTGTCTATCCCATTCTCCACTATCCCCCCTCCCCTCCCCTCCCCTCCCCTCCCCTTCTCTCTCTCCACCCCCTCTACTATAAATCATTTCTTCCACTTGTATAATTTTTCTCCTACCCCTCCTTTCCTCTTATATGTAATTGTGTATAACCCTGAGGCTCACCTTCCAATTCCATGCAATTTCCCTTCTCTCTCCCTTTCCCTCCTGCCTATCATCCCTGTTTAATGTTAATCTTCTTCTCAAGCTCTTCGTCTCTACCCTGTCCTTGGTTACTCCCCTTATATCAAAGAAGACATTTGGCATTTGTTTTTTAAGGATTGGCTAGCTTCCCTTAGCATAATCTGCTCTAATGCCATCCATTTCCCTCCAAATTCTATGATTTTGTCATTTCTTAATGCAGAGTAATACTCCATTGTGTATAAATGCCACATTTTTTAATCCATTCATCTATTGAAGGGCTTCTAGGTTGGTTCCACCATCTTGCTATCGTGAATTGTGCTGCTATGAACATCGATGTAGCAGTGTCCCTATAGCATGCTCTTGTTAGGTCTTTAGGGAATAGACCGAGAAGGGGAATAGCTGGGTCAAATGGTGGTTCCATTCCCAGCTTTCCAAGAAATCTCCATACTGCTTTCCATATTGCCTGCACCAATTTGCAGTCCCACCAAAATCCCAACAGCATTTCTTGTAGAAATAGATAAAACAATCAGGAAATTCATATGGAATAATAAAAGACCCGGAATAGCAAAAACAATGCTAAGCAGGAAGGGTGAATCAGGCGGTATAGCAATATCAGACTTCAAACTATACTACAGAGCAATAGTAACAAAAACAGCATGGTACTGGTACCAAAACAGGTGGGTGGACCAATGGTACAGAATAGAAGACACAGTAACCAATCCACAAAACTACAACTATCTTATATTTGATAAAGGGGCTAAAAGCATGCAATGGAGGAAGGATAGCATCTTCAACAAATGGTGCTGGGAAAACTGCAAATTCATTTGCATCAAAATGAAACTGAATCCCTTTCTCTCGCCATGCACAAAAGTTAACTCAAAATGGATCAAGGAGCTCGATATTAAATCAGAGACACGGCATCTGATAGAAGAAAAAGTCGGCTATGATCTACATACTGTGGGGTCGGGCTCCAAATTCCTCAATAGGACACCCATAGCGCAAGAGTTAACAACTAGAATCAACAAATGGGACTTACTCAAACTAAAAAGTTTTCTCTCAACAAAAGAAACAATAAGAGAGATAAACAGGGAGCCTACATCCTGGGAACAAATCTTTACTCCACACACTTCAGATAGAGCCCTAATATCCAGAGTATACAAAGAACTCAAAAAATTAGATAATAAGATAACAAATAACCCAATCAACAAATGGGCCAAGGACCTGAACAGACACTTCTCAGAGGAGGACATACAATCAATTAACAAGTAATGAAAAAATGCTCAACATCGCTAGCAGTCAGAGAAATGCAAATCAAAACCACCCTAAGATACCATCTCACTCCAGTAAGATTGGCAGCCATTATGAAGTCAAACAACAAGTGCTGGCGAGGATGCGGGGAAATGGGTACACTCGTTTTCTCATTTTTAAAGTGGAAATGTTTATTTTTTTCAAGACTACATTCATTTGAATAATGTGTGGCTAATAATAATATTTATGAAAATTTTTAATAATTGTTTTTAATGTTGTCAAAAAAGAATAAAATATTTTATCTGTCCTTTCAATTCAGTTATACAAAATGGATTATGAATTGGAAGAGATTTTAGAAGAGGAATGTTTTAGAGTACCCATCTCTACTTGATAGGGTCAAATGCTTCTCTAAACTTCATATTTTCCCCAGTGAGCACGTGTTACTTTTATAATAAAGTAATGTGGTTTTTCACTTTTTTCCTTTCAAATCACAGAGCTACTTTGTAGTTAAACCAGAACTAGATTCTTATTGCCCTCCCACTCTTCTTCTGCCTTATGTCTGTGAAAAGGTGTGGCTAGAGGTATAAAAATAATCAAAGGAAGGCAAGGACAGCAAAGTGTTTCAAGAAGAAGGTGTTGCAAGAAGCTTTTCTTATTCTTAGGACATGCTGAAGAACTTACAATGATATCTGCAATATAAGAAATGCATGCTGAAATATTTAGAGTGTGATGATGTCCAGAGAGAGAGATAGTGGAGACATGGAAAGGAAATGGGAGGAAGGGAGACAGAAGGAGGAATGGTGAAATATTAACTGATCAATCCAAGTGAAGGGTATGTGACTGCTTTCTGCAGTATTCGTTCAACTTTTTGTAGGTTTGGGGGAAAAACCCCTTTAAAATAAAAAAGTTGGGAAATTATGAGAAAAGAAGGAAGGAGGGAGGGGCAATCAGCTTACAGTTTCAGAGAAATGAATTAGGATGAGCCTTATGAAGAGGCAGTTGGGTCCAGGGATCACTGGAGGTCTTAGTGAAATAATGATTTCAGGGGATTGGGTGGATGGGAGGGCGAAATCAGATTGCAAAGTGTTGGAACGTGAGTGGGAGCTGAAGTAGTAAAATCAATGATGTGGACTAAGAATTTGAGCATTGGGGAAAAGAAACAGAAAGCTGGCCTGAGAAACAATAGAATTTTGGAAATTTTTTTATTGTTATTAATTTTCACCTCACTTTGTATTTTTATTAATATTTAACTTTCTATCTCTCCTCCACACACATGCCTTTCCTGAAGTATAAAATGAGTTAGAAAACCAACAGAAAGAATAAAAGGATAAAATGCACAATGCTACCATCTAGAGTACCCACTGAATATTACACTCAGTGTTTGCCATCAAAGCAGGTGGCTTCCTCAGCAATTAGGGCTTTTCTGTGGTTTATGTGATTTTGTGTGTTAAGTGTTTTGTGTGAGCCATATAGAAGCATGAACAATATTATTTGTAAGGCTCAGTGTTTGGGGAACAATATTTTGATTCATAAATGAAACATTTAAAATTCTGACAAAGCTCTAAAATTTGATCTCAAACCAGGAGAAACATTTTGATAATGTTTTTCCTCAACAGTGCTTTGGAAATGAGCTGAAACGTATAAGAGCAAGGACAGCCCTAAGTAATAGAATTAATGGAATTATTGTGTTTATTTTAGAGAAAGATGATTATGCTTTGGTTGGTTTGTGTGCTTTTGAAAACTTAATCATTTCATGTAATCCAATGTCAAATGCTAGTGGATAATGGTAAAGATACACATATGGAAATGTACTTTCAGGGAATGGTAGACACTTATTTAAGGTGGGCAGGTGCTGGCTCTTGAAGAGTGTGTAGGATTTCAACCATTGATGTTGAGCTGGACAACCAAAGTTACCAACAGATGGAAGATTAAAAAAAAAAAAAAAGCAGAAAAGCACAGGGCATATTTGGGGAACAGAGATCAGTCCTGGTGTGACAAGAATATGAAATACATTAGTGGAAAGAGTGGAAGAGAAGGTGCAAGGGGTGTAATGGCACCTATGTATCTGTCTTCTTCTTTTTTTCCCAACCACATGATTTATTCTTGACAATACCTTTTGTTTCTCTCTAAAGGCTTAATACTTAGATTAGGTACACAGTAGGTTCTTAATACACACTGGTCAATTAGATCACCAACTAATACCATTGCGTGTTAATATTTCCTAAGATTTTAGCTGTCAGAACTAAGAATGAGGGTAGATGCTGGATTGAGCTGCTAGAAGCATGGCTCTGGCACTTGAAATCAGTCAAATTCAACTCCCAAATAATACCCAGAGCAGCATTTCTCAGATTTTAATATGAATCACCTGGGGATCATGGTAATATGCAGATTTTGATTCAGTGGCCTAACTGGGGCCTGCAATTCTGTATTTCTAATAACTTCCCAGGTGAGGCCTATGTTACTATTTGGAAATTATCAATTGAGTAGCAATGATTTGAGGGACTTCCCCACTCTATCCATTGAACTTTGAAAACTCCAGATTCCTAAATGATTAGTTACAAGTAATAATTCTTCACTTAGTGTTGGCGAGGATGTGGGGAAAAAGGTACACTCATACATTGCTGGTGGGACTGAAAATTGGTGCAGCCAATATGGAAAGCAGTATGGAGATTACTTGGAAATTTGGGAATGGAACCATCCTTTGACCCAGCTATCCCTCTCCTCGAACTATACCCAAAGGACTTAAAAACAGCATACTACAGGGACACAGGCATATCAATGTTTATAGCAGCACAATTCACAATAGCTAAACTGTGGAACCAACCTAGATGCTCTTCAGTGGATGAATGGATTAAAAAACATGGCATATATACACAATGAAATTTTACTCAGCAATAAAAGAGAATAAAATCATGGCATTTGCAGGTAAATGAATGCCATAGGAGAAGATAATGCTAAGTGAATTTAGCCAATCCCCCAAAAACAAATACCGAATGTTTTCTCTGATATAAGGAGGCTGACTCATAGTGGGGTAGGGAAGGGGAGCATGGGAGGAATAAATAGATGAATTCTAGATAGGGAAGAGGGGTGGGAGGGAAAGGGAGGGGGCAGGGGACTAGCAATGATGGTGGAATGTGATGGACATCATTATCCAAAGTACATGTATGAAGATGGGAATTGGTGTCAACATACTTTACATACAGAGATATGAAAAATTGTGGTATATATGTGTAATAAGAATTGTAGTGCATAAAAAATAATTCTTCACTTAGTGTAGGTGATGAAAAAGCTCAACTTAAAGTATTTCATGAAGATTTCCTGCCACTAAAATTGAGGTACATTTGGATTGATGGCATCCAATCTGTGACAACATTTTTTTTTTTTTTTGCTTTACATGGATGAGTATAGGTCTTCCTCGTTGGACCCAGAGTGTAATCTAGTTGTTTTCAAAAAGGGTAAATCTTTCCAAGTATAGTTTTATATTGATTGAAAATCTTTTCTGTCTAATCTTTTTGCCTGTTTCCCCCTTAGTATCTACAAACCTGTGTTTTTCAGGCTAATAGCTCATATAAGAGGTAGTCAAATTCTACATATGGTTATTCTGAAAATTATTCTTGTTATATGAAGAAGTGTGGCTATAACAACCTGAGTTGTGCTTTTTAAAGTGTTTTTAAATTTTTATTTTATTATTTCATTGTCCTTTGAGCAGGCTAAGTTGTGTAATTTTAACATTGATTTCTATCATTGTGAGGGTCAGGATTTTGTAGGATAAAAATGAAAGTGAGGGTAAATTTTTTGCACAAATTAATTGGTTCCTGGTAAATTATCTGGCCACATGTCTCCTGGAATAAGGGGGAGAAACACTTTCTACTCATCAAATACACAATTATGAAATTATTAGGAAAGATGGCAGTCTTCTACATGAGATTGATTTTTCCCCTCAAAATATATTGTGGGAAACATATGTGAATAACAATTAGATATTCACAAAATCTAAAGTCTGGAGGCAAAAAACAACCAACCAAACAAAAACCTGCTTTCTTGACCCACCATCAGAACTCTAGTGTTTCTTTTTCCTCAGAGTCTCCCATCTGCTCAGATTCTTAGTATGACTTTCGTAGGTCCCTCATCTACCTGACTTAAGCTACTGGGTTATATTCAGCAACCTCTGACCAACTGGAAGTCCACCCTCACGTGAGTGTGTGTGTGTGTGTGTGTGTGTGTGTGTGTGTGTGTGTGTGTGAATGATAGCTATCACAATAAGAAATGGGGGGATTTTAATTGTTTTGTATTTGAATCCAGTTTCCTTTCAAGGGATCCCGAAGTTTTTAGGCTTTCTTCTCTCCTCAAAGGTGTGGAATGCCCTGGTCTCTGCACAACAAACTAAAATCACACCTGATTTCTGTAGAGGGAATGGGCTCTTCACAAGTACTTTCTCTCTTGATGACCTATAGTATTTTCTTTATATGCTCAGGTCTGGAGGAGGTCAAACAAAAAAAGAACCTTTTGATTCCTGGCTATTTTTCAAATCAAATGAGGATTCCAAGTGAATGCTAATCCTCCTTCCTTCCTCCCTTCTATTTTTCTTTCTTTGCTTTCAGATATGCCTGCTTAATAATTGTGAAAGAGCTATGTTGTGATAAAAATTCAAATATTCAAAAGTGAAGATCAATCATCCTTTTAATCCTGCTCCCCCAAAATCACTTTTTTGTTAATCAATTGGGATAAATTCAAAATTTAATATGAATTTCCTTTACATTCAGAAGAATGAATTATTTTTTTGTTTACCAAAGTTAGATGTATTTTACGTGTTTCTATAGTTTTCATTTATTAGTACATCACAGATACTTTTGCATGTACATACACATCGATTTCTTTCATGCTAGGACTCCATAGTGAAAAATCCATTGTCTTATTCTACTTAACCATTACTCTATTAACAGAAATTTCATTTATTTAAGTTTTTTCTATATGAATTGTATTATGATATGTGTGCTTGTACAACACAATTTTTTGCAGTATAAATTCCTAGAAACAGAAATAATTAGTCAAAAGATCTGAGATGTGATGCAGAATTATTGGAATAGATGGGCTAATAATTTAAAATATGCAAGGCAAATCTACTTAAGAATATATGAAAAGAAAACAGCAATATGAAATAAAACAAATCTGAAAGGATGAAATGGAAAATATTAGTTATAGTGTATATATTTCAGGCTGGGGTTATAGCTCAGTGGTAGAGCACTTGCATAGCATGTGCAAGGCCCTGCGTTCAATTCATACTATTCTCCCCCACTGTATATATAAATTTACCATTTCTGACACTCTTCATTCCTCTATGTAGATCTCAATTTCCATCTAATATCATTTTCATTCAATCTGGAAAAAATTCCTTTGCTGTTCTTTTAAAAAAATATACTCTGCTTTAGGATAGATCTATATTTAGAAAAAAATGCAAAGATGGTAAAATTTCCTCATGCCCTGTGCCCTGTTTCTCCTGTCGTTAATATCTTACATTAGTATGGTACCTTTTTATGACTAATAAACCAATATTGGTACATTATTATTAACTGAAGTCTATATTTTTTATACTTTATTTTGACCTAGTGTCTTTTTTTTTCTGTCTCAGAATCACATCCATGTCATGTTCCAGTGGACTCCTCTTGGTTGTGGCAATTTCTAAGACCCCTTATTTTTGATGACCTTGATAGTTTTAAGGATTACTGGGCAGGTATTTTGAAAAATGCCTTCCAGTCGGGTTTGTGTGATGTTTTTCCCATGACTAGACTGAGTTATATGTTCTTGGAAGAAAAAGAATAACTTTACAAATGCTATGTCAGCCAGATGAACAAGGCTAACATCATCAATGATAAGTCACATTGATGTAATTTACCATTGTTATGATGTCATAAGAATGGCATTTTATATCCACATGAATTATCATTGATGATATTAACCTTGTTTACTTGTCTGACATAGTATTTATAAAGTTGGTCTTTTCATTCTTTTCCATACTGTGATCTTTGGAAGGAAGTTTCTATATGCAGCTCACATTTCAAGAGTAGGCAGTTATATTCCATTTCTTTGAGTGGAGAGTATCTGCATGAATTACTTGAAATTCTGTTATATGAGACATTTGTCTATTTTTCTCTATTTGTTTAGTAAATAATTTATTTATGTTATGGATATTTATTTCATATTTTGAGTTATAACCCAACACTATGTTATTTTCTTGTTCCATTGTTTCAACTTTGGCTATTGGGTTGACTGATGTCAACCTTTCAGTTGACTGATATGCTCTTTGACATAAAGCTATCATTTTTTTTTTTGTCACTTCTTTACTTTCTGGTACTAAGCAATGCTCCAAGCCCATCTTTTATAGTCTTACCTCCAGTTCTAGAGTCAGCCATTTTTCCAAGAAGCCCTGGTTCCTTGTATTGAATAATGATACTAGAAACCAAAATTTGGACATTGAGTGTAGCATTTATTTTTGTGCAGGTTTTCTGCTGAAAAATCTCTCAGCTTTTGTTTGCCTTACAAAGTGTATATTTGGACTTTATTTTGGAAGGACGTTTTTCCCCTCATGGATATAGAATTCTGGGTTAAAAGTTTTTATTTATTTATTTATTTTTTTTATTTAGCACTCTGCTGTCTCTCCATTGTTTTCCAACTTATATTATTTCCAAAGAGAAGTCAGTGTTAATCTTTGTTACCTTGTACCTAATACATAAGGTATTCTTTTTCTCCTTTGGCTGAATTAAATTTTTTTCTTTGTCATTAGTTCTCATCAACTTGATTATGATGTGCCTTGGAGTGATTTTTTTTTTGTATTTATACTGTTTGGGATTTGTTGAGGTTTCTTGACCTATGAATTTATAGTTACCATTGAATTTGAAAACTTTTCAGTCATTTCTTTACATATTTTCTCTGAGCCCCCATTCTGGGATTCCAGTTACTTGTATAAAAGACTGCTTGATATTTTCCTGCATGCCACTGAACCTGTTCCTTTTTTTTAATGTTTTTTCTTCTTTGTTTCAGCTTGGACAGCTTCTATGGCCATGTCCTCAAGGTTATTCATTTTATTTTTTTAAAAATATTTTTTAGTTGTCAATGGATTTTTATTTTATTTATTTACATGTGGTTCTGAGATCAAACCCAGTGCCTCACACATGCTAGGCAAGCACTCTACCACTGAGCCACTACCCCAGCCCCAAGGTTACTCATTTTCTGCAATACATAATCTGTTGTTAATCTTATTCAGTAAAAATTTCATTACATAAATATTTTTCAGTTAATATAGTTTTATTTGGTTATTTTAATATCATTTCTATTTTTTTCTTATTATGTTCATGTTTTCCTTTAAATTATCAAACATATTTTAGTAGCTGTTCTGATTTTTTAATATATTTTTTTTAAGTTGTCAATGGATTTTTAACTTACTTACTTACTTACTTTATTTATTTATTTATTTATTTATGTATGTATGTATGTATGTGTGGTGCTGATGATTGAACCCAGGGCCTCACATATGCCAGACAAGTGCTCTACCATTGAGCCACAGCTCCAGCTCTGTTCTGAATTTTTAATCTGCTAATACTATTCTATCATTTCTGCATAGTTTTGTCATCTATCACTTTTCTTGGCTATGAGTCATCTTTTCCAGCTTCTTTGTTTGTCTAGTGGTTTTTTAATTGGATACTAGATATTGAATGTTTTCTGGTTGAGTGCGTGAATTTTGTTTTATTTCTGTAGGAATTTAAATCAATTCCATGTCAGTTTCAAACTTTCAAGGCTTGTTTATAAGCTTTGTTGTGGTAGTTCTAAGGTAGCCTTTACTCTAGGATGAGGTTAGTCCTTCTACTAAGGTGTGATCATTATGAAATCTATTCTAAAATTTCTAGTGCTATGGTTTATATTTGGTTTGAGGGTCCCCGAAGGGTTGATATGTGGAAGCTTGGTCTTAGGCATGGCATTATTGGCAGGTAAGATTTATATGATCTAAAGAGAAACCAGAGTATTAGAAATTTTAAAAGAGGTAGTATCTAATAGAAGGTCCTTGGATCATAAGAGGCATTGTTCTCAAAGTGATTCAGGTAGTTCTCACAAAAGGGTTGTTATAAGAGAACCAATGCTGGCCTCTTCTCTCTCTGTTTCCTTGTTCAATACATGACCACTTGCTGTTACACATGCTTTTGCCACCATATGACACTGTCACCTTTACCAGAGGCCAAAACAAGTGGAGCCAGCTGATCTTGAACCTCCAAAACTGTGAGCTAAATTAATGTCATTTTTTCATAAGTAAGCCCACCTCAGATATTTTGTTTATATATATATATATATATATATATATATATATATATATATATATATATATGAAAAGCTGACTAATTTACCTGGATATTCACAATTTCTCCACTCTGTCTGACTGAAACTTAAGCATTTGCCTACCTTGAGTGAACTCTAGAAATTATTCATCTTATAGTTACCCAGAAGTTTCTCATTGTTGAGCCTCATTGGAGTTTTACTACATGCTCAATATTCAAGAAAGATTTAGTGGAAGTGTTATGTCAATTTCTAGAGCTCTTTCTTTGTAATGCTCTCTTTTCCTATACCTGTCCCACAAATCATACCTGCTTCCACCCCATTGAACTCTAATCTCTGTCTCCTAAATCAGGAAAGTGACCACATTTGACTTGGGTTCTCTGTCCCTATACTCTGGCCCAGAAATTACCTCCAGCAGCAACTGGGGAATCATAGGTTTACCTCATTTGTTTCCTTTTTTTCAAACAAAGCTCATAATTTTGTTTTGTTTGTTGTCTGTTGTTTGAAAGCAATTATTTCCTATACTTTGTGCAGTTTCCTAGCCATGTATCCTAGGAGGGCAAGTCCAGTGTTAGGTATTCTGTCATAGATGGAAGTAGAGATTCTAGTCATAACAATATAGTAGTTGAAATAACACAATTGATGGAATTAATAGTAGGATTAATGTAGCTAAAGAACAAATGTGAGTTACAGATGAAATTGAGGAACTTTCCCAGAAGGCAACAGGGGAAAATAAGAAGATAAACACAAAAAAGTTAAGGGATATAGAAGATGGAACTAAACATTTCAACATCAATAAAATGAGCCTGAGAATTAAAGAAAATAAAAAATATAGAGAAGTTATTAATTTAAGAAATAATAGAGACAAATTTCCTGGAATTGAAAAATACTAAGACTTAATGTTGAAAATAGTCAAAGAGTACTAAACAGCACTGAGGAGGAAAATCTAAACTGGACACTCCATAGTGAACATTAATAACATTTTCAAAGAGAAAATTCTAAGAGCGTCCTGAAAGAACAAACAGTACACCCACAAAGGGACAAGAATCAAGTTGATCTCAGATTTCTCAGTAGCAACATGAAATATAAAAATAATATCTCTGGGGAGACGAGTAGGAAAGTTTCACAGAGAAACAGCCTGGAAGAGAAGAGGAACTAGAAGAAGAACTAAATTGATAATGGACCCAAAGCCCCACCATCAGAGTATCATGATACAAAAGATCTTGTGCATATAATTCAGGGTAGAAAATTAGGTATTAATTTTTCCCAAAGGAACATCATTCTCCTCTGGAGTCAGGAAGAATAATTCAATTTCCCCTTTGTATTATATTTTATACATTTTAAATTGCTTTAATATTTACTGCCACTTATCCAACTTTTGTGGATCAAGGAGCTTGGCTGTTCTTGTGTTCAAGTTGTATATTCTCCATTGTTATAGACAAGAAAACTGAAACCTATTAAGGTCATGCCATTGATCAGAGCCAGAGCCAGACCTAGTCCCTCCAGTTTCTAATTGTCACATTTCTGCTATTTATTCAGCATTCTGAGCCAGACTGAAAACACGGTTGAGTTGGGTGGATCTGATTTGTCAAATTGATCCTTTTTTTTTTGAAAGTCCTTTTGGTTACGAGTGGGCATACTCAAGTAAATTATTAACTGTATCACCCCTGAAAAGTCTTTGTTCTGCTGTACTTGTATATACACTATGATTGTCCTCAGCTCTGAGATATGATCCAATAATGAAAAAAAAGTCTCTTTTTCTCCTTTGGAGTTATTAGTCATTTATGTGAATAAGGTTTTATTGGGATAGTTATTGTAAATATAGTGTACATGAAGAGTAGCTCAATTGCATTTTTAGAATATAAATGCATGATAATGAATTTCATGGTAACTCATCCAAATGTTCTTGCCCTAAAAGCTATCAGCAGGTGAGATGTTACTATCTGACATAGAAATGACAGATAGGAAGAAATCCCTTCTCTAATTTTTCCTTTTCTAAATATGAAGTAACTCTTTTCCCTGGAGCCCATAAAGACCCTTACTGTTGTCAGGCATATATGAGAGTTCTTTTTACCAACTACCCTAAGCTTCTAAAAGATCCAGTGAGGTAACGAAAAGAGAATTATAATTCCAAAAACTGACTGAATGTTGCAGTCCCAGCATCTCCTAATCAGAGAGGATGGAATCATGAGTGCCACATCATGTCATTCCCATAGCTAGTCTCCTCTTTTGCAGGGTAAATAGCATCAAAGGACCCACTTGATAAACGAATGTAGTCTCCTTCCTTGTTATTATGGTTTATTTTATGTCTCCATTTGAAAGATGCACTCTTTGAGAATATAGAGACCCGCATGCTTCCACATTCTCTTCAACAGAAACTGTATGCTATGAAAGTGCATGCCTTTGCCTAGCCTGCTGAAAATTAAGGTAGAAATAAGATAGATAGGACCTGAACTGTATGTTAGGAAATTATAGCGCCCCATGCATCAAAACTTTAAATAAAATATTCAAATCCTGATCTGATAGTGAAGTGTCAAATGCAGCTTCAAATGTAAAGGGTGGCTGTAGTGGCCCAGAGAAAATGAACCGGATGTACCAATGAGTTTAAATATCTTTCAGGAATAAGTATTTATATGTTAATGTCTTTTGAAATTTTAATATTAGTAACTCTGCCTTACACTTGAAACATGTTTTTATTTTAATCAGAATGCACAGAAATCAGAACCCTTTGGGCATGTATTTTTATCACTGGATTCAAAATAAAATGTAAAACTCTTGCAAAGCCTACCTTGGTTCAGGTGGGTTTGGCATCTTCCTCTTCAGATCCCATAGCTGTTTATTTAAGTTCCAAGCTGAATTTTCACTGGGAAGATAGTGTAATTGGAAGAGTTGATTTTAGGGACCCTGGGCCTCTTTATTTTGTCCTCTTTTCTCTTGGTGCAACTCTTCCACCCTTTGCTTTCAGGCTTCCAGTATTGCCTATTCTCTTTTTTCCCAATAAAGCTGTTCTAAAGAATGGCTGTAATATAGTCATTTATGACTCAGTATGAATTTAAATCAACCTTTTCCCTCACACAGGGAAATTTCTTGTAAGCTTTATCTCCAATTATGGAATTAAAGGCTTTGTCCCTTATTAAAGGGATTTGGGGTATCAGTGGGCTTGTGGGGGGTAGATTTTTGACCAAGAGGAACTTAAAGCGTCTCCAAAATTGATGGATGATTGTACCACCAACAATACTTAACACAGTGGCTATCACACCTAGTGGTAGTTCAATGATGATTTGTTAATTGGATAAGTGTTTGTCCACTCCTCCTAATAAGTTAGGCTTTTTCTTGGGCTTTTCAATGTCTCCCAGGTGGATATTGTGGGACTTGGACACATTGTGGATCCTGATATTACACTGGAGTTTGATAATGAAAAAGGTTGCAATATTTGAGATTGAATCTTGAAAGATAATTCGATGAACAGTTGCAGGACAGAATCAGAAAGTTAAACAGACATATATGAATCTTCCAGAATTGAAAACTGTTGAAATTGCTGGAAGATTAGATCATATTAGTCATTTGCTGTAAACTTGCTTTGGCTGTGCCTTCAAAGGAGGGTTTATTTCCTGACTGTCAGTCAACTGTGGCTTGATTAGAGGGAGCAGGACCTAAGGAGGTCAGAATCTGGCTCTGGAGTCATTTCTTTTTTTTTTTATTGGTTGTTCAAAACATTACAAAGCTCATGACATATCATCTTCCATACATTTGATTCAAGTGGGTTATGAACTCCCATTTTTTACCCCAAATACAAGTTGCAGAATCACATCGGTTACACATCCACATTTTTGCATAATACCGTATTAATGACTGTTGTATTTTGCTACCTTTCCTATCCCCTACTATCCCCCCTCCCCTTCCCTCTCATTTTCATTTCTGATGAGTTTTTCTTTCACCTAAAACCCAGCAGGAAAAGAGAATACAAGGTTGAGAAAAGATTTACATTTTTCCCCCTTACTGCTCATATGATGCTTATATTTCCATTAAAAATCTTTTCACTGAAAGGTCTTGGAAAAATTGACCCCTGAAGTGAGCATTTTTTGGAGAGTTTGGGACGTGGCTTTCTGGCAAGGTGTATGTTTGAATGTGATTAGCAGACAAGCCCTTTGCTGAGCTTCTTGGCTTCTGCTGGCTGGCACTCATCCATATACCATGTGGCTTTCCCTGCTTCTGCTACTACTAGAAATGCTCAGCTACTGTTCATAAATTCTCTATTACATTCTCAAACCCTCCTTCGTTGTCATCTGGGAGTGACCCACCCTCTATGCACAGAAATCAATAATTATAATTTTCCCCATGAAATCCTAGGAGGAGGGACTTGGGTTGAGCTCAGAAGGAGATACTTCTTCCCTAGTTCCTAAAACTGTTTTAATAATATAGGGTCAACTCCTATTTGTTTTAAGAGAGGAAATGGGAAGAAAACAGGAGTGCTTTGCTCTCTCCTTGGCTAAGGCATTTGCCCTACTTGCTAAGTACAGTTTTGTACCTTTCCTTGCACACTCTTATTCTTCAGAAACTCCACAGTTGCTCCCTTTTGTGGCCTCATATTACTTTTTAATAGGTTAAGACTATAACTGTTAATAAGCAAGGGCTTTTGCTCCAGGCCTGTCAAGCTAGCCCTTTTCAAGTCTGCAAAATTTGTTTAGCAATTAAAATAAAAGAGATATGAGATCCCACATATGCATGTAAGTGACTCTTCCTTTCATGTTTTTGTCTGGCTATAACTTGAGATGCTTTTTAACCACAAGCTTTTCATTAAGTAGAAAATGTAATTATTCTTTTGGAGAGGAAGGGCAAAACACCCCCAGTGACCTGTCTAAAAATTCCCTTTAACTAATGACAGCTTCTCTCAAATTAAAGAAAGAATGGTACTGATTCTGAACAATATAGGGTTAGGACAATAAAACCAGGAAAATTTTAAGGATAACATTACTTCCATGATAAGTAGTTTGGGGCTATAAAGAGTTCATAAGCACTTTGTAAAAGGTATATTTGTAAAGATAAAAAATCCTTGCATTGTAGGCTTAATAAAGCAAAATGGTAATGGTGAATAACCTTAAAGATCTTTCAATAATAAGATTTACTGGAATGTCTAAGAACTTTAGAGCTTTATTTGAAGTAAAATTTTATATAATGAAATTCAAAATCTCATTATGATGAGCTTCAAACAACTATTGAAGTGATTAATACAAGTTGCTTTAACAAGGACTCTTAATTAACCGAATGTTTTTTATTGAATTATATATTTACAGAAAGAGGTGTATTAAAAGATAACCATCTTCATCTTCTATGGGTTTTGTTGACAGACTTTTAGTGTATTGTAGGTTCTCCATGAGTTAAACACAATCTCTTAAGTCTTTTACAACTACATTACTAGTCTGGGCCAATGCCATTGATGGTTGGAAAGATGACTCCAAGACCCTGCAATATCTTTAATCTTCAAATATTGAATTTTGTTCACTAATGTAACTTACTATACTGTACTCACTAAGGCAGGAAATTGGACTCATAAGATTTTTGGTAATAAATTTTGAAAAATAATAGGGGTTTCAGGTTAACCCCTAGTTACCCAGAAAAAACCAAGTAGGCACAATATTCTCAGATCAAATAAAGAAAGGATTGGCCATGCTGGCATGCCATTGTACTGAATGGAGCAAAAAATGATGTCCTGTGGCTTGTATATAGTTTGTTTTATAGCAAACTTGTAATACTAGAAAATGACCTGGGGCATTTTATTGTTCACTATGTATAGCCACCCAAAACAGAGCCTGGCACATGATAGGTGTTTTTTTGTTTAAATATGAGAATGAAAGTGTGTCCTGTATATCTTTGTGATACTAAAATTTTTTTGTCACTTGCTTCTGATAACATGTTTCCTTGTTTTCCTGTTCTCCTATGACTCAATGAATCAATTATTGCTTCAGGGGAATACAGATAAGACCTAGAATGAACGTGTCATTGCTTAGCTCTGAGTTTCAAATTGAAACTTTTTTATTTCAGAGTGAATAGTAGATTCAAAAGCCAGGCTTTGATGAAGGTGAAGATTTGCTTTAGAAACCAAGAACAAAATGTGGCAATCTTAAAATAGTACTTTACAGTTAGTCATTGCATAGAGAGGATGGGGAATAGTAACATAAGGGGGGATTTCTGCCATTCAAGAAATCAAAGGATATTTTGATGCTCAGAGGACCTTGGGAACATTTAGGGAGGAATGTGCCTGGGCTTATGATGCTGACCCCAACACTCTAAGTAACGAAAGGGACTGATATTGCCTTTTATATTTATGACTTATAATGAGGGTCACTTCACATGGTACCCCATTATCAACACAGAGTAAACACAGTTGACTAGAAATGGCACCTTTGTGACATGATAAAACACAGGGGACTATGGGCCATATACTTGGTCTTGAAGGGTTGTAGAGGATATCTTAAGTTCCCACATGCCCTGGTGGTAGAAGCAAGTGTGAAGAAAGGACAGGTAAGTAAGATATCAGGGATCTGGATGAGAAGGGAGTACAGTAACATTTGCATCAGAGTAATAGCAAGGTTCATAGTCCTTAGCAATGGCACTTGGCATGGTTTCCCAAAGGCTGGGTCTACCTGAAACACTCTGCAGTGGGCACCTGTGCAGGACTCACACTGAGCAACCATGATTAGGGACATCTCAGCAGAGGTCAGAGAAGAATCAGACCAACATATAGTTCAAAGGCTCCTGTACCAGCTACTTTGAGGCTGCACAAGCTTTACCTTCATGTTCTGATGGCATCTTAGGGAAGGAGAAGGGAAGATATCTTGAGAAGATAGAGTCAGCATTAACAGGATGTCTTAACTTTGAATTGATTAGAGATTGACCTGCAAGATATTGGGGGAATTGAGACTCCAGAACAAGATGAAGTCAGATATAGAAAAACATTTTTTTTTTTTGGTAACTGAGTCAAAGTGTATAAATTTGCATCCCCTGATATTCTATAGACTGACATAGGCTCTATCAGCCTTTCCAATATATTATGAAGCATTTACATGTATTTTACTCTGGGAAAGATATGAAGGAGAGTGAGATGATAAGGGAGAAATTCTCTATTAAATGCAGATTCCCTTGGAAGTAGTTACACCTTAAAATTATATCAATTAATATTGTTATTATTACCAAATTAGTTGTACATTAACATTTCAGTAGGGGCTTATAAGAAAGGAAGACACAGACTAAGTATTTTGGAGGTGGCTAAGGAGGAATTAAGAAGTGGGTGTAGCATTCTTTACATAACTAGAGCTGCTTGAACAGCTCCCATGGTTCTTTCTCCTTTGTTTAACCTGCTAGAACACAGGAGGAAACTCTTCTACATTTCTGTTATTAAGTCAACCATTTAGGTATTTAAGAGCATGCTCTTTGTAGTCAAATAGGCCTAGGCTTGAATACAAGTATTGTCATCTTGGTTTAAAATACTAGCTGTGTGACCTTGAGAAAGTGATCTAATCGTTTTGCTCTCAGTTTTCTCACCTGGAAAATGTAGGAAATAATATTTACCACAAATATTTGTTGTGAGAAATAAATACAATGTAAAAACTTTCAAAGATAGTCTCCATAAAATTTTATTTCCTTTCCCTTCTCAAACCACACTAGGCATCTTCCTTTGCTTCTCTAGACCTGTTCTTCACCCTTTTCTACCCTATTCCATGTCCTGGAAGACTGACCTACATGGAATCCATCACTGGGCTTCCTTGTCTCCTGGTTCCCAGTGGGTTAGGCCAATGGGAACACTAGTGGGACATCAGAGGCAGGAGAGTGAAGTTATGATATTGGCTCCTCTAGCTTCCTCACTGCAAGATGCTATGGGCTGATTGTGCCCCTCAATGAAAAGTTATAGACCCCCTGAAATCCCTCTCCATGTAACTCTGTGTATCCTTCTAGAAGTAGCTCCCTACTGTCACCCTTTCAGGCCTGATTTGATAATCCCCCTCCACCCTGTCCTAAGACTCCATGACCTTTTTCTTGTAGTTTACTACAACTTTGTTAATAGTACCTTTATTAAATTCTCCTCAAATTGCTTGATTTGAATGTTCTTGCTTGTTTCCGGCTAGGATCCTGATTAGTAGGTAAATTCTCTCATCTTTTCTAGGTATCTGTGAGAAATAAAAGGAAGACCCATGTATTTTTATTTTATTTAATATACATTTTTGCAGTACTGGGGATCAAAAAAGCTAGTGTTCTATCATTGAGATATAGTCCCAGTTTCATATACATTCCTTACTTGGCTAATTTTCTTTTTACAGATTTGCATTAGCTACCTAAATTCTTGTTTGAAATGCTGAATTCCAATGAGGGATCATTTTGGTCTACTGAGAAGAACACTGTGGTAAGTGTCAGAAGACTTGGAGATGTGTTTCATTTCTTCCAATGCTTTCTGTGAGTTTTCACAGTGACAAGGCACCTTTGTTCTCCTCAGTTCTTCTGTAAAATGAAAGGATTGAATTAGATGACTTCCACAGTACCTTTTAGTGCTTACTCCAGAAGTGACTAAAATTTTCCTAGTAGAATTGTAGCAGACATTCCTTTAGTGTTGACTCACTTAGCTTTCCACAGAAGAGAGGACACTGATGCATCTCCCAATCTTTCTTAAGAAAGTAAGTTAAAATTGGGGAAGGAGTGAGCAAGCCCTTAAAAATGATAAGTGAAGCTTTTAGAACCTTCCAATCAATCTCTCTGCCCTCAGATTGGCAGATTAAGGCTCTTGACATCTGAATGATTTATTATGACTTAAAGTACATGCCTATAGCACTTTAGCTTGATTTCTTCACAACAACAGGAGGCAATGGAAGGAGACAGATGATAGGCAGGAAGCAAAAGACCAGTCACTAAAGAAATGGAAGCTTAAATGGTGATTTTTCCATGTGATTTCAGAATGCCTCAGAATATTTTGTTATTGCTCTACTTGCTTGATTTGCATAGTTCATAAGTGGGAAAAGCAGAGAGGCAAGGGAATGTCTAGATCATCTGGACAAAAATAATCATCAATGGATATGGAGAAGAGTAAAAGTCCAAGAGGAAACTTTGGAATGTAGGAATGTGGCTATGAATTGAGGTCTCCTTTGTTCTAATCCACTGTGTGCTAGACTTTACATATGTTATATCATTTAATCATCACAGCAACTATGTGAGATAGCACTTATGGATTTTACAGAAGAAGAAATGAGTTCTAAATTATGCCTAAAATATGATTGGTGCTACATAGATGCTTATTTCTTTCCCTTTTCAAACTACACTAGGCATCTTTCTTTGTATCTCCAGACCTGTTCTCTATCCTTTTATACTCTATTCTGTGTTCTAGAAGACTGACAAACATGGCTTCCATCACTGGGCTTCCTTGTCCTCTGTATTCCTAATAGTTTAGGCTAACAGGGCGCACTAGTTGGACATCAGAGGGAGGAGAGTGAAGTTAGTATACTTATTTCCCCAGCTTCCTCCTTGCAGGATGTCATGGGCTGATTGTGTCCCTCAGTGAAAAGTTACAGATACCTGGAATCCCTCTCCATGTAACTGTCTTTCTCCTTCTATGAGCAGCTGACTCCTGTCACCCTTTCAGCCTTGACATGATACCCCCCTTTCTAGTCCCTCCTAGCACTCCATGATCTTTCTTATAGTTTATCACACCTTTATAGAGGAACTCTTTGCATATTTGTATTCTCCTAAATACTCAGCTAAGTTCACCCAGCTTTATTAGTGAGGTGATAAACTTCAATTTAGACCTGTTTGTCTGGTCTCAAAATTCATGCTTTTCAGAGATGACTAAGGAGTGATACCATGAATTGCATCTGGCAATTTATGGTGATACAGATGGTTTAGAGCTGTTCATGCATTCATTCAAAATTATATTTATCATGTATAGTCAGCCCTCTATATCCATGGGTTCCATATGGGCAAATTCAACTATGGATCAAAAATATTGAAGGAAAATTGTGTTTGTACTGAACATGTATGTAAATGTTTTTCTTGGTATTATTCAGATAATACAGTTAAACAACTTTTTTATATAGCATTATATTAGGGTTTATGAGTAATCTAGAGGTAATTTACATCATACACACATGATACAAGAGGATGTGGCTAGGTGATATGCAAATATCACCTACCATTTTATCTAAAGGGCTTGGGCATCCTCAGATTGTGTCCATTTACATCCCTCCACAGATACCCAGGGACAACTGTATCTGCTATGTGACAAGCAATGCTCTATGTGTTGAGATACAGTGGAAGATAAGATGAATCCCTGCTGTCACTGAGTTTACTTCCTATTGGGGTAGATAGTCAACACATACACAAGGAATGCAATGATGAGCAATGTGTTTTGAAGAAAATAAAATAAGGAGAAATTGACTGAGAGGTGATCACAGGTGGATTCTCTGAAGAATTGACATCAAAGATGAGTTTATAATGACTCAGGAGTCAACCTGTGAAAATTAGGAAGAAAGAGAATGTCAGAAAGAAGTGTAAGTATAACTGGGGTTAGGGGGAGAAAAAGGAAGAAGAAGAGGAAAAGAGCGGGGAGGAAAAGGAGGAAGAGGAGGAAGAAGGGGAGGGGGAGAGGTTGATTGATTGATTGATTGGTTGATTGATTCAGACCTGTAGAGAGTTTGTGAGCAGGTCATTTAGATCTCTGAAAGTCTATTAAAATGAAGGGTTTGGGTCTTTTAAGGGTAATAGAGAACCATTAGTACCCTTAAGTATACTGTTTCCATCTAGGTCTCAACTGAAGGATTTTCTAAGAATTAACTTAGTGACTTAAGATCTCAGTTTGAAATGTTAGTCACCTCTGAGTTCAATGGAGTTTAAGTAATTAATATCCTGCATGATAAAAACACTAATGAGGTGTCCATTTGTACCTGGCATAGGGCTCCAATTCAGTAGTTACCATTCCTCAGAGGTGTGTGTGAGGGGTAGGGAGTGTTGCAGTAGGTGTGATATGCACACTGCAAGATCTAAAAGGTCAAGAAAGTATGTAAGTAAAGTTGAGCAAGTGGATCAATCATGGGGAGGTTTGGTGTAGGGAAAGGGAAGGTACTGGGGAACAAGATTGATAAAATTATGTGCATGTACAAATATGTCATAATGAATCTAACTATTTTGTATAATTATAATACACCAATGGAGAATAAAAGAAGGTGGGTAGCACTACTCACAAACCTCATTAATCCTCTGTCCTATCACCTCTCCTATTTAAGAACTCTTGATCACTTTTCCTTGGTGCTTGAGGCTATTTCCTAATCTACCTGTTGGAGTCACTCCTGAAGGAACTATAGCTTCCAGTGAAAATGAAAGGAAGGTGTTTGCATGGCTTTGAATCTTGCATAGGCAACTCCAATGAATGCACAGAACATATTTACATGATGCTGAAAGAATTTACATGATGTTTGAGTCACATAGTTTGTGGAGAGGAGATTGGTTATTGAAATGTAAACTGAGAGGTCTAATTTGATTCCCTAATTCGGCATAAGACTGTGATGATAGGGCATGTAAATAACTTGCCCACTGATGGAAGGTTTCTTTTTCTATTAAAAAAATAAAAGGAAATAAGGAGAATAGTGTCTGGAGAAGGGAACAAGGGAAATTCTTGTATGCTAGTTATTGAACCATGTGCTGCTTCAGTTTGTGAAAATTCTCTTTGAGCTATATACTTCTGAACTGTGTCCTTTTCTATATGTATGAATATGTATGTGTGTATATTTATATACACACATATTAATAAAAGTCAGCAAAAAATGGAGCAAGTGAGATGCAGCCCTGAAGACATTTGCAATATAATGAAGCCAGGATATTAATGAGCACTCAAGTGGGAGTTTGGAGACTTAGGTTTAGAATAAGCTCTTGCACTATCTCACATGAATGAACAATAATAATACAGGGGTTTAAGGTGATCTAATAAATAACACCTATATTTTTTTCTTTTTCCCATTCTGAACTGACTGAGAGAGACAAATAGCATGTAGATATCAGGAGTTTTATTTGTAGTGGAAGTGCTAGAAAAAGTGACATAGGAATATCTGCCAAGTGGGCTTCTTACTTCTCAACCCCAGAATTAGGCAGATACCTCCACCTAGGCACAGGAAATACAAGAACACTACAGATCTAGCTCATAAGGAGGATTGTTTTCACTCTTTTTATTTTTTCCATGTTTTATTGGTGCTTTATAATTTTACACAATGGTGGGATTTGTTGTTACATATTTGAACATGCACACAACATACAATATAATTTGATCAATATCATTTCTCAGTATTTCCCTTTTCCATCCATTCCTCCCTCCCTCATGAGAAGGATTTTACAGCTATGAGTAGACTAGAATTATTTCTTCTAAAAGCAGATAGATCCCTACTGGCTACACATGTCCTATTCCTGCTCCCTAAACTCAGTCAGAATTACCTCCTCTTGAGGAGGAGGATAAAAGAGGGATGAAGAGAAGACAACACTATTATGCTAATTAACGTTACTCTTCTCTTGGGAACATAAAGCTAAGAGAAAGGGTGTCCCCCAGCTTTCCTTAACAACAAAACAACTTTGGCTATAATGATAATAGGGACTTCTATTTACTGAGTACTTACTCTGGTGAGGCATAGGACTGTGTGGTGTTTACTCATATGTGTTTTCAAGTATAATATCTAATTATATTCTGATAATAACTCTAATTATATTCTGATAATAAGTAATGCTGTTGCTTCCATTTCATAGATGGCATAATTTATACCAGGTTATATAGCAGGAAAATGGTGGTGCCAGGAACAAACATAGACTCTAAAATTCATTCCCTTAAAGGTTGCTGTAGCACAGTGAAGAGTAGAGATGGGATTGGGATATCTGGGTTTTTAAAAGTCAGTACCACTTACTACTTGTGTGACCTTGAGAAAGTTACTAAACTGCTTATTAGTTTCCACATCAGTAAAGTGGTCATGTTCTTTCCTTTCTATGGGACCCAATTTCCTTATCTGTGAAATGCATAGAATAGGTTAGTGTTCTCAAAGTGTGGTCCCTGGGCCAGAATTGTCAGCATCATCTGGGAACTTGTTAAGAAAAGTCTTTCTGTCAGACTCTGTAGGGTGGGGCCTTGTAATCTGTGTTTTAATGAGTCCTCCAGAGGATATGCTGGAGTTTAAGATCCACTAATCTAGATGATATTAACATTTTTTTCTAGTCCTGCCATTCTGATATCTAACCTCAGTGTTTCCTGTTAGCCTTTCTTCTTGTCAAGTGTACACGATAAGAAGAGACACTGCTTTACTCCATGGAAGCTCCCACTGTCAGACTGGTGGTAGTGCTGTTGGGAGGGCTCAGAGATGCTTTGAGGCATGCCTTTCTGATGGGAGAACCACAGTATTTTAGTCTCATGGAAAAGCCTGGTCATAAGGCTTAATCAGGTCAGTTTCCCTACCCCAGATTGTGCCAGTGGCAGGTAAGGTAAAAGACTACAACACAGCCTCTCAGCCTGGGATGGGAATTGTTATTGGGTTTCAGCAGTTGCCCAGGAGTGGCTGGGCTATAGGTTTGGCCTGTGGTTCAGACCATTAGAGTATTAGGTTGTGGGACAGGTAGAGAAGATTACCTTTTCAGCACTTCACTTGACTTTCCTGGCTTTCTTCCTATTGTGTCTGCTTTTACCCTCAGCCCCTAGATTACCTGGTTATTCTGACTTCCCATGTCAGCCAGACAGGATTTGTCAGAGCAGGGCCAGGACCTGAAAAGAAATAATAGACTAGGGCTACAATTTGGAGCAGTTCAGGGGCACCTTCAAACATGCATTTGTATTTTATGGCAGTGGATAAAGTCCACATTAATACCTCAACACAACTAGGGGATAATATTTAGTAATTAAGTGAAAAAAATTTACCAGTTAGAGAAATAGAGGGTATTATTATTAAGAGTACTGAATCAGGGCTGGGGTTGTAGCTCAGTGGTTGAATGCTTGGCTCGCATGCATGAGGCACTGAGTTCAATTCTCAGCACCACATAAAAAATAAATAAATAAAACAAAGCTATTGTGTCCATCTACAACTAAAAAATGTTTTTTAAAAAAGAGTACTGAATCAGACCTATAGGTTTCCAGTAGGCCAATGTAGGGGGTTACAGATATCTATATAACATAATTTGAGGGGGGGGTGTCACTTAACATTTTTAGCATAGATTAATTTGTCAGATAAATAACTATTATCTTGTTAATTTGGGAATGATCCTGATAGTAGAGGACATGGCAGAAGAAAGTTCGGTCTGGATGCTGATGGTAAGGGCAGGAGGTCTACAGGGAGCTTTTTTAGGATTAAGTGATATACCATGTATAAAGTACTTAGTGCAGTAACTGGCATGGAGAAAGTGCTTAATAAAAAAATTGAAGTAGCAGTGACTGGAAAAACTGGAAGCATGGGGTATCATTTAGAGCAGTTTGGAGGAAGGCGTAGGTACTCGGTGACTGTGGCTAGGGACATTTTGGAAAGGGGAGATGAAGAGAAGGGAGTGCAAAGAGGTGAAGAAGCAAGTCAATTTGGCTGACATGTTGAGGAAAGTAAGGGCCTAGCATCTTTATGCTGAAAGGTTCAGGGAGACAATGACAAAAAGGCTGGTTTGTTTTGCAGTTAAGGAGGTTATTTTTAAATCTTGATTTTTATTCTAAGCTGCCTTGGAATGTCTGTGCCACACAGAAATCATGCAGGTCAGTAACCTGTTGGCATGAGAAATCACTTTATTTTCTCTGGACTCTTCTGACAGAGTAATAATATACTGCGGCAAAATCAAGAGAATTAACATGATTCATGTAGATTTCTTTTACAAAAAACAAAACAAAACAAAACAAAACAGGGCTTAACTGTGTTAAAGAAACATTTCAGGCCAGTGCTTTTCTTGGGTTGAACAAAACACTGGCTGAAACCAAATTAGGGCTCTCTCACTGTTTCTGTGAATTTGGGAAGTCATATGCCCATACCAGGTGATCTTGCTTCTCCAGGAAAAAAAAAAAAAAAAAAAAAAAAACAGTTTCTAAGATCCTGCTTTGGATTTCTAAATCTTTGGTACTCAATAAACTTATAAACTTACATACTTCCTCCTTCCTCTCCACTATGGCCCTCAAATTCCCTGGCTGCTTTCAGAAGGCAAGAGACTGCTATAAAGTTTGCATATTGACTGTAATCATAAATGCATAAAAGCAAGCCATGCCCTAAACACCAGTTATCATCATCTTCAAACCCTGCCACATCCCAGAGAAACAGAACAAGGACTCCAAGAATGAGTTATGTCCTGATTCTAGATACCAAAATGTCATATTGGGTTGGCCAATTTTTGCAGATGTTGTCAAGCAAGAGGCATCAGGAGACATTAAAAATTCTCTTTGTGACTACAGAGTGCCAAACATCAGGCTTGCCTCTCTCTAGAGTTACAAACTGGGCTGCTGACTGATCCTTGCCTTTTCCCCTTCAGCTCTTTGATGTGGGCAGAGGCCAAGTGCAGGTTTCCTTGGCCTAACAGCAGTCTTTTATGTGGAAATTGCTGGAATCCTCCAGAAATGTCTCTACAAAACTTATGAACACAACAACATAGTGATTTGCTCTCCTCAATAGGCTATGTGTATGGAAAATATAATTTACGGGAACTCTTTAAATGATTGCTAGGACTTTGAGAAATTGCATAAAACTGCTTTAATTAGGAGTTTCAAATTTTCTTTGTATTTATTCTGCTTCCGGTTCTCTTCACCTTTTCTTCCCCATCTCCTAAGTGTTTTAATTCAGCAGCAGTTCTCCTTTATTGGGACCCCAATTTCCTCTCTGGCTCTCTCCCTGTTCTCCTCAGCCACAAGTCACTTAGAGTTCTATGCATTTGGGATGGTACCTTTTCATATCCTACCATTTTTCCATGCCCACCAGCCTATCCAGAGTCCATGTTACTTCTACCTCTCTCTTAAACCTCACTTTATATGTCTTTGAGATTCTTGGAGCATCACTGGAGTCACACGATATATGTGAAATCCATTTTAACTTAAAGAAAGAACAAGGTTCACAGGGTCAGGTTTCTGAATAAATTGTGATTAGGCTGATGAGCCTGAAATAGGCTGGCAGAAAAATGGCCTTTGTATGTGTTTTCCTATAGCCAGAATGCCATTTCCAAACTTCTATCTTTTAAACCTAACTGACCATTATATCTACTACTTCTGCAAAGGTCAGCCTGGATATCTTCACCTTCTTTGTGGAGCTTTCAATAAACTCTGCTCGACTGGAGTTGTTTGTCTTCTTACACACCATTAACAACAGCTAACATTCATTGAGTACTTATGTGTCAGACACTTTCCATGTGGTAACTCATTTAATTCTCACAATCCTTCTGTAAGGCAGGCATTCAATTATAATTCCCATTTTCCAGATGAAGAAACCGAGGCACCGATAGTTTAAGCAATAGTTGGAAGGTGGTAAACTAGAATTCAAACCCAGGCATGCAGCCTCTGAAGCCCATACTCTACTGCCTCCCCCTGTGCCAGCATAGCTAATGTAGCCATTGTTGCTACTAGTGTACTTTCCTGTATCTACAATTGTATTGAAAACTGTGCAGAGCAGGTTATCTTCACATCTCTAGGACCTGGCATAATGTTTGGTGAAAAACAAATGTTGAGTTGAGTTAATGAACAAATAAATGATTTTATTGAAGTACAAAGCACAAAGATATTAGAATTAGGAATCTGAATTGAATCCTGATTCTACCTGTGTGATCCTGGTAAAGAGAGAGAATTTTTTTCAGCTTCAGTTTTTTATTTTATGAAGTGGAAATAAAAGACTACTAAGTCTTATCCAGAGAATTAATTATGATGATGTTTTTAAAGCACCCATCACAGTAAAGGTATTCAGCACATGATTTTATTCATTCATCCATCCATTCATTTATTTATTGAAGAAATAATCATTGAGCATATGATATGTGTCAGAAAGTATATTTGTTGGGAATATGCTGTGAAAAAAAACAGAGCTCTTACCTTGTTGAATTATATTCTATTGGGAAAGGGTGCAAAATAAAGGAATAAACAAGTTCAGAAATGTACATTTATAAAGAAATAGAAAATAACTGAAGAGCTATTTCATTTAGATAAGATAGTCAGGAAAGGCTGTAGAAGAGTGATGCTAACATTTGAGACTTGAAGTTGAGGAGGAAGCAGCCACATGAAAAGCCAGAAGATGATCATTCCAGGAAGAAAGACAAGTCAATACAAAGCCTTGAATTTAGAAAGAGATCAAATGTTCAAAGAAGAGAGAGGAGGCCAAGATGGCTGGCACCTGGTAAATGAAGAGGAGAGGGCAGGAAATAAGATTCAAGATTCCAGTAGAGGTCAAATGATTGAGTTTCTTTCAGTCCCTGTTAAAGATTTTGGATTAATCTAAATGCAATAGGAAATTAAAGCTAGATTTTTAGTGAAGGATTGGCATGGTGTTATTTATATCTGTGACAGCCCATTTTGGCTGTTATGTGGTTTTTGGATTTTAATGGGCAAGAATAGAAGAAGGGGAGCCACCTAGCAGTTTATTGAGGTAGTTAAGGTAAGAAATTATAGTAGCTGGGACTAGGGTGGTAACAGTGGAGACGAAGAGAAACAGACATATTTGAGGTAGAACTGTAATAAGTGGATACTGGGAATCATAGAAATGGAGAAACCAAGGATGATTCCTCAATTTGGGATTGAATTACTGAGTGGGTGGTGGTATACACATTGAAACAGGAAGGAGCAAACTTTGCAGAAAAACAAGAGTTATATTGAAGATATGCTAAGTATGACATGTCTACTACATATAAAAGGAGATGTCAAATAAACAGTTGGATAGATGAGTCTGAAGATTGTAGTGGTTCATTTTCTTTGTCAACTTATGTGTGTTAAGGAATGCCCAGAGAGCTATAAGGCCATTCTTTCTTTTCTTTTTTATATAAGTTTATTTTATTCATTAATTTTTTAAATGTGATTGTGAGGATTGAACACAGGACCTCACACATGCTAGGCAAGTGTTCTACCACTAAGCCATAACCCCAGCCCGTAGAAGGTCATTATTTCTGAATGTGTCTGTGAGGGTATGTCCAGAAGAGTTTAGCATTTGAATAGTAAACTGAGTAAAGAAGATACATCCTTCACCTAATATGAGCAGGCATCATCAAATCCATTGAGGTCCTGGATAGAATAAAAAGGCAGAAGATGAGTGAATTACCTCTGTCTTCTGAAGCTGAGTCATCCATCTTCTCCTGCTGTCAGACATCAGAGCTCTTGGTTCTTGGGCCTTCAGATTCTGGGTTATACCATCAAACCCTTGGTTCTCAGGATTTCAACCTCAGAGTGGGAACTATGTCTGGTTCTCAGGTTTTCAGACTTAGATTGAATTTTCCACTGGACTTCAGCTTCCCCCATTTGAAGACAGTATATGATGGCACTTCTTCATCTCCAAATCACATGAAGCAAATCCCATAGTAAATCTGCTCTCTATTTTCTTCCCTCACGCCCACCCTCCTACCCTCTCTTCCTTCTTCTGTATTTCTTTCTTTCCCTCTTTCTTATCGTTCTATCTATCTAATCTATCATCTATCCCTCTCCTATTAGTTCTATTTCTCTGGGGAATACTAATTCAAAGGTTAGGAGAGAGGTCAGAGTTGGGGCATATCAATTTAGGTGTCATTTACCTATGAATGACATTTAAGATTATAGGAGTGAAAGAGAAATACCCAGGCAAAAGTACAAATAAAGAAAAGAATAATAATGTCATAGTAAGGATGGTGATTATGATAATAATTATCATGTATACAGTGCTTATTATATGCTAGGTACTATTCCAAATGCTTTGAATCTACATTAACCCATTTAATCTTTATAATAACCCATGAGGGTTGCTGTCATCGTACTTTACAGATGAGAAGCTGGAGGCAATGATAGATTTAGGCAAATTATCCAATTTGACATGAAGATTGATAAGATTCAAAACTAGGCATTTTGGCTTCAAAGTCCATTCTCTTAACTACTATGCTATTATTACCTTTCAAGAGAAGAGAGTCCATAATCAAGTCCTGGGGCTCTATCACATACAAAGGGCAAGAAGAATAGGACTCAGCAAAGGAAACCTCTAAGGTGTAATAGCAGAGTGTGGCATCATACCAGGCAAGTGAGTAAAATATATTAATAAAAGGAAGTGCTTATGCATGTTAAATATTTTTGAGCCATTAAGTAAGAGGATACAGAGATTTCCACTGGATTCTCCAATATGAAGCTTGCTGGTGTCCTAACAAGAGCATTTCCTTCTTTATTAATGCTGACCATTTTCCAAGACTCCACTCTTCAGTCTCTACCTTCCTTTGTCAACCCTTGTGACTCCCTTGACTTCTTTGTGAATTTCATATGCCACTAGGTATATGCAATTAATTAAGTCACCTCAATTTCCTATGGGATGTGTTTCTGATGGCATTTTATATTTGAATTTTTATCTCATTGTCTTAATTTTGGATGTCACAATCAGTTTTCATTGAGTTTAAAAATCTCTTCTGGAGATATTTTCTCATGTCATCAAAGGAGTTACATAAGAGGCCTTCTCTTTAGCTCTATTACTCCCACTTCTTCAGCTGGTTGATTCAGAGTGGGAAAGGGGACAGGATTCCTGAGTGTTTCTGAATGACTAACTCAAGAGCTATTTTACTAGGTGATTCTAAAGTACAACAGTCCTTCCCTCCTTTCTACACTCGAGTAATCAAGAAGTAGTATCTGAAGGCTAAATCTCCTTCTAGCAAGGATAATGATTCCTAGTAGGCAGTTTAGAGTAAGAGAGGCCACCCTCTGCAAACTCTAGTCTAGATTTCTTATTTAGGGCACAGTGGTACTTAGACAGGGTGTGATTCATTTCTGCCAGTGTGTTCGACAACAACTGAATACATAAAAAGGAAACTCATTTCCAGATGGAGTCCTCTTGAGCAGTGCTGCCTGGAGAGGGTGAACAGTGACACACTTCAGCTTCAATAGGACAAGATGCTTGGAGAGGGAGCTTCCCTTTGCTCTCTTATGAGGAAAAGAAATGCCCCCAATTGGATGTCATAAGCCTATAGATTCTCTCTCAAGCTTAGGAGAACAGATGGCACAAGCATTGCAGGAGATTGACAAATGCTTATCACTCTTTCTCACTAGCTTTCTTAAAACATGTCAACATTGACCTTCCCTAGAGATCTAAGTTAAGTCATTACTATCAAGGAAATCATTCACAGAGCTGAATTCAGGAATTCACAGAGAATTGAATTCTTCAATTATATTTGCCATTTCATATGAGATTTGGAGTTCTTATGGGTCAAAAAGTCAAAACCTTTGGTCTGTCATAAAGTGTCTTGCTCTTGTAGAAATGGTTCAGAATGAACGGCAACTCCAAAACACTATATTCTTTGGGCTTTTTTTTAATCCTTTAGAGTCATGGAATCCCTCAGCATAGATAGAGAAAGGGTCACCATTGTTGCTGAAGACACCAGCAGAAAGGAATGAGAGGAGGACCTGCAATTCTGGAACAGTAGAATTTTTATTTTTATTTTTTTTTAGTTACACATGACAGTACAATGATCTTGACATATCATACATTTGAATCAAATGGGGTATAATTTCTCATTTTTCTGATTGTACAGGTTGCAAAATCACATGTAGAATCGATCTGCAGACTGGCAGCTGGATAAAGAGACTGGGAAGAGAGAGATCTTAAAGATAATTAAAGAAAGGAAAATTGGAATCATGAGAGGAGTTGTGAGGCCAAATTACCTTCTAGAAACAGAGATGAGGCAGAGGGAAAATAGCCTACGAGATGATGAAGATCCACATGAGTAAGAATAAATAAGTTTCCCACTCTTTACCACTTGCAATTCCTTCTATGTATCTAGAAGTAGGCAATAAGAGATTCTGTGGACTTTTATTCCACCTAGTACTAAAAGCAACGAAGTGCATGAAGGGAACAGAAAGGAAGGGGCCTTCCCATTAGTTCAGAAATAGAAACATCTGAAACTTTCCACTGGAAAAACTTGGCAGGATCAGATCCTCATGGGACTGTAAAGGAATCTCAGTTTAACTCTTATTGGCCTGCATAGTGCAAGGGCATAGTGTGCTTGGAAGAGTTTGCAATCCCAGGAGAGAAACGTGACCATGAAAAGTTACTCTCCTATGTGAGAGTTGAGGGTGGAATATTCTTTCTTCCTTTATTTTTCTTTTGTACACTACTTCAGACTCACTGGAAATTTGTGATCACAGTGAAATCTGTCTTGAGGTCTATACTTTACCTTGACCAACTCCCACTCTGTCAGTGATGACTTTACCTTCTTTTGAGTTTCCAGAGAGAATATACTGTTAATGCCAAGCAATCAGTTTTTATGGATCTCTGCCTGGAATTTAAGTTTAGAGTTAGATTCTTTATAATAAGGACAGTTTATTGGCCAAAGTTAGACCCAAGTCATTATCAATGTATGAGCCAATGCAATAGCATCAGACTGATGAATACAAGGGACAATTGACCATGATTTTCCAGAACTCCATCAGAACTTGAGACTCACCCTAAAAGAAGTGGGTGATGAAATATTGGTGGAACAATTTTTCTGGGCTCTGGAAGTTTTGTACCTAAAGGATTAACTTTGGCTTCAAAATCTACTCCAGTTAGAAAAGTAGAGGACTAGAGGGGGCAGGGTTTCAGGGTCACATTCTTAAAAAACACACCACTTCTCCCATCTACTGGCAGATGACTAAAATTATTTTAAAAGGGGACAATGCCTTCATTCTGTAATCTTTTGACTCTCCCAGAATTTCTAACATGGTCATGGTTACCCAGAAGTGTTATATCATTTGGAGAGCAAATTTTCCTAGCATAAAGGAAGGGTACAGCACAAGGGTACTGCCTGCTTGAAGTGGGAATGTCAAGCACTGGGAGGGTGAAGAGGGAAAAAGTGAAGATATGAAAGCCAAATTACTAACCTTATACTTTTTGTAAGGATCACTAGCCTATTCAAGTAGAAATTTTAGGAAAATTTCACTCCAAACTGATGGTAAGATTCTTCTTAAATTAGTTAATACTCTCAGCTATCTGATATGTCAGAATTGTGCCTTTGAGAAATACTTAAAGGGCTGCTGATATTTTGCATGCAAATATTGTATTTCTTTCTTTTTCTTTTTTGGTACCAGGGATTGAACTTGGGAGAACTTAACAACTGAGCCACATTTCCGGCTTTTTAAGTATTTTATTTAGAGACAGGGTCACTGAGTTGCTTAAAGCCTCACTAAAATGCTGAGGCTGGCTTTGAACTTGCGATCCTCCTGTGTCAGCCTCCTGAGCCACTGGGCTTACAGGCGTGTACCCCCATGCCTGGCTGTAATAGTATTTTTGACTTAGCAGTTCTTTTGTCATTCCTTGCATTCTTTTTTCAAAAATGTCAATTTCTGGTCAGTCTGGTTGGGTCAGATATTCCTTTACATCAATAATCCATAGATTTGGGGGAGGAGGTGATAAGATTGAATTCAGGGTCACTTTTACCACTGATCTACACCCATAGCCCTTTTTTTCATTTTTTAAATTTTGAGACAGAGTCTCACTAAGTTGCTTAGGACCTCACTAAGTTGCTGAGGCTGGCCTTGAGCTTGCAATCCTCCTGCCTCATCCTCTTCAGTCACTGGGATTATAGTTTTGCACCACCACACCTGGATCCATAGATTATTTAAAAAACCCAATATATTCTGGGTTGTACATAAAAACACTTTCTATCTAATAAGGAGATATCTTGACATTCCTTTTGAGGGGGGAACGTTTGTAACAAAGGAGACCTGCTTTCCAGCTTCAAGGCCTAGTACGTGCTGGATCTCTTGGGGTGCCATGCATCTGAGTCCCTCCTTAGTCATGGTAGGGATGAACTGCTGTATCTGGGCAGTGATGTTCTGGAGTAGAAAAATAGTCACATAAGCAAGATATAAGCCAAAATGATGTCTGAAGTTTCTCCTTCTTTTTCAGCTAGACACCATAGCCATCTCTATGATTATCTTTCCAGCTTGTTTGTCCAAAAAATGTTTCATAAATTTTTATTTCAGTTGAGCTGGGGTGGACCAACAACAACCAAAGACAAAGGACATGGCTGGTCACATAGTTCAAATGGATGCAGGGAAATTCAGGATGTATTTGCAGCATTTTTGTATTGTGTAGAGTGCTTGTGTGGAGGAACATATGTTGAAAGCAGTGAGACTTATGTACTTCTTTCCAAGTAAAACATTCTCAGTCTATGTGGCATCCCACTAATAGGCTTCAAGCAGCCAGCATTGCAGAATGGTGTGCCAATGCTAAAGCTCATCACCGGCTCCCAGAGGATTCCCAGCACTTCTGCATCATCTCTTTTATTAACTTATAAACAGCTCTGAACTGTAAGCTGAATTGTAGCAATAAGAAAAGGAGATGGAGGCAAACAGCCAGGAGAATGTTAGGCTAAATACACATTCATCACTAGCAATGTTGATTCTTGTCCTTCAAGTAACCCTGCCTTTAATCTGATGGAATGATTGGACCAGTATAAGTTGAGTTGAGGAATAAACTCAAGACAAAACATTCTACATTATAGCATATGAGGTGCCTGATCCTGAAATTCTCACAACTGAGACTCAAATCTAAGTGATTTGTTTAATAAACACTGAGAAATATAAATATTTGGGAATAACTAGCTTAAAAATTATAGGTGTTGGATCCAGGATACTCTACTACTGAGTAACATCCCAACCCTTTTTATATTTTATTTTGAAATTGGTTCTTGTCAAGTTGACCAGGCTGGCCTCAAACTTGTGATCCTCTTACCTCAGCCTCCTGAGTAGCTGAGACTACAGATATGCACCACCATGACTGGCTATAAGAAAAAAAATTTCAAACAAAAGAACACCCACAAAACCTCTAACACAGTGGCTATTTTCACTTTTCCATTTTTCTTTCTGTGAGTCTGCATCCAAATATATACACATGTTTTTTTATATAGTTGTAGCTGAAATGAGTATAAACTATGCATTCTATTTTTTTTCCTCATAACGTCATATCCTAAACATTATTGATGTTTCCACCTAACTTCTTACAGTCTTTTTAAAGTTTTCATTTGATTATTTGTGATCATAAGATTATCATAATTACAGATATTATGATTTATTTTAAGGTTATAATTATTGTTGAAAATTTGGAAAATGCAGAAAAGAATAAGTCAGGAAAAGGTCATCCAAAATTTCACTTTTCAAAGGTAACTACTGAAAACATATTGAGTTAATAATTCCTCTTCTTCTTACAATGTATATTTCTTTATATAATTAAGATTATACTATATATAGAGATATGATGCTACGAGGAAAAAACAGAATGCATAGTTTATACTGGTTTGTTTTAGTAATATCATGCAATGAACATTTCAGTGTGCCTTTATAAATAATTATAAACATACTGCATGAGGATTGCCTCATTTTTCATCTTTGGAAGTTCCCTACTATTAGATTGTTTTGATATTTCTCTAATGCTGATGATGCTGTGATGGTCATTGCATTAGTTGGGACAATGCCAACTCCTGTTACAAATAGGCTGCCTAAAATGCAATGCTAAAATCAGTCATTTGTTTCTCTTTCAAGTAATGGAATGAATTCCAAGTCAGCTCATGGTTCTTAATGCATTCATTCAAGAATGCAGATTTTTTTCTTTTATTACCTTGCTAAAAATCATGTCACTTCAACCAGTGTAACTCCACATCATGTACAACCACAAGAATAGGGATTTATATACCATGTATGTATGATATGTTAAAATATATTCAACTGTAATGTATAACTAAAATAAACAAATAAAAAATTTTTAAAAACTGTGTCACTTGAACATCCATGGTCAGATTCACAGGAAAAGGAAACAGCAGGTCAGAGTTATGCCGACTTCTTAAGAACTCTAGTTCAGGAGTTGCACATTCCTTTGCTTGAATTCTTAGTTAGTTATACCAGTCACACACAGCAAGGGAAGCTTGACTGTAGCAAAGATGGGTATCCATGTGCCTGGCACATATACTACTATGGAGGAAAGAGAAAAGAGTTTGCAGGTAGAAAAGATGGTAGGAATGAGATGAACATTATTACCCAAGGTACATGTATGACTGCACATGTAGTGTGACTCTACACTGTATACAACCAGAGAAATGAAAAGTTGTGCTCCATTTGTGTACAATGAATCAAAATGCATTCTGCTATCATGTATAACTAATTAGAACAAATAAAAAATAAATTTAAAATAAAAATATTATGCTAGGTTCTTACCTACTTTTCTATAAATCTACCACCAAGAAGGCCTATTCAACTTCATGTACCACCAAAAGGACTAAGTAATCCCCATAGCTACCCCCTTCTACTTTTTCTTCAGCAATGTCAAGCAAGATAAATGAATAAAGGTTATCCAAATTAAAAAAAGACTTTGGAGGAGATAGCTAGTAGTTTCTGCCACAAATATGTATGTACACAAATATTTGTTGGCATTACAGAACTCTTTTCCTTAGGATATGTTCTTAGACTAAGTATGACTCCTTTTAATCCATAACTGTTTCAGTCTTGCTGTCTTAATTTTAATTCATATCTTGGCTATCCTGAATGTCCTAAACAATTTCTTTTAAGAACATCTGATGTGTTTCCTGGGCTCTTTTGAGATGTGTGTGTGTGTGTGTGTGTGTGCGCGCGCCTTCACATATGAAAGGCAATTTCTCTTAGAATGATTGACTAACAAACTCCCCCCTTAATACTCTGTAGCAATGGTTCTATTGTCTTCTGATATTCACTCATTCAACAAATATTTATTTAAGCAATTACAAAGTCCAATGATTGCTACCAATGCTTAAAATATAGCTGTGCACAAAACAGATAAAAATTCCTCACCCTCATACAGAAACCAGTGGGTTGTCTTGGGTTTATTCTGTTTGCTCCCAAGTACTGAGCCATTCTATGCATGCTCTGTATCTTGAAAGACTGACTCCTATACACTGCCTTTCCCTGACTCCCTTGATGTCTAGTTTTCATTTTTTCCCCTCAATGAGTAATACCAGTGAGATATTGGAGGTCAGAGCAGAGAATCTAGGGTATTTCTTATCTGCTTCCTTCCTATTTCTGCTGCAGTCTGGCTAGGCACAAAATCACGAGCCACTCAAGCAGGAACAAACTTTATTTTTTGAAACTGCCACCAATGCCCCTTACGCCCCCGGGAAGAATCCCGATGGACCTGGAACCCCAGAGGAAGTTCCTCCCCCGGAATTCCCTCCTACTGTACTTCCCCAACCAATGGGAACTCTCCAGGAGTCCTGTAGCAGGCCAAGGTGAACAGCAGGAGTCCAATATCCATATGAATGCAAATCTTAACATAATTATATCATCTCAATGGCTAGCTGGCGTCACCTTTCAACCAAAAATGCCATGCATCATATTACTTGGCTGTGGCTCTTAGCATATTTCTGCATCTCATCTTTGCCAATAGCTGTATCCTTTCTGAAATACAGCTCCTTTAAGGCAGCCTCATTGAAATTATTTGGGACTAATTCTGTTTTTTAAAAATAATCCTGCTATGGGTGTAAACTATGAGGGTCACAGCAGGAAAGACATAGCATGCTCAAATGGTTTAACTAGGTATAGTTCAATGACAACACTGTTTACAGAGTTATGTGAAGGGTTAAGGAGCCCAAAAGGATCATGAGCCATCCAAGTGTATCAATAGTAGAAAGGCATTACTACTGGTAGGTCCAAAAGCACAAGAGGAAAACCAGGTAAGACCTATTGCTATGGGAGAGGGCCTTCCAAATAGGTAGAAATATGTAACCATTATCCAGCTGGGGAGAGAACAGTTGTAGAGGAACTGCCCTGACTTCACTCTCTTCCACCTTTAGATCTCCTGCCATTTTTTCAACTTTCCAAACCCAACTGGAAGCCCAAAATAAAGGAAGTTCTGGTGATACATCCCATATGTCTCACCCACCCAGACACTGTGGAAAAGTCAGATCGATCTGGGGAGACAAATGGAGACTACCAGATGAATATAGGTTAATATTTATGCTTAATATTGCAGTCAAGTCTGAGATTTGTTCTTTTATTTATTTATTTTTCATTGACAAATAATAATTGGATATTTTATGAACTACAATAATGATATTTTGACATAGATATACATTATAGGATGATTACATAAAGCTAATGAAAATATCATTCCACTTACTTATCATTTTTGGTGAGAACATTCGAAAACTGTCCTTTTAGCAATTTTGAAATATATAATGCCTATATTAACTATGGTCAAAATACTGTGGGATGATCACACTAAAACTTATTCCTCCTGTCTAAATAAAACTTTTTACCCTTTGATCAACATCTTCCCTTTACCCATCTGTTATGATTTGGATGTCAGGTGTCCTCCAAAACCTCTTGTTGATGCAAGAATATTCAGAGATAAATAATTAGATTGTGAGAGTTATAAACTAAGTAGTCCATCCTAGTTTGAATAGACTGACTGGGTGGTAACTGTAGGCAGGTGAGGAATGTCTATAGGAAGTGGGTCACCGGGTACATGCCCTGGCAGGGTTCATCTTCTCTGTGACCCATCCCCACCCACTCTTTGCTTCCATGAGGGGAACAGCTTCCCTCTTTCACACCCTTCCACCATGTTCTCTTGCCTCACCTTGGGCCCAGAACAATGGAGTTGGCTATTCATGGATAATCTGTGAGCCCCCAGTAACTTTTCCTCCTCTAAATTGTTCTTGTTAGGAGTTTTTGTCATATAATGCAAAAGCTAACGAAAACATCATTGTATTTACCTATGCACCTCAGCCCTTGCTAACCATCATTGTACTCTCTACTTCTGTGAGTGCAACGTTTTAAGATTCCACGCATAAATGAGATCATGAAATATTTGTATTTCTATGCCTAGCTTATTTCACTTGGTTTAATGTCCTCCAGATTAATCCATGTTGTCACAAGTGACAGAATTTCCTTTTTTTTAAAGACGAGTAGTATTTCATTGTTCTAGTCAACTTTGCATCATTATGACTGCAATAATAGAGAAGGAAAAAAAGTTTATTTTGAGTCATGGTTTCAGATCTCAGTTCATGTTCAGCTAACTCCATTTCTTTGGGTCTGAAGTGAGGCAGAGCATCATGGAGGAAAGTCATAGCAGAGAAATTCCACTCACCTCATGGCAGCAGGGAAGAAGAAGAAGAAGAAGGAGAAGGAGAAGGAGAAGGGGGGTGAGAGAGAGAGAGAGAGAGAGAGAGAGAGAGAGAGAGAGAGAGAGAGAGAGAGAGACCAGAGAGAAGATAAACACTTTCAGAGTGCCTACTTCCTACAACTACTTCCCATATCCTAGTAGTTCATTCAGTCTTCAATGGATTAATCCACCGATGAGATCATAGCCATTATAGTCTATTCACTTCCCAAAGCCCCACTACTGAGCACATGAAATTGGGGGGATATTGCAGATCAAAACCATAACATCAATTGTGTGTATATATCACATTTTCTTTATCTATCCATCCATTGATGGACAAAGGTTGATTTCATATCATTAGCTATTGTGAGCAATGTTACAGTCAACAGGGAAGTGCAGATATCTTTTTTACCCTAATTTCAGTTCCTTTAGATACATACCCAAGAGTTGAATTGCTGGATTATATGGTAATTCAACTGTTAGTTTTTTGAGGAATCTTCATACTGTTTTCCACAATGGCTATACTAATTCACATTCCCATAAACATTGTGTTAGGATTCCCTTTTTCCTGCACCCTTGCCAATACTTGTTACCTATCATCTTTTTAATAATAGCCATTCTAACAATTGTGAGGTGATATTGTAGTTTGAAGTTGCATTTTCTTGATTATCAGTAATATTGAGCATTTTTTAATCTGTTGGCTATTCATGTCTTCTTTTGAAAAATATCTGTTCTGGTCTTCTGTCATATTTTAATTGGGTTATTTGTTTTCTTGCTATTAAATTTCTCAAGTTCCTTATATAGTTTCACATTAGTCCCTTATCCCATGTATGATTTGCAAACATTTTCTCCAATTCCATAGGTCATATCTTTATTCTATTAATTGTTTCCATTTCTGTGCAGAAGCTTTTTAGTTTGATAAAAACTCACTTATCTATTTTTCCTTATCTCATTGTTGGACCATCACTTACAATCATTCCAGAGATAGCTATGGGTTAAAGTGAAAATCTAGGTGTCATTAACATATTTGCAGTATTTGACCCTGTGGGGTAGATAAGATTTCCTGGAGTGCATACAAAGAGTAGGAAAGAGGCAGGGATGGGACCCTGAAGAACATCAACATCTTTTTATGTTAAAGAGTTTTTATTTTTTGCTAAATATGGTGTTGCATAACTTTAATCCCAGCTACTCAGGAGGCTGAGGCAAGAGGATTGCAAGTTCCAGGCCAGCCTGGGCAACTTAGTGAGACCCTATCTCAAAATAAAAAATTAAAAGGTCTAGGGACATAGTTCAGTGGTAGAGCACCCATGCATTCAATCCCCAGTACAAAAAAATATTAAAGATTTCTATGCTGATAAACTTATTAAGCACTTATATACTAAGAACTGTGTATGTATTATCTCATTCAATTCTCAGATTAGCCCTAAAATGTCATATAAGTATTCCCATTTTATACATGTTCAAACCAAGGCTTATGTTTATACTAATAACAGGCAGAGCTAGGAATGTCATCCAAGCTTTCTAACTCTAGAACCTATGTTGTTAATTGCTACAATCTCTAGGGTTCTGTTTAAAAAGGGGATCCAAGGGACCTTATCTGCAGTTCATTCTGAGAGAGATGGTGCTTAGGGGCAGAACCAGATGAGTGATACAAAGTGGCTTAGTGAATTAAGGGAATTGGAATGGGCTCATTGGAGAAAATGTCTGGGCACACACTAGAGACAGTTGTTAATATCTAGAGTAGGCTTTTTCTTTTGGATAGGATGGGTTTGTTGCATGAATTTTCATGACTTGCTTTTAAGGATATGGCAGATTCATATAGCAGAGTTCCCTGACTTAAATGGTCAGGTGTGGAGTGGATAATTCCTGGATGTTGGAAATGTTCTGATCATGTCAGACTTGGTTGGTTGGAATCTTACAAGATCAACTACTTGTGGAAGAGCCCTTGAAGAGAGTTTCTGTGATCTGGGCTGTGGGAAGAACTGTGAGATATCTGAACATTTCTCCAGTCTCAGGGTGTTTTTTAGCCTTTGCTCTGTAAATGAACTGAGAATTTGGCTCCTGTCAAACAGGAACAAAGTGGGCAAACCCTTTAGGAATTTGGGCTTATGAAAGAGAATAAGCAGCCACTTTCTGCTATCCTGGCAGGCAAGGAAGGCATGAAAGAAAGAAGTCCCCACAGATGCTTTATACCTTTCTCTGAGCCCAGCACAACAATCAGCAAATCTGATTTTCTCTAAGGAGGAAAAACTGCCTTAGTACACAGCTAGTGACTGTTGTTCAAACAAAGTGAATATAATACACCTTTTTTTTCAAAACAAATATGATTAAATGATGCTATATTTTAGAATAATTTATCTCTTACCACTCATCACTTGCTGTATCCCACTGCAGACTCTGCATGGTGGCAGGAACTTTATCATCTTTGCTGCTATGGCGTGCTGCCTAGAACAGTGCCTGGCATATTGTAGGTCTTCAATAAATATCTGTTGAATGGATGAACACAAAGATAAATGTATCATAGAGGAGGTGAGAGAGAGTCCTGTAATCATAGAGGTCTTTATAAAAAAACAAAGACTCATTGTTTAGAACATGCAATCCGATACTAGACGGCCTGCCTTCAAATCCCATGCAAACTTGGGCAAGTTGGTTAAGTTATGCCTCAATTTTCTCATCTGGAAATGAGGAAAATAACAACAACAACAACAACAACAACAACAACAATATCTATTTCATTGGGTTGTTGATAGGACTGAATTAACTAATAAGTGTAAAGTACTTAGAATAGTGCCTGACACATAGTAAAAGCTATATAAATATTTGCTGTAATAATAACAACTGTTATCATTTTGAAATGGGTAGTGAAAGAAAATACAAGTGGTTGCTCTATTTCAGGCACTTGGCTCCATAAATTACTTGTACTCCCTTATTGAACTGCCACTATAACCTTGTTAGGTAGGTAGCATCACTATCTCACTTTAAAGAGGAGGGTACTGAAGTACTTGTTCCAAGTCATGAAGCACTGAAAGTGAACCCCAGTACTCCATCTGAGCTCTTTCCACTTGAGAATACTAAATCTAAGCTCCCAGATCACAGAAAGGGCCATGTGTATTTTTATCTGTTATTTAATTCTCAGCACCTAGCAAAGAGTAGGGACTCAAAACTAGTTGATGGATTTGAATGAATGATGAATGAATAAGTACATTAAATAGCAACATAAAGAGAAATTCCAACCAAAGACTAAGGAAAAAGCAGCTATGGAGGCTGTCATTCTGAAGTAGGATACACTCTGGAGCATGGTGGACAATCTAAACCTGTAAGAGCTGGACTGAGGATGACCTTGGGATATTACAGTGCCAATATAAGCTACCCTTGGGTTTCTGGTCTATGGTTGGAGTTTACAATTATGGTCTTTAAATTAAAATGGAAAATATAAGCATATAAAATAGGTTTTCATTTAAAAATACATTAAAGATGAAGCAAAGATTCTCTTTGATCTACCTTCTATCATCAGCCTGATGTGCATCCCTTAAATTTTTTTTATCAATTTGTAAACATATTGAAATATACTTTTGGGTTGCATGGTATTTTACATAAATAATATCCTACAGTATTCATTGATTTAAAGCTTGCTTTTTAGTTCAACAGTATGTGTTACAGTTCTTTCTGTGTTAGCATAGAAAAATTTATTTCCTTTTACATGGTTGCACAGTAGTCTATATTCTTTTTTTCAGTAGTCTATGTTCCATTGTTTGGATAAACAGTTCATGTAAATATTCCCCTTTTATGCTTTCTCCTCCCTCCCTTCTCTCCCCACCTCTCCCTGACCCTTTTGACATTATAAACGGTGCTGTAGTGAGAACCCTCATAAATATTCCTTTCTGATCATGTGCAGGAATTGCTCTGCACAGATAATTGGAAGTAAAATTTCTTGACTGAAGAATATACTCATGTAAAATTTAGTATATAACTACCAATTTATATAATTAGAGTTCATGAAAGTATTAGTGCTCTGTGAACTCATTGGTCTGTGCTATGGGATTATTTTGCCTATTTGATTATTGTTTTCCTTAGCTTCTCTGAGAGATCACTTTTGAAATATTTTAGCCTATCTTGAAAAAACTAAAGAGGAAAGTTATTCTTTTATTGTTTTTAAAAAAATATTTTTTAATTGTAGATGGACACAATACCTCTCTTTTACTTATTTATTTTTATGTGGTGCCAAGGATCGAACCCAGTGCTTCACACATGCCAGATGTGTGTGCTACCAATGAATCACAACCCCAGCCCCAAAGTCATTCTTGTTACACAAATTTCTTTGAATCTAGGGAACACCAAGAGTGCCCCTGGTGGTCACATCGCAGAAATGCAGCACTGGCTGCCGGGGTTCAGGTGGGGCAAAGAATCCAGAGAAGTTAAGAGTGAGATTTGTCAGGCGGGTGAACCAATGGTATAGAATAGAGGACACAGAGACTAATCCACAAAGTTACAACTATCTTATATTTGATAAAGGGGCTAAAAGCATGCAATGGAGGAAGGATAGCATCTTCAACAAATGGTGCTGGGAAAACTGGAAATCCATATGCAACAAAATGAAACTGAATCCCTTTCTCTCGCCATGCACAAAAGTTAACTCAAAATGGATCAAGGAGCTTGATATCAAATCAGAGACTCTGCATCTGATAGAAGAAAAAGTTGGCTCCAATCTACATATTGTGGGGTCGGGCTCCAAATTCCTTAATAGGACACCCATAGCACAAGAATTAATAACAAGAATCAACAAATGGGACTTAATTAAACTTAAAAGTTTTTTCTCAGCAAGAGAAACAATAAGAGAGGTAAATAGGGAGCCTACATCCTGGGAACAAATTTTGACTCCTCACACTTCAGATAGAGCCCTAATATCCAGAGTATACAAAGAACTCAAAAAATTAGACAATAAGATAACAAATAACCCAATCAACAAATGGGCCAAGGACCTGAACAGACACTTCTCAGAGGAGGATATACAATCAATCAACAAGTACATGAAAAAATGCTCACCATCTCTAGCAGTCAGAAAAATGCAAATCAAAATCACCCTAAGATACCATCTCACTCCAGTAAGATTGGCAGCCACTATGAAGTCAAACAACAACAAGTGCTGGCGAGGATGTGGAGAAAAGTGTACACTTGTACATTGCTGGTGGGACTGCAAATTGGTGCGGCCAATTTGGAAAGCAGTTTGGAGATTCCTGGGAAATCTGGGAATGGAACCACCATTTGACCCTGCTATTGCCCTTCTCGGACTATTCCCTGAAGACCTTAAAAGAGCATGCTACAGGGATACTGCCACATCGATGTTCATAGCAGCACAATTCACAATAGCTAGACTGTGGAACCAACCCAGATGCCCTTCAATAGATGAATGGATAAAAAATGTGGCATCTATACACAATGGAGTACTATGCAGCAATAAAAAATGACAAAATCATAGAATTTGCAGGGAAATGGATGGCACTAGAACAGATTATGCTTAGTGAAGCTAGCCAATCCTTAAAAAACAAATACCAAATGTCTTCTTTGATATAATGAGAGCAACTATGAACAGAGCAGGGAGGAAGAGTAGGAAGAAAAGATTAACATTAAACAGAGACATGAGATGGGAGGGAAAGGGAGAGAAAAGGGAAATTGCATGGAAATGGAGGGAGACCCTCATTGCTATACAAAATTACATATAAGAGGTTGTGAGGGGAATGGGAAAATAAACAAGGAGAGAAATGAATTACAGTATATGGGGTAGAGAGAGAAGATGGGAGGGGAGGGGAGGGGGGATAGTAGGGGATAGGAAAGGTAGCAGAATACAACAATTACTAATAGGGCATTATGTAAAATTGTGGATGTGTAACCGACGTGATTCTACAATCTGCATTGGGGGTAAAATTGGGGGTTCATAACCCACTTGAATCTAATGTATGAAATATGATATGTCAAGAGCTTTGTAATGTTGTGAACAACCAATAAAAAAAAAAGAGTGAGATTTGTTTGGAGAGAATCTGGACGGCTTTGGTACTCATCATTTTAGACTTAGAGCGTATATACATAACACCTTACTTTTCTCCGAGGTCTTTGAGAACCCAGCATCATGGGTAATCCTGTATCCCCGCCCCTACCACCCTACGAAGAAAAAGGGAAGCCATAATTTTATAGAGAAATGAGGCATTCTGAAGAACTAGTGCCATCTACAGTCCTATAAAGTGCCCACAAGATTTCTTGATAATTTCTTTACAGGTGTCTGTATACTTTTTCACTTGCTTTATATTGTATGTTCTTTCCCCAAAACCATTTAAGTCAAAATAATAGTAATAATAAATGGATGATACATAATTTATAATTCAGCGATGTTTTTCTGTTAGGATTTTTAACCACTCGTGTAGCAATTTTGTTTATTAGTATTTTTGTTTTCATACATTTGGCCATACTAGCATACTCACAATTTGTATATCCCCTAGAGTTTCCAAAGCACTTTCCCATGAAACATTTTATTTACTACTGTAGCAACCCCCATTGTCCTTGATTTTATAGGAAATGATGTTCAGGGAAGTTTAGTTACTTGCCTAAGATCAAACAGCTTGTAAGTGACAGAGCCATGCTCCAACTCAGGGCTACTTGTACCTATTTTCCTTGACCATTATATTGTAATACATTGAACCTGGGGTTAATGGATTAATTCAATTTTGTCATCTATGGATATCCTCTGAAGGTGACAAAACTAAGGCTCGCATTTTAAGTTTTGGGTTCCTCAAGGCTTATAAATGAATTTCTGCTGAATAAGATAAACTGGAGATGAAGATTGCTTTGTTTTTATGTTTCTGGGACTTGGACCCAGGGCCTCATGCATGCCAGGCAAGTGCTCTACCACTGAGAAACATCCCCATCCCTAATCATAGTTTTGTACTTGGATTTTTAAGGTGTAACTCCTTAGGCATTAGGTGTGACAGAGGAAACCAAGCTACTGTCTAATAGCACACCCTCCTCCCTCCAACTCCTATCTGCAAACGAACTGAGCTGCTAGTGCTGCAGCTGTCATTTGTTGAGTCTGGCTCTGTGGGTGATTGCTGCCTGGTTCCCATTCTCAAGAGGAGGCTTCCCCTGTTGGATGCTGATATACTTGGTAGGGCTGGTGCCTCTGATTTTTTCGTAATACTCAGAACATTAAACAAGTTTAACTCTAAAGTGACACTAAAGTCTTCTTCTCCATCTCTTTTATAATAATGTACAAGTAATTTTACTGAGTGCTTGTTAGGTTCTAGGCACTGTAGTAATAAGACCTTTATATACATATTAGCTCACATAATTTTCATCTCTATGAATCAGGAGGTATTATCATCAAATATGTTTTGCAAATGAAGGAACTGAAGCTCAGATGTTAAGTGACTTGCTGGAATTTACAGAACTAGTGCGTAACACAGTTGAGACATGATTCCAAGTTCATCTGATTTCAAATCCTGTGTTCCTAACCATTATAACCCCCTTGAAAACATTTTCCCCATCCTCTAACCCCATTTCAATAAGTCCCAAAAGAACATCTAAGATGTAACACAAAATCAGAGGTGAGATAAAGACAATGATCTTTTTATCTGGAATGATACTAATTTCCCAGTAGACAAATGACTTCCAAGCATAAATTAGAATACAAAGTTTGGAGTCTCCAAAACTTGGATTCAAATCACAGCTTTGATTCTTCTCTATCTCTTGGTTATCTCACCTACAAAATCAAGATAAAGTTAATAGCTACACTGATACCCTGATAGGGTGTTTGTGAAATATAAATAAGTTAATACACATAAAGCGTTTAGAACTGCCCTGCTCCATAGAGCTATGTGGCAAGGATCTGTTATGAAGGTCTAAGAAAAATCTGAATACTTTGTCCTTTTTTTGACTTAGTGGGTGAAGAGGAGTTTAATCTAGATCAAAGGGAGCACAAGAATGGCAATAACATTGCCATTGAAAAGGACTGTTATTCACCTGTCCTGCTGAAGCAGCATGGGGTGGGGAGTGCATTCACAGCTTTGTCACAGCCCTTGTCAGTGCTGGCCTTGGACAGATTTATGAACCAGTCAAGTTTGCTTTGTAGTGGTATCACCTTCATCTACCCTCCTTAGGCACTCTGTACAATTGTTCTCTTCCCACTCCCATGCCTTACCCACAAGTGTGATTGTAGAAGTCAAATACTGCCTATGGCTCTTGCTAAGTTGTCTCTGACTAATAAAACTTTCTCCATGCTTGCATTTGAAATAAGTACTGGACATTTAGTCTAAACCCATGCCTGGATTTCAGGCAATAATCAGTGGGCATATCATAAATCATGCTACCATAATAAAGTACCAAAGATGGGGTGGCTTTGTGTAAGCCATATTGTATGTGGAAACTTATTTTATCAATTTTCTAGGTGATGGAAAATCCAAGATCAAGGGGCAAACTAATCTGATTCCTGGTGAAGGCTGTCTTCTTGGCTTGTGAATAATCACTGTATCATTATGTCCTCACATGATAAACAGAGATAATCCTGGTATCTCTTTGTTTTTTTTTTTTTCTTACAAGGGCATTAAACCCACCATGAAGCCACACCCTCATGAACTCATCTGAACCCAATTGTCTCTAAAGGTCCCATCTTCAGCCAGGTGCAGTGGCTTAGGCAGCAGGATTGTGAGTTCAAAGCCTGCTTCAGCAACTTAGCGAGACCCTGTCTCAAAATAAAATATAAAAAGCACTGAGGTTGTGGCTCAGTGGCTAAGCACCCCTGGGTTCAATCCCCAGTGCCAAAAAATGTCCCATCTCCAAAACCATCATTTGGGTAGGTTAGGGTCTCAGTGTATCAATTATATGGGAACACAGTTGAGACCATACCAGGTCGTAACAAGATTATTTGAACCACAGGATCTTTAGGTGCCCATAAAACCATAGCATGTTGTGTAAGCCAAAGCTTTCTGCCCTGTGCCTCTACATGGTTCAGAGTGTACATGTTCTATGAAGCTTCCTTGCATTCTGTATAGTAAGAAGTAGAGATTCTCCCTCTTACTTGTAGATACAGTTTAGGAGTCAGGTTTTGGAAACATGGCCTAATCCATATTATCAAGCTGTCAAGAGAACAGGGTTTAATTTGACTTGGTAATTGTTTTCTTTTATTAACTTTTCAGTGTGAATTTTCCTTTCATTGTAATTAGACTTAGTGATTAGAATCTCTTGAGCTGGCTGTTTAAATACCAGCAAGTGTTACATTGCCAGGAACTATGAAGAAAGCTTCAGTTTGAGTTGTTGGTAAAAAGGGAAGATTTAGGCAGACCCTCAGCCTCTAGCACTATTGATTTAGAACAGGCATTAGGTGCCCAGAGAGACCTGGGAGAAAAGGTGTTTATAGGAGCCATTAATGAATGCATAGGTGAGACTGAATTATTTCTCTAATAACATGGTTCATTTAATTGTGGATTCCTTATATCTTCTAGCTTGTGGTGGGAAGAAAGAAAAAGAAATATTTTGGTCCTTTTTCCCTTTTGGGATTTTGAAAAATTTTGCCCTGATGAACACATAAAGACTGCAGAACTATAATAGTGCCATAAGTGTGGAGATACTCTCTAAAAGGTAAATATGTATGGTAGATACATTCTGATACTATCATTTTATTAATATATAAAGAGCTCTTACAGATTCATAAGAAAAAGACAAACACCATAACAAACAAGAAGTCAAAAGAGATGAATAATTTGTACTCAAGAAAATAAAGAGAAATGAAACAGATATGGACAATAAACATATTTTAAAATAGCAATGATTTCATGTGCTCCATTAATGCCTAACACATTGATAATCTTAAACAAAAGCAAATGACTGTAGCCAGTGTTGTCTAGGTAGAGGTAACAGAAACAGACATCACAATGTGGTGTTTTTTTTTTTTTAATTTTTTTCCTGCAGTACTCTGAATTAAACCCAGTGCCTCACACATGCTAAGCAAGCACTTCTGCCACTGACCCACAACCCCAGCCCTACAATATGGTTTTAGGGGAGGTATAAAATAGTTTATCCTTTCTGAAAGACAGTTTGAAAATGTATTACAAAAGCTTTAATATGTACGTATTTTTGATTCAGCATTTTCACTGTTAGGTATTTTAACCTAAGGATATGTAAAAGGATTTGGCTATAAAAACAATTGTGGTAGCAAAAATTGGAAGCAACTGTATACCCCCCAAATAGGAAACTAGTTAAATAAATTATGTAGAGGCATAGAATAGAAAATTATGCAGCCATTAAAAATCATGTTTTTGAAATGAGAAAATGCTCATGTTATCATAATATTAAAATAAGAAAGTAAGATATGAAGCTGTGTATACAGAGTATGATCTCAATTTCATAAACAGAATTATATTAAAAGACTAGAAGAAAATACACTTAAATGTTAACAATGATTATCTCTGGGTGGCAGAATGACAGATAATCTTTACTTTCTTCTTTTTAGGCTTTTATGTCTTTTACAAATTTCAAACAGTGAATATGTGCTACTTTTATAATTAGAAAAAAACAACAGCAACACAGAATCTATTAAAAAAGACATTTAGGACTGTTTCTGAAAGCTAATCTTTGATTTAATTTTTTTCTCTTCAAATTTAAACACAGCCATTTCCTTTAGAAAATGAGGAAAAACATTTTAACTGTCTGGTGGGAGAAATTAGATAAACGCATAATTTTTTCTGGGGTATATAGGGAATACCCCAATATAAAAGAGCTCCACTGGAAAATGTGTATTCCATACTGACCCTTCTTTGAAAGGCTTCATACTACCCTTTTTAAAAAAATCTGCTTCGTTGAGATATAATTCATATACCATAAAATTCACTCACTTAAATTGTACAAATCAGGTTTTTAGTATATGAACAAGGTGTGCATTAACAAGCTATATGTAATTCCAGAATATTATCAAAACTTTAAAAACAAAATTCATACTCCTTTAGCAGTCACTCTAGGGTTTTCTTTTTTCGTCAGTCCCGGGTGACTGTTTTTTTTTTTTTTTTTTTTTAAAGAGAGAGAGAGAGAGAGAGAGAGAGAGAGAGAGAGAGAGAGAGAGAGAGAGAGAGAATTTTTTAATATTTATTTTTTAGTTCTCGGTGGACACAACATCTTTGTTGGTATGTGGTGCTGAGGATCAAACCCGGGCCGCATGCATGCCAGACGAGCGCGCTACCGCTTGAGCCACATCCCCAGCCCCCAGGTGACTGTTAATTAACTTTCTACCTCTATAGATTTGCCTGTTGTGGACATTTCATATAAATGTATCACACAATATGTGAGCTTTCACTTAGTAAATTTTCAAACTTTATTCATGTTTTAGCATGACTCAGTATTTCATTCCTTTTTTTAAATCTAGGAAACAAGTATATGGAAATTTTAAAAAATCATGGTGAGAACAGATATAAAAACAGTTATGTAGAATTTCTAGAAGGGAAAAATATAATGTGGATTTTTTAACTTTTCATTTTAAGTAATTATGGATTCGCAGGAAGTTGCAAAGGTAATATAGATAGATCCTATAGCCATTCACCTAATTGCATCCAGTGCTTACATCTCATAACAATGTCAAAGTCAGGAAATTGACATAAAGTGTGTATTTATTTCTGTGTCATTTTATCAAAAACATATATCACCATGCCAATCAAGATACAGAAAACTATTATATCACCACAAAGCTCTCCTTTTTAGTCATGTTCGACCCCTTACCCTCCACCATTCCTGATCCCTAGAAACCACTATAACATTGTCCTGTATAAAATTGTCATTTTAAGAATGTTATAAAAATGGAACTATAATGGGGTAGGAAAGACAGTGGAATGAGACACACATCATTACCCTAAGTACATGTATGAAAATACGAATGGTGTGACTCTGTATACAACCAGAGACATGAAAAATTGTGCTCTAGTTGTGTAATATGAATTGAATTGCATTCTGCTGTCATGTATAACAAACCAGAACAAATAAAATTTATTTTTTAAATAAAACTATAGAGGGCTGAGGAGGTGGCTCAAGCGGTAGCGTGCTCGCCTGGGATGCGTGCGGCCCGGGTTCGATCCTCAGCACCACATACCAACAAAGATGTTGTGTCCGCCGAGAACTAAAAAATAAATATTAAGAATTCTCTCTCTCTCTCTCTCTCTCTCTCTCTCTCTCTCTCTCTCTCTCTCTCTCTCCTCTCTCCTCTCTCACTCTTTCTTAAAAAAAATTAAAAAAAAAAATAAATAAAACTATAGAGCTTGACTTTTTAAGCTTGACTCTTTTTTTTTTTTTTTTTTTTTACTCAGCATAGTGCCCTTAAATTCAAATTCATTCAAGTTGCTGTGTGTATCAGTAGTTAATTCACTTTTATTTGTAACATTCAATGGTATGGTACTTCATACCCTTTTATAGCTGAGGAGTATTTCATTATATGTATAATGAAATTGTATGCATTCATAAACTATGTTGTGTTTATTTATCATCTGATAGACATTGCAGTTGTTTTCACTTTGGGGTTTTCATGGATCATGCTGGCATGAATATTTGTGTACAAGTTTTGGCCTGAAAATATGTTTTCATTTTTCTTGAATATATACTTAGCTGAATCACATGATTAACTTCTTGAGGAAATGACAAATGGTTTTTCAAAGTGGCTGCATTCCCACATGTTACCTTTCACTAATAATTCTTACATTCACAATAAGAAATATGTAAAAAGATTATCATTTGTAATAGTAAAAACTAGAAACAATCAAATATTCATAATAGAGGCTTAATTAAATCAATTATGTTCATTTAGATAACAGAGGACTAAATTACAGCTGCTGAAAAGAATGAGTTTTTATGTTATTATTGAGAAAATATCCAAAAAATATGACATTGAAAGAGCAAGTTGTAAATCAATATGTTTGATATTATTTGTGTAAATATAATTATTATGTATGTGTATTTATGGGAATTTTTTGGAAAGATACCTAAGCAATTACTAATAGTGGTTACTGCTAGAGGGTAGACCTGGGATATATTGGTGGTAGTCTGGCTTTCCAGTTTAAAGTCTTCAGTGCATTATTTTTTTTCAAAAAATAAAAATATATATTATTTTATAATAAAAACTCTTAAGGAAACCTAAATTAATAAAACTTAGTTTTTTCACTGGTATAGATGGTTCAATTTTCATTATTTGTGCAAATGCAGTGGAGGGAAGTACACGTTTAGTAGTCTTTTAAAAAATTTATTTAAATTAGGTATATATGACAGCAGAATTCATTTTGATTCATCGTACACAATTGCAGCACAACTTTTCATTCCTCTGATTGTACACGATGTAGCGTCACACCATATGTGTAGTCATATGTGTACCTAGAGTAATGATGTCCATCTAATTCCACCATCTTTCCTGTCCCCATACCCATGTGTTTCCCCTCCTTCCCATTTGCCCAAAGTTCCTCCATATTTCCCATGCCCCATTATGGATCAGCATCCACTTATCACAGAGAACATTTGGCCTTTGGTTTTGGGGGATTGGCTTGCTTTGCTTAGCATTATATTCTCTAACTCCATCTATTTACCTGCAAATTCCATATATATATATATCACAGTTTCTTTATCCATTCATCTATGGAAGGACATCTAGGTGGCTTCCACAGATTAGCTATTGTGAATTGAGCTGTTGTAAATATTGAAGTGGCTGTATTATTATACTATGTTGATTTTTAAGTTCTTTGGGTATAGAATGAGGAGTGAGATAGCTGGTTGAATGGTGGTTCCATTCCCAGATTTCCAAGAAATCTCCATACTGCTTTCCATATTGACTGCACCAATTTGCAGTCCCACCAGCAGTGTATGAGTGTGCCTTTTTCCCCCACATCCTCACCAACACTTATTGTTTTTTGTATTCTTGATAACTGCCATTCTGAATGTCATGAAATGAAATTGTAGAGCAGTTTTAATTTCCATTTCTCTAATTACTAGAGGTGTTGAACATTTTTTTCATATATTCATTGATCAATTATATATCTTGAGATATGTTTCTACTATCCCTAGTTTTTCTAGTGTTTTGAACATAAAAGGGTGTTGTATTTTTTCAAATGCTTTCTCTGCATCAATTGATATAATCATATGCTTATCTTTTGTTTCAGTGGTTTAGAACAGTTTTTAAAATTTATTCTAACACAAAGTATTTTCCCACCATTTGTGTCTTATACAATTACTTACAGTAATGATGTCTAACTCATTCCACCATCATTCCTACCCACTTGTCTCCTCCTTTCCCCTCCCTCCCCTTTGCCCTATCTATGCTCCTCCCAGTAACACCATTATTAGCATCCTCATATCAAAGAAAACATTTGGCCTTTGTTTTTTGGGGATTGGCTTGTTTCACTTAGCATTATATTATCCAACTTCATCCATTTGCCTGCAAATGCCATGATTTTATTCTCTTTTAATGCTGAGTAATGTTCCATTGTGTATATAAACCACAGTTTCTTTATCCATTCATCTGTTGAAGGGCATCTAGGTTGGCTCCACAGTTTAGCTATTGAGAATTGTGCTGCTATAAAGGTTGATATGGCTGTGTCCCAGTAATATGCTGTTTTTAAGTCCTTCGGGTATAAACTGAGGAGTGGGATAGCTGGGTCAAATGGTGGTTCCATTCCAAGTTTTCCAAGGAATCTCCATACTGCTTACCAGATTGGCTGCACCAATTTTCAGTCCCACCAGCAATGCATGAGTGTGCCTTTACTCCCACATCCTCGCCAACAATTATTGTTGTTTTTATTCTTGATAGCTGCCATTCTGACTGGAGTGAGATGAAATCTTATGAGCAATTTTGATTTGCATTTTTCTAATTGCTAGAGGTGTTGAACATTTTCTTCATATATTTGTTGATTGTATATCATCTTCCGAGAAGTGTCTATTCAGTTCCTTTGCCCGTTTATTGGGTAATTTGTTTTTTTGGTGTTCAGTTTTTTGAGTGCTTTATTTATCCCAGAGATTAGCGCTCTGATGTGCTTGTGGTAAAGATTTGCTCCCGTTCTGTAGGCTCTCTATACACTTCACTGATTGTTTCTTTTGCTGAGAAGAATCTTTTTAGTTTGAATCCATCCCATTTATTGATTTTTGTTTTAATTCTTGTGCTATAGGAGTTTTATGAAGAAAGTCTAATTTTTTTAGTTGTACATGTCACAATGGCTTTATTTTATAATGTGGTTCTGAGGATTGAGCCCAGTGCTTCACACATGCAAGGCAGGCCTCTACCACTGAGCTACAACTCCAGCCTCTGATTCTTAACTTTAAGTCTATTGATGTGATGAATTATATTTATTAATTTCCATATGTTGAACCAACCTTATATCCCTCAAATGAACACCACTTGATCATGGTGCACTATTTTTTAAATATGTTTTTGGATGTGATTTGCCAGAATTTTATTGAGAATTTTTGCATCAATATTCATCAGGGATATTGGTCTAAATTTTCTTTCCTTGATGGTATTTTTGCCTGGTTTTGGTATCAGGATGATATTAGCTTCACAGAATGAGTTTGGAAGGGTTCCCTCCTTTTCTATTTTATGGAATAATTTGAGGAGAATAGGTATTAATTATTCTTTGTAGATCTTGTAGAACTCAGCTGTGAATCCATCTGGTCCTTGGCTTTCCTTGGTTGGTAGGCTTTTGATGGCATCTACTATTTCCTTGCTTGAAATTGATCTGTTTAAATTGTGTATGTCCTCTTGACTGAGTTTGGGTTGATCGTATGCCTCCAGAAATTTGTTGATGTCTTTGAGATTTTCTATTTTACTTAAGTATAAATTTTCAAAATAATTTCTAATCGTCTTCTATATTTCAATAGTGTCTGCCATGATATTTCCTTTTTCATCATGAATTTCAGTAATTTGAGTTTTCTCTCCTTCTTTTCATTGGGCTGGCTAAGGGTTTGTCAATTTTATTTATTTTTTTGAAGTGCAGGCTTTTTGTTTTGTAAAGTTTTAAATTGTTTTCTTTTGTTTCAATTTCATTAATTTCTGCCCTTATTTTAATTATTTTTTGTTTTCTACTACTTTTGGTGTTGCTTTGTTCCTCTTTTTCTAGGGCTTTGAGCTATAATGTCAGGTCAATTATTTGTTGACTTTTTCTTCTTTCACAGAATGAACTCCATGCAAGGAACTTTCCTCATAGCACTGCCTTTATAGTGTCCCATAGATTTTGATAAGTTGTATTAGAGTTTTCATTTACCTCTAAGAATTTCTTTCTTATCTTCTCCCTGATATCTTCTGTTATCCATGTGCCATTCAATAGCATATTGTTTGTCTTCAGGTGTTAGAGTAGCTTCTACTTTTTATTTTATCATTGATTTTTAATTTTATTCCATTATGGTCAGATAGAATGCAGGGTAGTATCTCTATTTTTTATTTGATAAGAATTGCTTTGTGGCATCGCATATGGTCTATTTTGGAGAAGGATTCATGTGCTGCTGAGAAGAAAGTGTATTTGCTCGTTGATGGATGAAATGTTCTATACATGTCCCTTAAGTCCAAATTATTGACTGTATTGTTGAGTTCTATAGTTTGTTTGTTTCGTTTTTGTTTGGAAGATGTATCCAGTAGTAATAGAGGTATATTAAAGTCACCCAGTATTATTATGTTGTGATCTATTTGGTTCTTGTAGTTGAGAAGGGTTTGTTTGATATACATAGATGACCTATTGTTTGGGGCATAAGTATTTATGATTGTTATGTCTTGTTGATGTATAAATCCCTTAAGTAGTATGAAATGTCCATTTTTTTCCCTTTTCACTAGCTTTGGTTTGAAGTCCATTTTATCTGATGTGAGGGATGGAAACCCCTGCTTGTTTATGTGGTTCACCTGAGTGGTACATTTTTTTCCCACCCTTTCACTTTCAGTCTGTTGATATCTTTTCTTGTGAGATGAGTCTCTTGAAGGCAGCATATTGTTGGGTTGTTTTAAAAATCCAATCTTTCAATCTATGTATTTTAATTGATGAATTTAGGCCATTCCATTCAGGGTTATTATTAAAATATGATTTGTATTCCTGGACATTTTGGTTTATTTTTGGTTTTTAACTTGACCTGGTTTCTGCTATGATTGGCCTCTACTTTAGTGTAGCTCCCTTTGCTGATTTTCATTGTTGCTTTTCATTTCCTCCTTCTGGAATATTTTGCTGAGAATGCTCTGTAGTGCAGGCTTTCTTGTCATAAATTCTTTTAACTTTTGTTCATTATGAAAAGTTTTTATTTCATCATCAATTGTGAAGCTTAATTTTGCTGGATATAAGATTCTTGGTTGGCATCCATTTTCTTTCAGAGCTTGGTATATGTTGTTCTAGGATCTCCCAATTTTGAGAGTCTTGGTTGAAATATCTGCTAAGATACGAATAGTCTCCCTATATGTGATCTAATTCCTCTCTCTGCAGTCTTTAAAATTCTATCCTTATTTTGTATGCGAGGCATTTTCATTATAATGTGCCTTGGTATAGATCTGTTGTAATTTTGTACATTTGGTGTCCTGTAAGCCTCTTGTATTTGATTTTCCAATTCATCCTTCATGTTTAGGAAATTTTATGATATTATTTCATTGACAAGATTGTGCATTCCTTTGGTTTGAATCTCTGTGCATTCCTCTATGCTAATAAATCTTAGATTTGGTATTTTGATGCTCTCCCATAATTATTGGATGTTCTGTTCATGTTTTTTTTACCATCTTTACTCTGTGGTCAACTTTATTTTCAAGATTGTATATTTTGTCTTCATTATCTGATGTTCTGTCTCCCAAGGTATCTAGTCTGTTGGTGATGCTTTCTGTTGAGGTTTTAATTTCATTTATTGTTTTCTTCATTTCAAGGATTTCTCATTGTTGTTGTTTTTCAGAATCGCTATGTTTCTCTTGAAGTACTCTTTTGCTACCTGTATTTACTCTTTATCTCTTTGTTGGTATGATCAATGGTTGCCTGTATTTGCTCCCTTATCTCTTTGTTGCTGTGATTGATGGTTGCATGTATTTGCTCTCTTATCTCTTTTTTGGAGTGATCAATTTTTGCCTGTATTTCGTCACTTATATCATTCTTTAATTCATAGATAATTTTAATTATGTACATTCTGAACTTCTTCTCTGACATTTCAACAACTATGCTTTCCATAGATTCTATTATTGTAATATTCTATCATAATAACTTTCCTCTGTTGTCTTTTCATGTTGTCTGTGTCTTCCTTCCTTGCAGTGCAGATCTGAGATATTACAGATTCTACCCTATAATCTTGTACTGTCCCTGTAGATTACTCGTACCTCACCTTGGTGTTGGGCTTCTAGTCCTCAGCTGGTGTCCCATGATAAATGCTACTGCAACTAAAGGTGGTGGTGGCAATAGCAGAAGTAACTCAAGATAGCAGTGGGGGTGGCCCAAGATGGCTACAACCTATTTAAGAGATGGGGCTGAAAGGGTGAGCCACTTGTTCAGAGATGCAGCTGCCTCCAGGCCCTATCTGTTGTCCCAAGATGGAGGCTACTGTTCTGCATTGGGAGGGCTATGACAATAGCTGCAGTGTCCCAGTGTGAAGGTGGGCTAGGCCTGGGCTCTGGTGTGGGTCTGCCAGTGGTCAGGGACAGTCCTGAGCCAGAGCCTTGGCACCAGCATGGTCAGCAGGGTCAGTCCTGGGCCTAACATTATCCTGAGCTCCCACATGGGTTAGTGGGGAGGTCCTGGAACTAATCTTGGCCTCGGTTCCCACGTGTGGCTGTTTAGAAGTCTTAACAGTACCTGACTATTGGGTAGAATATCCTCTATATTAATAGCCTAGTATTATCTTTCTATATAACAAAATACCTGAGGCTTAGTAACTTATAAAGGAAAGAGGTTTATTTAGCTCACAGTTCTGTAAGTCCAAGAGTATGGCATTGGCCTCTGCTTATCTCTGGTGAGTGTGCCACAGTGGATGCCATGAGAATGTCAGGGGCATGTGCAAGAGGGAGAGATCACATGCAAGACAGGAAGCCAAAGAGCAAGGACGGGTTCTCTTATAGCAGGTATTGTTTTTTTTTTTTTTTGAGAACTAAATCAACGCCCCATGAGAATTACTACTTCTGAAATGAAGTACCCCAGTACATCAACCAATTCCTATTATGTTCCACATTTTAAAGGTTCCACCATCTCTCACATCCACACTGGAGACCAAGCTTCCAACGCATGAATGCTGAGGAGACATATTCCAACCCTATGCAATCATAACACCTAGGATTTTTTGATATCTTATAAAATATTGGCCAATAGTGCCATTTGTTTTTTTTCCATTGTATCCAGATAGGTAAGTTTATGTTATAAAGAAACATGTTTTGGGGGCTGGGGTTGTGGCTGAGTAGTAGAGTGCTTTGCCTAGCATGTGTGAGGCACTGGATTCAATCCCTGGCACCACATAAAAAAATAAAAACAAATAAAATAAAGATATCATGTTCATTTACAACTAAAAAAAAACTTAAAACAAACAAACAAACAAACATGTTTTGCCAGGCCTGGTGGCACATGCCTGTAATCGCAGTGACTTGGAAGGCTAAGCCAGGAAGATCACAAGTTCAAAGCCAGCTTCAGCAACATAGTGAGGACTTAAGGAACTTAGTCAGACCCTGTCTCTCAATGAAAAATTTTAGGAAAGGACAGGAGATGTGGCTTAGTGATTGAGCACTCCTGGGATCAAACCCTGGTAGAAAAAAAAAAAAAACATGTTTCCAGCCAAAATTTGTGGCTTGTAAACATGCCACTGATAGCATAACCCTCAATACTAAAGTAGGAAAGAGAGACAACAAGGGGTTATATTTGTTGGCAACCAATGTTCAATAAATTGTATTTTCTAAAAATAAAGTTCAGAAAAAAATAGTTTGTGCTAAGTGTAGTGGAAATTTTAAAGCCATTTCTCAGTAAGAAAAAAAATAATTGAACAATAGTGGACCATGTGACTATTCATAGGATTTTATAATTTCAAATGAATATGTTGTTGATAGGAAATGGACAGATTTCTTCACCCTATGATATATGATATGAAGCCATGTATCGGGGAAAGAGTAGGCAATAGGGCTTGGTGTAGTTACTCTTTCTCCTAATAGGAGAAAGTGAGTGGCCTTCATTCTCAAATTAAAAGAGCCACATGAAGGGCTGGGGCTGTAGCTCAGTGGCAGAGCGCTTGAGTAGCACGTGTGACGCACTGGATTCAGTCCTTAGTACCACATAAAAATAAACAAATAAAGGCATTCTATCTACAGCTACAATTTTTTTTTAAAAAAAAGAACCACATGAGATCAAAAGCTTAGCACCCTTGGTGTAGTCAGGATGTAACTTGCATGGTTAAATAGCTTTACAATGAGGTTGGAGTTGTGGCCCAATAATAAAGAGCTCACAGAGCATGCATGAGGCACTGGGTTCAATCCTCAGCACCTCATAAAATAAAGCTAGTATAAAGCTATTGTGTCCACCTACAAGTAAATAACACACACACACACACATATGTATATATGTGTGTGTGTGTGTGTGTGTGTGTATTTAAAAATATCTTTACAATGGATTGCCACCGTTAATTCCTTTCTACTTGGTTTACACACCCTTTTCAATTCAATTATAAGAAACTCTATCAAGACCTACCAAATGCTAGACACTGTGATAATCCCTGTGGTGGATACAATTATTAATGAGTCAAGGTTCCCACCTGCATGGAACTAATTTTTGGACTATTTACTGCTAATTTCTTGAAGGTTTCCCTTTTAAATTCAATGCACATTGTATATGCATATTACCAATTGTGTTTTTGTTGAGCTTTTAAAGGCTTAAGAGGCAACTGGAACACTGATTTAGTGACCTAATTCATTTCAAGGAAACTGTAAAAGTCACCTGGAAAATGTTCTTATGTAGAATGTGTTCTGTTATGCTGTAGGTAAAAGAATTTCAGGGTGTTTTCATCTGCCTCTGACTTTCCTTTCCTAAGACCTAGAACACTCCCACCACTGCCACATCCTAGAATAACTATGTTTCACCAAAATTTTCTAAATCTAGAATTTTATGACAGGAAATCTATGTCCATTGACCTCTTAGAGCAAACAATCAATAAATGAAATATATGTAGTTCAACTAAAAATGTGATCCTTACTTGTGATATAATAAGTAAATCTAGGCAAAGAATTATTCCTCCTCCCCACATCATGCTAGTGTTTCTACTAACTGGACCTATAATTGATTTAATTTCATAAATAGCAACAACCACCCACCGTCAGAAATAATTTACAACAAAGAGGAACTTTAGTGCTTTTCAGCCCTCTTTTGCTTTACATACTGTTCCTGCTGGAGGAGTATCAATCCCTAAAATTTTAACACATGTTCTGTTTTACAGCAACCTTGAATTTCCTCAGCATTTCTAAATATATATACAAGTTGATTCTATTGTTATTTATGGCACCTTTCACATCCTTCAAACTCACAGGCCTATTTTTAGACATTTTCTGATGATACCTATACAGTTCATTACAATTTTTTTTTTGACTGAAAGTAATAGCATCCAATGCGGAGGGACTGCATTGGCCTTCCTTGTTTGTTAGTGTTTGCTTAGTTGCGGCTTCTGCTGGGAAAGGGTTCCACAATCTTCAGTAACACAATATTAACTAGATGCCTCATGAAGAGATGCAAATTCAGTGCCTCCTGGCCATGGTTTGTTAAATGCATATTTCAATACCGTTGAAGATCAATTTGGCCTTTGTACTGGGAACTTATTTTGTTGGGGGATGTGGGCAGCTTAAATCAAAATGGAAGAACTACTCCAGGCAAGCACATTTGACTTGTAAATCTGAAAAAGTATCAGTGGCAATAATTTTCTGAATCTTGTCTACCTTATTGGGGTGATTTTGGACCTGAGGTTTAGTCAAAGGCAGCACAACTTTTGTATAAAGATAAGCTGGGGAAGGGAAAGGGGCATGTTAGAACAATTTTCCTGCCAAAAAATTATTTACTCTGGCCTTGACCATTTTTTAGGTGTAAAAATTTGGGTAAGTTACTTATCCACTCTAGATCTCAGTTTCTGAATTTGTGTAGTGAGCATAATAATTCCTATCCTTTTTTTTTTTTTTTTGGTACCACGTATTTGACATAGATGTGCTTAACCACTGAGCCACATTCCCAGCCATTTTTTATATTTTATTGTGAGACAGGGTCTCCATAAGTTGCTTAGGGCCTTGCTAAGTTGCTGAGGCTGGCTTTAAACTTTTGATCCTCCTGACTCAGCATCCCAAGCTGCTGGGATTATAGTCATGCACCACCATGCTCCACTATTAATCCTTATTTTGTAGAATTATTTTGAGGTTAGTGTGTAAAGAAGTCTGTGATATAGTAAAACAATCACAGCCAGAGTTTGGAGTACAACATGTTTATTACGGTTTGACCTGTGAAAGGAAGGATAAAGGAGCACTTTGTTGTTAGATCCCATATTATAACCCAAAAAAGAAGATTTGGGACCTTAATACATGCTATTCTTTTTGCCTGAAATGCTCTTGCATACAGCCTCCCATGTCTATGATAATTACCATGAAGAAAAGAAAATAAAGCATGTTTTCCTTCCAAATACTATTTCACTTAAAAAAAATCACATTTCAATGCTTTCCTTAGGAAAAGTCTCCTTAAACACAAAGCTTCTTAGCCTGCCACTCAAGGATCTCTCTGACCTACCCACAGCTTTGTGCATTTCTGACTTTTGTAACCCACCAAAAAGTGTGCTGTCCACTGTTTCTGGGTCAAGGTGTATTCACTCCTCCATTTGTCTTCTCCTGATGACATTCATCCTATTCTCTTGGCTGCCCTTCACTAATTCAAATGCTTCTCTTCCTCAAGGAGGAACTCAAGTGCATGCACATCTGGTATTTTACTGACTTATCTCAGAGTAATTGCATCCTCTTTTGATTTCTAGTTCTTAGGTTTGGACATACTCATAAAGCTTTGCTTGTAATATCTCTTGTTTCATTGCCATGTACTGTTATTACAGCCATTACACAAGTATTTATTAAGTATCTTCTATGTTCTTGGCCCTGTTTGAGGAACTGAGGATACAAAAACATGTAAGTGGTTTCCTTTGAAGTGGATATATTCTAATGGTAGAGAAAGACAATAAAAAAAACAAGGAATAAATGAGACAATTTCAGGTAGCAATAAATAACATGACAAAATAAAGCAGTAAAATAAGGGATGGGAAGGCAGACATAGTACAATTTTATTTTATTCATGGTCATTATCACAGGCATAGGAGGTTCTAGGAGAAGAACATTTAGGCAGAATGGATAGAAAATGTTAAGGCCTCCTTTATTTGGTGAGAGTTTGGGATCTTACTACTATAGGGTTTATAAGGAAAAATACACAAAGAAGACTGGTTAGGGTTCTGGCTACTGAAACAGCTGAATCTTGCCTTGGTTATGGCATATGTTATTTTTTAATTTGCTTTATAATTTGCAATGCTATATAAATAGGTTTCCAAAACAGTTTACTTCATTATCAAAATTATCTTCATGTTTGTTAACTTAGTTATTCTTATCCTTATTTTATACTAAGTTATTCTTATCCTTATTTTATCTAAGGAAACTAAGTTGTTAAATTACATTTCCACAATCACATATTTAACATGTTGTTGGGTATGTCTCATTTGTCCCACCAGAATGGAAACACCTCAAGTTAAGGACATTAAAATGAGAGTAGTATAAAGAACTCTGGAGGCAGTCAGATTAGTTTCAGTCCTGACTCTACCTCTTACTTGCTGTTCTGTCTTGGGCAAGTTATTCTACCATCTGTCCCTCAGTTTTCCTCTTTGTTAAATAGGGATAATAACACCCTGTAGAGTTGCTTTGTAAAAATAAAGAGGATAATGCATGGAGAGTCACTAGCACAGCATTTGGCATTGCTAATACATGATGGAAATTGTTATCATTACAATGAATATAATAAAAATTATAATCAACAATCACCAAATAGTAATGTTTCCCAAGACCATACTTCCTAGGGAGCTGTTCACTCCATTTATGTTACATGTAAGACACCATTAGCTATTGCAATGATATTCTTATCTGTGCCTAAAATGACCTCCACACATTATTATACACCAACTCATTTGACAAAGAGTGATTTTGTGAAAGTTTGATTGAAAAAAACCTGCAAAAGCACTTAGCTGAGAGCCTGGTATATATTTGATTCTCAATTAGTGGTTGTTGTTATTATGTAAGCCATTATTTCTATCTTTCTAGGTTGCATAGCATTGTGATGAGTGCACAGATGCTCAATTAATATTCAATGAAAAAATGAATGATACATTTAAAATTAAATAGCCTTATTTAGTTGCAGATAAAACAGAAACAAATGAATGAATACTGGGCTTTGGCTCTGTTTTTTCTTGGTATCCCCACTGTCATCTTAGGCAACCCAATGGAAGAAATCATACTTTCCCCTGCCCTTATACCCAGCCCTAACCCCATTCCCATTGGTCATCATGCCTAGTACAAGATTCCTTGTAGAAATGAGCAATCGATGAATACATGCTAAATCAATTACCAATTTGCTTATCTAAAAGCTCATTTCTAACACATCAAATTTCATGACACCTTAATGACCTATGCCTGCATTACTGCATTTTTCAAGTGGAAACTGAGTCTGGGGACTTTGGAACTTTGATGATGGGACTTCACAATTCTGGGTTAAATTCAATACCTGGCATATAACAGGCACTCAATACATAGTTGTTTTTTTTTTTGGGGGGGGATGAATATAAAATTAACATGTCTTTCACTCTTTTTTTTTAACTTTAAATCTACATTATTTTTTTATATTTTATTTTTTTATTGATTATTTAAAGCATTACATAGCTCATGATATATCATCTTTCATACATTTGACTCAAATTGGGTTATGAACTCCCATTTCACCCCAAATACAGATTGCAGAATCACATCTGTTACATATTCATATTTTTACATAATGCCATATTAGTGACTGTTGTATTCTGCTACCTTTCCTATCCCCTACTATCCCCCCTCCCCTCCCCTCCCCTCCCATCTTCCCTCTCTACCTCCCCTGCTGTTGTTCAATTCTCTCCTTTTTTTCCCTTCCCCTTGCCCCTCATGACCTCTTATAATTTTATGTATCATTGAAGGTCTCCTACCATTTCCGTATGCTTTCCCTTCTCTCTCCATTTCTCTCCCCGCATTCGTCTTTGTTTACTGTAGTCTTTTCCTCATGTTCTTCCTTTCTGTTCTGTTCTTAGTTGTTCTCTTTATATCAAAGCAGACATTTGGCATTTGTTTTTTAGGGCTTGGCTAGCTTCGCTTAGCATAATCTTCTCTAATGCCATCCATTTCCCTGAAAATTCTATGATTTTGTCATTTCTTAGTGCTGCATAATACTCCATTGTGTATAGATGCCACATTTTTTTATCCATTCATATATTGAGGGGCATCTAGGTTGGTTCCACAGTCTAGCTATTGTGAATTGTGCTGCTATAATCATTGATGTGGCCGTATCCCTATAGTGCGCTCTTTTAAGGTCCTCAGGGAATAGTCCGAGAAGTGCGATAGCTGGGTCAAATGGTGGATCCATTCCCAGCTTTCCCAGGAATCTCCATACTGCTTTCCAAATTACTACCAGAGTCTTCTCCTTGTAACCATATGTCACAGCAGGGAAGTCCACATCCTTTCTGGTTTTCAAGTGCTTAGAGCCAAAGGTATTGCTGAGAGGCTCCCTTAGGCAATGGCATCCTAGTTGAATGCCATTAGGTAAGTCTGTCAACACAAGCAATTTGGCCTTTGGGTCATCTAGTGTCTCATTTTCTGATGACTGTTCTGCCTAAGGCAGCAAGAAGCAGAATCTCTTTCAGCCCAGGCTGAGTGGGCTTTTGTGCCTGTGGGTATAGCCTATGTGAGACCCAGCAGGGTGGGGCCATGCTTCCACTTCCAGAGACATTAGGCTCTGAAAGTGAGCTGTGACTGAAATGGAGAACTTTCTTGAACTAACAGTGGAACCTGGTTAACCCCATTAGGTCTGCAATTTGAGAACTATAAATAGAATTTGGGTCTCTCCACATGAAAAAAAGCCATTTGTTTTCAGGATAACTGTGTGTTAGTGGCCTGGGTGAAGAGGCGGCAATTCTGTTTTAAAAATGTTAGGCATGATTTAAAGGGTTTTATATTGCTTATAATAGGTTTTCATTTTTGCTGATTGAATTTATTTGCTTCTGTGGCTGTTGGGCAAGGTCCTGGTTGGGGGTGGGTGTGTGACCTTTTTAACTTTGTATCACTTTAATGAAAATGAAATTTAAGGGAGGGGGAAGCAAGCAAAACCAACCTAAAGACAATGAAATCATTTTCTAAATATGTTTACAATCAAATATCTCCCTCAATAATTTGATTTGTAGGAAATGGCAGAGTGCAGCATTTTATACAGAAGCTTTTCAATAATTCATGTCATCTCATTGATGTGCAAGCCTTTGGCTAGGCTGGTGAGTACAACAGGTGCTCTGGCACAGGGGAAAAATTTATTTGAGCCCTGAAATGGATGTATCCCCTGTCTGACCCACCTGTCTAATGTTGCTTTGGCCTAAGAGTAGAAACTTTTCAACTTTATTATACTCCTGTAGTACCCCTTCCCAGGGTACTGGAGACATTTGGAAATTATGCTTCTTTTACTTTTTTGGGGGGATTTATATTTGCATAACTCTTATTAAATTGTTCAAGTGATTGAACTCCTCTACATAAACTTCTGGAAAATTGGTGCTCTCAAGTGTTAATTACTCAGGGCACGAGGAAATGGAAAAAGGGTGGGAAGACACTATTGGAGGAAGGTCCTCTACTAGTTGAAATGGTAAGCCTCTCATCTGGTCACAAGGTCAAGTGAACTTGAATACATGAGTAATGAAGGGACCATGGGACATTTGAACCCTCCAAACTTAAGCTAGCATTTAGAAGTAGTGTATCCCCTGGGAACTTTTACTTTGATGGTGGCTTCTCAGAGAGCTTCTTCTACCTATCTGTAAGATAGGCTCTCCCTACTCCTAGGTGAAGGTGGGGGAAATGTTTTCAAAGAGAGTTCCTGGAGCAGGAGAAGTCAGGATATTGGAAGGAGGTAGGTGGAGAGAAAATGTCATGACATACCCTGTCAACTCAATTAGAGTTCCAGAGTTCTCAGGCATAGTGTGCTGAGGCTTTGGCACTCAGAGAAGCCAGACAATGATTACCTCCTTTGTAATAATAGACAGCAGACATGAAGTTTGCTATTGTACTTCTGCTGCTGCTCTGAAACTTTGTGAAGCCATTGATCTGACTTCAATGAACCATAATACTATTGATTTGGTGTCAGATCACTAGAAGGCACTTGAGTGACAGTCTGAGTGGATGTGATGTTACATTTAAATTGTCCTTTTGTTTGCTTTCTATTTGTCAAAACCTCTTGATAGGACGTTTGCTGCCAAGTGCCTGTACAGTCCTTATTAGAGTTCAAGTGCCAAGAGCATGTGCAGCATCATTAAACAAAATGGGTGGCTCTTGGCCAAATTCTACTAGTTAAAAATGTATAATATTTGGTGAGCCTGATTTTTCCTGTCTAGCTCAAAAGTGTTTTGTATTGTGCCCTTTAAGTTGAAGAAAATAGAGGTAAGTCATCCTTCACCCTCCACCCCATCTAACTGGTAACTGGGACTCATGCCATCTCAGACACATTTCTGGCTGTGCTGAGACTGAGAAAAAGTATTATTAGGCAGGAAGACCTAGCAGGTTGAAAAGTATCTTAGGCCATCACAAGGGAAGTGGAGACAGAATCAGCAGAACAAGTCTGACACAGTCTCTCTAGGTAATAGTTCCAAACCAGGCCTCAAATGAGGTACAATATGAGAAGTAGTGCCCTAGTGGAGATACAAGGTGCAAAAACTTGAGATGTGAGCTTGTAGAGGACAATTATTGCTAAATTATGATGAATCATTATTTTATTCAATGATTATGCCTTGAGTACCCACTGGGCAATAGACATCATACTTTGTCTTAAGGATTCAGTTGTGAATCACAACAAGATGATGCCTATGTTCAAAACATAGTTTAGGAGGGAGAGAAAAGCCAATAAATCTAATGAAGAATACTAGATATTAATTATAGAAAAGGGGAAGCAGTACAATGTGGTGGAAAGGACATGGGCTAGTGGAATGGGTAGATCTACAACTGAATTTAAATTAGCTATTTGTTCTTGAACAAATTACTTTGTTTGAGCCTTAGTTTCCTCCCTATAAATGGTGATAATGATAGTACATACCTCAAATAGTTGTTGTTATGATGAAATGGAAATACATATACTGAGATCCTAACTCAGTGCCTGCCACTAGTAGGTATTTAACTGTAATAGTGATGAAGAGAGAAATACTGCTAATAGAGAAAAGTGCAGTGACAAGTATATGGAGGATCATACACACAAGTAAGGGTTCATGGCAAGTTAGGAGACTGTTGAAATAATAGGAGTGAAAACTGATAGCAATCAAGACTAGAGTGGTAGCAGGGCGGATGGAGAGGAAGACACAGAGACTTGTTTTATAGAAGTAGATTGGATAGAGGTAGGAGTGAGGGAGAGGATAATTTTGTTTCTTATTATGATAATTGGGTAGATATTTGTTCTCTTTATGAATTAAGGAATATGAGAAAAGGATTTGAGGTAAATCAACTTCAGGATAGTCAAGAGTTTACAAGATGCCTAGTAAGTAAGTGAATGCCCTAGTAAGTAAGTGGAGAGTTCAGGATGTGAGATACAGACTTGGAAGTCATCAGTGTGATGACTGAAGTTTTAACTATGAGATATCTTATTATCTTAGTCCATTTGGCTTACTATAAAACATTTCTTAGATTGGGAAAAACATAAAAACATAAATTTATTGATGGGAGGTCCAACATCAAGGTGTCAGTGCATTTGGGGTCTGGTGAGAGCCCGTTCCTCATAGACATTGACTTCTTTCTGTGTCCTCATGTGGTAGAATGAGCAAATGGATTTCCTTGGTTCTCTTTTATTTATTTATTTTTTTAAATCTAGTCAAAATGTTTACTGAGCATTAAAGAATTTCTTTTAAAATAATTTGTATAATAAATTAAAATGTACACAAATATCTTTAAGTGATAATGAAATATTCTGTTACATATTTTAAACTGGCACAAACCACAGCAATGATTACTGAAGTGCATTTAGAATTGTCAGAGTACAATAACTGCATCTTGAGTAGTCTCTGATCATGTATCAGATTTCAATCTATCTTTAAGATCATTTGGTAACATTTCCATATCAAATATGTAGTGAACATATCTATTGTTCTCCTCAGCTTTTTGATGAGTCATTTGTGCACAGGTGTAGATTTCTTGAGGTGAGCTTTTAGGCCATCTCTTGCACTGATGTAAACTGGTGACACATATTTAATGCAGTTATATAACTTATATTGGGAATACTTAAATAAAATTGAAGTGCCTCACATTTACTACTGTTCACTTGGTTCTCTTTTATAAGGGCATTAACTCCATTCATGAGGGCTCTACCCTCATGACTCAATCATTTCCTAAAGGCCCCGCTGCTTAGTAACTATTAAATGTAGGATTAGGGTTAATCCTAATTTAGGATTAATTAGGGTTAATCCTAAATGTTAATATATGGATATTGGGGGTACATAAACATTCAGACCATGGCACTTGTGAAGAGAGAATGGAATGAGAAGAGACTCATGGACAAATTGATGGAGGCACAATTTAGGACCTTCTCCCCCTATAATTAAGACTCTTCCTGCTTTTCCAAAAAGGGATTAATAGGTCTCGTTATTCCATTTTTAGAATTTTTCTGTTAGGCAACTGACTTATAAGTCTTCTATGAAATGAGTTAGTAGCTGGCATTTCAGTATGTTTATCTTTTTTTTAAACAGATGGGAACACAGAAGTATAGGAAACTATCATGAAATTGTCAAAGTCACCCAGCTGGCACCAACTCACAACTCCTTGCCCACCTGCCCATGTCAATTCCTTCTCCATGACCCTTTTTGAAATGGAGCTGTTCAGTCCTTTGAATCTGATTATGACATTGTGACACACGCATGCCTTGATCTTGTCATCTGAAATGGCATGAGTTGTTATTTAGGGCTGTTCATGTTGGGAGGGGAGGGCAAAAGGTAGGGAAAGAGAGAGGTCTATTTTTGAGCATGAATTGTCATTGTAGTCAGAGCAAACAAAACAAAATATGTGGGGGATGATGACATTGTGCTGTTGGGAAGCAAAGAAAGAGGAGTTGAAGAGAGGGAAGCTGAAAGAAGTAGACATGTTATTGGAGTAAATCGGCACTGAGGAAAATGCTGTTTAAAGAACCCAGCATGAAGTGAGAATCTCAGGAGGCAAGAGAAACAGAGAGGAACGTGAAGGAGCTTGTGAGTACAGTACGGTAAGAGGCTTGTTTATTTCCCCTTCAGTTTATTCAGAGGTTTGTTAATAAAGGCCCAGCAGCAAGAGATGTGCAGGCCATTTAGGAATGACAAGGACTGCTAATCCAGGATTTACCTAGCTTGCCAAAGGTGAAAGCCCCTGCTACTAAATTATTTCAAGTGAATGCCCTGGATTGAGTAGGGATGAGTTGTTAGGCTAGGCACAGACTTTGAGTTAATTCTTCAGTCCATGACAGTGGAAGTAAAATCCTGAACTGGATTTCCATATTTGTCTAATGTAGACTCAGGCAAGAGCCTGGGGTGAAGATTGAAACCTGTGTTTGTTTAAGGAGGCATGCAGAATTTCAATGAGCTTCATTTTCATGATTGAGTGGCTGAAATGTGACCCCTAATCATACTGTGAAGTTGAATATGCTTTGTACTGGCTGTTCTCATCGGGTGAACTTTAACCTCTTTGGCTTTAGCCTTACTGATTCTTTCCTTTTCCCATCATCCCTAGTGAATCAAGAAATCTCAACTCTGAACAACAGGAGGTTAAATACTGGTTGATGAGAATGTTTGTTTGCATGGTTTCTCTCCTAATCTTAATGCTGGGAGCAGGTGCCTGCCTGGCAGTTCTGGAGCCCTGGACCATCTCAGAACAGCTATAGTCACAAGTCTCCAACCCAAAACATCTCCATGGAGTCTTTCTGCTTGGCAGACCTGTCATAGCTTGGTAAACACGACTCACCAGCTAGCATCTGCTCTCTGAAAACTAGTCTGAAAGTCTTGCCTCAGTCCCCCAACTAACCTGCTGTAAAGAGACACAAGATTCTTGTAGGATCAATGGAAAAGGGCTTTGTTTGTAGCAAGAATTATTCAACTGGAGACCCAAAGATTTTATACCCTCTTCCTCCAACATCTTTTAACAATGCTCCTACCATATGCTCTGTGTGCTCCAGTTCTGGCCAGATTAATAAACACTGAAAAGATTATGATTCTCTTTATATGTAACTCAAAAGTGAAAATTATACTAACCTGGAAAATAAATGTAGAAAGTCTAAAAATCTGAGTTTGATGTCATGACTACTTTGCCTTTTAGGTTGCAAATATTAAGTGATTTAAATATCTTTCAAAAAATCAGATAAGGTTAGAGCCCTAAAGCCTCAGGAGGGAAAGAAGCTACTTCTGCAGAGACACCACTTGAACTCTATATGCAGAGATTCCATATTCCAAAGCTCACAACTCTCTTCTACAACATATTTTAGAGAATGTTCCAAACAAGTTTCACCTTTCCTTGTTTCCAGTCTGACCCTAATAAGCCTATGTCATTCTGGGAAGAACCAGAGAAATCCCAGTTGCAAAGGCTGGTCCAAAATGATTGAGCTACATGGCTCCCTCTTAATGCTTAACTAGCAAAGCCAGTCTAGTTAATCTAAGAAGAGGACCATTGTGACATCCCAAAGTCATAAAATTTACATATTTCCCTAAAAGTGTAACTTGACACCCAGCTGTTGTTTGGAGAACTATTATCAGAAGCTTTGCTTGGCTGCCTAAAATTTTCATATGAAACAATTCTCTTTTTCCTTTGAACAAAGCTATTACAAAAGTGTAGGTGGCTTAGGCTGAAAGAGAGGATGAATTTTCTCAGTCTTGTAGTGTGGCAGAACAATCCATCATTAAGAATTAAGAGGGCCCAAGGGAAACTACTCTAGGATTAGCCCAATGGGGTCTTTCTTGATTTGTTCTCTGTGTTGCTATTTTCATTTTAGTAAAGGTAAAAGTATTGCTGATATGAGGTATACTTCCTCCCACATGAGCACATGTTACAATGACAATCAACTTCACTGAAACAAATAGAAAGACATAAAGCCTCCAGCAGAAGGAAGCTATAACCAATAGTATTCCATTTATTCAACTTAATTTTAGAGCTCATTGATGGTTAGCCTTAAATAATGATAAATTTATTGGTTTACTCCCCTCTATGTGTGATTCAGGGAAATTGAATAGGACTCACTACAGTGTGTATTCAGTTATTAAATGAGTGTTGAATACAAAGGCAGTTACTTGAACTAACCAGAGACTGATCTTACCCCAGCCTTAGGTTTATGTCATCTATGGGGATGGTTGTAGACAGCTTTTTTCATCACTATTGCCAAAAGACCTGATAAGAACAGCTTAGAGGAGGAAAAGTTAATTTTAGCTCACAGTTTCAGAGGTTCATTCCATGGTTGGTCAACTCCATAGGTCCATAAGTCTAGGACTGAGGTGAGGCAGAACATCATGGCAATAGGGCACAGCAGAGGAAAACTACTCAGTTCACGGCAGCCAGGAAGCAGAGAGAGAGAACGCTTGAGTGCAAGAAGCCAGGGATAACATCATTCCCAAAGGCATGTCCCTGGTAACCTATGTCCTCCAGTCACGCCATACCTGCTCACAGTTGTCAACCATTAATCTACCAAATTATTAATCCGCTAAGTGGATTATCTACTGATTCGGTTACAGCTCTCATAATCTAATCATTCCACCACTAAATATTCCTGCATTTTCTCACACATGAATTATCAGGGGATGCCTCATATCTAAAGCATAGCAGGGACTAAGGAGTAATATTTGGATATGGATTCCTTTTCTGAAAAAAACATTCCAAAGTCAAAAACAGTGCTTCACTATTGTGGTTCAACACAGTTATTTATATTTAAAGATAGCACATTTTATTTTTGAAAAGTGATTACCTCTGAAATATCTATTGTTATTTATACTGAACAGTTTTCTTTTTATTCTCTCTCTCTCTCTATGTATGTATGTATGTGTATGTATATACAGCCTCTAGTTTTGTAGCATGTAGTGTTTTTGCTTCTTTTAAACTGTCCCTCCTATAGCAAGCAAGCGAGCAATCATAAATACCATTAGTGAGTTTGACTTGTAATTTAGAAAGGGGAAATAAACTACTTCTCCAACTTTCAAACTGATTCTAGAAACATATATCTGGGTACAAAATCTCACAAGGACACACTGTTTTCCCCAAAGAAATGTCTTATGATTGTGTACTAGACATGGCCAAAGATATAATCCCCAATTTACTGATAAGGAAATTGAGGTATGGGCAGATTGACATAACTTGGTACAGTGGTTTGAGTAGTGTCCCCCACCCTGAAATTCATTTCCACCCAGAACCTGTAAATTTGGCCTTATTTGGAAATAATATCTTTGCAGATCTAATCAAGTTCAGGTAAAGTCATATCAGATTAGGGCAGACCCTAAATTGAATGACTTTCTCTTTAAAAGGAGAGGGATCCTTGAATACAAAGATAAAGGGAACATATGATGGAACAGAGGCCATGTAAGGTTAGAGGTAGGGATTGGCATGATGCAGCAACAACCTAAAGAACACTGAGGACTTTCTGCAACTACCAGAAGATAGGAGGGAAACAGAACAAATTCCTTTCTAGAATCCTTAGAGGGAGCATGACCCTTCAGGCAACTTGATTTCAGATTTCTAGCTTCTTGAATTGTGAGAGAATTTGTCTTGTTTTAAGCCACCCAGACTATAGCAATTTGTTATTGGAGCCCTGATAGTGAATCCATGGATTAGGTTTGGCATTTCTGAATTCTAGTGCAGTGTTTGTTTTCCCTGACACCTGGATGCCTCCTTATGTATGTGTATGTCTTTCCTCCATATAAACCCACTTTTTTCCCCCACATTTTTAAAAATATTTTTTTTAGCTGTAGTTGGACTCAATACCTTTATTTATTTATTTTTTTGAGCTACTGAGGATTGAACCCAGTAGCACATCCTAGGCGAAGGCTCTACCACTGAGACACAACCCCAGCCCCGTTTTCCCACATATTTATTGGTGCGTTGTAGTTGTACATAGTAGTGGGATTAGTTGTCACATATTTGTACATGTACACGATATTACAATGTTATTTGGCTGTATCATTCTCCAGTACTTCCCCTCTCCCCCTCCCCTCCTTTCACTCCTTGGGCCCTTTCCTCTATTGATTTCCCTTTGGTTTTCATGAGATACCCCCCTCCCCTGCAACCTTTGTTTTCCTCTTTCCTATCTAGCTTCCACTTATGAGAGAAAGCATATGACCCTTGACCTTCTGAGTTCGGCTTATTTCACTTAACATAATGGTCTCTTTTCAATCCATTTTCCTGCAAATGACATTATTTCATGTTTTTATAGCTGAATTAAACTCATATACATGTATATGTATCACATTTTCTTTAGCCATTTATCTATTGATGGACACCTAGGCTGATTTCATAGTTTGATTACTGTGAATTGTGCTGCTATAAACATGGGCATGCATGTATCACTATAGTATGCTGATTTTAATTCTTTAGGATAAATACTGCCGAAGTCCGGCTGCAGCAAAATAACGGGGGGGGGGGGGTAACGAGCAACTTGTGTACCTTGATACAGCAGGAGTGGGAGCCGCTTATTGTAGGACTGGAGGGGTATATATACATTGCACACAGCTTATCTTAATTAACATAAACTAGATACAGCAGTCAACCAATAAGGAATCTCCACACTTAATGGCTTGCTGGCGTTACTTCACAAACCACTCCCTCTGCAAAATGCCAGGCGCCACCTTGACTTGTTTACAGACTCTAACAAAATACTGAGAAAAAATATAGCTAGGTCATATGGTGGTTCCATGCCTAGTCTTTTGAGGGACTTCCATTCTGATTTCCACAGCGGTTGTACTAGTTTATGATGCCCAAAAGAGTGTGAAAGTTTATTTTTCTCCACATCCTCTCCAGCATTTATTTTTATCTGTATTCTCAATATTCCATTCTCTCTTACCAGGAAAATGTTTAAAAATATCTCTTTCACCAGGAAAAAAAAGTTTGAAAAATCATTATCTTTGGGATTTATGGCATTTTGTGTTTTAGGATATTGTAATTATGGAGGTAGGTGACAGATTGAAATGTTAAGGGGTTTGCAGTATTAAAATCCCATGGACACTGTCTAGAGGCAAAACTTGATGTACTGGGCAATCTATGTCATGTGGAGAACACAATCCTCCTCTCTGGTTTCCCCCACTGAGATTGTCTCAAAACAGAGCTGTAATGAGCACTAGCTATCTCTGCTGGCAATGTATGATACAATTAAGATAATGATGATGATAAACATTTATTAAGCGCCTACAGTGCAAGGTGTTACTTGTTTAAAATATATAAAAGAACTGATTCCCGCTCTCATTGTGCTAACCATAGTATTGGCACAAGGTGGGAGTTGGGACTTTCTGGTAAATTAATGCTTCAAGCTAATCTGCTCGGACAACAGACTATAATCCTGAATACTTCTGAATTTCTTTTGTGAACTCAGTCTCCCCTGATTATACTGTGCTTCAAAACTATAAAAATGATGAACTCTGGAATATTTGGAATTACCATAATTATAATTATCCTCACAAACTTGCTGATTAGTAAACTGAGGCAGATTGATATTCAATGGTGTAGTGGGTTAAACAGTGCCTCCCTCCTATTCATGTCCACACAATACCTACAAAATTGACATTATTTATAAATGGGACTCTACAGAGGTATTCAAATTAAGATAAGGTCATACCAGATTAGATGAGTTGTTTTTGTTTGTTCTGAATTATTCAAATTGTCATACACATCTCTGTGTCTAGATTTCCCTGTTATCATTCCTTGAAGTTAGTAGCAGTCCTGCAGTTAGGATGAGTCAGCGATGGTCATAGAACCATATATCATAGTATCATAGACTGGAAGGGACTTCAAGACATCATGATAAACTGCCTGCTTTAGGGAAACTAATATAATTTCCATTGTATAGATTGAATAATTGAAGAAGATTTTAGTAAACTAATAAAAATAATACATTTGCTTAGTAGCTGATAATATGCAAAATTTTGAATACTTTCTGCATGTCAGGCATTATGTTAAGTATCTTATGTGTGCAATCTTAATTTCTACAACAACTATATGAGGTAGGCACTGTTATTATCCTAATTTAGAGAAGAGAGACTGAGATCAGAAGATTAACTTGCCCAAAGCAATACTGTTAATAGATTATCAAAACTGAGCATCTGCACCTTACCATAGATACCATTGTGAATCCAGAAAGTGTTACACCCAATCCTAAGCATTTAATCACTACATTATATTGTTTAGTGTTTAGGGTATGAAGCAAGTTCTTTTGACATGGTGGTTTAGTGAAGTTTTCCTCAACATTTTTTCAGGGTCTATAAATCTTTATATACTCCAAGAATTATCTGTAGATTTAAAAATAATGTACTCAGTATTGTTAAATGAATATTGGTAGTATTTGAATAATTAAAATATAAATTAATTTAAAAGTATTATTTACTTGGAAAGGATACTCATCATTATTCATTTTATTAAATTAGTGGTGACTAAAAGAACAACCACACTTTGTGGGAGTCTGAAACATTTTGATCTGGAAAGAGGTCTTTGTATTCGTGATGATTGGATAACTACATATGTTAATTTTGGCGACTATAACAAAATAACATACACTGGGTGGCTTAAATGATAAAGATTTATTTCTCACAGTTTTGGAGGTTAGAAAGTAGTAGATCAAAATTCTGGTAGATTTGGTATCATGGGGGCCCTCTTCCTGGTTTGCAGATGGCCACCTTCTTGCTGTGTATTCACGTGGTAGAGAGATCATCTCCTTCATGCCTCTTATTAAGGGCACTAACCCCAAAATGAGGGCTCTATCCTCATGACCTAATTACCTCCCAAAGTTCCCATGTCTAAATATAGTCACATCAGAGCAGGTCGTCAACATATGAATGTTGGGGAGACAGAAACATTCAGGCCATAGCTCCAAGTATAGTAGAAAGAGCTAGTATGGAGTCAGACAGAATTTGAGTCTGGATTTGAGTCTTGGCCTCTGTTTACTTCCTAGATGAGAACCTCTGGCAAGTCTCATAATCATCTGAGTTTTAGTTTCCTCGTTTGTTATACAGTTATTTTGTAACTTATAGTATTATCAGTCTCAAATGCAACAGTGAATGTGAGATTATTTTGTAAGAAAATGAATTTTCTAGGAATACAGGAGATCATTGTTATTCATCTTTGATATACAAGGAATTGAGTTTGTTCCTGAATTTTCCTTTTGTCAATTTTGCCTGTGTTCCTTTGGTGGACCTTTCTTTACCTTTTTCACTACTGTGATGCTACACTGAGGAAATAAATCAATTTACAAGAAACTATTATATCTCCCTGGGATAAACTAGCTCCACATTCCAGCACATCCTTTGTGAGATGAAGACTTTGGGTGGTGGACAGGAAAAGAAGGTGGCATCCTAGCTCCTCTATAGGTTCACCCCATCACTTTGAGTAGGTCAAAGCCATTCTGGGAGATTTTACATAATTTTTTCTAGGCTGAGAACTAGAAATGGAAGAATGGAGCAAAGCCAAAGAGAAGGAATACTATTCCTGTATCTTTCCACATTTCTTTCCTTTCTCAGCTTTCCAATATCTGCTGGGGACACTATTTTTTGAAACAGAAGCTCACAAAAGAACAGACCAGATCCATCCTGGGCCTTCCAAGTGACATGAAAACATTGTGGGACTTACTTAATACAGAGACCATCGTGAAGTGGCTAGCCAGAACACTCCTTTAAGAAATCTGAGGGCCTTAATGGAGAAGTGACTGGATCACAGCAGGGATAGGCTTGAAGGAACCTCAGATATAGTCCCAAGTCTGACTTAGCCACCTGCTATGACTTTTCATTTCTTGTCTGATCCCAGCCATTTGCTGAGCTGCTTTAAGGCTTAGTAGTTAGCCTCAGCTTCTGGAAATAAAGCTGTACGTCCTACACCTGGGGTTGGCGATATTTCAGCAGGGGTTGTCCTCATCTCACTCCCAGGAGCCAGTCATCCACAGACAAAATACTGAATTTATTCTCTTGTCTGAGGAAATCTTTTTTTTTTTTTAATCTGGAAGCCTCCTGATTCTTTGGGAGGTACTTGATTATGGAATGGAATTTGGTTCCTGGGCTATTGAATGAAACTTCAAGACTGGCAGAAATGAATCCGTAGACAGATTTTTACTCTTTACCAGCCACAGCTATTCATTATGAGTAATAAAACAGTGCACTAGTAACCCAGGTTTGACCAGTGTTAAGACATGATTAAGGGGCTAGGGTTGTTGTCAGCAACACATGTGGGTGTTCACCTAGTACATGTGAGGTGCTGAGTTCGATCCTCAGCACCACATAAAAATAAATAAATAAAATAAAGGTATTATGTCCATCTACAATTAAAATAATTTAAAAAGAAGTGATTAATCTTATGTCTGAACTGAATTCCAGCTCTTTTTGTTAAACTCACATCTGAGAACATGTATGTATCAAAAGAGACTGAGAGCCTCCTTGTTAATTACACTAGGAGCTCACAGTCAAACTTTATAAGACTGAGGAAATACTGGAAAGCTGATTGGCTGCTCTAGTTTCCTATCATCAATCTATGCTGAGGTCCTTGCCACTTACTTCTTTGGTTCCATCTGCACTGCTGGTTCTTGATGTTGAGCCACCATAGTCCATTCTCATGGCAGATTTGGGCTGTGAGTCCAGACTAAAATGAATTTAGTTGCTAAGTCTGCTATGTTCTTTGTGTTCAAGGAGACAGTAATGATTTAAAAAAATAAATTTCACCTAGCACAAGATGGGTAGGTCTTTGTCCTAAGCCATTTGTACTCCTATAACAAAATACCTCAGCCTATGTAATTCATACAAAACAAAAATCTATGCCTCACAGTGCTGGTAGCTAGAAAGTTCAAGATCAAGGTGCTGTAGGTTCAGTGTCTGGTGAGGGCTGCTCTCTTTTTCCCAGATGGTGCTCTGTTGCTGCATCCTCCAGAAGGGACAAGTGGCATGTCTTCACATGTCAGAAGGGATGGAAATCCAAAATAAATAAATAACCTAAGTAGTCCCCTTCAGCTCTTTTATAAAGTTACTAATCACATTCATGGGGGTTTTGCTCTCATCACTTAAATCACTTCCTGAAGCTTAAGTTCCAATATATGAATACTAGAAGGACACATATACTCAAACCATAGCAGTCTTTTTTTTTAATATTTATTTCTCACTTTTTGGTGGACACAACATCTTTGTATGTGGTGCTGAGGATCGAACCCGGGCTGCATGCAGGCCAGGCAAGTGCGCTACCTCTTGAGCCATATCCCCAGCCCCAAACCACAGCAGTCTTATAGAAAGAAATGATCCTCTGAATTTTAAAGTTGACCCAGATATCAGGCCTAAAGAAAGTTTGTGGATAGCACCAAGAAAGCTATTATTTCCTAGGTCCACCCTTAAAGTCAGGTTTACTTTGTGTTCACATGGAAGAGGTTGTTTCTTGGTATTGGTCATCTGGTTGCTCTAAGACACGTATTTAATTTTCATTATCCTAAGGCAAAACCTAACGAGAGATAAGTCATAGGCTTGGAACATATCACACCTCTGGTTCAGTCATAAGAACTGACAGACGTAGAAATTATGGGAGTACACATGAGAGTTCTGTTCCAGGATCTTCAGTCCCCAAGAGTATGCAAATCATTGCAATCTATGGTTTTACAGATATACTGTCAGGGTTTATAGAATTAATCATTTTTACCACTTGGTCATATACTAACCTCTCACTCTGGTCTTTTCCTTATACTGTAGAAACTTTTGGTGAAACTGATATTTCTTTTCCTGAGACCTTCCTTGTCTAATCTCTAATACATATCTTGAAGAAAATCAAGCTTGTTTGATAGGTAATCTCTTGGCACTTAGTGAATTCTTATCAATGAAGGCTGACTTAGAGGGTCTTTAGATCTCATATTAAATGTTACTTCCTCAGAGAGGCCTTTCCTGATCCTCTGCTCTGAAATTTGTTTCTCCAACCTCCTTTATTTGGTATAATAGTTAAGAAAACATGCTCTAGAGCCAGACATAAATTTCCTGGCTCTGCTTACCACTATTTATGTTACATAAGGCAAGTTACTTTCCCCTTTACCTCTCAGTTCCCTTACCTGTTACATAGACATAATATGTACTTTACAGAGTTTTCTGAAGTAAAGACATTAGTTATAGTGCATAAAACACTTAAAACAGTGCCTATGGTCCTCCTCCTCCTCCTCCTCCTCCTCCTCATCATCATCATCACTTGAGCCTAGGTCCTGTATTTCATGTTACTTTATAGGACTTAGTGTTTTTGGTCTTTTTGAGTGTTCTGGTATTTCCCTCACTGTTCTGAAAATTTCATGAGGGCAAAAACTGTTTGTCAGGACCAGTAGTATAGCTCTAAGGTAAGAGTGTTTGCTTAGCATGCATGAGCCCCTGAGTTCAGTCCCCAAAACTGGAAAAAATAAAACTGTCTTGTTCACCATTATTTCCCTAGCACAGTGCCTAGCACACAGTAAGAACTCAATGAATACTTGCCAGGAAAATGACTGATAATTCAAAGAAATTTCCCCAAACAACTCAGATATTATAAATCTCATTCCTCCAAGCTTCCATTGCTATAAAATCTCTTTATGACAAAAAGTCTCCCAGATCTCAATCAATGGAATGTTTTATTTCAAGGAACATTTGCTAGAAACAAAATGCCAGGACAACACATTCCAGACAGTAATCCATGTCAACCATTCATTTTTACTATTACCTTTGCTTTCTCCAGTTATTTCTGGCTAGGTCTAATAATGTGACCCACTTCTAGGTCCGGCTCAGAGCCCAAGTCAATCATCCAAACTATAACTAAGCAGGATGATTGAAGTTTACACTAGAGTAGGTACAAACACATTAAGTAATTTGTTTGTTTGTAAACTATAAAGACCCATTACCCTAGCATGAAGTGTGTTAGAGATGAATCTTGGGTATTCGTGTAGACTCCAAGTCATAGTTTCTGTTCTCTGTACTCTGTGTTGCAGGTGACCAGATATCTGGAAACCAGCACAAGATTCCAACTACATGTGGTATATAGCATCTTTTCCTGACCTATCCTGTCTTGTACTTCCATGAATTATTTTTGGACTTCCTGATTTTTTTTTGACACAATGCCTCAGATATTCAGCTGTCATAGCTGATATCAACCTCCTCTGGATTACAATACTCCAGTCTCTTTTACTACTCATTCTCAGTAGCCCATACACCTGAACTCACTCTAGTCATGCTACTTTGGTATATGGTATACTGGGATTTGGCTTGTGAAAGAATTAGTGACTTAACCTAAAATGTGGGCAAAATGGAAGAAGGTTGAGGAAACCAATTTTATTACTTTGAAATAAACCACAAATCATAAAAGTTATATTTAGTTATTTCCCAGAACAAAAGCCTTTAGTGACTCCACTGGTCTTCAACATAAGGTTCTAATCCTTCATTCTAGCAATCAAGGCTCTGCACAATAGCCTCTACCTACCTTTACAACCTCAATTCCTATTATTCTGTTACATAAACCTTCTATGAGATCTTTGAGGGTAAAGATTTTCTCTTCTTTTCTTTAGTTGTAGCCTAGTACTTTGAATTGTATCTGGCACATTGAATTGTGGTACTCAATAAATATAACTAAAAATTATTGAGTTCTTTATTTGTACTAGGCATGTAAAACATGAAATGCTTTAAGTATCTCACTTTATAAGCATCATCTCATGTAATCCCAGTTTTATGAAATTGTTATTATATTAATTTTCCCAAGGTCACTCAACTAGAAATGGTAGAACCAGGACATAGTCCAGATCTGTTTAGCTCCATAATTTGTGCCCTTAGTAACTACAGCATAACACTTAAATAGTGTTTGTGGAATGAATGCTTGAGCCAAATTATATTTTCACACACAACTTACTTCAGTTTATATGATCTCACAAATATCCTTTCCTTCACTGGAAAGACTTTCCTACAGCTTCTAGGTTACCAGCCACCCCTCTGTAACTTGGGTTAGACCAATGCTGAGCACTACTGATCTGTTAGATACATCCTTGTATTTGTAGTTCTCCTTGTATATCTACAACTAGTCTCCAAGCACTTGGGAGGTAGGATCCATGTCTCCTGCTATTATGTATTCTCTATCTTGAAGCATCAAATGTAGGCAATCAATATTTCCTGAGGTTGTTGGCTTAAAATGGAGATTTAAAATATTGAACTTTTGTTCATGAATAATCACAATTTACGAGAGATCTACATTACATAAAGATGTATCAAAATGTGAAGGTTCTTTTATGTGCCAATATTAGTTATCAGAATGAGAAGTTGAAGGAAGAGGGGAAAAAACAGGTAGTCATCATCATAACCATTATCCTTACAAATACATCTGCTTCAAAGGTTGAATTTTCCTTTCAGTCCACTGTTTTAGACTAATCTGTGGCAACTGCCAGAAATAAGGAATCAGTTGCCTAGATTGGTCATAATTATTTTGTAGTTGTAGAGTAATTTACATTTATAAAACTGCTGTACAACAGTTTTAATATCCACTGGAGATCAAATGGACTGAACAGGAAACCTGGGAGGGTCTTCAAAGGCTTCATGATGACCAGGGACTGTCTCTGGTAGGAAATTTTTGGTTAAACTCTATGTAGAGCTCCTCTTCTCAAGGGACAAACAGATTTCATTGATCTCCATGTTCCAGAGCTTTTCATGAACCCTGCTGTTCTGGATGTGTGACAGCTATTTATTTCTCAGGGAAAGGGGAACTAAATTAAGCATCTTTATTTTACTCTCCTTGGCCAGAAAAATCTAATGCTATATTGGAACAGGTTAATGGTCCACTAAGTAATATTCAAAGCCTTGAGTTATAAAGGAAGGGGGGCGGGGAACGCCTGTGCATGAATCTCCAGGAATGTACAAAACATATATGAAACTCAGCATTGTGAATTCTTTCTTGACTCTCATAGGTGATTACTTCTGCTGAGGTTTTAATCTGGTAGTTTCACAGACTATGAGATCAAATATTTTGCTCCATTAAAAATAAAATTATATATATATATATATATATATATATTTATGTGTGTGTGTGTGTGTGTGTGTGTGTGTGTGTGTGTTTCTGTTTTTTGTCCTTTCTACATTAAGAATAAAGGTCTGGGGAAGATGTCTTCATATACACTGTATTGAAGAAAAAATGTCTAATTTTTTTCCAGATTGCCCTGATCTCCACCATGGAACATGCAATTTGATTACCTTGCTAGTGTTCACTTATATTGCATAACTAGCAAAATTATTAATAGCTATAAAATTATTCAGGTCCTTAAAGATGCAGTCACTATCTTCCCATCAATGGTCTCTCAAAGCAGTAAATTCTAGGCTGATTAGAAGCTGCATACTGATTTTCATTTTTAAATGTATTTTCCATTAATTTAATTAAGCCCCCTCTAGTTTCCCTGCAGCACCATCAAGAATCAGAAGGGCTGGCCTCTCTTTCCCACCACATCCTCCATGGATGGAAAAAATCAGGTCCGCTTTTCTCACTTCTCATTTTCAGGCTGAGTCTGTCTTTTTCACTTTACTGTTTCTTCCTGAATGACCCTGCTCTTGACCCTGGGCATGCAATCTGAGAGCTGGATGGGGGTGGAGTATAAGGAGGATGTTCTGGAGCTCAGCAGATGGATCCCAAGAGCACAATGGCTTACCAGCCCTCCTGTGATTGTTGCCAAAACGCCTTCCTGTTTTCAAAAATGTCTCGCCCCCTGCTCCTTTGTTTTGTTCTGCTTGGAGACTGCAGTTCTGATTTTGCTAGGAACCAAATCTGCTGTTTCAAGGAAATGCAGCTGCTTGCTTTGGTGGGTGGCTTGAAGGAAGGAATTTTTCTCTCCTCCCCTCTCCAACCTCCTTCCCATCCCACTCCCATGTAAACTCCACTGGCTGGCTCATCATCTCACGAAGCATTGATTTTAGAAGCTGACTATTTGCTTTTGATTGTTTGGCTGGGACTGCAACGAAGTCATTGATGGATCTCATTTTGAGCTATCATCCTGTCCACTCTTTTCGGTCAGCCTTCCAGAACTGATTGCCTGTTCCCCCAAATGAAACTGCACAGCTAGACATCAAGGCTATCTGAAGTTCCACCATTTCCCAGGGCAGAGAACATGCAGAGCTGAACATGCCTCAAGCTGGGCCCACTCCCCTCTAAGACTGTTAGTTCTCTCACCAACCCATCATTAGGCGAGAGACTTAATTTGATCACTGCTGCCTAGGCTGCTATCTTTGAGTAGATATTGCCTGGTACTGATGTCGCTGCATTTTGTGATCTTTGCTGAAAGAGACCAGCCAAGCTCAGCCCAGCTGGTGTCTCCTGTGATACAGGACACTCTCCCTACCCCTCCCTACTCCCAGCTTTTAGAAGAAAGGTCATTGGCCCTCTATGGCCATTCTGGCTCCAGCTGGAGGCAAGAGACGCAAATTAATATGCTTTCCCCCAAGCCCAGTGCACCAATATGCAAACTCTTGGACCCCAAATTGGGATGCTTTCCCAGCTGGCAAGTCATTGTTTTCTTCTCATTCAAAAAAGGTGCATAACTTCCCTGCTGCTACAATGATTTTTCTGTCATTTCTGCTCTATCTGTCCCCTTTGTGGTGCTCTCTCTGCCTCCTTCTGGGATCTCCCTCTTTCAGTTTACTCACCACTGCCCCAGGGCTTGTCAACCTGAACAGATACTGTGCCTTGTGCTGTTAGTGGCATACGTGACATGCCTTTGGTACTTACATTGCTAGCCCAGGTAATGTAACTGCAGCTGTCAAATTGGCAGTTCTTCATGTTTATTAGTTTTCTTTCTTTCCTACTTAAGTTGACATTAGCCAACTGGTAAGTTTCCTAGTTCAGTGAAAGATCAGTTTGTGGAGCAGCTGGAACTCCCAGGGAGCTACACAAGGACAATGCTGAGTTCTAGATGAAGCTCTGGAGGAACTAAAAGCAAATCTAGTCCCAGCCTGGTCACCTAGAATTAAAGAGAATACAGCAGGTCTGGTGCCTCCACAAGATCATCTTTTGCTCAAGATACTTGGAGAAGCCTAGGACATTGGCTTGTCAGATTGACTTTTACATTACTCTTCTTACCAATTCTTTGGCTATTATCATTCATTTGAACTTAATGCAACAAGGCGTTGTAGTGGAGTTCACATGCTTACCCCAGCAGCACTATATATCTCAATGTTTCAAAAGGTCTGGTTTATTTTCTCCTGTCTTGTGGGCCACTCTAAAAATAATAGCCTCCTACAACCCCAGGTAATCAGGTAGATTACTATTTTTTTTTTAATTTGGAAAATTATCTTCAGAGTCCATTGTATAGAGATGACATTTTGGTCAGGGTTCTTTAATACTCTCAACTCTTCCTTCCAGTGATATTTCTATCTCCTTCTGGCACCATTGAAACCACTCCACAAGTAGCAAAAGAAACAGAGAGAAGTCCAGGCTGAGACTTAAAAGCTAAATTTCCATCAGGAACTCTATAATCAGAAGGGAGTTTACAAAGGCATAGGGTTCCTGAGATCTTTTGACTAGGTTGCAGCACTACAGGCTGAGGAGAGTGGTGAAAAAAGCAAAAACAAACAAAAAACTTAGCCTAAGACAAGTCATCTGTAGTCTGCTCATTTTCAATTGCTTCCTCTTTTTAACATTGTAGTTCATATTTCAATTGGTTTTCAAGGTCTCTAATTTGGAAATAGGTTTTTATTTTTCATGTTGTCAAAAGGCATTTCCTTTGTGGAATGCCATTTTACCCTCCTTGGGACAACAGAGGTAGTGGTGGGAAGGCTGGGCATGATCTGATCAGAGTGCCTTTGAAGGGAAAGTTATCTGTTTTCAAAAGCGATGGTGGTAGGGAACAGTAATAGTTGGCATGAGGTTGCACCTAAGAGACTGGCATTTGGGATATAGTTGGAGAGAATTCACATGAAAAGGCTGAGGCGATAATGCTGAGAGCCCAAATGGTGCTGTCAAAACATCACAGGTGATCACTGCAGGGTAGTACAGAAAGTGTTAGAGAGCAGTGTCATTTATTGAAATGTATCTGCTGATTTAGTCTTTGCTAATTAAATGGTCCCCATGATGTGTGTTTATTTAGGGACATTTATGAGTTTGGCAGCAGCAGGGGTTTGGTCTTGTGGGAAATAGCATTCCTAAAGAGGGGATAAGTCAAGGAGGGGGTTTGGATATAATTTTTCCAGGGAGTGTAGAAATGGGAAGCCTTGGAGTGATTAGTAACTTTCTCAGTCTCTTTTTCACCATTGTCCCCCACCTCTCTTATCTTGTATCTCTTGGTAAAAGCAGGCATCAGGGTCATGATGAACAATTTTAGCACTTAACACTTACTCTACTTTATCTGCTGCAGCTCCTGAAATTCACTATTATCCTCTGTCACAGGATAGGAATGGGGGTGGGACTTGGCAAGAAGAGAGGAAAAGTGCAAGGGACCTCAAAGACTTTTCCCGGTCCCATTCTCTGTCTTCCTGCTCTTCAGAAGGGCCAGAAATTGCATCCAGGATGGTGGAAACCTTACCCCACCCTTGCCCAGCAGGTTTACATCCCTGACTGCTGCTCTTGATGACTTTCTTTGTGTTTCCTAGGACAGTAGGAGGAGGGGTGGAGGAAATCAGGCAATCCTTTTGGGCAGAAGGGATTCAAATTTCAGGAAGCTTTCAACATTACATACCTCATCTTCCTTCTCAAAGAATATTTATAGTACATAGAATTCCATGTGTTATTAAATTAACCAACTGAGTTTTAATCTTCACAAGGGCAAGGTCCATCTTAGAAAAATTCTCAGTCCCTAACACAATACTGGGCACACAGCCAGTACTTGTTGATTTCACAAGGGAAATGGTTGAGTTTTGTGAAATGAGGTCATCTTGGCAAATCACAGAATTGCTCCTTTGCAACTCTGCTTCCACATCTGCAAAGGATTTTTACCTCCAAGGGATATTGTGAAGATTAAATAAGATGATGTCTTTAATAATGACACTTTCCAGTTTTGTGATGTTTTCACCATTTTTATTCTTTGATTCTCTCTAGGTATTATAACCTAAGTAAGGAGATCAGAGATGTAGGCAGAAAAAGTATGAGTGACTTTGACTAGATTTTAAGTCAAGCTTTTCTTTCTGAGAGAATGTTGTCAGGCAGCTGGTCAAATTATTTCAGTGGGATAGGATGCCATGAGATGCAACAAAAGGCAAGCTAGAAGATGATCCACTTTTCTGCAGCAAGGGCCAAGAGAAGAGGAAGAAAAGGAGAAGGGGAGAGGGAGAAAGATAGAGAGACTTGGAGCTATTTGAAGGCTATTTTCTTTGGAGGCTGAAACAAACACCTTAAAAACATATCAGAAAGCTCCCTTAAATTTCTCAGTGCTTCAATCTCTCATATTCTGGTATCTTATTTCCTACTATCAATTTTAAACTTTGTGAACAAACCTCCCCTTATCAATCTTGATGGGGGCAACAAGAATTACTGTGGCACACTGGATGATTTAAAGGTAAAGATGCCCTTAATTTGGTCTCTTCTGTTGCCATTCAGCACTATTTTAGCAACATGGATAATAAAATTCTAAACATGAAAAGCGCTCTCGCTCGCTCTCGCTCGCTCTCTCTCTATCTCTCTCTCTCTCTCGTTATTTAACCTAGGGTCTCATTCATGCTAGACAAGTGCTCTACCACTGAAGCCCTTTTAAAATTTTATTTTGAGACAGGGTCTCATGAAATTGCCCAGGTTGTTCTAGAATTTGTGATCTTCTTGCCTCAGCTTCTCAAGTAGCTGGAACTACAGGCATGTACCACCACACCTGGTACAAAAACAAAAACAAAAACAATGTCTTCACCAGTCCTGATTGGGGAGCTTAGTGACCCAAGCAGTTGCTTTGGCCTAGAGAGCTGAGGCAGGTTGTGTAACCCTACAGTTGGTACCCAGAGCCTAGTGTTTCTCTACAGCAGTTGTATAAAAAATACTGAGGATGGTCACTAGATGTCCCTCTTGTGTCTCTAAAGAGGCTGGGAAGGCGGGGCTCCCTTCAGGATTGAAGTAAATGGAAACTAAATGAAGAGAACTTTCTTTTTGTGTTTATTATCTACATGCAGAACGGTTTCATTCAGTTAGTTAATAAATTCTTGATCATGAAAGAGTTCTTGGCCACTCATTTAGTCAATAGCATTGTTGGACTACCATGATCAAATATGCCAATTTAAAAAAAGATTCAGAGAGCAAAGGGTATAAGGATTATCTGTAGAAATTGACTGGGGGATGGAAGAACTATTGTGTGTGCGTTGTGGGGGGGCGTAACTGTCACTTTGAGCTTGGGGGGTGGGGAGGTAATGGGAAAGAAGGAAAGCAGATACATACGCCCCTGCCTCTTTCAGCATCTGGCTTCTGTAAAAGCAGTTTGATAGCTGGAAGTACTTGGGTGCTCTGCTTTGAAAAGAGGGACTCCTGGAGTGTGAGCAGTGAGCAGTGAGCAGTGAGCAGTGAGCAGGAAGCAGGGGGAAATGGTGCCACTGCCTTAGTAAAGAGCATTTGTCTTTGCAAATGCAGATCATGTCTTTACAATGTGATTGTGATTACAAAAGTAATGACATTCTACATGAATTGATTTCTCCTATTTATCTTTAAAAGACAGCAGAATATAGACATTCTATTAGCACTCCCTAAGGTAAGAGGTCCGCAGTCTTCTTATCTTCTTGTGTGCATCTTTTCAGATGCCACGGCAATGTTAATCATTTTACCTGAGTAATTCTTCCATTTCTTGTTACCTGGGGGATTGTTAATGGCCGAGACTACTTCTCAGACTCTTTGCTCCCGCTCAATCAAGCCGTGGAGGCGCCAGTTTACTTTTATTGATCAGCGGGTTCCTGACAGCCTTCGCCACAAGGAAGCAGCATCATCCTTTTTTAACTTAAAGGGGAACAGATCGCCTTAAAGTTTACAGCTAAAAGCTTCTAAGCATAGCATGCAAACACTTTAGCATGCTGTTAATTGTTGTGTTTAAATAGTCTAGGCAATATTTTAGAAAGCTGCCAAACGCTGAACTCTCTTCCCATGATCATATAGCAAACCCATTTCAAATGCCTTTTTAGGCCTTTTTAATTAGACCAAGATGCACTTCATCCCCACTCGCTGACATCAAAGGTAAATAACTGTGATTTATCAAATGGAACCCTTCCTTTAGCGGAGCCCTCGAGGTGCGCCCTCGCTGCCTGCCATGTTGTCATTCTCCTCCTCTACTTGCCCATTTTTCCAACGTTGTCTGCAGAAAACCCAGCGGACCACGGGGCTCCCTCGAGCTACCCTCTCTGCCGTCCACCAGCATCTCTAAATGATCAAAATTAAACGATACTCATTGCAGACGCCTCGATTTTCTCCCTGATGGTCTGGGCTGAATTGCATTCTGATATGAAAGAGTAAAACGACCCCCTCGCGGAAAGCGGAACAGGATCTCCGCGCTTTCCCCTTGGCCTTGGATGTACGTTCGGAGGGTCGCAACCTTACTCACCAAATTTCTTTCTGTAGGAGGAAGCTATCTTTCCCTCCTCCCATCGACAAGGTAAAGGCTGCTAAACTAGCTCCCCTTGGAAGGAGAAATATTTTAAAAAACAGCTGAGTTGCTCTCTGCAAGAAGATGGCAGTTTTGAGAAAATCCACTGTGTGTCCAAATGCCTTTTCCTTTTCTTGTTTAATGTTTTTAAAGGACAAAAGTGATTCTCATTTTAAGTCGGGTCAATTATCGCTGGGCTAATTAGGAGTTTGCTCACCCAAAACTCCCAAAATACCCGAGACAACTCACTCAGAAGGGTGATTTACTCTTCCAAGAATTGGAATTCAGAAGCTGCTCCCCTGCCCCCAATACATGATTTAAAAAAAGAAAATAAAACTTGTGCAGCGGGAGTGATTTTTGATTCCTTCCGCCGGTGACCTTAATTAAGAGCCTCAGATCAGGGCATGGAGGAGTCCCTTCAGTCCCCAGGGCGCCTTCCATCCAGAAGGCAGGCTAAGCTTGATGTCAGTCCTGGCCACGCTGGCCTCCTGTTTCCCAGCATTGGCACAGCCGCAGCCGCCGCAGCCGCCCAAGGGGAACTGGCAGCCCCTTGAGACTGAGGCCGGGTGGGAAGGCTGGGGCTCCCAGCACACCAACACCGGATCCCAGCTGCCAGAGACCTATGTGAATGGCGCGCCCACCCCACAGCGTCTGTCCAGCTCTCCGCTCTCTTAGCTTGGTGCGGCTAGGCAAGGCGAGGTGAGGCGGCGGCGCGGCGCGGCGGCATTCGCTCCGCCGGCTTTTCTCAAACGTACAATTTATTTATAGGGAGCTAAATTATCCAAAGAGTGGGGTGAGGGGCAGTAAAATGTGTCCAGATCTCTTCGAGGTTCAGTCTTTGCACCACAGATTCAGTTTGATTAACAAGCAACAGAAAAGAGCTAGCTGAACCCAGTCAGGGACCTTGCTGCTGGGGGTGGGGGTGGGGGGTGGCGGGAGTGCGGCATCTGCCAGGGTTTTAGGGATGGGGATAATAATCTGGGTGGATACTGGCCCCCAGTGAAGTAAAGACACAACTGGCCAAGCGTTGGGTGAATGACCACCCCAGGGTGCTTTCTGTTTCCCTTTCTTCCTTACACTACCCAAGAATGGGAAGAGAGGAAAACAGGAAATCCAGGATGATGAGACAAAGAATTGGTGGGGGAAGAGGAGAGAGAATGCATATTATATTCAAGATACGAAGATATGTGAGGGAGATAAATACGCCAAGAGAATCAAATCCTCCTCTCTCCTGCAATCTCTGCAAACTGGAGAGGCACATGGTTCCCAAGGAGTCTCAGCCGCAGCACCAGCCCAACCCCTTCCCGCTCTACCCTGCCCTCTTTCCTCTGCCTATCCCGCCTATCCAGCCTCCCCCGACTCCCGCATGGGCTTCGCAGGCCCGGGGACCACTCAGTCCCGCCGGTGTGTAAGTTTCCGCCTGGCCCCGCCCCACCCCGCCCCCGGTGCCTTGGTCCCGCCCCAAGACCGGAGCCCGCTGGGCGGCTCGCTGATTGGCCAACGCCTGGCGTAGCCGGGCTCGGCTGCTCCGGGTCTCTCCGGCTCTCTCCAGACTCCGCGGCCAGTAGTTTGCGGCATCAGGAGGAGCAGCAGCAGCAGTAGCGGCGGCGGCTGGCGCAGAGGGGAGACGGACGAGCGAGCGCAGACGGCAGCACATCTCCCGCGCACCATGCCTGGCTTGCCCGGGGGGCGCTGGCATCCGCGTCCCTAGCCCAGCGCGGGCCCAGGGCGCATTGCTCTCCGCGGCATTCCAGCTGAGCAGATTCATCTAAGATCCGAAACCTCCCACCCCAAACCCGTCTCTTCCTGCTCGCTCATAATCCACACTCACAATCCCCACGCTACACACTCACTCTTTCTCTCTCACACACAGCCCGAGGCAGACAAAAAGCGAGACAGACCTTCTGAGCGCGCGAGTGCCCGGAAGGGAGGGAGCCCAAGGCAGTGCGGTCAGTGCCTCTCCGGGAGGATGGAATCAAGACGCTCCCGCAAGTAAACTTTGGCGGCGACAAAACCGTCATCCGTGGAAGCTGGCAAGGCGGACCCCGGCGACATGCGACTGAACTAAGAGGGCTTCCTCCCGCGGCAGCGGCGGCGACAGCAGCGGTGACCCTTGGAGCAACACCCCAGCCCAAACCCAGGGAGGAGGAGAAGCCCCGGGTATCCACGGCGGCTGCCCCGCCTCTCCTGGTCGGTACTGTTGTAGATTCCCTTCCCCTCCTCCCCAATCCCCACCTTCCCTCCCCCCACCGGGCCATTGGAAATACACGGACTTTGATTTTGTTGGACAAATTGCCATCTCCCCGTTTTCACAAACTTGATGTGGAGGCTTGGGCTGCGTTGATAACTTTGATTTCCGAGAAACGCCCGCAGCCCCTCAACTGCTCTGTAGGGGAGACTCCGTGCCCACCTCGGATCCTGAATAGACGCGCCTCCCAAGCCCTCCGAAGCCAATCTCAGCGCCGGGGAGCACGCTTTCTCCTCGGCAGCCTCTGTCCCCTCCCCCTTCCTCTGCCAGCCCCGGGACCGCCATCCAGCTCAGCCAGATCCCTGGGCACCCGCAGCCCTTGCCAGCAACTCAGACTCCCGCCTGAGATCCCTCTTTTCCCCCAACAGGCCTTGAAGAGGCCAGTGTGGCCCCCCCAGACCCCGGAGGGCGCATTCCAGGCGGGTCCTCTCTCCGCAGGGAGCCGGGAGCGCTGGGGGGAGGTCCTTGCGCATGCCAGGTGCACAGACAACGCGCTCGGCAGCCCCAGTGCCGGTGCGCTGCGGCGGGTCGGGCAGCGCCTGAAAGGCTGCGCCCCCAGAGCCCTCTGAGTCTTTGCTCCAAGTACTGTCAGGACTCAGCCGCGGGTGGTCTCGGCTTCGCAAACGCCGCCAGACCCGCAGCCCTGCGCCGCTGCGGCCAGTCGCGTCCGGCTAACTTTGAAGGGGGAAAACTGAGTAGCCGGGCTGGAGGGAGGGGGCTCGGGGCCGCGCGGCGCTCCCTCGGCCCCTTGGAGCCCCCGGGCCCCCAGCGAGCCTCCGCCGAGTCCACCGCAACCTCAGCATTGGAGCCGGCGCGGGTATACGCCCCGCGCCGCCGGGCCGCCCTGGGCGGGACTCCTCCCGCGGCCTCCGGGGCCACGGGGCGCGCGCAACAGGCGGCCCGAGCCGGCGGGAAGCTGGAGCGCCGGCGGCGTCGGCCTCGGAGGGGTATGGAGAGGCGAGGCCAAGCAGAGCCCCGCGCAGCCATGGAGTCACTCCTGCTGCCGGTGCTGCTGCTGCTGGCCGTACTGTGGACGCAGGCGGCCGCCCTCATTAACCTCAAGTACTCAGTGGAAGAAGAGCAGCGTGCCGGGACGGTAATCGCTAACGTGGCCAAGGACGCGCGAGAGGCGGGCTTCGCGCTGGACCCCCGGCAGGCCTCCGCTTTCCGTGTGGTGTCCAATTCCGCTCCGCACCTGGTGGACATCAACCCTAGCTCTGGCCTGCTGGTCACCAAGCAGAAGATTGACCGCGACCTGCTGTGCCGTCAGAGCCCGAAGTGCATCATCTCTCTCGAGGTTATGTCCAGCTCAATGGAAATCTGCGTGATTAAGGTGGAGATCAAGGACCTGAACGACAATGCGCCCAGTTTCCCAGCGGCACAGATTGAGCTAGAGATATCAGAGGCGGCCAGCCCTGGCACACGTATCCCGCTGGACAGCGCCTATGATCCGGACTCTGGCAGCTTTGGGGTGCAGACTTATGAGCTCACGCCCAACGAACTGTTCGGCCTGGAGATCAAGACGCGTGGTGACGGTTCACGCTTTGCTGAACTCGTGGTGGAGAAAAGTCTAGACCGCGAGACTCAGTCGCACTACAATTTTCGAATCACTGCACTCGATGGCGGAGACCCGCCGCACTTGGGCACCGTGGGCCTCAGCATCAAGGTGACTGATTCCAATGACAACAACCCGGTGTTTGGCGAGTCCACCTACGCGGTGAGCGTGCCTGAGAACTCGCCTCCCAACACACCCGTCATTCGCCTTAATGCTAGTGACCCAGACGAGGGCACCAACGGCCAGGTTGTCTACTCTTTCTATGGCTATGTCAACGACCGAACACGGGAGCTCTTCCAAATCGATCCACACAGTGGCTTGGTCACTGTCACCGGTGCCCTAGACTATGAAGAGGGCCACGTGTACGAACTGGACGTTCAGGCCAAGGACCTGGGGCCCAACTCTATCCCAGCACACTGCAAGGTCACCGTCAGCGTGCTGGACACCAATGACAACCCACCGATAATCAACTTGCTGTCGGTCAACAGTGAGCTTGTGGAGGTGAGCGAGAGCGCCCCCCCAGGCTACGTGATCGCCCTAGTTCGGGTGTCCGATCGCGACTCAGGCCTCAATGGACGAGTGCAGTGCCGTTTGCTGGGCAACGTGCCGTTTCGCCTGCAGGAGTATGAGAGCTTCTCCACTATCCTGGTGGACGGTCGGCTGGATCGTGAGCAGCACGATCAGTACAATCTTACCATTCAGGCGCGCGACGGCGGCGTACCTATGCTGCAAAGTGCCAAGTCCTTTACAGTGCGCATAACTGATGAGAATGACAACCACCCGCACTTCTCTAAGCCCTACTACCAGGTCATCGTGCAGGAGAATAACACTCCCGGCGCTTATCTTCTTTCTGTGTCTGCCCGCGATCCTGATCTGGGTCTCAATGGCAGTGTCTCCTACCAAATAGTGCCGTCGCAGGTGCGGGACATGCCTGTATTCACCTATGTCTCCATCAATCCCAATTCGGGTGATATCTATGCTCTGCGATCCTTCAACCATGAGCAGACCAAGGCATTTGAATTCAAGGTGCTGGCCAAGGATGGTGGCCTGCCCTCACTGCAAAGCAACGCCACGGTGCGGGTCATCATCCTAGACGTCAATGACAATACCCCAGTTATCACAGCCCCGCCATTAATCAATGGCACTGCTGAGGTCTACATCCCCCGAAACTCAGGCATAGGCTACCTGGTGACTGTTGTCAAGGCAGACGACTACGACGAGGGCGAAAATGGTCGAGTTACCTATGACATGACTGAGGGTGACCGCGGCTTCTTTGAAATAGACCAGGTTAATGGCGAAGTCAGAACCACCCGCACCTTCAGCGAGAGCTCTAAAGCTTCCTATGAGCTTATTGTGGTGGCCCATGACCACGGCAAGACGTCTCTCTCAGCCTCTGCGCTGGTCCTAATCTACCTTTCCCCGGCTCTTGATGCCCAAGAGTCAATGGGCTCAGTGAACCTATCCTTGATTTTCATTATCGCCCTGGGCTCTATTGCTGGCATCCTCTTTGTCACTATGATCTTCGTGGCAATCAAGTGCAAGCGCGACAACAAAGAGATCCGAACCTACAACTGCAGGTAGAGCCAACTTTTCTTTCTTTTCTTCTTTGTCTGGGATGAGTAAGGTGTGAGTATCTGTGTCTCTGTGTGAAAACCCCAGTGCTTTTGTTTCCCACTTAATTGCATGCAGCATACTCACACAGCTTCTTTGTGGAGGGGGGAAAAGTTTGTGAGAGTCCAAGTTGATCAATTCTTTTGATCTGACAATTTGCTGGAAGACAATCATTTACTGTTTGAATGGATTCTGTCACATAATGATGATGAGCAGAAAAGCAATTATCATTTTAAAATTTGCACAGCTGTCTCCATGAAGTTATGGGAACTAGGGGCGGGGGGGGGGGGAGGAGAGAGGGGAGGGAGAAAGAGAAAGGGAGAAAGAAGAGAAGAGATAAGAAGAGATGAGACTCACATTTTCAGCAAAACCATAACTTGATTTCGAGGGCACAGTGATTTGGAGACAGTTACTGAAAGGAGAGGGAATGCTGGCAGCTGCCCTATTTTGCTGCAGTGATAAACTCTGAAGAGTGCCTGGGAGTAGGAGTTCAAGTTGGGAAACAGAGTAAGGGACAAAGAACAGGTGATTAGTGTTTTTATGTCTCTTCTTGGTTTGGTTTGATCTAATCCCTAAACATCTGACTATATAAAGTGAAATTCTGTCAGGCATCTGTATGTTTTCAAATATCTGTTAGGTTGGTGTATAAAGACTCAACTTCCCAGTGAGGGACAAGACTTTGCATCCAGATGTTTCAATAAAAATAGCAATCTTGGAGTTTATGGTGATTTCCTCTTATGTGGAACTGTGCTGTGGCATTAAGATCTGGTTGCTACCAGTGGATGTCACTATGGGCTATTGTGTTACAATTTCTCTTGAAGTGTGTGCAGGATGTGTATATTGGGGTGGGGGAGAAGAGAGATGAGGAGAAGGGTGAAGAAAAGGAAGAGAAATGTGGAAACTAGAATGACATATAGCATTTAAAAAACAATCCGGATTAGCACATTAGAGGGTCTTGCTGAAGTTCTTCTTTACAATTGGATAGTATAAATAAGTCCAAGAATTTCTAGAACCCAAGTTAATATATAATTTTTCCAGCAGTGTCTCATCGAAAGAGTTGAAAAAAAAAGTTGTTTCTTTACTTTGCTGAAAATGAATGATGCTGCTATTTCCAACCAAGGTGTGTGTGTGCTTTCAACACACCTACACATCCAGTTTGTCTTTTGTGCCATCTGTGCTTGCATGTTAATCAGTCAAAATATGTTCCTGTAGGTCAGATTTGTAGTTGACACCATCTGAAATGCACACTTCTGTGAATCAGAGCTCCCTGAATATGTAACAGCCATGCAATTATTGTTTCCCTTTTACTATTCTCTGCATTACACAAGTTAGTAGACAAATGCTAACCACACATGAATATCAATCAGGTGCCATAAAAGAGCAGCTGCAATGCCTCATAAATGCTTTAATCCTGTTACTAGTGAAATGGCCATGACTTTTCTTTCCTTCAGCACCGAGTCATTTCAGATGGGAGAAATGGAAATTAATATTGCTCTTACCTTTGAAACCTGTGACTGCCAGTGGCGATTTTTATAGGAGAAAAATACAGGGTCAATAAAATTTTATTTATATGGAGATAATGATAGAGGGGACTCTTTTTAAGCCATTTTCTCAGCATAAAGTAAATTCATAAGACCCTTTCCTTGATGAAAAAGAAATCAGCTTGAAATAAAGATATTGAAGGCTTTGCCACCTCTTGGTGATATATGACTAGAAGTGAGAGCTCTTTCTGAGTGCTTGCCAGGGAGATCATTAAAACAGGGAGGAGAGCATTTGAATTTGGAAAAAAAAGTGCAAATCTCAGTGCTCTCCAACTTCACCCAAATGTGTATTTTGTAAAGCACTCTCTTCCCTGTGATGGTTTGGGATTAATGAAGTACAGTTTAATTAAATAATTGGTCAATACAGAAAGGGCTATGCAATGAATGCCTCAGCTGAATAATTGGATGGGGCATTGCCAAACTTACTCATCATGGGTAAACAAAATGATTAGAACTTCCCATTGATTCTGTAAACAGATTAGAAAAGAAAATCAACCGTATTCCAGGGGTTTGGGGGGATTTAATCCGCTCCCAATCCCCAGTAGCATCAGCTTGCCATCATTGCAAGTCTGCCTGGGCACAGAGTGAAAGGGTGAGGGGAACTCAACTGCTTAGCTCTAGGTAGATCCCAGGGACAGAGCAATTATTTGCCTCTGTAGATATGCAGTCTCTCCATCTGCTCAGACTTTTTAGAAACCTAAAGTTCAGGAGCATTTCTTTCCATGTGATTAGGCAGAGGTTTCTTGTTCTCAGCTTCTGCAGAGCCTCTTCCTGAAATGCATTCATTTATGAGACTTGCAAGATGATCTGCAATTGCTGCTTGAATTGGGCTCCCTTTTTGTATTCAGACAATTAGCTTTGTAGAGCGAGAATACAGGCAGTCTTTCCCTTGTAAAGATCAACCTGTATTATTTATTAACCCTATTGTTTTGCTGATTATTGCCTAGAAATTGAATTTTCAAACAATAAGCTGAAATCATTATGTGCTAAGTAATAAGTGACATTGAGAATCTGCCTACATTTTAATGTATTTCTTTTGACAAGTCTCTTAATGCTTGGTGTCTTTGGTGCACGTTGCTGGGTCTGTGTCAGTGTTAATTAAATTGAGCTCTTTATGTTCCAGTTGCAGCACAGCTGCTTGTAGGTACACCTGAATGGAGAAGGATGCTGAATGCACTAACCTTTAAATTCCTTTGCAGTAATTGTTTAACCATCACTTGTCTCCTCGGCTGTTTTATAAAAGGACAAAACAGCAAGTGTCTGCATTGCATCTCGGTTTCTCCCATTAGCGAGGAGCAAGACAAAAAGGCAGAGGAGAAAGTGAGCCTAAGGGGAAAGAGGTAAAAAGGCATTTCCCCTCATTCAAATGGGTTTGGCTATCAGATTTCTCTGTAAGAGGAGGGGGCTGGGTGGAGAGTAGAAGGGAGCTGGGCTAGGGCAGGGCGGAGGGTGTGGAGGACAGGAGTTGAGGAGACTTCAAAGGACAGGATCTCATCTTCTACCCCAGTCCAAAATTGATCAGGTCAATCATAGAGGAAGCTGATTAAGGGAGTTTGCTACATGGTAAATGCCTGGAGGAACTGGCAAGCAGTTTATTTTTTATTTCCCTCCATCTCCTCTTTCTGTTAAATTGGGGTTTGCTTCTCACTTTACCCCGAAGTTGTTTTGGGTTCCAGGGAAGCTCCAGATTTAAGCATTTTAATGCTTTCTCTCCCACAGGTTCAACTTTCCCCATCCTCCCACCCCTGCTCACTGACCACTCAAATGAAAAATTCCAGATCCAGATCATAGGAACTTTTTTGGGTGGGGGTAGGGGGAGGTTACTATGTTCAATATGAAAACTTCATGGCCCTCAGCTTGTTTTCGCATGTGAAAAGCACAGGGAGAAACCAGATGATGTAATGCGCCAGAATAAGGAGCTGGAGCGGAGATGGGGTGCAACCCTCTGGGATGCTTAATGTTTATTAATCAGTGCATGGTTTGGGAGGGTGTTATCAATTCATGCTGCCTTTTCTGTCACATAGAATCGCTGAGTACTCCTATGGGCATCAAAAGAAATCAAGCAAGAAGAAAAAAATCAGTAAGAATGATATCCGCCTGGTACCCCGGGATGTGGAGGAGACAGACAAGATGAACGTTGTCAGTTGCTCCTCCCTGACCTCCTCCCTCAACTATTTCGACTACCACCAGCAGACGCTGCCCCTGGGTTGCCGCCGCTCTGAGAGCACTTTCCTGAATGTAGAGAACCAGAATACTCGCAATACCAGCGCCAACCACATCTACCATCACTCTTTCAACAGCCAGGGCCCCCAGCAGCCAGATCTGATCATCAATGGTGTGCCCCTGCCTGAGGTGAGTGTAGATGAGTAGCTCTGTGAGGTCTTCACAGATCTCTTTTTGAGCTGTTCAGTACACCATAGACTGTTATGCTGGTACAATCCCCTGCAGCGGCAGGGAGAACTTCTCTGCCTAAGCCCACTTCCTTACTTAGGTTTGCTATCAGTGTTTCTTGGGGCAAAAGGTAACCCAAAATATATGGATTTTGTGGGCCAGTGTTGCAAGCAGGAACCCAAAGGGTCTAAACCTTTGAAAGTCCAGTATGGTGTCCTGGCATAATACAAGCTTGCTCCACCTGTTGCAAATATCACCTGCTTGAGAGCCAGTGGTAACAATATGCCAGTTGAAATAGCTTAGAAAGAGTCACTAAGTAATGTTGAAAATGAATGAAACCCTCTAACACTCCAGTGGGGGCAATGTTCTCCTGTGAGAGTTGTTCAGCCTCCTAAAGCCCCCATTTTCTTTTTATCCCCCTCACACCACTGTTCTCTAGCATCTTGCCAAGAATATGGATGAGCTGCTCATGGGAGGCAAGTAAAAAATGAAAGCCACTTTGCCATTTCTCAGCAGTTCTGGTAATAACATTTGACAGCTGAGGAGGTTGAAACTGTCACTAATATGAACATTTTAGGAATTAGCTATGCATTTGTGTTAATTCTGTTTCCCTTTAATGTGAATGAATGTTTCCAAATGGAAGGATTTTTAAAAACACAATGTGGTCAGATGCTTGTTGGCTATTGAAATATTTCAGGATAGTAGGGTGATATTCAGATGATGGTGGTGGGTGGCTAGGTGGAAGGTAGTTTTTATGTTGTTTTCATTTTTCTATGAATTGCCTAATTCCCTCTTTGTTTGGAAATTTGATGCAGTGGGAGGCATGTGCCCCCATTCAGGCCACGAATGAAAGAAATATTGTACACTTGGAGAGTACGTCAACATATTTCAAAGCACCTTTACAATTGTTGTCTCCTTTGATACTTGAGATTGGATATCTTGATAGATGGTCCTTCAGTAGATGGTGATACAAAGGTGCAGAGATGCTAAGAGATTTGTTCAGACTCACGAAGCAGGTCATCAAGAGAGGGAGGGCATATCACAGGGTGCTAAACTTCTAGCAAAGTACTGTTTCAGTGATACCTTCCTGTTTCAGAAATATTTCCGCCTGGTATACCCAGGCCATCATGTTTACATAAAATGGTTGCATAGTGTTTATATCAATTTTGTAGGACAAAGGGATCTTAGGATCACTTACATTGATGGCTTCCCCTGAAAAATAGTTCCCACCAGAATTAATAGCTCCCAAAAGCTGTATTTTTAATGAACAAATGAAGGTAGTTTGCTGGCAACAAAAGCACCAAGGTTATAAATTCATAGCTCCATAAATAAAAATTTATTGAAAGTATAATATTGTGCTAGATAGGCTCAGTTGTAATTATTAATATCCCTGAATACTACTAGGGCCTAGACCATAGACTACTTGGAGGATCATTTGTAGATCACCAATAGTTCAGCAGTGGAGAGGGAGAGAGGCAGTTCTGTGTAGTGGAACCAGATAGATCACAATTTTGAATCCAAATGTCACTGTTTGTTATGTAGTCTGAGTCTCTCTATCCTCATCTACAAAATGGGCACATTTGCCATGCATGGGATAATATGACATTGTGTAGTATAAGGGTCTGATTCATAGGTGCCCCTAAAATGGTGTATTTCTTTACTAGGCAATTGGGAATCACTGTTGACAATGGTGTGTATACCTAAGTGTGTCTTTCTGAGCACTTATAACCAAAGAGGAATTTAAGCTGGTTCTGTATAGATGATACCTACAAAGTGGTGTGGCCAGACTCTTCACACTGATTACTCAACAATGGAGGTGAAATATGCCAAGGTTGTGATTTGGTTGCTGATAGTGTTCTTGCTTAGGGAGATGGACAAATGTATTGAATCCTGATGACCTGGTGATCATTCATGCAATCAATTCAGGGCACCAGAAAAATGCAAGGCCAAGTGTCTATGAAATACAATCAAGAGGCAGGAGCTCTATAACTATAACATGGTTTTATTAAGAACTTAGTGTTCTGAGATTCTCTTATGGGCAGAGTGAAGAATGTATTACTTCAAATATTTAGAAAACCTAAGGTCTCAGTTCTGATGACGTTCCTGACTCACAAAGCCAGATGTTCTACTTGTTTAACAAAATCACACAGAGTTGGTGTGGAGGAGTAGGCAGGTCCATGATAGCATGTGTTAGACACTGTGAAGTTAAATGTGTATTTCCAATATGCATTTATAGAAAGTTCAATTGAAAACCCACTCAGAAAAGGCAGAAGCCTACTCAGCCAAGCACGGTCAGGCCATTTGATCTGTATTTGTCACAAAGCCCTGCATGGGGAAAATGACACTTCTTCTTTTCTTCCATACTAGAAGCCCTTGAATGTGAACTGGATAAAATACTTAAATCCAGTGAAATCTATAGAAGAGCAGGCATGGTTGACTCATGTGTTCGACTGGTATTTGTTGAGCGTCTACTTTTGTAAGGTACTGCTCTAGGCTCTGGCATTGCACAGATAAAAAAAGACAATGAATGCACATTTAATGGGGAGACAAGTAAATAGGTGATTTGCAATATGAAATGATAAGTACTATTATAGGGTTCAGTGAAATTCCTAGGATAATAATATCCTGCTACATTCCCTAACTTTCTTTATATTTTCCTCATTACTTAAGGAATCCATCCAAGAAAACAACATTTATTAAACAATTAGGGAACTGAATAATAAGTTGTATGATGTGATAAGTATAAGATTCTATGGAAAATTTTCTACTAAATCATATTTTATCACTTCTTTTGTCCTTCATGTGATTTCATTAAACAATTCTTTCATTTGTTCATTAGTTCAACCCACTAGCATTTATTGCACATTTAGAACATGTCAGACACTGTACTTACTATTTCCTAGGGAAACAAAATAATACACTTGATCTTTGACCCCAGGGAGTTTGTAGGGAAACACACAATATACAGATAATTTCAATTCAGGATAATATCTCTTTCCTGAGCATGTAACATTCTTTCTCTTTAGATTTGGACACTGGGCTCCCTTTTGTGACAAACCCATTTTCTTCATTACTGTAGAGTCCCTTAGAGCACTTACTCAGCAGGGTATTATACATCAGCAGAGTCAGAACTACTGTGCTTGCTTCCTATGCTGCTTTACTCTATTGTACTTTGAAATTCATCACAGGGGCATTAAATCAAATCAGTAAGCATTTGGAGTGCATCCACTATGCTCAGCTGTGTAGCATGTACCATAGGGATTCCAAATAAATATAAGACGTAACTTCTGCCCTCAGAGAGTTTATAGTCTAGTTGGGGAGCTAAGATCACCCATATGATTTCACTTGAAAGCAACATAAGATAGTTTCTTTTTTTCTTTTTCTTTTCTATTTTCTTACTTCAGGTACTAGGGATTGAATCCAGGGATGCTCTAACACTGAATTACATCCCCAGCCCTCTCTTAATTTTTATTTTGAGACAGGGCCTCACTAAATTGCTGAGCCTGTCCTGGAACGGGTGATCTTTCTGCCTCAGCCTCCAGAATCACTGGAATTACAGGTGCAATCCACTGGGCCTGGTCAAACTATCTTAAATTACAAGATAGTTTCTAATCACCTGTTACTTTGTAGATTCTTTAGAACTTCCTTCTCCTGCCATTATTTATATGTAAATTTACTGTTGGACTCTCCAAGTTTGGTGAATTGTGGGTGACTTTCTTTTTTTGGTGTTAGTGCTGGGAACCTTAGGCATGTGTTAGGTAAGCACTCTAATACTGAGTCACACCCCCAGTCCTGAGGGTGGTTTCTGCATCAGCATATAGACCTAGCTGCATCTGAAAAATGTTCACTCTAGATACTATGGGGAACATGAATTTAGAAGCAGTTAGGTAGGTAGAGTTATTATAGAGAATTTGAATTTAACTTCTCATATTGCAGAGGTAATCCTGCATAGAATTTGATATCATTGTTTACCTGTCCTCTGGTATTGGTTGGAAAGTCAACTATGTGTATTTTGTGGGTTTGTGCACAAATTTGAGAAGGCAAAGTGGAGGATGCCTTTGTTGTTTATACAAGACTTTTGCAGAATTAGTGATGCCAGTATTTTTAAAATATCTTGAATTGGAGGGTGAAATTTGAATTCTTAGTGTTTTGCTTTATTTAGTTCAGACTTTGTGTGTGTGTGTGTGTGTGTGTGTGTGTGTGTGAATGAAAGTATGCTCTGTGTGTGTATACAGGGAGAAAAAGGGAAGAAAGAGGAAAGGAGTTTGAAAATGAAGGTGAATATGAAGAAAGATAGTAGGTTGGTCACTTTCCTAAGATTTTTCTAGAAATATGTTTTGTTTTGAGTGTTACTTAGTATGTCATATAGTATTCTGCTGGGAATGGAGACTTGGGTGGGGTCTTTTCCTGACTTCAGGAGGGGTAAAATGTTTAAAAAAATACTCATTCTCTTTTGTGTGGTGTATTTTAAGTTTTAGTTTTTTGATGCTGAATGTTTTTAATCTGACAGTTCTAAAGGAGTGACTATAGTAGCCAAGACCTTCTAAAATTCCAGTCATAGGTACATAGGGATTTAGAATTTGGCTTCAATTTTAATCTCATCTTGAGTTTCTATCCCCCACCCCCATCCTGGGGATTAAACCCAGGACCTTCTGACATGAAAGGCAAGTGCTGTACCACTGGACTACATCCCCAGCCTCTTGAATGTTTTCCTTATATTTTCTACCTTTTGCCTGAAATCTGTAGCATCTTTGATATGATTTGTCCTAAAGGTTCTGTGTGTGCTCTGCTGTGGTCACTCATGCAACAATTTCATGAATAGTTATGTAGTAGCAGTGGAAAAGATTATAGAACAAGGGCATGTGTGGCAGGCTGAATTGAATATTTCCAGTTATCCTCGAAAAAGACTACCACAAAAACGCTGAATGAATGCATGGTCATCTTAGGGCAAATAATGACAATAAAACATCAGTTAGACTATGAAGAAAAATGAAAAAGAAATAAATATCTCAGCATGTTTTTGTCCTTAAACACAATTTAAAATTTAGGGATTTGCAGTGATTAGAGTGAAACTCTGGGATAAGGACAGCCACAAATCTATCACATGGCAGATTGAGAGAGCACTAGAAAATTAGTAGGTATGATGAAGCTTGTTTGGATAGCATGGAATGACACAACATATCACTACCAATGAAAACAAATTCTCCAGTGAGCTTGCTTTTATAAATTTTAGTTTCCTTATTATGATGGGGTGTTGGAATCATTTGAGTCTAGAGATCAAAATAACCCTCAGGCAGCAGAAGGAAACAATAGAAAACAATGGAGCCCTCATCTGTCCAAGCATACTCACTCCATTTTTCTTCAAAAATCAAGGGCTCCAATTCTACTATTAGACATTCTAAGGAAACCCATTGCCTACATTGTACGTTTATTTGCCCTGTTACACATCTAGCTGAGGCAGTGCCTTTCCCAGTGGGGATCAGCTTGCAAGATGTGTTCCAGAATAAACTGTTCCTCTGTCGTCTCCATGCAACTGCTGCAGAACTGAGTTAGTTTACATTAGTATTTGCTAATTTATTATTATCATTCCTTATTGGCAATTAACTGGTTACCTTAGAGATCACCTCTCTCCCTATACACCTTCACTAAAGTTGAGCTCAGCCAGAGTGCTTGCTAATGATCCTGAGATTTCTCTCCCTTGGGTGCTGGAGGCAGGACATTTTCCAGAGAGGGCTCTGAGGCACTGGAATTCTTCTTATCAGAGGACCACTTGTTTTTGGCCCCAGCAGCCCCACCTGGTTTTTCTCTGTTATACTTACAAGGTGGGAGAAGCTGGAGACCTCTCCCTCCCTTACCTTGCCAAAGTTTGCTGTAGCTTCCATGTATTGTGCCCAGAGGCTGAAACTGGGGGCTCAAGGGGTTGCTTGTGAGGAATTAGAGAACTGGAAAAAAAGAGAATGAAGTCACCTCCTAGAAAGCTGGAGTTTTTCATTAATGGTGTTGCAGTGGTTTTGAGGTGTTTGCTTAGAATTTCAGATGTTGACCGCTCTGCATATATGTCTCAGCTTCTAGGGCTTGGGAAGGCTATGATTGGCTGGATCAAGTGCCTCAGATATGGGTGGATGAAGCCATTTGTACAAGACTCCTGTGTATGAGAGGTGGGAGGCTGGCTCTGGAGCGGCCATTTTCCCCTTCTGAGAGGAGGCTTCATTTCTTCATGTGTGAGTGGCTGGCCTTTAATGCGAGCCTCATTTACTTCAAACAATTCAGATGCTTGAAGTGAAAGTCCCAGAGGATCAGTTGCTTGTGGAGGGAAATACTCCTCAAGTTACATTTCCTCTAGCTGTTGCGTAGTTTTGAGTGGTTTTGTGTGGACAGCATAGTGGGGTCACTCACCTTGCAGTGGGTGTACCTGGTGTGCTAGCATCTCCCTGTGTCACCCCAGGGGAATGATGAAAGCCCTGCAGCTGCAGGGAGGGCATCTCTGCCAGCTCCAGGAGCTTGGGTTCCCATGCAGAAATCTCATTTGCTATCATTCAGAATTTAATTTTAAAACATTAGCTAGGACCATTGCAGTTTCATAGTATTCCTGGAAGAATTGTCAGAAGGGACCAAGGTTTCTTTTCTACTGTATGAAAAATGGAGTTAGAAAAGGCAAATGACTTGCTTAAAGACACAACATTTGCAACCAAAATACACTCCGTGTTGCTTGACAGTAAGTAGTTCCTCAGGTACATCCTGTAAGAGTTTTCTGTCACAGAAGAGAAAACCTGACTGAGCTCTCCAGGAGGATCTATAGATACACCTTTGATGGTAGTTGGGTTCCTGAAAAGCTTTTCAGTCAGTGAATGTCTGTTTTGTGAATTAGACCTCATGTTAACCACAGTGGTGGCATTCTATATTTAAAGTAACCCTGTGGTGGATTCTTTCCTAAAGGAAAGTGTCCTTGTATAATGTGCATAATCAACTTCTACCTGGTTTCCTTTGTAAGTTTGAATTTTTACATATCTTGTTTGCTTAAAGTGAGTTTCTTTACATTGACAAGATTCACAAGACCCTCATGAGGTGAGGTAATTCCTTATTTCCTTGACTGGTATCAGGCCTTTGAATTCTCACTGGTTAATTTCTGGTTGATTTTCATTTAATTTTAAAAAGTGAAATTATGTAACGGCTAAAATATACAGAAAAGACAGATACATGGCATCCAGATTTTAAAAATTTCGGTAATTTATATTTGCTCCAGATTTTAAAAAATGAAATGAAATATTACAGTGTATCCTCTTTCCATCCTGTTGTACTTCCTCCACTCTTTGTAGGCCTTTTGCTTAAAGAATAGAAGCCCACCAAAAATTGTTTTTAATGCTTTTTGCCTTCTCTTCTTGAGCTGGTTCCTGAAGAGATGTGGCTCCAACTTGATGTGCCAGGTAATGAAAATTCCTCAAGTCAATGAGGGTTTCCTGGATTGGGTGGAACACTGGAATTACTTTGGAAAATGAAAGGAGTCTCTTAAGATTTTTTATTTAAATTCAGCCTTTAGGAACAGAGAAAATTCTTTTCATGAAAAAACTGTGAGACAGAGATTAACAGACAGGTGTCAGGAGCAGGTACCTTGAGAGTTCTGAGCAGACCATTTGGGATTAAAGCAGGTGAGAATTCAGTGTCAAACCTGTGTTCTCCTTGAGTTCAGCATTCATGGACTAGCACCAGGGCTTCTTAATTGTCAGATGCTTAAGCACTGCCTTCGTGTGCATAGTCTTCTGATGCTCCATTAAGTCTTTGAGTGCCATGGTGGCCAGTTTTCAGCTTCTCCCACTGGGCCCCATCTGGCCACTGTTCTGTGGCAAGCTGCTCTCCTTAACTACCACCAGCACTGGCCTTGGCGGCTTTGCTTTCTGGATTATGTTATCTTCTAAATCTGATTTCCAGAGCATGAAGGGCACCTCTTCTTAGATTGTGTAGTTTGCTCTTTTGAATAAAATGAATTCCCTGTGTAAGCTGGCAGGAAGAAAAGTTTAATCTAAAGGTTAGAGTCCTCTTTAGGGACGTGGGGTGTGTGTGTGTGTGTGTGTGTGTGTGTGTGTGTGTGTGTGTGTGTATCTGCTTCTCTTCCTTACTTATATGACTTTTTTGTGATGGAGCCTTTACCAGCTGTGCTGATTATACACATGTCTATGATCTTAGGTCCTCAGGGCCCCCTTCTCCACTCTCTGAACCCTCTGTTGGCTGCCTCCCTGAGGAAATGCTCATAAGCCTAATCAGAGTCAGTGATATCCTCCAAATGTGAGGCCAAGACACCCTGATTTGATGTATCCCAAGGTTAGATCTCTCTGTGACTATTCATAATTGAGATCTCTGAGTAAGAAACAGCCAAATAATCATTGCTGTGCACAAAGCTCAGCTGAAGAATATCTTATAGTGAATATCTTCAATTCCTTGGAAATTATTTTCTGAGGCTTTGTTTCTCTTTTTGTCTCTTTTGGGCTTAATTTTGTTTCAAGCCTTCCTCTTCCTCTTTAATTTACTTAGTTTGGAGAAGTCTGATTTGGGTTGCCTGTATACATAGGTAATTCATGAGTAGGGAGACTATATAAGACTGCATTAATTAGAATTGGTTAGCTTTTAAGTATTTTTAATAGCTAAAATATATGTAATCTAACATTTGTATTTGAAACTTGACATGCATGAGAAAAGAAGGGTTCTAGGAATGCAGGGGTGAACAAATGCATTTGGCAACAGGTAATGGTGCCTGGCTTATTGGAAGATTAAATTCCTCCTCTATGTTGCTAGGCACAGAAGCCATCGTGAAGACACAAAATTCTCATATGACTGGCATTGATTATGACCTTGCTGTACTGATCATTTCTTTAATTAGTACATTCCTATTTCTGAAGTATATACTTCTGAGTGATGCGGTATGCTAATGGTAATGTTTGTTCCTAAGAGCTTAGGGGATAGAACACAATGACATTAGTATTAAATAATGGTTTTTATCATTGTGGGATTTTGCCCAATTTTAAATTGCAAAACAATTTATTAGAGCTATAGCTCCTTAAAAACAAATTTCAAATGTTATAGATGCAATCAATACCAATGTTCTGTATGGCTTGTGAGTTTGCTAATGGGATGGGTGTTCTTAGACCTCTAGGTCACTCTTTCTAATTTTGCTTCCACTGGATATTCTTTAGAAATGGAAAAATGGGTGCACTTTGTTGTAAAAAATACTGTCAGGAAATGCTGAAATGGGAAGAAAACTAAAATGCCTTTGCACTAACTATACATTGTTTAGTAACCTGATAGAATGAAACCACATAAAGATGGTAAACTATCTATATACCATGGCACTGGGAATTGTTGAAATGACAATCTGGGGATTTGGTCTTTCCACATCTGATTATCAGGTATCCACAAGAAGAGATTATGGAAAATGATTTCTGGACTGAAAAGGTTTGTAGCTATACATGATGTCATATTTGGAAGAATGAGATAAAAAATGTGTGATGCTAACAACATTTTGCTTTCCTCACTCTTTGAGCCCAGCACACCCCATCAGGACAGTTCTCTTTAATATGTGAGTGACCCTGATTCACTATATCCACAAAGGTAACAAATGCACAAATCTGCATATCTGGGGAAAGTAGAGGAAGTTGTTAGCAAAACAGATGAAGCAAAATTAACAACTTTATGAGGCATGAGCTTTAGTTATTAAAACCTGTTACTACTAAGGAAATCAGAATCTAAGACATTGAAAATTCTGAAAAATCCCAACAAATGCCAAACTGCAACAAACCTGTAACAATACGTGAAGAAGTTGGATCAGGGGATTTCCAATTTTTTTCCATTTCTAAGTATAATTCTCTGAATTTTTGTAGCATTGGTTTGAAGGGTTTCATATAGTTGGTTGCATTAAGGTTTGAGTTCATGTGATGATAATGGCTGCTCTATAGGTGGTATTGAGGGCAAATGACAGATATGGCAGGTGATACAATAGATAGAGTCCTTTAATTTTTAAATGAGGGCAACATATTCTGCATGTCATTTGAGTTGTGAGTTTTATACATCAAAACTCAATAGCCTCTTCATTCAAATATGTCTTCCTGTTCAATGTGACTTCTGCCATAAATGCATCAATGAGTACGCTAACCTTGTTTCAGTTGGTCTTTACATGTTCTAGGGCTGAATGGGAGATACACTCATCTTGTCTGGCAAACTAGACCTTTCAGGAGAGTGCAAATTCACTTAAGTATAAATTATGTTGATTCTCACACTAAGAATTCACAGAGCTGGAAGTCACCGAGATCTCCTTTCTAAGTTAGTTATTCTTGAGAACTGTTTTGTGTATCATGATAAATTATCTAACCTTTTATACCATTGGAGGCCAACATTATGGAAATAAGCAACTTTTTATTCCATTCTAAGGTCAGTCTAACCAAATTATGCAACTTCTAATGCAATTGCTTGAAGCTTCCACTTTGAAGGTTTTCTCATTTTAATACCTTGCAACAGAGATAAATATTTTAGCTAAAAATTCATGCTTAACAATATATTTCACTGATTGTCATTCTCTTTGTGGGATTTGTTGGCATGAGAGGCAGTTCAGCAAGGCTTTGTTCATTTTTCTGTTTGCTATAGATTATAAGCAAAGAGCCAGAATTCAATAAAAATGTATTTTTGTTGTTGTTATTTTTAATTTCAGGCCATATGAGGAGGCTAACTGAGCCTTACAGAATCAATATGAGACACTTGGGATTTTACTTGAGAGCCAAAAATGAGGTATATTTTCTTTTAAACTGGATTTGATTCCAGAATTATTAAACCCAATGCATGTTGGAGGCTGGTGGATTGCATTCAGCAGGATTTGAGCACTGTCTGCAACAAAGTAATCTTTTTTTTTTTTTTTTTTTTTCTGGGTATCAGCTGCTACTTCAGGGGAAGGGGAAGTCAGTAACTTCAACCTTGGGAAGGACTCTTCTACTATAAGCCTGTAAAGAATAATTTTTTAAGAGTTCCTTGAGGACAGGTGTTCATTAAGTATTTTTGTTACCAATGAGTTTAGCTTACAGGGGTTAAAGTGCCTTGCTCTTACAGGATATTCATTTACTGTAGGTTAAACTTGACACTCTGAAGATTTGCTTTCAGACTTTAGTGAATATACTTACTTTTTAGTAGTTAGGCTTTTTTTGAAAAAAATATGTTGGCTTGAGAATATCCACCCATTCATCCATCCACCAAATATTTGTAGACCATCTTTTACTGACCAGCCTTGTATTCACCTCTGAGAGACATAGATAAAAAACATAAGCAGTACTTCCCCTCAGAGTGTATCTTGTCACTGAAGAGATAAAATGTGAGTTTAAACATATTTTCTTTAAATCAATGGAGGAAGGCAAGGTCTATTCAATAAATATAAAAATATTTTATTTTCCATTATATGACACAAATTCCACATGATTTAAAGAGGTAAAGATGAAAACTCAGTGAAATTATTAGAAGAAAGCAAATAAATATCCATATAATTTTGAAATTGAAAAGGACTTCAGAAGCATAGAAGCAGTTCAAATAAACACAAAGAAAAATACCAGTAGCTCCAATTATATAAAATTTAGAAATGTCTGTATGTTCCAAAATATAATAAGCCAATTTAAAAATAAACCATAAGCTGAGAAAATATTTTAAATCTATAGGGCAGTCAGAGACTATATATATATACACAGATATGCATTCATTTTTTCAGCTTTATTGAGTTTTTTTGACAAATGAAAATTTTATATACTTCAGGTGTATGACTTGATGTTTTGACCATATGTATACATTGTGAAATGACTACTACAATCAATCTAATTAACATATTTGTCACCTCATATAGCTGCCATTTCTAAATGGTGAGAACACATAGGATCTATCCACTCAGTAAAATTCAAGAATATAATACAGTGTTGTTAACTCTAGTCATTATGCTGCATATGAGATTTCTAGTACTTACCTTGTGTAACTGAAGCTTTGTACCATTTAATTAATATATTTCCATTTTTCCCTGATAACTACCATTCTACTCTGTTTTTATAAAGAACATATGTTAATTAATTCATTAATTGATTCTGCTAATAGTTATATAAGGCTAATTACATGCTAGTCACTATTCAAGGTGCTGGGCATCTAACAGTGTTCCTGCATTGAGTTTGTGTTTTTAAGGGCTGAGCCAAATAATAAATAGAAAGTTGGATGGTAATATGAGAAACATAAGAAAGAACGAACCATACATGTTCTGCCAGGAAGCAGGTTGTTCTAGGAACATCAGGAAAGGCCTCTCAGATAAAGGGACATTTAAGCAATACCCTTATATATTAAGACCTCTTACAAATCACCAAAGGCAAACCAAAATATAAAAATGTAAAATGAACACAAATAGGTATGTACAAATAGTCAATAGACATATGAAAATATTTCAATCTTAGTAATTAAATAATAGGAATGTAAAGCCATTATTAACTTTAATTGCAAAAACTATGCATATTTTTTAAAATGTCAAGCAATATAGGAATTGAAGTCTCCACAACTGCATCCTCACCAATCTTATGAACTCAGCTCAAGGAAACAACAATTTGATATATAAGATGTCACTTTTTACTTATCAAATTGGAAAAGATTAAAACAAATTCAGAGGTGGCAAGGGCGTGATTATGGTACACTGCCAAATGGAGTATAATTGATGGAACTGATATACTTTTCTTGGGGGCAATTTGGCAATGCATACTAAAAGCCCTAAAATATCTACTCTTTCTAGAATTTACCTACTATTTTGGAATTTATCCTAAGGAAATAATTTTACATCTGCATAGAATTCATGTACAGAGGTGTTAATCTCAGCATAATTTATAGAAATAAGACATTGGAAATACTCACATATCATCATTTGTGAATAGTTAATTATTATCATACATACATATGCCAGAATATTATGCAGTCATTAAAATAATATATTGAGGAATATTTAATGACCCAGGAAAATTTTTATGATAAAATTGAGAAAAATGAGAAAACAAAAGAGCCTATTTTTTTTTTAAAGATAGAGTGAGAGGGGAGAGAGAGAGAGAGAGAGAGAGAGAGAGAGAGAGAGAGAGAGAGAGAGAGAATTTTTAATATTTATTTTTTAGTTCTCGGCGGACACAACATCTTTGTTGGTATGTGGTGCTGAGGATCGAACCCGGGCCGCACGCATGCCAGGCGAGCGCACTACCACTTGAGCCACATCCCCAGCCCACAAAAGAGCCTATTATAGATGGATTTCAATTGTTTAATTCACATACACAGATATGTACACACTATACTCACAGTAACACACAGAGAAAAAAGACTGAAAGAAAAATTATCACAGCATTAACATTTATCTCAGGTTGTAAGAAAATTTTTAAATACACTTTTCTAATTTCCCACATTTTCTACATTGAGAATATATTAATTTTAGATCATAAAAGCAATCATTTAAGTTTAGTACTATATTTTACAGTAAGTATTAAGAGCCAAAGAAGTTGTCTTGAGGAAAAACAGACCAAACATGTTCTTTATTTTCACTTTTCAGTCAGATCATATCTTTTTATTTCTCAAAAAAATATGAAGACTCACATTTAACAATAATACCTTCTTTAAAGTTTAAGTTTAAAATTTGAGAGAAAATGTTATGAAAAATATGTTTCCTCCTTAATTGTTCTTGCCCACATGTATACTTTGTGAAAGTAGGCTTATCTCATCAGTGTTAAACATCTGGTTCACAAGTTTTATTTATAGGACAAGAGATTTTAAAATAGTAACATTTAACTGCAACCTGTACAGGTTTTTAACACTATAAAATGATATAGGCTTCATCTAAGGGCCACTTTTGGCAAACTATTTTTATCAGAGCCCTTTTTTTTCAGTATCAAATGGACAATTTAAAATATTCTCCAATATTTGATTTCATGCTCCTGCCCCGTGGCTCCGAGGCACATATAGTGCTTACAGATAATAGCCCCAACAATTTGGAATAACGACAAAAAAAAAAAAAAAAGAAACTTAATAAGTTGGTGGTCATTAAGATGCTGAAAATTTCAAATGCAGCCACAACTAAATGCATTTTTCCACAACAAAGTGGAACAGGTTCAACCTTTTAAGAAAGGTAAATTTATTTGATTACTTTTCTATCTAGTATCCTAGTTTTGAAAAACATTAATGTGAAAACCAGCATCTATATGAAATTTCTTTAACACTTCTCACATACTAGGCACTGTTCTTAAGTGAAAAATATTTAATTCAGTGGCCCCACATAGATAGACAAAAGAACAATTTAGATATTGTAAAGAAAATTCTCTTGGAAAAAAACCCCGGATACAGATGCTACAACCCTCACCCCCACCCCATAGCTAATATATGAGAACCCTGTACAACATCACCCTGATTGTGGATGAAATGTTTGCCTGCTACAGGAAAACATTTCCAGCCGTATTCTGTGGTCTGTCCCTTGGATAAATGGAGACCATGGCCTTTAGTTGGACTGTTTTTCTTTTATGTGAAGACATTTAACTAGATGAATCTAGCTTTGAGTTGGAAGTTAGCTAATGCTATCACATGAAGCATTTGATAGAAATAATTATCTTTTGCATTTTTTTTGTGTGTGAGAGGGGAAATCCTTCTCCTCCTCCTCCTCCTCCTCCTCCTCCTCTCCTCCTTCTTTTTTTAATCTAAGTTCCTTAATGTAAATGTCTTCATTTAAGGAAATATTGAGGATGTTTTAAATTCGATTAGGAAGTAACTTTAAAAAAAAGTTCACATTTTCCTTTGTATGGCTTAAAGATGAAATTGTTTGTATTAAAAAAGACCCACTTGATTCTAATGTATGAAATATGATATGTCAAGAGCTTTGTAATGTTGTGAACAACCAATAAAAAAAATTAAAAAAAAAGAATCTCCAGGAAATTAAAATATTTAATTGCCTTTAAGCCAGGATTTGAAAGAAGCTAATGCAACAGAGCAGTGTTCCAGCTGAAAAAAAATTATGTATTACTATAAAAATTCATATACTACTAACGTGAATTTAAGGTGACAGATCAAAAGTAAGGACATTTATTTGTAAAATTCTAATTCTATTTACATTTGACAGTCAGTGTGGGTTTGGGACTGGGTCTGAGGAAGGCCTTCCTAAAATGCTGTTTAGGATGTGGGTGAAGGCCTGACTTTAAACTTGTTTATGGATCCTAGGTAGGCCTAAAGGTCTTGAAGTACCCTCCATCCTCCACTCCCTGTGGCTGCTATTGCCTAAGAAAAAGAACAGAATCAATTGTTGTGGCTTTAGATGCTCTTGTTTCCCAGTGCCTATATGAGGGAGACTGAGTCATAGATACGTAAAAGCCCCTTGCAAAAGGGGCTAATCTCAGTGGGTTGATATCTTTATTTTTAAATTTTTTAAATTTTTTTTTACATTTTATTTTACTTATAGTTGTACACAATACCTTTATTTGTTTTTATGTGGTGCTGAGGATCGAACCCAGGGCCTCACACATGCTAGACGAGCACTCCACCACTGAGCCACAATTCCAGTCCCTGGGTTAATATCTTTAGACACATGTGCTGATATCATGACAGTGACTATATTATAGTATCTGACTTTAATTTGACCATTATTAAAAAAGCAGTTGCTTTCTAGGGGAAAAGTAAGTACAGTTCTAGTATATTTTATAATTCTTTTTGTTGGTTACTCATTATAAAATCAATTTATATCTAAAGTGGAAAAGTACAGAAATAATAGAAGAAGTTTGGAAATCATCCATGATTCTACCATTTCAGGGCAACTACGGTTAATTCTCTGTTCAGTGCCTGACATAAAATAAATGTTTAATATAGGTTGAATTAATGATAAACTTCCCCAGTTTTAATGTTCTAAAATTTTAGTTGAGATTATTCTGTTTTCTTTTGTATCTTTATATTATATCATAACTTTTTCCTATGTCCTTAGAAAATATTTACAAGCAAGATTTTTTTTAGTTGCTGAATTATATATTGTTCTGTAGATAAGTTTTGCTTTTCATCAATTTCTAACATTGAACTTTATGGTTATTTAAATTTTTGTCTTATAAAAACAAAACTATGATGGATATCCTTGTACATAAATATAGTTGTACTCTCTAATTGCTTTCTTAGAATAAATTCTGTAGAAGTAAATTGTTTTATCTGAAGGTTTATGTTTTTAAGACTTCTAATAGATATTTTTTTCCCAGAAAAGTTGTACCAACTTACCTGCCCACCTGCAGTGTGTAAGAGTCTATTTTTGCTTATTTGATAATAATAAAACATTACCATCACCTTTTTTGTGGTGTTGGGGAAACAAAGGCATGGCTTTGAGTATGCTAGACAAGTGTGTACCACTGCGCTATACCCTGTTCCAATTATTAGAGTTTTAAATGTTATCTCCAATAAGGTAAAACAGTGGGGAAACAGGCCATCTCATACATTCTCTGAATAAATGGGTAGAAGTCCCAATGAAGAGCACTTTGACAATCTTAAGTTTACAAATACATATACCCTTTAACCCAGCAATTCCACTTTTAGGGAATTCATACTGTCTCTATGATGTCTGCTTGACTATGTGCAAAATTTTATATATATATAAATAAAATTTTATATATATAAAAATTTATACACATATATAAATATGTGTATATATGTATGTCTATATATGTATACACATATATTAATACATATGAATATTCACTTATGTATTATTTGAAATAGCAAAAAAAGAAGCAATGTGTGTGTCCAGCAGTAGAAAAGATTTAAAAATGTTTTATATATTGATATGGAAAAATCTCTATATGCATTGTTAACAAAAGATGAAGATAAAAAAAATGTGTAGGGCATACACTAATTTCTGTAAAAAAAGGAGGAGAAATATTTATTTTTAAAAATATTTATTTTTTAGTTGTAGTTGGACACAATACCTTTATTTTATTTATTTTTATGTGGTGCTGAGGATCAAAGCCAGGGCCTCACATATACTAGGTGAGTGCTCTACCACTGAGCCACAACCCCAGCCTGAAAAAATTCATTTTTTATTAGTTTACAAGTGAATGAAATTATATGGCAAGATACATAGGAAATTAATTAGAATGGATACTTGTTGGGAGTAAAAAAATATATCCAGGTGTGTGTGTGTGTGTGTGTGTGTGTGTGTGTGTGTGTGTGTATATATATAATATAAAGGTAAATTCCTTGTTTCATTTACTGCAAAGACTTTTCTTCAGTTTATTGGATGATTTTTAATTCTGTTTATGCTTGCTTTTGACTTAGAGTATTTTGAGATCATGTAGAAAAATGTATCAGTCTTTCAATCTGTGATTTCTTCTGTTGCTTTTGAGCTATAAAACTGTCTCCCAATCCAGAAATTATATAAACTGCATTTCTTTCACTGTTTTCATGAATTAATGCTTTCATAGCTTTTTTAATTCATGAGGAATTTATTTGGTTAGAGATAATTTATATGGTTAGAGATAACAATTAAAAAAATTCTTTTCTAACTGGTTAATTGGTTTGCTTTGTACCACTTATTTCATCTCCTTCTCTACTGCTTTCTGGTACTTCTTAAAAATATTTATGTTGACTTTTTATTTTTTTGCCATACCGAGGATTGAACTCAGGGCCTCACACAAGCCAAGCAAGCACTCTGCCTCTGAGCCACATCCCCAGCCTATTTATGTTGATTTTATGTAAACTACGGTCTTTCCCAAACTATTGTGTATTTTCCACTGATCTTTTTGTTTACTTTTTATCACTACCACACTGATTTATTTATTGATGCCTTATAATAGATTTTAATATATGGTAGGGTTAGTTTCCCTTTATTCTTTGTCTTTTAAAAATCTAGTTTTTCTGTTTATTCTTTCAGAGTAACTTTGGAACCATGTTTTGTTTAAAAAATATTATGTTGGGATTTTGATTGGAAATGTGTCAAGCTGATAAATTTAGGAATAAATGACATGTTTATAATGTTTTTTCTTTTTTTATCTATGAATATGGCATCTTTTCATTTAGTTATGCTTCATTATAATGTCATCAGTACATTTGTAAAGATCTCCTTGCACTTCTTTTTTTAATTTTTTTTTAGTTGTTGATGGACCTTTATTTTATTTATTAATATATACATGGGGCTGAGAATGGAACCCAGTACCTCCCACATGTGAGGCAAACGCCCTCCCACTGAGCCACAACCTCAGCCCCTTCTTACATTTCTTGTTATGATTATTCCTGGCCTTTTAATGATTTATCTGTTGTTTTGAATGGGCTCTTTTCCCCCTGCATTTTCTAATCAGATAAAGCTGATGGAGTTCGTGTAGGAGAGCTCTTAACTTTAGCTTCTATATTTTTTCCTAAGTGCGTCCTGTTTTCAGACATGGCTTGTCACTTGGGTGCTCATGTAATAGTTATTTTGATGTGTTGTATCTGGTTTTTAAAAGGTAGAATCCGTAGCTAAGTGATTTTACAGAAACAACTTCCTCTCTATGCTTCAGCTTCCTCATTTGTAAGATGAGAGCAATAGTGCCTACCTCATAAGATTTTTGTGAACAATCTGAGTGTTCAAGCACGTGACACATAGTAAGTCTTCAGTAAGTGTTAGCTAGCTTTTTTAAATTATCATCAACTTCTTTTGTCTAGGAAAATATCCAATTTGTACCTGTCAACCTGGAAGGAAGCAATTAGATTTTTTTTTTTTTTTTAGTTTTCGGTGGACACAACATCTTTATTTTTTTATTTTTATGTGGTGCTGAGGATCAAACCCAGCGCCCCACGCATGCCAGGCGAGTGCGTTACCACTTGAGCCACATCCCCAGCCCCGAAATTAGATTCTTATTGCCCCTGACAATATACTATAGAGGGCAAGACAATCCAATTATGAAATTAAGGAAAACTTACATTTGCCTCCATTTCATTATTGCAAATCAATTCCACTCCAGCATACTTTTCTCCTCTTAGTTCCACAAAGTCTCTTTTATATGACTGCATTTATTCTTTTCAGTAGTGGCACTTCAAGGTTTCTCCTTGTTTTTATACTGTGACACCCATCTCTAGTTCAACCGTGAAGTTGGAGGAGGTCCTACATGAATCAGAGTTACCTAGATGGGCTGGTTAGAGAGCCAAAAGCCGTTCTCTGATGTTATCCCCTTGTATTTTCTTTCCAGAGTTCGTGGATATCAATTTAGGCCTTAATCTGGCATTTTTCAACCTTTCTCCTGCGTGACTCTGTGCTGGGCATCTCCATTAGCTAGGAAGCTCTGGAGATGGCAATTTCATGGAACACTGGTTTGGGGTTGTGACCTGCACTTTAATAAATACTACCCTAAGTCTTTCTTCTCCTGTGATCTACTGCTTCCACAGACCTGGGATCTGTTTCAGGGCCACTGCTTTTTCTTCTTTCTTTCATGCAAGTGGCTTACATATGAATTTTAAATAGGTAGCTCATGGTAAAGAACTTTTGAGCTCATGTTCCCAGGACTGTGATCTGGCCCAGACATACCTTCCTCCCACCCAGGAAACTAGCTCCTTCTATTTCTTCTCTGAGAATATTTTATACCCTGTCCTTAATTTTGGGATGAAAAATAGTGGCCTAGAGCAGGGACCTGAATTGTACTTTGGCCACTTGGGGACCAATTTATATTTTTGGAGGGCTTTAGGGAAGGGCCAGGATGTTTGGTGAAGGGAGGAGAACAAAGTTTGATTGTTTACCATAATACTTAGCCTGAATGAAATGTGTGAATCCTGGCAAACATGTTCTTACTCTAAGTGAATCATTGCCAACAAAATGATAGATAGCTAGTTGTGACTATTTCCTAATCAGGTTGTACATAGCCTTGATATACTAGTTTGCTCTTTTAAATGACTAGATATTGTTCCTCATAGAGTCAGCAGTTGAGTACCAACTGCTTTCTGTTCATTTAAATACAAGCTGATTTTTTCCCTTCTCTAGGTTATAGAGTTGTAATCCGTGCGCATAAAATTAAAATGATATCCTAATGCAGCTCAGAATTTCCTTTGAATTTGCAGTGGCTTTGTTCATAGGGAAGGTTGTTGCTTTGCTATAAACCACAGACCCAGAGTAAACCTCAGCTGTGCTGTAGCTATTTTGGACGACAACTTTCTAGTTGCTTGTGTGTAATTGCCTATATTACATCATCCTAACTATTGTGAAATGTACAAAATACGAGGCTTATCTAATGAGTCATTTCAGGTGGATGGTTCCTTTTAAAGTAATTTTAGAATCGGTTCCATGCACTAAATGGATCCTCCCACTTTGTTTTGGCTTTCTTGTTCTGGCTGAAGGTAATTCAGTGATTGATAACAATGTAGTGGAGAGAAGTGCATCACATACATTGTGCTCCATAGCCTTGACAGTCTGCCTAAAATATTCCATGGGATGTGCTTTCTCTTCATGTAAAAGCCAGAGGGGAGAAAAACTCCCTCCACAGCAAATCAAATAAATATTAACCCTGAATGAAATTTAATTTCTGTGTTGAGTGGCAGAGAAAAAAATTATCTTTGGTGACCACAATAGGCTTGGTCTTTTGGGGATTTCAGTTTATCAGGTTATGTTGTCTTTTGTGACAGTAGACACATGCCATAGAAAAAACTTTAAATGTCTCTGTTGGTGGATTTGTATTAACCCATCTTTAAGTCAGATAAGTTAAGTTCTAGTAACCTAAGATCTTCTGGCTTTTGCTTATAAGTGTTAAACATTTACATGCTAGGCAATATTACATATTTACTCAGCTACTAGTAGGAAGAGGGGGTCTAAAATAATAACATTTTTCTTTGGTTTTGACTTTATATATTGCACACAGCATACAGTGTGGTCAAATGCCTTATAGATAATATTTCAAAATGGGTGAAAAAAGAAGACTGCTTAGCACCTGGAAGGTCAGAAATAGATCAAATAATTCAGGATCTTTTTATTGCTGAATAATGGACTTTGTAAATATCACATGTGACTGTTAGACCAAACGAAAATACATAGAGCTCAATATTAATTGGTTCAGTATCAGCTTATGGCCTGTTTGCAGGATACAATGAAATTATGTAATCAATATAATGTTTTATTGATTCCTTGGTTTGCACAATTAAATAAACATAGCATAAGCACTTGCAGTGATAAGTTGTAGCAGAAAAAAGGGTTTTGATTTGGAATTTGAAAACAAAATTAAAGGTGATTGAAGCAGAAAGCAGGCTGTGGCACAAAATATCTGCTAGCATTTCTCAAAGTGACTAAGTATGTCTGGGTATTTGGGAGGAATAAAGACCAGGAAACATACTTTAGGGGAAGTATTTCAAAATGCTTTCTTAAGGGTTATTTCAATATTAATAAATCCTTTCGTTGAACAGATTAGTTTGCTTTGGTATGGTTATATTAATTGATTTAATTCTGTTTTTCCCCAGTGTCTACCCTATTCTTGGTATTTTTCTAGATACTGGTGGCCAACAAAACTGACATAGCCTCTGTCTTTATGAAGTAGGGAGACAAAATGCCATCAATATAAAATTATAGTGCTGTAAAGAAAAGAGCTTATTCTTATGAAAGTGAAAAATGGTGAAATCCCACTTAGTCTGGGGGATTAGGGAAGTCATATTTGAGCTGACCCTTGAAGAATGAATATGAGTTGTAAGGTCAAAAGGAATGGATTTGGGAAGATAGTCAGAAGCTGAGAGGGAGTGGCATTGTGGTTTTCAAAGTATGGATCTGGAATTAAATCCTTGGCCTAATATGAAGAACTTATTCTTTCTTCCCAAGATGCTCTGAATCTGAGTGCTGAAGGCTTGAATCCAACATATAGCTATTGGTTAAAAAAAAGTGGAAAGGAGCTGAGGCAGGAGGGTGGTGGTTGTAACACTAGATTCTACTATGAATTGTGCAAAAAGCAAGTTCATTTCAGAAAATCAGCCATGGAAACATTAAGGAAGAAGCAGCTTGCAGCCAAATTCAGGTGGATAGTTTGTGGCTCAAATCCATTTTCTCCTCTATGGCCTTTGGTGTTGACCCTGCCCTCACCCCCAGCCATGTTCCTGAGTGGCATGTAGATGCAGCTCAATAAGATGGTCTTTGTAGGGCATGCAAAGCTTAACTAGTTATATCCACAACATGAAATCAGAGTAGGGTTGAAGCAATATGCATGATTCTATCTTTCTTCTTGGCTGATCTTGATAGATAAGAATACAAGAAATCCCTTCTCTCCATTTTCACTCTCAATATATAGACAGCAGGCCCCAGAAAAGAAAGGCTTCTTTTCTATTTCCTGCTTCCAGTCTTAGTTTCTCTTTTCCTGTTCTCTCTGCTCCAACTTTTTTCTTTGAAGTTCTGCCTGACAGTCAGCAGAGGGCGCACAGATGCACCAAATTCCAACCTTTATACCTCTGGCCACAGTGATTTCATTGTCTTTATCTCATCTTTACATTCCTCAGAGACAGGGATTCATTCTGGCCTTTTCTCTTTGTAATATTCCCATCAAGGACAACTATTCTACACCTGTTTTTTGAAGGTAGGCAAAAGCTACTGTCTAGATAAAAAGAGAAAAGGATTGTGTTCCTTGAGATCTGGGAGGAAACTCTGTGTGTGTGTGTGTGTGTGTGTGTGTGTGTGTGTGTGTGTGTGTATGTGACAGATCTCAGAGTTCCTAGTACCCTGTTACTCGTTTGGAAAGGACTCGTTTGTTTTGCCAATAGCAAAGCAAACAGTCTGGGCTCTTTGCTTTCCCCGGGCTGTTGTCCTGCTAGCAGCTGCACCGCTTCCTGACATGTCCTAATAATGAGGATGATGTGGCCAAGGGGAGATGCAGCTTCTTCCCCAATCTGACTTCTTCACTGAATCTGCCCCTTGCTGAAGTCCAAAGAGGATTGTCTCTTCTTAACTGTGTGCCCTCTTCACTCTGCTCAAGGTCAGAGAATCCAGCTGTGGCCTGTCTGCTTCCAACATCACTAGCCGCAGAGAATGATCCACATATGTCTTTGACAGTTCTGTATATGATTTGTGAGAGGCTGAGGAGAGCTAGTTTAAGCTCCTCCAAAGATGTCTTGGCATGGCAGTGCTGACGAAATTGGAGGTTGGTTTGTGTCAATGACATAATCAGAGAAGACATCCGGGGCCTAGCTTCAGGGAGTAAGGAGGTGTGAAGCTTAGTATAGTCTTCTGACAAAAGCCCACACACTTCACATTCATCTGCCCCTAGTGCCAATCTCCTTCTGATGTCTTAACCTGACTTTTGTACTAGATGGCTCAAACAATTCTTGTGCCACAAAGAATTGCTTAGCTGTTAGTGGTTATGCTGAATAACATTGTTAATACAAGTGTAGGGTGTTTTATAACCAACTAGTCTCATAATGAGTACTATACTGGAGGAACAGGCAAGGTTTAGTTTAGCATATTCTGCCAATTGTAAAGCATCAGGCACAGTTATAGCTCTTCATAAATAATTGTTATGGCTCCTAAAAGCCATTTTTCATGTAAATTTCCTTATCATTAGCAAGCTCAGAAAAGAGTTGTATTGGAGAACAGGTTATTTTAAAAAGCAAAATGATTTCCCACTAAAATTCTTTTCAACTTTTCCCTTTGGGACTCTAGGGTGCCCCCCCCTCCAGTCTTGAAGATCCATATGGGCAGATTTCATGTTAGCTTGCAAAGCCAAAAGAAGCATTCTTGCTTTCAGTGCCAGCAAAACACTAATACTGTAAACACAAAGGACATTTAACACAGTAACTGTTTCTGATGCAGCAAGTGGTGCTGCCAACTTGCTGTCTTTTGGATGGCTTCTGTATTAGGGGAGAATGATTGGGAGTTGGGCCTACACTACTTCTTGGTTTGTGTGATATAAATGAACGACTTTGGAGAAGTGTTTGTATAGTAAGGGTCATTTCTGCCCTTTCTCAAAAAACTTGCTCCTGGGCTGGATAATTATCCGGCTTGGTTTTGTGTTTTTGGAACAAAGGAAACTTCCAGTAACCAGTCTGGTTAATCACCAAAGCTTATTCCCTCTTCACTACTACTCTGTATTGGGTTTCCATCTACTTCAGTACATTGCATTTCCAATCACATCAAACCCTATTAAGCTGACTTCCATTCACAGTGGATTAGATTCCCTTACACCTCACTGCCTAGCAGGATTTTCCTTTCTACAATGTGTAGAGTATTAGGTTCCCTTACATGGATTGCTGCTTGTTAAGTTGTGTTTGGTGCTGCAAAGTGTCGATTCTCTCTCTCATTGACAGTCACTGGGATGTTAATTACACACTTTCAGATTCACTTCTCTTGCACATTTTTTGATGCACGGCTCCCCATAAGCTCTGACCTCACACTTCAGTGCCTCATTCAGCCATATATTCTCAGAGATTCAGTTTACTTCAGCTGTGTGGAATTAAGCACCTGTTCATCAAGGTCTGTGCTAGGTAAATGCAGGATTCATGAAAATGAATGCAGAATAATCCTTGTCCTCAAGGAATTTACATTCTCCTGCAGTGGGGCCAGGGCAGAGCAGTATAAAAGATGAACTATGTGCATGAATGGTAAGTGTTGGTTTTATTCCTTTCCTAGAAACAGTTTGGTATTTGACATAAAGCACCTTAGAAGGCAACTTGTTCACAATAATGGCACTCATCTGCCCCATAATGAAAAAGAAAATCAGAAGCACAATTGTGTAAAAAGATTTTTTTATCAGGTTTCACTGCAGTTATTGGCAGATTTGGGGTAAAACTCTTGGGTCTCTTAACAGTCTTGCTTTCATATGGATCTAGCACAATATGAAAAAAAGTATGATTTCCAGAGATAAATATTAGACGCAGAGACATAAAGATTATTATGTACACTACTTTCAACCATACCTTCACATTACATGTGGGCTAGGGACTATTTCTACTTTTTAAAAATTTTTTTAAAGTTGTTGATGGACCTTTATTTTATTTATTTGTATGTAGTGCCGAGAATCAAACCTAGTGCCTCATGCATGCTAGGCAAGCGTGCTACCACTGAGCCACAACCCCAGCCCAGTTTTTATTTTTTAATATCAAAATTTTGTGTAATTTTATTCATCTCTGAAATGAAGGGGGAAAAAGTAATACAAAGTGGAGTGAGTCATAGTTTCCCACAGGTAACAGTTGTGCTCTTAGTTGGGGTCAAATTCACAATCTCTTGTCTCACAATAGTGTAAATATTGCTTAATTACTTCTTCATGTAGCTTTGCATTCCTTAAACACTTACCATGTGCCAGGAGCTTTTCCAGTTGCTTTACTGTAGCATCCCAGTGATTGCCCATAAAAGAACCTTCCTTCCTTGCATTTACTGGAGATTTTTAAAAAAGTCTACGTTTACCGGCAACATAGGGATGTGTTTTGTTTCTCTTTCTGCCAATGCAACCCGAGTGCTTCATTAATGCCAAATTTCTAATTTGATATAAAAAGTACTCATAGTACTCATAACATAGTCTGAAGCATGAAGTGACAAATAGTGATTAAAAAGAAACATGGCTTAGCAAATGACCTAGCTAAAATGTAAAATTCTTTTTTTTTACATTTTTTTTATTGGTTGTTCAAAACATTACATAGTTCTTGATATATCATATTTCACACTTTGATTCAAGTGGGTTATGAACTCCCATTTTTACCCCGTATACAGATTGCAGAGTCACATCAGTTACACTTCCACTGATTTACATATTGACATACTCATGTCTGTTGTATTCTGCTGCCTTTCCTATCCTCTACTATCCCCCCTTCCCCCCCTCCCCTCCCCTCTTCTCTCTCTACCCCCTCTACTGTAATTCATTTCTCCCCCTTGTATTATTTTTCCCTTTCCCCTCACTTCCTCTTGTATGTAATTTTGTATAACCCTAAGGGTCTCCTTCCATTTCCAAGCAATTTCCCTTCTCTCTCCCTGTCCCTCCCACCTCTCATCCCTGTTTAATGTTAGTCATCTTCTCATGCTCTTCTTCCCTACTCTGTTCTTAGTTACTCTCCTTATATCAAAGAAGACATTTGGCATTTGTTTTTTAGGGATTGGCTAGCTTCACTTAGCATAATCTGCTCTAATGCCATCCATTTCCCTCCAAATTCTATAATTTTGTCATTTTTTAATGCAGAGTAATACTCCATTGTGTATAAATGCCACATTTTTTTATCCATTCATCTATTGAAGTAAATCTAGGTTGCTTCCACAGTCTTGCTATTGTGAATTGTGCTGCTATGAACATCGATGTAGCAGTGTCCCTGTAGCATGCTGTTTTTAGGTCTTCAGGGAATAGACCCAGAAGGGGAATAGCTGGATCAAATGGTGGTTCCATTCCCAGCTTTCCAAGAAATCTCCGTACTGCTTTCCAAATTGGTTGCACCAATTTGCAGTCCCACCAACAGTGTACAAGTGTACCCTTTTCCCCACATCCTCGCCAGCACTTGTTGTTGTTTGACTTCATAATGGCTGCCAATCTTACTGGAGTGAGATGATATCTTAGGGTGGTTTTGATTTGCATTTCTCTGACTGCTAGCGATGTTGAGCATTTTTTCATGTACTTGTTGATTGATTGTATGTCCTCCTCTGAGAAGTGTCTGTTTAGGTCCTTGGCCCATTTGTTGATTGGGTTATTTGTTATCTTATTGTCTAATTTTTTGAGTTCTTTATATACTCTGGATATTAGGGCTCTATCTGAAGTGTGAGGAGTAAAGATTTGTTCCCATGATGTAGGCTCCCTATTTACCTCTCTTATTGTTTCTTTTGCTGAGAAAAAACTTTTTAGTTTGAGCAAGTCCCATTTGTTGATTCTAGATATTAATTCTTGTGCTATGGGTGTCCTATTGAGGAATTTGGAGCCCGACCCCACAGTATGTAGGTCGTAGCCAACTTTTTCTTCTATCAGATGCCTTGTCTCTGGTTTGATATCAAGCTCCTTGATCCATTTTGAGTTAACTTTTGTGCATGGCGAGAGAAAGGGATTCAGTTTCATTTTGTTGCATATGGATTTCCAGTTTTCCCAGCACCATTTGTTGAAGATGCTATCCTTCCTCCATTGCATGCTTTTAGCCCCTTTATCAAATATAAGAAAGTTGTAGTTTTGTGGGTTGGTTTCTGTGTCCTCTATTCTGTACCATTGGTCCTCCCGCCTGTTTTGGTACCAATACCATGCTGCTTTTGTTACTATTGCTCTGTAATATAGTTTGAAGTCTGGTATCGCTATACCACCTGATTAACACTTCCTGCTTAGCATTGTTTTTGCTATTCTGGGTCTTTTATTTTTCCATATGAATTTCATGATTGCTTTCTCTATTTCTACAAGAAATGCCATTGGGATTTTGATTGGCATTGCATTAAACCTATAGAGAACTTTTGGTAATATCGCCATTTTGATAATGTTAGTTTTGCCTATCCATGAACAGGGTATATTTTTCCATCTTCTAAGATCTTCTTCAATTTCTCTCTTTAGGGTTCTGTAGTTTTCATTGTATATGTCTTTTACCTCTTTTGTTAGGTTGATTCCCAAGTATTCTATTATTTTTGAGGATATTGTGAATGGAGTGGTTGTCCTCATTTCCATTTCAGAGGGTTTGTCGCTGGTATACAGGAATGCCTTTGATTTATGCGTGTTGATTTTATATTCTGCCACTTTGCTGAATTCATTTATTTGCTCTAATAGTTTCTTTGTAGACCCTTTTGGGTCTGCTAGGTATAGAATCATGTCATCTGCAAATAGTGATAATTTAAGTTCTTCTTTTCCTATTTTTATGCCTTTAATTTCTTTCGTCTGTCTAATTGTTCTGGCCAGTGTTTCGAGAACTATGTTGAATAGAAGTGGTGAGAGAGGGCATCCCTGTCTTGTTCCAGATTTTAGAGGGAATGCCTTCAATTTTTCTCCATTCAGAATGATGCTAGCCTGGGGCTTAGCGTAGATTGCTTTTACAATGTTGAGGTATGTTCCTGTTATCCCTATTTTTTCGAGAGTTTTGAACAAAAAGGAATGCTGTACTTTGTCGAATGCTTTTTCCGCATCTATTGAGATGATCATATGGTTCTTTTTTTTTTTTTGAGAGAGGAGAGAGAGAGAGAGAGAGAGAGAGAGAGAGAGAGAGAGAATTTTTTAAATATTTATTTATTTTTTAGTTCTCGGCGGACACAACATCTTTGTTGATATGTGGTGCTGAGGATTGAACCCGGGCCGCACGCATGCCAGGCGAGCGCGCTACCACTTGAGCCACATCCCCAGCCCAATCATATGGTTCTTATTTTTAAGTCTATTGATGTGGTGAATAACATTTATTGATTTCTGTATATTGAACCAGCCTTGCATCCCAGGGATGAATCCTACTTGATCATGGTGTACAATTTTTTTGATATGATTTTGTATCCGATTCGCCAGAATTTTATTGAGGATTTTTGCGTCTAGGTTCATTAGAGATATAGGTCTGTAGTTTTCTTTCTTTGAAGTGTCTTTGTCTTGTTTAGGAATCAGGGTGATGTTGGCCTCGTAGAATGAATTTGGAAGTTCTCCCTCTTTTTCTATTTCCTGAAATAGCTTGAAAAGTATTGGTATTAGTTCCTCTTTAAAGGTTTTGTAAAACTCTGCTGTATACCCATCCGGTCCTGGGCTTTTCTTAGTTGGTAATCTTTTGATGGTTTCTTCTATTTCCTCAATTGATATTGGTCTGTTTAGGTTGTCTATATCCTCCTGTCTCAATCTGGGCAGATCATATGACTTAAGAAATTTATCGATGCCTTCACTATCTTCTATTTTATTGGAGTATAAGGATTCAAAATAATTTCTGATTATCTTCTGTATTTCTGAAGTGTCTGTTGTGATATTGCCTTTTTCATCCTGTATGCTAGTAATTTGAGTTCTCTCTCTTCTTCTCTTCATTAGCATGGCTAAGGATCTGTCGATCTTATTTATTTTTTCAAAGAACCAACTTTTAGTTTTATCAATTTTTTCAATTGTTTCTTTTGTTTCGATTTCATTAATTTCAGCTCTGATTTTAATTATTTCTTGCCTTCTACTTCTTTTGCTGTTATTTTGCTCTTCTTTTTCTAGGATTTTGAGATGAAGTATGAGATCATTTATTTGTTGGTTTTTTTCTTTTTTTAAGGAATGGGCTCCAAGCAATGAATTTTCCTCTTAAAACTGCTTTCAATGTGTCCCATAGATTCCGATATGTTGTGTCTGTGATTTCATTTAACTCTAAGAAGTTTTTAATTTCCTCCTTAATGTCTTCTATAACCCATTGATCATTCAGTAACCTATTGTTCATTCTCCAAGTGATGCATGATTTTTCCTTCCTTCTTTTATCGTTCATTTTCAGTTTCATTCCATTATGGTCAGATAAGATGCATGGTATTATCTCTACTCCTTTATATTGTCTAAGAGTTGCCCTGTGACATAATATATGATCTATTTTTGAGAAGGATCCATGTGCTGCTGAGAAAAAAAGTGTAACTGCTTGTTGTTGGGTGGTATATTCTATATATGTCAATTAAGTCTAGGTTATTAATTGTGTTATTGAGTTCTATAGTTTCCTTATTCAACTTTTGTTTGGAAGATCTGTCCAGTGGTGAGAGAGGTGTGTTGAAGTCTCCCATGATTATTGTATGGTGGTCTATTAGACTCTTGAACTTGAGAAGAGTTTGCTTGATGAACATAGCTGCACCATTGTTTGGGGCATATATATTTATGATTGTTATGTCTTGTTGGTGTATGGTTCCCTTGAGCAGTATGTAGTGTCCCTCTTTATCCCTTTTGATTAACTTTGGCTTTAAATCTATTTTATTTCATTTGAGTATGGACACTCCTGCTTGTTTCCGAAGTCCATATGAGTGATATGATTTTTCCCAACCATTCACCTTCAGTCTGTGTATGTCTTTTCCTATCAAATGCGTCTCCTGTAGGCAGCATATTGTTGGGTCATGTTTTATGATCCATTCTACTAGCCTGTGTCTCTTAATTGGTGAGTTTAAGCCATTAACATTTAGGGTTATTATTGAGATATGGGTTATCCTTCCAGCCATATTTGTTTATTTATGTTACTGAATATTGTTTGTTTTCCTCTTTGATTATTTTCCCCCCTTTACTGTCCTACCTCCCACTGTTGGTTTTCATTGTTATTTTCCATTTCCTCTTCCTGTAATGTTTTGCTGAGGATTTTTTGGAGAGATGGTTTTCTAGCTGCAAATTCTTTTAACTTTTGTTTATTGTGGAAGGTTTTAATTTCATCTTCCATCTTGAAGCTTAATTTTGCTGGATACACAATTCTTGGTTGGAACCCATTTTCTTTCAGTGTTTGAAATATGTTATTCCAGGATCTTCTAGCTTTCAAAGTCTGTGTTGAGAGATCAGCTGTTATCCTGATTGGTTTACCCCTAAATGTAATCTGCTTCCTTTCTCTTGTAGCTTTTAAAATTCTCTCCTTATTCTGTATGTTGGGCATCTTCATTATAATGTGTCTAGGTGTGGATCTCTTATGATTATGCACATTCGGCATCCTGTAGGCTTCTAGGATTTGGGATTCTGTCTCGTTCTTCAAGTCTGGGAAGTTTTCTAGAATTATTTCATTGAGTAGATTGCTCATTCCTTTGGTTTGGAGCTCTGTGCCTTCCTGTATTCCAATGACTCTTAAGTTTGGTCTTTTAATGTTATCCCATATTTCTTGGATGTTCTGCTCATGGTTTCTTAACAGTCTTGTTGAGCTGTGTATGTTCTTTACAAGTTGAAATACTTTGTCTTCATTGTCTGATGTTCTATCTTCTAAGTGTTCTACTCTGCTGGTAGTATTCTCAATTGAGTTTTTAAGTTGGTTTATTGCTTCCTGCCTTTCGAGGATTTCAGTTTGTTTGTTTTTTATAACCTCTATCTCCCTGTATAGTTGATCTTTTGCTTCCTGGATTTGTTTATGTATTTCATTGTTGAAGAGATCTTTCATTGTCTGATTTTGCTGTCTAATGTCTTCCTTGAGACTCCAGATCATCTGAAGCATGTATCTCCTGAATTCTTTATCTGACATTCCATCTGCTGCAGATATTACCTCTTGTAACGTTGAGTTGACCTGCATTGCTTGTGGTCCTTTCTTTCCTTGTCTCTTCATACTGTTCACGTTTCTTTCTGCTTACTGAGACTGTTGTGTTATTGAATTTTCCCCCTATATATTTGTATTACTCTTGTATAGTTGCAAAGTCTCCCGCGCAGGCGCGGGCAAGGGCTCTGCTCCTCCTCCAATTGGGGCACTGTGCCTCCCACATCTGCAGGCCGCTGGGCCTGTTCTGCTGGTTGGTAGCAGGTGCGCCTACCTTGCAGGCGCGTGGGGCAGCTCTGCCACTTCCAGGTTGCTGGGCCTGACCTGCTGGTGGGTTGTAGGTCCGGCTACCTTGTAGGCGCGGGGGGGAGGGTGCACACCTATTTGTATTTAGACAGTTACGGGAAATGGAGGATGTAATGCTTGGGATGAAAGTTGGGGGGACGGGGAAGGTAGGTGCTCTTGAAAAGAAAGAAGGAGAGGGAGATAGATAGCATAGAGGAGAATGGGAAGAGCAGTAAAACTTGGAAGGGGAGAGATAGAGGGAAAAGGGAGAGAAAAAATTAAAATGAAATAGGAAATAAAATTAGGTCTTAGAGATCCATTTTCTTCTCTTCCCGTAGGCAAAGCTGTGCCCTCTGGGCTGAGTTTTGCCCTCAATGTGTCAACAGCAATCCCTGTAAGGCGGTTCCTGGGAGTCTCTCAATCCTGTTGGTCCAGAGCCGTTTCACTTCCACGGCCCCCTCCTCCCCTTCCTCCTGCCAGCCAGCCAGGTCCTGCTCACTGGAGGCAGTTCCCCAAGGATTTGGTTGCACTTTCAGCCCCACCGAGTGCTATATTTCCCTAACTACTGAGCACTCTCGCTGTCATTCATCTAAGCCCCAGTGCTGTGGAGCTGTGGTCTGGGAGTCAATTGTTTAATTTTTCCGGACCCCTTTGGTGGGCACACCTTCGGAATCTGGCAGCTAAGACCATTGGTGTCGCTGCTGGTGGTAATAGGAGTTGGGGGTCGAGGATCCCCTCTACTTTCCTCAGCCCCTGCAGTCACAACCACACTGCTGGCGGTAGGAGGAGTCGGGGGTCTGGAGTGTCCTCTGTTTCCCTCCACCCCTACCATCACACCCTCTCAGTTCGCGGTTGGGGGTTTTGGGGGTGGGGAGTCTTCTCTGCTTCCCTCTGCCCCTACAGTCACGCCCTCGTCACTGGCAGTAGGGGGAGTTGGGGGTTGAGAGTCCTTTGGCCCTTACGGTCACGCCCACGGAGAGATTTTGAAGTTTCCCAGTTGTTTGTATCTGGTGTGGGTGGGAGTCACACTCCTGCTAAAGTAGATTCCGCTGGGAAGGAATCTCTTTGGCTGAACTTTGGTGACTTTCCCTCTCTGCTATGGCGGGCCCCTGGCTCCTTGCCAGAGTGTCCGAAGGGAGGGGTGGAACTGGCTTGTCTCTGGTCTGACATAATCTCTGGTTTTAGTTCCCAGTTCGCTATTTCGTAAAGGGTTGGTTAGATTCCCTTCACGCTGTCTCAGGGGGGGAGCCGTTCGCCGGGTGGGCGGGGCTGTTAGTAGAGCCGGGAGGGCACGGGCTGTCTGCTGGGCTAGGCGGGGACACTTCTCGCTGCGCAGGGCCATTGGGGGCTGCCTGTAGAGCCGGGCAGCTGCGGCCGCGTGGCTAAGATCCGGGTGGGCGGGGTGGCTGTTCGCTGAGCGAGAGCGGGGCCTCCCGGGACGGCGGGATGGCGGGTGCCATCTGCGGGTTCGGGCGGGCCGCATCGCTCTGGGCCGCCGGCCGCTTGCAGAAGCAGCTGGTGGCTGCGGGACTGGACCTCCGCGCCTGCGTGGCTGGCTAAGATCCACTTGTCTGGGACAAACTGACACTTCTAATAAACCTACCAATTCCCAGCAGGTCCCCTCTTAACGGAATTTTGCTAGAAGTTCCTCAGTAGGTAGACTGCCGGTGTTCCAGTGGGTCTTTCTGATCCCGTTAATGTGGAGACATTGGAATTGCTGCTTCCTCGCCGGCGGCCATGTTGGATCCCCCCAAATGTAAAATTCTTTGTTATTGGAATTAAATAAAAATCCAGACTTTGGTTTAATTTTTTTTTATTTGACATCAAAATCTTGTGCCATTTTAAAAAATGCCATTGAAGAAGAACAATAAAAGTAAGGCAAAGTAGAAAGAGAGAAAGAGGTGACCAAACCAACACTTTTGCAATCTATCAGTTTTTTTTTTAACTAGCCAAATGTGTCATGTGTCCAAAACGCAGAGCATGATATCTGTATTTCCTAATCTAATTATGAGTGTAAAGAGATTTTACCAGTATGAAAAAGTGACAGCAGCATTCAGAATTCATTTTCCAAAGGTGTATTACTAGTCACAGCATTTGGACCATGTCATTATTTTGTTAGAAGAACACATAGATCTCAACCGAAATGTCTTACTTATTTGATCATAGTCATTACCAGTAGGCAGGTTTTCTTTTCTGAGTCTTCTTGTCCTTATTGCATAGGGCTCAACATGTACATCTGAACACAGATTTTTTTTCCCTTACACTGTTTCCAAACTTCACTGAGCTCCTTCTGTGCATATTGCCATATCTTTCTATCCTCACAAACACCATTACTAAGGCCTGTGCTTCTATAACTCAAGTGTTTCATATTTCATCTTCTTTTGAATCCAAGACTTGTGACCATAACTTATGGGTTATGGGTTCAGAGAAACAGTCAGTTCTGTTGTGATCTGCCATTCCTTGGATATGCCTTATTTAACAGCAAAATTCCCCACTTTCCCCCGTTCTCATTTTTAACTATAAAGACCAGAGTCAGTCACTGCCTGAAATCTAACCACTCCCTTTCACATTCATAGCATAATGCTGAACATTCTATACATTGCCTGTGACTCACATAATCTCCATGCAAAAAAGCATCATTCATAAATTGTTTAGTGCGACCTTTTGCACAGTAGCACTAATTATTATTATCACACAAGCCCAGTAAACTAGATTGGTAATTATCAGGGATTTATTTGAATGGACAGCTAAGCTATTCTTGGCAAATTAGTCAAAGCAGTTGTCATGACAGCCATACAAATATGTCTTTATGAATTGCGTTAATTGGGGTAATTAATAACTGTTATTTGGCCCCATTTTCCCAAGATATTGCCTAAGTATTATCAAAATGTGGGAGGTAAAGTTTAAATTTAAAGTTTGGATACTTTTACTAAGAAAGCTACTTTTTAAATCAATGAAAGGTACCTACCCTCCAAAGGTGGCTCCCCTAGAGAAACCCTTATTTTTAAGGAATATTTTCCTATTTGGATGTTTCAAAGCCAACAAACACAGTGAAAAAATAATGTAGTTAAGAAGAGAAGCTAAATAGTTCCCTGAGGCTGCTGCTTTTCTTTTAGTTACCTATGAGAGCTCCCAAGGGACTGTCCCTCTGGCTTTCGCTTTTATCAGAGCCCTGCTTTGTTTTCTTTTCTTTTTTCTTTTTCTTTTCCTCATCTAGAACTTTATAGCCATGCTCTGCTGCCTATTCATTTCAACAGTTTCTTTTCTTATTTTCCTTCACAAGGAAGTTGTAGGTTTTTCTCACCTTGGTTTCTGCCCCTCAGAGGTTTTCCAAGTTTTAATTTTGTTGAAGGCCTTTTTTTAATTTAATGCCTTGGGGATCATATAACATTGCCTGATGGTGGTTTTGCTCTTTTTTCAATAAAATAAAAAGGGGATAGCTCTGAAGAGCTTTCTAGTTCTCCTCCCTAAAAAAGTAAAGTGTAGAGTCCAAATTTCTTCTTGTGTATCTCAGCATATTAAGTCATTTACTTGGTTCTAGTACAAAGAAGAGAGATAGGGAGAGGTTAAAAATGAAACCAGTTTTCCTCAAGGAGATAATACTTTCAGAGGCTACCATTGTTCACAAAAGGAATTTGAAGCTTTTTGTAATAATTTTGAAGAACAAATTAATTTTCTCCTCTTTCTTGCATAAAACAAGTGAAGGGATATGGGGAGGGAAGAGAACTGAGAACATTAATTGGACACATAATGTATGTCAGTTCCTGGGCTCAATGATTTTCATTTATTAACTAATTTAATCCTTACAATAACCCCTAGGAAACTGGAAACATTATTATCCTAGTTTCACTAATGAAGAAACCAAAGTACATGTAACTTAAGTAATTTTTCTAAGGTTACACAATTGGGACCAATCAGAAACCCAAGTTTCTGATTCAGAGTCATATCTTCTCCACCAACTAGAATGGAGTCCCCCCTGGCCCTGCCACCACCCCTGTAAAGTGAGAGGCTTCTGGGACTTTAAAATTCCAGATGACTTGTTCACAGTTCAAGCTTCCATGGAATAGAAATGCCAATTCTTTCTTGCTTCTCTGTCTCTGTCTCTTCCCTGTCTCTTTGGCAATTGAGTAGATACTAATGAGTCAATGAACCATCAGCTTGGCAAACTTTTAGGTCAGGGGCCAGCATTCTGGCTGACCCATAAAATTTAAGTTTGGGAGAAATTCTGGTAAAAAGCTTTTAGCAGAGGGCATTAGGTTAATACCTTAGAAATGGGCTATAGCACTTTCTTCCAATGTCATGCTGGAGTCTAAGGAAGCTTCTTCTCTATTTTATATTCGGTTGCTTTGTTGGGGAAGACAGGGTGTGTGCTGTCAGAGTGGCCAGTAGTGCTTGGAATCTACACAAGATGCAAAGGAGATGGAGATGGATAGGGTTTTCTGGGTGTCCCTGTTCTAGCAAACCAGAGATTGGGACCATGCTCTGACATTGTATTAAGCTGATAACTGGTAAAAGGGAGCTATTCTAGGCCCATTTCTCTGACATGTCATTACTAAATTTAAAATGGGCAGTGGTATCATTTAGTATTTTTTTTAAAAAAAATTCAACAAATCACTTATTCTAGACAAAACATTCATTCAGTGGATGAATATTTATTGATTACCTACTTCATGCTCAAAGTCTATTTTCAGGGTTCTAGGCAGCAGTTAACAGATAAAATTTCCTAGCATCAAGTAGTTAACTTTCTAATAGGGAGAGAGAGATAATTGAAAAAAGTCTACAGATGAAATATATGATATTTTAGAAAATAAGTGTCATAGAGGATAAATAAGACAGATAAAGGGCAATAGTGATTATGGAAGAAAATTCACAAATTTAAAGAGAGTGGTTAGGTAAAGCTTCGATTAGACAATTTTATTTCTCATCACTCCACACAGACTTTCTTCTCCAGCTAAGCTGATGGTTCATTGACTCATTAGTATCTACTCTACTTACCCTTGTATCCTACCAAGCATGTGATGCACATTTGGAGCTACATAGTCATTGCTCCTACACTTTTGGAGCCCAGATTATAGTGCAGGACACAGACATTAACAAAATGATTATGCAGATAATTACTTGCAATCATAGTAAGTGTGAGGAAAAGAAATACAAGATAATAACATGTACCACTCATGAAGACTAGGACACAGGTAACAGTTCTATTAGGTAAAAGGCCACAGACATACCACGAAACATTTGGGTTCACTGGATTCTCATAGGAAGGGCCCTGATGACATGGATTACAAAGCAGCAAATCTCATTTAGATTAGGTTGTGTCAAAGGATCCCTGAATTTGTGATTTCAATTGTCTTAATTACATGTAGATACCTTGGCCTCTAACCTAGCTAATTACTGACATTTGATATTCAACAGATGCTTGTACACACAAACACATGGCCATTTGATTTTGAAAAAAATGACCTCTTGATATGGTAAATTTTGGAGCTGCTAGAAAACTGACTTAGGAGGAAGTAAAGTATTAATGAAGGTAAAGTCTGATTTCACAGCATAGTGCCTATTTGTTTTTTCTTGTCTTTTCATTGTGCCTCCAAAGCTTCAAAATCCCCTAAAAACCAAAGATTGGAGGACAAACTGCATCTTTTTAAACTGTGGAGAGCAAAGTATTTTAATGAGGAAATATATTATTCTCCTACAAACCAAGGGCTAATAGCCTGGAACTGGTACTTTGGCTCCCTAAAAAGTCCAACAAGACAAGCCAATTATGGACTCTGAAACATTTTTATTTTTAGTTCCTTGTAATAACGATTCATTTCTTTGCTATGGTACATTAACTGGGAAACCAGTTGAAATGAGAGTTTTGGCACTTTTAGAATAATTGACTTTATTTACCAAACTCTTAATAGTGCAGAGAGGTGAGCTGAGGGGGAGATGGAAGAACAAAAGGCTGGGTCAGAGGAAAGTGTTTCTAGGAGTCTGACTTTCAATAAAAGTCAACCAAATGGACAGCTGTGAAACACAGTTCAGCTATTTTTTTTTCATTCTGGTTTATTTCTTAGGTAGATAATGAATTGGTTGATTTTTTTTCCTTTAGTGTGATGTGATGTACTCCTGAGCAGGAGTAATTAGTTGTTTACAAATGAAGAGTGCAGGAGATACAGCTATGTTATCCTTATCCATGCCATGATATATGACAATCTTCCATTCTGCTCTATATCTGGGCACATTGTCAACACCATTCACTGGGCTGTTTCCTTTTCTTTTCAGAAGAATTTCTTTTGTTTGGGGGGTCTGTTATTTTGTCTTTTGGTCCACTTTCCTTTCAGTGGCTCTGCTTGCCCTTTTGGTGGTCTTTTTTGGAAGTTCCAAGCTGATATATGTCCAGACTGGAGCTTGTGGAACTGAAAAGGAAGGGGTCTTTGGGAAGGGTAGAAATGTTATAAGGGATGCAACTAGAGAGACATTAAATGGGCTGCTAAAACAGATCCAACTTTAGGTCTCATTAATGAAATATAATTTTGTGATTATAGGAGTTTTTAACTCCTGTGAAGTCTTTGCTACTCAGAATATATCTGGAGAATTATACTCAATTCTGGATGCCTTCTTTTAAGTAGAACACTTCCAGACTAGAATGAGCTTCAAGCAAGGTCAAAAAACTGGCAAAGGCCCTGGAGACCACGTGATTTGTGGAACAACATTCATATTGCTTAATTATGATAGAAACAAAAAGTCAGTTGCATGAAGCCAACTTTTGCATTGGTTGTCTACACTGAGCAAGTGTGTTGGAAAAAAAGAGACTAAGACTGAAATATCACAAAATCATAAAATCTTCTCAATATTTGGTTTTTTATTTCCTTTGTGGTGCTGGGTACTTGCATATGCTAGGCTAATGTTCTATGGAATTACATCCCCAGAACTATAAAAAGCTTTTTATTTTTGTAGATGGGGATTCATTAAGTTTCCCAGGCTAGCCTCAGATGTGCAATCCTCCTGTCTCAGACTCATGAATAACTGGGTTTATAGGTATATGCCATTGTGCCCAGCATGCCTTCTGAATTAGTTAATTTAGGTAAAAATATGTACTGTGTTTTATCCTAGGACCACCTAATTGGTTGACTAGCACAATAACTTTCACATATTCAGCAAGGGCAATCTGTTCTCAGGCATAAGGACAGAGCCTGACCTTTGGGTGACCAGGATGATTTCCCTTCCCTATCTAAAGTGCTCTGTGTTTAATCTTTTTATCACTAAAAATCAGGTGCTCACCACTAGCAGAAGAAGAGTTCTAGAAAGGATGGACTGATGGCTGCTATGCTGTCTTCCATTTCCCTGGCACCTGCCATGGTTTGAATATATTACCCAAAGTTCATGTGATGGAAACTTGATCCTCAATATAGTGGTACTTGGGAGTTGGGTATTTAAGAGTTATTTATGTATTTATTCGTTTGTTTGCTTTTTTTGGTACTGGGGATTGAACCCATGAGTGCTTAACCACTAAGCCACATCTCCAGACCGTTTTTGTATTTTATTTAGAGATAGGGTCTCACTAAGTTGCTAAGGCTGATTTTGAACTCACATCTTCCTGCCTCACCCTTCCCAGATGCTGGAATTTTAAGAGTTATTGAAATCAGAGGGTTCTATCCTCATGAATAGATTGATATAATTATTGTGGGATTGGGTTTGTTATCCTCACAGTGGGTTCTTTATAAAAGAATGAGTTTGTCCCCGACTTGCTCTGTCAACATGTGATGCCTTCCTCCATGTTATGATGCAGCAAGAAGGCCTTCACCAGATGGTAACACCTTGATCTTGGACTTCATAGTCTGAAGAACTATAAGGAAACAAATCACTGCTCTTTCTAAATTATCTAGTCTCAAGTATTCTGTTATAGCAGCACAAAACAGACTAAGACAACATTGTCTGCTGCTTTGTAGTCGTGTGCTTTTAATTGGGTTAGGAAATAATTCATGTCTGAGAAAAACTTTAGATGTGGCTTGTTTTCTTCTTAGTGATATTGAGAATATGAACACATAGTGGGAAAATTTGAGATTTCCAGATGCTGTAGGCTTTTTCAAAAAGGCATTTATAGTAATAATAATGATGATAAGCCCATATGACAGAAGAAATAGTAACTTATGAAAATAAAAATTTACAAGGCAATTTTATAAAATGGCCAACTGCTGTGGGATCCTAATTCTTTTTAGAGCAAACAGGGTGTGGTCATTCATATTTTTATTTCTTCATTCTCAGTCTTTTCATGTCTTTTTAAAAGCAAGACAGAGAAAACTTTGGGGAGGAAGAGATAAAAGTAATCCCTGTTTGCACAGCAACACAGTGTATACATTGTTAGCCTAAGGCCTTATGGACAGAAAAAGACTGGCTTCAGATTCCCCCAGACTGCTATTCAGGAAGAGAAAACAGAAACATCATTCTTGGTGTAGAGACCAGGTTTCTGAACAAACCCAGAATTCCCTAGTTTGTTGTTGTGACTTTCCCTTGTTTTGGGGCACTGTATAGGACCCTTCCTCTAGGGATGGTACACAGCTGGTGTGAGAGAGTATAACTAGGGCTTCAGCAGCACCTGGAAAACTGGAGTGTGACCCAATAGCTTTTTAGCTTCTTTTGGAGACAAGGCACATGTTTAGCTGATCAGAAGAGGAAGAGATCAATTATAAAACCTATATCCCTAAACTACATAAGAAAGGAAATTACTCTCTTTGCTCCCCACCAAATGTGCAAGTTATATTGTAATCTCTATTTGGTGGGCTGAGAGTGAGTCTGAACTACTGAGGAAAGTGAAGTTCTCTACTTACAAGCTGCTGCACAAAGAGCTTGATCTTTGTTTCCTGCCTCTGCCAAGGGGACTAGAACAAGTTTGCAGAGACTCTCTGAGATACAGTTGACTTGTCTCAGGGCTCATTCATCTGCAAAGGCTGGAAAAATAATTTGAAAATCATGAACAACTGACCATTACATAAAACCGTTACTGGCTCAAAAATAAGTCTCTGTGGTTTAATTATGTACCCCTTTGGACATTGATTTTTGTGACACTAGAGTGGAAGATAACTTGTCTTCCAAACTTTGTAGAAGAGCCAACCCAAATCCAGCTGGATTTGTAGCTGTAGGGAAGTTGCTTGATTTTTTTAAAGCATTGTTTAAGTTTCTCCCTCTCCCCCTCTTTCTCTCTCCCCCATTTCTCTTTTCTCCCTCCCTCTCCTCATTCTTTCATCCCTCCCCCTCCCTACCACTCCCAAGCACTCATAAGAAACTTGCAAAATCAAGAATTAAAACCAGGGAGAAGTATGCTTCTCCCTCAAACCAAAGGTTCTTTCCAGTTCAATCCTCCCACAGGTTACTTGTGTCTGAAGGCAGTTCTGGTGGCACATATTACTTATGGGGGGGATTCTTCTCTTTTGGTTTCTCCTTCTTGCTTTCAAGGCACAAGTGCATATACTACCTCCTATGATTTGAATATATATGTCCCCAGAAAATATTCATGTGTTATAATCTAAGACTTAATGTGATAGTATTAAAAGTGGTATATTTAGAAGGTGACTAAGTCATGGGGACTTTGCCCTTATTAATGGGATTAGTGCCCTTATAAAGCACCTGAGGGATTAGCTACTTTACTTTTGCCCTTCTGCCATGTAAAGACACAGTATTTAACCTCTTTGGAGGATGCAATAGGGTACCATTTAAAAGCAGAAACAACTCTCACTAGACATCAAATTTCCTGGCACCTTGATCTTGGACTTCATGGCCTCCAGAACTGCAAGTCATAAGATTTCTGTTATTTATAACCCAACTACAGGCATTTGGTTATAGCAGCACAAACAGACAAAGGTATAACTTTGGTAGCAGTTATGGCATTGCATTATAATCATCTCTTCATTTACCCATCTTCAGTACTTCAAAAGTAAGTTCCTTGAGAGTAGAAGAGTTTATGTTCATCATGGAGACTTCACCTAGACTGAACAGTATCCTTTGAGTAGAATTAAATTATTTCAGCCCGAGCTGTACTAGCTACCATTTGTTTTGCAACAGTCAGTCAAGGATAGCCAGGGAGCATGAGGAAAATCTTTTCACTTGTGGGAGGCCTCTGAATGATCTCTTTTTGCTTTTCCTTCTACTTTCTCTCATCTACCCTTTTCCACTAATGGTTACTTACAGTTTGTGCAAAGAAGGATCTTAAACATGGTATAGGAACTTCTGTGACTTACATATTTTGACCTGAGGCTGGTGGCTTTGTCATTTTGTTCAGCCTTTATATAGTATAATCAAATCTGATTAATTGAGACTAACTTGGGGGAAGGCCTGTCAGAATTATAGATAGAAAACAAATGAAATTTTATTACTTTCAAGTTCATAGAATAATAAGAAGTAGATTAATAAAGCCCTTGCCAGGAAGTTTTGCCAAGTAGAAGTCCTTGGACCTGTTTTAATGAATAAATAAGAATGATGTGCAATTAACATATTTATTGTTTGTAAATTGCTTCTAAAGTGCTTAAAAACAATTTATTTTCTTAAGTAGTTTAAACACTTTCCTTGTAATCTTGTTTATACCATAGTTTGTCCAGCAATCCTTCATAAAAATAGATACAGCAGCCTAGCTCCATCTGATCGATCACAAATTATGAATGAGTGAAATCTGAACTGCAAAGGTATGACTTCAAGATGATGATTTTTCATTTCCTACATAGTTGTTTTTCATCTCAGAAGTATAAGCTAACAGTTGTTTAGTCCTATTTAGAGAAGAAAAGAGTTTCCTCATCAGAAGGCAATACTTGCCATCATTCCAGCTACTCTCAGTAGCCTAATGCCAGAGTTTTCACTGAGGCAGTAAAAATGAGAAAATTTACCTTTTGGATAATTTCACTATGATCAGACAATCCCCAGTGGGCAAACCTGATAGAAGATACTGTATTTTGGTTGCAGTTTATTTCCAGCAATTATAGATGAGCAATTTAAGTGGCAACAAAGCAAGTCATTTGCTAGAATGAGGCTGTATTTCACAAAGCTTTATCATTTGACATTCTCCTGATCACTTAGCTAAAGACAGTCTATTTCCTTGGGTAGATCATACATCCTCTTTCTACAATATCCCTAGGAACAATTACTTTTCTTAATGATAGGATATTGACAGAAAGTGATTTACAAACATCATTTGCACCAAGTTTCACTTTTTTCTTCCCAAGATTTGATGAGACCTCAAACATTAGGTTTTATTCTTCTGGGACTTATTAGGAGAAATAACAGGAAGGCGCTAGGCAAATGGAGAAGGATAAACTATGACCTAGATATAAGAATAGATGAGTTCTGAACCCAGGCCTGGGTTTATAATAACCAGCTGTGTGACTTTGGGGTTGGGGTAAGATTCTTTGAGCCCCTTTTTTGGTGTGTGTGTGTGTGTGTGTGTGTGTGTGTGTGTGTGTGTGTATGTGTGTGTGTATTTGGTGGGAGAAGAAAGAGAAAGACAAAGATTAGATATTAGATAATCTCTAAGGTTATACTGAATTTTAATACTATGTGGGCATATGATTCTCCAATGATCCTGGGCCCAAAAGAGAATTTTTCAAAGCCTGCTGTGATAGTGTAGGATTGTCAAGTTGTAAAGATTTCAGGAATCTTTTCAAATGACCACATTTGGCAGTAAAGCAACTGAAGGCTCAATCATGATCTGAATAAATAATTAATAATTAATGTTGCATGAAAGGATGTATTTTTTTATGAAGGGTAAATCTCGGAAGTGACCATAGATTAAAAGCAAAAGTGGTAAATCAGCTAACTGGGTTTCCATTTCCTACTGTCTGTATCGTGGAAAATCCTCTGGTCTGGTTCTTGCTCTGACTCTTCCAATAATTGGCTATTTGGTCATGGATTCACAAACTCTCTGGACCTTGGTTTTTCCATCTGTTTAAAAGGGAAAATGATACATTGTCTATGTACTTATCAAAACATAGTTACTAGAACAGAACACAGGTCAAAGCTATCTTAAAATAATCATCATACCAATATAAGATGCTATTTGAGAAAATAATTTTTAAATTTGGGTCATTGAAATACATAGCCCAACAGATATTTCTCATTGTGCTAAATTGTAAAACACTCTCTTTGACAAATTATATTATGTTCAATATTATTTATATCACACATTGGCATCTTAATATTACTAAGCATGGCATTTTAATGTTTTTTTGGTTTGTAAATGATACTTTGATGAATGATAGAGATGGAAATAGAGGGTTGAGGAAACAGACAATTTGTTGTTTTTTGGCTTAAGCTAGTCCCTTATTTGTCAATTTGTGAGAAATGTTAAAACAAATACACGTGTTAGAAGCACAATAGCCTATCTTAAAAGAGCTTAGCAAACTTTGCATTTCTGACTTAATTTATGAAAGAGGAGAAATGTTCCTATCTCATAGATGGTTCAAACGTCACTATTAATTAGTTAACAGAACTGAGTGAGCATATGCTGTGTGTCAGGAACAGTGATTGGCAGTGAAGGCACAGACATTAAAGATATATTCTTTTTAAAATTATTTTTTAGTTGTAGTTGAACAGCATACCTTTATTTTATTTATTTTTATGTGGTGCTGAGGATCGAACCCAGGGCCTCTCATGTGCTAGGCAAGTGCTCTACCACTGAGACACAACCCTAGCCCCTAAAGATATATTCTTTACCCATAAGAAGTACCTCACTAGCCACTTAGCAAGTCCCTAAGAAACTCAGTGAGACCCTGTCTCTAAATAAAATATGAAAAAGGACTGGGGATGTGGCTCAGTGGTTGAGTGCCCCTGGGTTCAAACCCTGGTACAAAAAAAAAAAAAAAAAAAGAAGTACTTTGCCGAATGAGTAGTGAGATTGATAGATAAATATGTCATAAAACATGTTATGTTATATGAGAGATATAAGTATACTCCTTATATTTCCTTGAGTTATTAAGTGTATAACATTTCAGAAAAGAAGAATGCTGAATCACAAGCCAAAGATCTTCCTCTAAAGCACTACTGTGCAAAAGAACTTTTGTGATGATGAGAATGCTCTGTCTACGCTGCCCAAGTCAGTAGCCACTACCTACATATGGCTATTGAGTTCTTGAAGTGTGATTACTATGATGAAGAACTAAAATTTTAATGTAATTGCATTTTTGTTAATTTAAATATTCAAATTTCTACATGTGGCTAGTATCTATGCTATTGAACAGCACAGCTCTAAAGGAATGGTAGAGTGGGTCCATAGTCAGTCTCCAAGGCAATATACCTAGTGGGCTCTGGTGCAGCTGCCCCAGTCCTTTAATTCTGTTTTCCTATCCACAGACTGTACTAGCCTTAGAATGGCTCATTTCCAGCTGACAGCTCTGAATTATGCATGCTAATGTGCTTTACTTAACCCTGGGATGAGTTTTTTTTTTTTAAAGATATTCTGTGACAGTTCAATCATAACAAAGGAAGGAAATGGGGCGAAAGAAAACTAGTTTATAAAGGGTTTTAAATTGTCTCAAATCTTGCTTTTCTCATAATTTCAGATGGTGTGAGGTCATTTTAGCACTCTTTAAGCTAGTTCTCTCTCTCTCTCTCTCTCTCTCTCTCTCTCTCTTGTCTGTTGTAGGGGGTCAGGTTCCTTCTATTCCTATATGAATCAACCATCAGAAAGGTTAGAGCCAAAAGAAAAATTGCACACCGTATTATTCTTTTTTTTTTTTTTTTCTGATACAACAATCAGGGCAAGAACAAGGTAAAATATCCTAGCAGAGAAGGGAAGCTTAAAAAGCAAGCCATTCACAGTGTTCAATGGAAATTTAGTTGTAGACAGAAATAAATATTTAAGAAAAATCAAGTTTGTTACCTGATAATAAGAAGACCTACCATTTGTCTGATGATTCTTAGTTTTAGAGAATATTTGAGCATAACATTATTTTATTTGATTCTAGTAACAATTCTGTAAGTTAGTTAGAGCTGATTGGAGAGATTCCATGATGTATACAAGGTATCACAGCTAGTAAGAACTTTTTCTATTATTATCTTGAAGGTTCTGTTTTTGGAGACTTTCTGGGATTTTTCTTAATATTCTGTGATCTTTTCTAAGCTTATAAATGTCTGTAAAAACAATCACCTGGGTGATTTTAGACCTTAACTGTAGCTTAGGTATACCAGGAACAAGCAATTTTAAATATCTAAACCCAAAGATACATCTTCCTTCTGTGACAAAATTTGTGTGTGTGTGTGTGTGTGTGTGTGTGTGTGTGTGTGTGTGTGTGTGTGTGAAGGGAGAAGTGACTACTCACATCTGGTTTAGCTCCAAACAAAATGTTCATTTTCAAGTAGACACAAGTATTGAGCCAAGCAGGATAATGGAGTGGGTGTACCAGTTTACGTTGAGAGAAGGGTGTGAACATATAAGAGTGAATGAAGAGACAGGTGTCTCTAAGACCATTTGAAAAGCTGACCAGCAAAGAGCTGGGAGGCAGGAAGCTGAGAACAGGGTAGGAAAAGGAAGGCATGCGTTGAAGGGGATATGCTGTCAGACACAATGTGGTGTTGTTTCTAACAGCTCTCTCTCTCTCTCTCTTTCTTTTTTTTTTTTTTTTGACAATTAAATTTGTAATTGTCTCTGTTTTTTTTTTTTTTTTTTTTTTTTTTTTTTTTTGCTGTGGGGAATCTGATGGAAGAGGGAGAGTGAGGAGTTCCCCCTCATTATTTCTTAATCTTCCTTCAGGAGGAAATTGTTACAGTTGTGTTCACTGCCCTTGGACCTGTCATGTTTAAGCAGGCTAGGGAATTTTTTTTTCCTCCCAAATAGTATACTCAGTCAGCCAGTCCTAATTACTTCCATTTCATTGCATTTTCCAGAATCCTAATGAGGTGTGGCCTGGTGGTGTGAGCACAGGACCCAGCATGAGGAGTCTCAAATTCTAGTTGCAGATGCTAGATGCCTCTTTCTAGTACAGGCCAAGTCTCTTAACCTCTTCTGAGGTGCTGTTAATGGAGTTAATAATATTTATTTAGCTCATAATGGTAGCAGGAGGATTAACTAGTTCATGTTGGCTAAAAAGGCTTTCAGGAAAAGAAAAAGTTTTTGTGCATTATATTCATTTTCAAATGCAAATTCTTATTAATAGGGGGCACCTGCTCTATTATAGAAATTAAGCACTTTACGGAAATCTTGCTGGCTGTATGAGAAGGAAAATTCTTCAGTTCTGTGTTATGAGCTCTGTAGAAAACGTAGCTACTGTCAGCTGTAGTTTCCAACTTCGGTATCTGTTTTCTGCCCATCTAAAAATAATTCCTCTCCTTTATAGTTTCTCTAAGGTTTAGTAATTTCTTTCTCTCCTGCAACCTTTTATATTTACTGTTACTGGTGCAGAATGACTATTGTGTTTCAGCTATGGGGAGAAACGATCCCTTTTTATAATAGCCTGTTAAACATTCTGGAAATCTTTGTGATAAAAGGTTCCACACAAATACAAGGAGCATTAGTAATTGTTCTGGAGGTGCATTGCATAACTGCATTACAGATTGCTAATACTGTGACACTCTCAAGCTGCTGATATTAGCCATTTTGTGAGGTGTAATTATGCTTTCTTGTACAGGGCTGCCAGCACTCTTATTATGTCATATAGTAGTAGCCTTTTGGTTAATCTCTGTGTTCAAAAGGACAAATTCTAATCCGCCATCACCTCTCCTCATTCCTCCATCCTGAATAAAATGAGAAGGTCTGTTAGAATTTTGGAGAATGGGTAGGAGGTTTTAGAGAATGAGTAAACATTTCCATTACATCCTTGAATCCTCTTATTGCTTTTAATTTATGGTTCACAAAGTGATGCTAAAGTGTAAGCTCTATCTTGCCTCCAACAGAGATTTGCTGCAGTGCTTGTTTTTGTTACTAGAAACTGGAGGCTACTGTGGGTTTCCTTCAGTGCCTAATGATTTCCACAGAACCAAGTGCCCTTTATTTAAACTACAGTCATAATTAGAAGGTTGCCAATGTTAAGCAACCATGGAGCCTGAGTTTGAGAAATGTTTATTGTGCCTCATTAAATTTGAAATTAGTACTTAAAAGGTCAGAAATAAATAATCTATTTATATTTTTGTGACAGTAAATATATGTGGATGCTGTGTGTGCACATCTTTGACTACTCATTCCAGTGTACTGAGACACCACTCCGTTTGCCATAGCAGTAATCAAAATCTCTGTGCCAAAAGAGAGCTGTGGAGGGTTTCATTGACCACAAACAAGAAAATGATCTATTATATTGTATCTAATTAGAAAACATCAATATTAGAAGCTAATGCATTCACTATTTCTAAGATGGTATATTACTCCATTGTCTCTTGCTAGCATGATTGCATATTACAGGCTTGAGCAACAAGCTGGTACAAGGGAAATGAATTTAGACCGATATGCCAAAGGCTATTACTCTTTCATTTTTAAATAAGCTTGTGGAGGCAACTGGGTTTTAAGTGATGTATAATATAAATAATGGGATTGGGGTTGGAACTGAATTTGGGGGTGTTGTTTTGGCCCACAGGCACAGGGCCACCTGCCGCTTTCCCTCCAAATATTTTGAAAGTCTTTTCAGCTGACAAGCCTTGCTCAATAGAACTTGCACTCTGCAGGCAGTCAGGGCTCTGTAGCTGCTAACTACTGGGAATTGAGACACTGATAAAATAGAATTTAGAAGAAAAGAATGGACCAGCTCAGGTTCTGAGAGTGCTGGGCCTTCTCTGAGCCAGAGGAGCTCAATGATTGGCTGGATCCAGGAGAGCTTATACTGTGGATCCCTGGATCTCATTGCTTTGGAGAAGTCTTAGGTGGAGTTTGTATTGCCGTTGGACCAGCTGTATCAAGTTATAGACTTTGGAATTGAAGCCACCTCATAAATCATTGTCAAAGTTCCAGGGAACAAAGCACCTTACTCCTGAAGCTCTTGGGCTATGTGTCCTGGTCCTTGAACTAGGTCTGGAGGACCATCTCCAGTTAGTGTGTACCACATTTTTCCTTTGTCTAACTGCCAGGCTATACTCTTCTTACCCATTTACTGGAAGTAGCCAAGAATGCCACTCTTAGAAAAACAGGTATGAAGCAGACTGATCTGATGTTATTGTATTATATTTGCTTTCTATCTCAGTAGTAGGTTACACCAAGACTGGTGCTTCTTTTTTTTTTTTTTTTTAAAGAGAGAGTGAGAGAGGAGAGAGAGAGAGAGAGAGAGAGAGAGAGAGAGAGAGAGAGAGAGAGAGAGAGAGAATTTTAATATTTATTTTTCAGTTCTCGGCGGACACAACATCTTTGTTGGTATGTGGTGCTGAGGATCAAACCCGGGCCACACGCATGCCAGGCGAGCGCGCTACCACTTGAGCCACATCCCCAGCCCCTTTTTTTTTTTTTTTTGTCATTCTTGTTGTGGCATGTTCTAACTGAGTCAGTATTTAATGTGGCTGTAGCACTTAACCTGTATGTTTGTTTTCTTGGCTGTTTAAGGGGAGGAATAACAGTTGGTACTTGCTTGCAAAGGGCTTTGATTTTGGAGATGAAAGGCACTCTGTGCCTGCAAAATAGCTTTAATATGTTGTACTTACATATTTGGGATGGTGATTGAATTCTAGGATTTGTTCCACAGGCATATGTGGGTGATAGCTATTTAGTCCTCAGATTGAATTTTGTTTATGTAGCAAGATATAGTCTGACTTACAAAACTAGATTCTTCATTTTATTTACTCTCAAGCTACTTTACTCACACTGTGGCCTTGTTGATTTTGCATTTGTACATACAATAGGCATGACTGGTTCCAGAGAGCTTTCTATAAGCAAATACTATTTCTGAGTACACTGTACCCCATAAAGGACTTAGCAAAGCATCCAAAGGCCTTATTCAGAAGGCTCTATTTGTTTGTTTAGTGGAACAATGTTTAGCCTGGTCTGTCAGCAGGTTATTTGCCTCTGAGTTGCGTGAATTCCTACAGCAAACAGCAAGGCTTCTCAAGGAGACCTTTGTAGTGAAACCTGTAATTAGGTTGTCCTTCTAAAGGCACTACTTTGACCCAAAAATGAGAGCAGAGGAAAGCATTTTCCCTGGGGCCATCTTCGCCCCATTCTAGGTAGTCTGACCATTTCAGTGGTGCCGGCAAAACTTCAAGACTGATAATGAAAGACCAGAAGGAGCGTAACTCCTTCAAATTAACTTGTTGTATGTTAACCACATAGCCTGTGTTTCCCATTGATAGCCCTATACTAAAACCCAGTGGAATCCTAGAGTTTTCTACCACATATAGAAAAGTAGTTTCCACACTGTCAGTTGTGTGTCAGAGGTCTATGTTCTGATGAACATATTTTATTTTCTCATATAATATTTTTTTTTATCTACCCTGAGTTGAAATCATTATCATGTGTTACCACTGCCATTCTCAGAGACGTGGCAGAACTGATGGAGTTAGATGAGCAGGAAGCACTTAACTGTGTCATCTTATCTGTGACAGTTATATCCACACTGCTGTGTACTTATAAGGTTGTAGTTGGGAATGATAAGAGAATAAGTTGTAACTACAGAAGACGACAGTATACAGAATGGATACTTTCTGAAGAAATAGGAGCACTTTGGTCTAATAGAATTGGCCATCTACCTTAATTGTGATAAGTAACCTCATTCTTAACCCCTTCCATCTTTCTCTGTTCATTTATTTTTGAATTACATGAATAATAAGTGACCAGGATTGTAGCAGATGGCAAAGAGAACTTCCAGTCCAGTTCAAAGATGAATTGACACAGTGCACATGAAATAATCATGGAACCAAAGGTGCACAATCACATGTATAGTCTATATACAAAGTGCTGAGAAAATGCTAGTCAATGTGGAATGATCAATGATGGATATATATTAGAAATGAAGAGAATTGAATATGCAGATGTAGAGGCCTTGTATGGAGGACTGCTTAGCTAAGGATTTTCATTTAGATTTAATGCTAATCATAATAAGGAGTCACTGCAGGTCTTGAAAAGAGAAGTGACATGATGAAAATAGTGGACAAGGAAGATTATCCAAATAACATATTGCTGAAGGAACCAAAGCAAAAGGCAAATGGAGATGAAGGAATGGTGGTAAAGTGATGGATACTGGGGAAATGGAACCAAACGGAAAGATATATGAGCTATTTCTAAGAAGGGTAATAATTTAAAATCTATTTGATAACATGTGGATTGTGTAGATGTAACAAATATAAAGGCCAGATTCTCCTATGGTAGTCATGTGTGCTCATCAAATCATTAGGGTGCTCTTGAATTCTCTAAAGTATTAGTATAATTCTTTAAATTGTATTCCAGGAACCTGTGTATGAATATGTGCATGTATCTGCAGGTAGTACTGTCTCAGTCTCTATGTTCATTTATCTAATTGGCTGACATTTTGCCCATCCCTAGTAAGAGGTCCAGTAGTTAATGAGCTCCTTGAAGGCATAGGCTATGCATTTTTTTTCTATTTTCAGGGTTTGGTGCATGTTTATTCAATGGATGAGTGAACGGATAAGTTAATAACAATCAGTTTGTTTTAGAAGCCTAGAATTTTTAGAGTTTGAAAGAAAACATTGAAATCATTTGGATTTTTCACCTCATTTTATAGATGGATAAAGCAGTCTTAAGAGGGACAAATTGACTTATCCAAGGTCATCTGTGAGTTCAGTGAAAAATAGGGAGAGGATGTTGAGGTTTCCCCACCAGACCAAATTGCTCTCTGTAGTCAAACTGCATGAATTTGTGTATGAGAATTAAGGCTGTGGTATGTGGAGAACATATGACTTACAAGATGTGGTTAGTAGGAGCTTACTTAGATTTTTTTTCAAGTTTGGCATAAATATAAGCTTTCCAGTGATGGTAACTATGGGGATGGTGCCTTATTCCACCTTCACTAATTCCCACTTCATCTGCTGCTGTCTGGATGGATGAGTTTGTGAATATATATTCTAGCTAGAGGCATGCCGGCTTTATCTTTATGTAGAATTTGCATTTTCATTTTTATGTATTAGGCATAGGAAGTAGGAAAAAGCCATTTGTCGATTCATTTCCAAAAAATAATTTTGTGAGGGGATGGCCATTTGAGCATTTAAAACAGCAACCCCTTTTGGAAAAGTTTATGGGTCTTTTCATCATTGAATCGATAGGCACACTTAACATTACTGGAAGTTAGCAGTTAAAAAAATAACCAACACTTTAGAATAACTTTTCTGTGCATATGATCTGGAATTCCATTTTTGCTGGTTTGTATTGCTAAAATGAATTAAGGGTTTAAAAATTAAAAAAACCCAATTAGTTAGCAAATTGCAGTTATAATGTTTTCAGTTTGATGGGACTTTTAAAGTGTAATTTAAGAAGGTTGTTCATTTTCAAATGCAAACCTTTGGGTTTGAGGAATCTCTATTTTAATCCAAGAGTCTGCAACCTTTTTTAGCTTGGTGTAGTGACCTGGGGATTTATGCCAGTAGGCAAAGAGTCTAGTCCTAGATATCCGCATTTATTGGGCTTCTTTCTCCTCAGGGTTGAAGTCTCCCTGGTGATAAATGTGGTACTGAGAGAGCTGCAGTCACTCTTCCAGAGACTAGGGCACAATTCAGTGAACTGTAAAAGTAATGCAAAATGACAATTAAAGTAGGGCATTCTTTGGTACCTTGGGGGCCTGACAAAGTGGAAGCATTTGACTTCTGATGTGCCAGACTTATTAACATAGAAACATAATAAAATATAATCTACCCAAAAGTCTCACTAAAAGCCTCACATATCCAGAAGGGAGTTGAGAACAGAAAGCAGTAAGCAAAGAAGGCTTCTGAACAGGTAAAATACAAGCAAATAACAAAACCCAAATCATTGCACAGAAGTTCATATATTAAAGATCATGTAATTTCCCTCTTAGGACAAAAAATATCTCAGCTCTCTACTCAGAACTTATTAACTCATGTTCCAGTCTATTCTTACAAATGTAATTATGTAGTTTCCAAAAGCATGGTAGAGTAGAAGCATTGAACTTGAAGTGGAAGAGAAGCTGCTTTTGTTCTAACATCACTGACAAGTAGCATCACTGAATATTTGATTGCAAGTTAGTTGAAGGACAGCTGTTGAAAATTAAAGGCAGGAAATCAAAAAACAGTACTTTGGGGTCACTGAATATATAGGCAAGACCTTCAGGGCACAATGATTTATATTTAGAAGGGTGCACCAAAATAACAAATAAAATGTACAATTATGTCTTTTTACTCTAAAAGGAGTGACATTGTGATACATTCTAGAAATAAGGTATAATGGTTAGGGTTTTAAATTAGAGTTTCAGTTCTTAAAGGGGAAAGCCATAAGTTATCTGGAAAACCAAGCTATGCAGAATTATTTATTCTATAGGGATTGTACAAAATCAAGATTTTATTAAAACTAGGCCAAGGAGAAACCTACTCTAAGTGAATTCCTAGAAAAAAGGCTACTTGTTAGAGAAAGGATTTGAGAGAAGTATATTAAGTGATAAAAAGTGACTTATTTGCCATCAAGACTGGAAATAAAAGTTTGCTGTAGACCCATTTTTATGTCAAAATTAGGTTTTTTAGAAACAAATGTTGTTCTTATCTCTTTGCTGTGTTTCTCTGTTAACCTGCCTGTCTCATTAGAGATGGGGATATTTCCTAGTGAAATTAATGTGACATTTAGAGAAAATTTCCTCTCTCAAATGTTTCATGTTATTTGCCATTTAGAATACTTAAAGATGGGATTGGAATAATGTCAAACAAATTTTGATTAAATAAGGCTAAACAGGAGCCAATACATTCATGCAAAACAGAAAAGCTCTTGTGTTATTTCTTGAAAAGTGAATTCCTTCTCTGGTTCTTTATCATATATTGAGATAACGTCAGTAGATAATTTGACAGAAAAGGTGCAATCTCCTAAACAGCTGGGCTTGCCTTAGAAAACACAGCATATCAGGTCAAAGCCTGTCACCAGCTCTTTGTTCACAACACTAGTTTTCTACCCTGAAGGTACATTAGAATTATCTAGGAAACTTTAAAAAAATACCAATGTCTGGGCCCAGGTCAATTATCTCAGAGTCTCTTGAAGTGGATCTTTGGTGACAGTATTTTTTTAAGTTCTTCAGATGATTCTAATGTGCATTTAGGGTTGAGAACCACTGGCTTAAGACATGAAAACTATTTATTAACACAAGATTGTTTCCTTGTTCAGGGAGGTCTGAGTCTTATTCTATGCTCCACCAGTAGTGAGAAAAAAAATCTACTCTTTCAGTGCATATGGGTTGGGCTTGAGCACACACCTAGAACAAATATAAACTAGAATACTTGATATCAGTAGATAGAGACCCACCATATAATAGGCTACCTATGGCCTTTAAATCAGTTGTTTGGAATATAGCACTAATGAGGCCACAAGATTGTATCTGTCCAATTAAAATGATTCTGTTCCATATGTTGTTCCTATAACTGCACCTAAACTGCTTTATACATAGAGATGAAAGTGATTACAAAGGAAAAAGAAAATGTACAAATTTGTTTAGCCCCAATCATTCTGGAAAAGTTGGTTCTAGGTACCTGCCTCATTGACTAGTGCTACCAATGACATTTAGGATGAAGCATGGGGCATGTGCCCATTATGGTTTGTGCTGATTTGGGGGAAGGGATATTTACATTAGAAGGTTAGGACCCATAAGAATGGGCAGTGCAAAAATGAACGGGTAGAGTAAAAACAGAAAAAGAGAGGAAAGTGATAAATTACAATGACATTCTTTTACCTACAGTGGCAGATGATTCCTGTAGCATCTGTCCCGAGTTAACTGATTTGTCTTGGGGGTAGGGACTGTTAAGGTGGGAATTCTCGTGGTCATATACATTATTCCATTAGAACCAAGAAATAGTATATTTGTCAGAGATAAAATTGGTTTGAATTTTCTTCTTTGCCCAAACATGTGGTTCTGGTTTTTTGATGAGAGACCAGATATCCACAGAGCTCCATATTTGTGCTCAGTGAACACAGGCTAGATGCATTCATATGCAAAGCCATGTAAAAAGTTCTACTTGAAAACTGACTTTCAAAAAAGTGACAAAAATAAAAAACAAAAAACATGACAGTAGCTTGGGATATTGATCATGCTTTCCCTACAAAGCCAATGTCCTCTAGATTTCCTCTCCTTTTTATTTGGAATCTACCACTTTTCTTGCAAAACGTGATTTGATAAGTTTGATCCTGGCTGATAGAATACACGTGTGCTCTTGTTTTATTGCCTTGAATGAGGTCAAATTTCTGGTCCTCCTTGGGGTTTCAAGTTTTGAAGATAGCAAAGAATAAGGATTCCCACTATGAGTGATGAGAAATGCAACTGTAATCTCCTTGGATTCATGTTTTATTGTCCATATTTTACAGAGGAGGAAACTGAGGCACACAGAGATTAAATAATGTACCCAAGTTTGCATGGTGAAATGAATAAGTGAACTGTTATTTAAATTTTTAGGGGATGGGGAACTTCCACTCATTAAATTATATGTTGTAGTGATTATCATAGAAGAGCACATTTGATCAACCCCATTTCCCCCTCTTATATTGATAAAATGAATTGACTCAAAAAGCATTTGTTGTTTGGCTGACTGATGGCTAACCTATCCTAGCAAATACTTAGATTGTATTCCCAACACAGACCTTCAAGTTAGCTTCCTCCTCCTGTAGTTATATTTGCAACAATTTTGCCACTCATTCTCTTATGAACAAATCAGAAATGAACTGACCCCTTTGGTTATTACTCTCTCAAACCATTACTTCTAACAGCACCAAAAATTGCTTGTGGCTTACATTAAAGGGAATATAAACTTCTAGATAAAAGCAGTGCGAGTGGATATTATACAGTGTGTCTTCCAATGAGAGGCATGTGCAAGCGGCACAGATGTACCCCAGTCAATTCAGGGCACTGTTGGGTTTTAGTTTCCTTCTCAATTCTCTCCTTTCTTCCAACTATTCACCGCCCACTTTTTACTTACTCTAGGTGGTTAGGGTCCTTATTCTGACTGTTGGCTGTTTAGTGCCTATGTGGGAGCTGGATCTGCTATTACCAGTCTCATTTTCTCCTCTATCAAACTGTGAACTCCTTGAAAGCAAGAACTGTATCTAAGAGCCTAGTGCAGTAAATGTGTGACAGGTAATCATCAGAAAGGTATCTGCTATTTTGTTCTCTAGACAGCTATTGTGTTTCCTTTTCAGGCGTTTTCAGTTGAAGTGATTGCAGAAGGCCCTCAAGGAAAGGTGGGCATTGTAGGGATTTCCTGTAGGAGGCCAGGAGGGTAGAGGAGATGTGTTTGGGCATTTTTCAATTCCTACAATGGTTCAACAAGAGTTGTACTTTAGTGTTGGGGGTAAGGTCTACTTTACTAGGACATTGTCTTACTTCAGTGTAGACTCTTCCCTATCACCCACCCCTTCTAAGAGGTGCTGTCCCCCCTTCAATTCATCCAGCCGTTGGGTGCTCATAAACGGTTTTCCCATCTCTTTCATCTGGCAGGTATTCTGCATTTGCTTTTGTAAAACTGTTGCTCTGGCAATCTACTGTAACCAGATTAGACAGTAGTGTTTTAATGATAAAAACTGAGACAGGGGTTTGCTTGCAAACTTCATGTCTGACATGAAAGGCTTTGGTACCCCCTGTGGTCTGCCCTTTACCCTGTTTTAGGCATAGTACTTGTTTGCCTTTATATTTGTGATAAAAGAAGGTCTTCTGCATAACCAGTGCTGAGCAAATGTCTTAAAACAAAGGGAAGTGCAGAGTTTAAATCCACAGTGGGGGATTACCTTGCCTGCATTTCCATATCTTTGGAATAAATATTTTAACATGTTAATTATCTACTACTAATAAAAATACCTTTGAACTTCCAGTCAATTTGATGGGCATAGAATTGTCTCCACTGGGGAATGGGAAGCAATTAGTTTCTGTAACGATTGTGAGTCATATTGTCTCTTCTCTATAAGTGGTTGCATGGTCAGTAGCCAGCCCTATTCTAGGAAATGTTTGTGCCAAGTCTGTCCTGGTCTGCAGGGGTGAGTTGCTACCTCCACAGAGAATAGCCCCCCGCCCCTCCCAGGCTGCTGCCCCACTATGGCGTTAGTTTCTGATTCATTTATTGCTTCTTGCCTATTTAAAAAAAAATCCTTTTAAGTAGGTACTTGGATTCTTCTTATGAATTACCTGTGTAACATTTTAATTCTTTTTTTTTTCTTATTACAGACTGAAAATTATTCTTTTGATTCCAACTATGTGAACAGCCGAGCCCATTTAATCAAAAGGTATGTTGATTTGCTTACCTAGCTTGATTTAATATAAAAAAGAAAACCAGATTTTTTTAAAAAAACATACTTTTTGGATTTTAAAATGAATGCCTATATGCTTATTGCAGAAAGTTTGAAAAATTTAAGTAATTCCATCACTTAAAGGTAATCCTGTTGGCATTTTATCATATTTCTTTCTATTAAAACATATGTATACATATTCACAATTAAAAATAAAATTGGAGTTATATGAAAATATATTTTTGTTGATTAAAAATGTAATATGAGAAATATTAGAAAACTTCCAAAATCTTGTTTAGCAAAATACTTGTTGCTATTCATTTTAAAGGCCTTAAAAGTTTTTTTTTCCTATGGAGTTTCCAGTGATTTCTGAGATTGCTGTTATTTTGACAACTTTGAAATTTTAAAGATATTTTAATGACAGAAAAATTAACTGTTTATGTTTTATAATGCTTTTTTTTAGATGAGACAGGAAAAGAAAATTGCCTGATTTAGTACTCTTGTTAAAGATATTTAGAAGTGTTTCTGTGAATACTGACGGAGATTTCACCTGGTGCAGTGGGCACCAAAGTCATCCAATAGGAAAAAAAAAGACATGTAGAAAACCTTCTAAAGAGAGAACTAAGCAAAAGAGAAATTTTCTTGTGAAGAAAAGTAACAACAAAACAAAAATAATCCAGAATTGACCACTCAGATGATGCCTTTATTACTGTTTCATGTAAATAGCCTCTTAGTGGTTATTTGGCAGCTAAAATTGAACACTGAGTGTGTTTGTTAAAATAATGGAAACAAAATAGAAAGGCAAGCAGGGTGTATTAGAGCTGCTGTTGAGAAGATCCGAAGCTTCTATTGTTTTGCTGGCTCTAATCCCATAAATTTACATAAATCACTGGAAGGGTAGGATTCACATAATAAACTAGCTTGTTGTACAAGTAACTTGAATTCATATGTAATTTAATTCATGGTGCTACAGTAACTAGCCCCCTCCCCACATCATGCTACGTTTATCTGTATCAGTTTGGGACAGCATGTGACCTTAAGTGATGATCATTAATCATCTGAAAATGGAAAGCACTGTATACCAAGCATAGTATAGTTTGAAATTTTTCTGAGGGGTTGGGAAGAATCCATTTAGAATAATTTTTGGTCTACAGAATAAAACAAACAGTGAGGAATTTAAAATTCTCTAATTTGTTTTAATGGGAAGGAAAAATCTTTATAAACACTGATTAGAGTGGCTTTGCAGTAGAGGTCTGCTTTGTTTTCTGCTTCAAGATTGTTGTTTTCAAAGCTTCTTTTAAAATTTCTAGTGAAAACAGTGACTTGCCTTATCCTTACAGGTCCCTTGGGAAAGCTATTTCTGGATACTTGGGAATTCTATGACCAAGTTAAACTGATAACATGAGTCGTATTTTCATTGCCTGGCAGAAAGCTAAGACTCCTGGGGACCCTCATGTCTTAGGTCAGCCCTGAATATCAAATTTAAAAGGCAGACTGATGAAATTAAAACTTATGTCAAACATTTACCTTTTGGGATATGTGTATTTCCACAATAGCTTTTTGACTCACTGGGAAGTGGGAATCTCTCATTTGATTACACACACACACACACACACACACACACACAGAGAGAGAGAGAGAGAGAGAGAGAGAGAGAGAGAGAGAGAGGGCATGAGGGCATGACCTGGAATTAATAGGGCCTGATGGTGGCTGAAACAAAAAATAGGAGTTTTTAAGTCTTCACTAAGGACCTTCTTCATTTTTTTTCATTGACAAATACAACTTTGTTTATTTACTAAATATATCACAGTATTTTATATTATATATACAAGGTAAAATGACTAAATAGAATGAATTAACACAATCATTATTTCATATAATTATCAGTTTTGTGCTTACAAGGTATTGTATTCCTTCTACTAGTTTTATGAAAAACATAATACACTGACCATGTGGTAAAACAAAACTCTTTACCCTCTTATGCTCAATAAAATAAAAATATGGAGACTTTGACTATAATATCAACCCTTCACAAAACACAGTATCTGGTGAGCAAAACTTTACTCACTAAATTTCTGACTTCCACATGTGAATCAAATGTTCCTGCAACTTAATATCTGCTTGCCACATTTCACTTAATGCAAAGTCCTGCATATATTTCTTATAAGACTTTAAAAGACAAAATATTCTTACAACTAAATAACAATAGTATGTAAGTACAATATTTTTACACATTTGATCATTGATGGGCACATACATTGAGTTAAGGACCTTCTTCATTAAGACAAAATATTTTAAAGCAGAGAGACATACATGCATTTTTGCCAGTTTCTGTTATGGGACTGCAAAGGCTTTGGAAAACCATTAAGGCCTTGGAATTTATGGGGTCAATTGAGTTTAAACAAAGAACAATACCTGGACAGATACAGAGTGCTATTTTGTATGCTATGCTTTCCTGTGGAGTAACCATTATAAGTATAAAGTGTGGAGAAAATGTTAAAAGAGAGTAGTTACTAACACCAGGTTTTCAAACCAGGCAAAGTATGTTCAAATAGCTCACAACAATGTTTGAAAGGGTTTTTTTTCCATATGTGGTTTCTTGAAGATCCATATCTATGCATGGGGAAAACTCTTGGCCAGGAAATTTTTAATTGGATTATAAATTTTAATTTTGAAAATGCCAGTCTAATCTCAAGCCTACTTTGTGAACTTGTTTTCCTATCTCTTTTCTCATCCTCTGTTCGTTATCTACTCATCCAAAGATGTTTCTTGGATCATTCTTCCTGGCATTCTTGGACAATCTATTTATACATGGACATCTTTTCCTCTTTCATATATATCTACCTTAGATAGTTGAACAGGCCTGCCATTGTTCTCTAATTTTTTTCCTGTATCAATCAGGAAATAGTTACATGATATAGTTGACACACTGAATTGTAATAATTTAAGGAAAGTTCTTTTTTACAAATGGACTATTTGCAAAGACTTGGGCAAGAGATAACACAGAATTCTGGTATAAGAACAATAGAGTTGAAAATACTTTTGAAAAGACTAGGGAAGAGAGCAAGGAGGGAACATTGACTACAGAATAATAGTGACTTCTGGTCAATTGAAGGATACAGTCACCATTAAGTGACCCTGCAAGAGGGGAGCAGAGATAATGAATACCCTAACATCACTCTCCTCTTACCCTCTGACCTCCTTCTCATGTCCTCCATGGGCTAATCCCAATGGAACGCCACAGGGCAAGGTGATTTTTCATAGGCATAAATCAAAGTTGAGAAGAGTCAAGAGTGAATCTAGAAGGGAACAGGAAGATATATGGCACATTCTCCATAATATTTTTAAATAAAGAATCTAGCATTATATCTTTGTAGGTTTTTTTTTCTCCAGAACATCATCTGCAGTCTCGAGGTATCTCAAGGAGGTTTATAAAAGAGTTCCAGATTAGCAAACCAAGAGAGTTTGAAAATTATTCTGGATGGATTTCCTTCCTGCTGTATTTGTTTTCTTGCTATCTTCTCAGAAGAAGAAAGCCAGCAGTGGTAACTTTGCCCCTGATGCAACACTGTCTTTGCTCATGCCTGCTTTCTATGCTGTTGTCTGATATCCACTTCTGTAGTGCTTTTGGAGCAATATCAAGCAGGGCTTAAGGATGTAGATCAAAGGAAATAGAATAAGAAATGATCAAGATGCTGAAGCAGCATGGAAAGGAAAATAAACATCAGCTCCTAAACCATGCACAGTGCTTTCCTTTATCACCAACATTGTCCTGAGGTTTTGTAGCATTTGGTATGGTGCCTTGAATATAGTAAGTTCTTGGTACATGTTTATTGAATGAATGGAAGAAAGAAGTTGAAGGAAACCTCAGCTTTTTTTCATGAAAAAACGAGTGCTAAACTTCCCTTTAAGCCAATGATTTCTGAACTTTAGTGTGTGTTGGGAATCACCTAAGAGACTTGTTAAATACAGTCTCTAGCGCCATTCTTAGAGAATCTCCAGTTTTAACAGGTTCCCAAGGTGATTGTGATACAGCTGGTCTAGAAACCACTTTAGGATCTTCCTTAGATTCCTAAACACAGTTATAATACTCTTTCAACTCTTACCCCCTTCTTATTTTTAGTCTCAGTTGTATTCCCTGGGTATGTGGTGTCACCTACTGGGAAGATATGGCCTATTTCCTTTCAGATTCTTCATATTATTGAAAAAGATTCTAATATTTAAAAGAATTCTAATATTTTAAATGGTAGATACAGATCAGAATGTGTATGATGTTCATTCATCAAATATTTTATGAGTAACTCTGTATGCAGAGTCCTGTTAAGGTGTTTTCAAGAGAACCTGTCCTGTCGGCCACCAGAACAGTAATAGAAACATTTGCATTTACAATACCATTGCAAACAAGTACCCTTAATTTATTGTCCTACAAAAGTTGTTTTACAAGTCTTTCATCTCCCAAGAGGTACACAGGTAATAAAGTAAGTGAAATCAGCATTTTTAATGCCTGACATAAATTGTTATTTGTTTTGGGTGAGTAGCCATTTATCAGACTGCTTTACAATTTGTAGCATCTTGTTCACTGAGTCTTAAACTGCCTTACACAAATCCATTCATTAAGCCAATAAATGTCCTTACAAGATCAGAGTCAGTGGTACTTAGTTTGTCAGATGAGCAAAGTGATCCTTAAATGAGTTAACTATTCCAAGGTTTGGGGGTGGGTAGTGGTTATATCTTTTGCTTTTCTTTTTGAGAATACACAACTTCTCAAATTCACACTACAGTCCCTTAGATTCCCGTAGCTAGTCCTTTACAGTTTTGTTTTATTATTTCTATCCTTTTTGCCTAAAGAAAAAAGCTCTGAGGTAGTTTATAACATTCAGATGCATATAAAATGGATGATCAAATTTTAAAAAGGCAGATCAAAAACCAATTAGGAGAAGCAAGATAGAGATTCCTGGCATCCAGGGAGGTAACTCAGTGCAATTCAAGATTACATTTACCTTGCATCTTTTGAGATGCCAAGACTTAAAAATAAATGCATCAGGTCATATAGTTATCATTATTCAATTAAGAAAGTGTACATATTTGAGAGAACTACTTTTTTTCTGTTCCTGAATTTTAGGAGAAATAACATTATGGACAATGTCTGACTGTTGTTTACAGAAGGTGTAGAAATAGTCTTTAAATATAAATTTTCCTATACCAATCTGGTAAAAGACCATGGATATAATATTTAGTTACAATTCAATGAAGGTATTACCATGCAGGTAATGATCATATTAAATTGTAATATTTATTGAGCATTTGTATATGTGATACTTTATGTGTATTGTCTTGTTGAATCCTCAAAATGGTCTTTTGAAGGAGAGTTTAGCAACTGTATTTTACAGACAAGGAAATTGAGACTCAAAGACATCAGATATCAAGCCTAGGATCACATAAATGAAGGGGCAGATGACAGATTTTCATGTGTCCTAATGACTCCAAGTTTAGTGCTTTTCCCAGTATAGTCTGTTACAGGAATAGAGTTTAGAGAATCTAAAGCAGTTGTTCTCAACTGGGGGTGATTTGACAATATCTCCCTGGAGACAAAATGATTGTTATTCTTGTGGGCCACTACTGTCAGCTCATGGATAAAGCTCAGGGATGTTGTTAAACATCTTACAATGCACAGGACAGCCACAGCAAAGAATTATGTGGCCAAGAATGTCAATAGTGCCAAGGTTAAGAAACCCTGCTCTGAAGGATGGTCAACTACATTGTCCTTGCACTCTATCCCTCACCGTCATATATTTTATGTAAGTTTTGGAAACTGCTGAAATGCAGTCAATTCAGAATTGAATTTTCTGGCTTAATATGCCAGTTTTGTTTTGGGGATTAAATAACTTTTCATTATGTTTCAGATAACAGATAATACAGGTTGAAAAGTTAATTTTTGTTATCAAAATGGAACAGTCTGTAATATCATCCAGACAGGTCATTTCCCTTCTCTTGAAGAATATGAGTGCTTGTAGGCAGGGCTAATTGTTTTTCTAAAGTAGAAACTTTGAATCTATTTAAACTGTGGAATTGGTATTTACAGAATCTGTACCATAAAGCTAGAAATTATAAGACACTTCAAATGAAGTGTTTCCAATTGGTCTTCTTGACCATGAAAAATTATAGAATGATTTTGTTTTAATAGAGCTGCATCCTGGTATGTTCATAGGGCTAAGTTATCTGAGTGAGCTGGCCTATTAAGTGATTTTAGTTTTAGTGAAGTAAGTTGATGCTCAGTTTTCCTTTCTGAAAATAATTACCCAACAGGCCAGTGCTTCACTCTATCCTACTCTTCATTTTCTTATACTTTTTGCTTTCCAGTTATTACCCTCTTGATCTTTTCCTTTTAAAATTCAGGTCATCCAGTTTTTAGCACCTAGGTGGGTCATATGTTAAAAATTAGTTGTGATTCCTTTTGGCCAAGTGCAAAGAATTACAGTGTATTTATTGTGTATATGACACAGCTCTTCATCATATGTACTGAATATTCTTATGAAAGTCTCAGAGAGTCAGGCCTGTGAATGTTTAAAGTTGAGCAGATCAAGCGAGTTTGCAGTACTATCTCCACAGGGCTCCCTTTGCAGAGGCACAGTAGGTCTATTGGGGCTTGTCCTAATTCACAAGTGTGCCACTCTTCCTTGTTAGGACAGCAACACATTTTCTTGAGTGTGCCTTTGCTGCTATCTCACTAACTAGGGAATGGATTCACCATCCACTCCTTATTTTAGATGCATAATATACGATCCATGGTATAGCACAATTGCAGTTTCAGGCAAGATGTACAAAGTATTATAAATAGCAGGTGAGTTCTTTATGGGTATACTTTGTATATTACTCTCTGTGAAAAATGATGTGGAGTTCTTGGCTAGTATGCTTAGTGCCTTGTATGGTGCATTGGTTTAATAAATGCAAGAAAAAATTTACCCACAAACTCTTGAGCTGACAGTTTTCTTGATTTTAGTATACTTATATCCACAGTTACATTAATGCTTGCTGTCTGCCTCTCACTTTTATCTTACCTTCTATATTAGAGTTTTCCAGAGAAAGAGAACCAATAGGCATTTAAATATCTATATCTGTCTGGAAAAAGTTTTATTGTAAGTTGTTTGTTCATGCAGTTATGGTGGCCGAGAAGTCCTGTGATCTTCCATTTAGAAGCTATAGAACCAGGAAGGCTGGCAATGTAGTTGAAGGCCTGAGAACCAGATACCCAATGGTATACATTCCAATTTGTTTCTCAAGGCTTAAGAACAAGGAGCAATAAGTATGAGAGACAATTGATGTCCAAGCTCAGACAATTTGGCAGAGAGCAAATTCAATCTTTTGCCTTTTTGTTCTATTCATGCCTAGGAGGGATTAGGTAATACCCATCCACCCTGGGGAGAGTCACATGGCTTTACTCAATTTCACAATTCAATTACTAATCTCTTCTGGAAACATCCTTACAGACATATCTAGAAATTACACTTTTCTAGGTAGCTGGGCATCCTGTGGCCCAGTCAAATTGACACAGAATTATCCATCACACCTTCCATGCACCAAGGTTCTTTTCTCACCTCCTCTTTTTCTTTGAATCTGTCCTTTTTCCTTTTTCAGTTAAAACTGATCTGGGTTCTCTAATTCTGACAGCCCTTTCTATTTTAATTGTGCTGTATCAACTTCTTCCACTCTTATTTTTTTACCATTGGTTAGTAGACATATTTGGAGAAGCATTATACATAGTGGTTAAGTTCTAAGCTCTGGAGATAGACTATCTGGATTTGGTGTTAGATATGATAAACTTCTTGTCAGCCATGTGACCTTGTGCAAGTTATTTAACTTCTATGTATCTTTGCTATCTCATCTATAAATATGGCACCTTTCTCTGATAGAGCTGTGATGATTTAAAAAGTTAATGTTAAGCAGTTGAAACAGTTACTCATGAATAGTAATCTCTCACTAAAAATTCAATTGTATTAAAACAGAAAAATCCTGAGATGACAGCATTCTTTAGAGGTGGTTGTTTTAGATTTTTATCTTCTTGTATCTTGCTTATAGCGATGCACTGAAAATGAGTGAATGAAAATATTAGTTGCATCAGCATCCAATAGTGGGAATTTCTCTGCAATGTTAAGTTCCATTATCTTTAAACAAAAATTTCTTCCCCTCATCCCTGCTCTGTTGGGAATCTAGCCACTGTTGGCTCCATTACAGAACTGACATCATCCTGGCTTGGAAAGATTTTAAAAGTCAGATCTATCACAGTCGTAAATGAACATTCTTTCTTCAACCCAGCAGCTCCACCTTCAAGGACCTAGAGGGCAACAGCCTGAAGGATAGTGGACATGAGGAGAGTGACCAGACTGACAGTGAGCATGATGTCCAGAGGAGCCTGTATTGTGATACTGCTGTCAATGATGTGCTGAATACCAGTGTGACCTCCATGGGATCTCAGATGCCTGACCATGGTAAGGGTTGACTGATTGTAAGTTACAACAATAGACTCCAAAGAACTCAGAATGTTTGCAGGCACATTTTACTAATTTAATGAATGTGGTATCAAGTTATCCACTAAGTTCATAACTCGGCAGCACCTACAGCAGAATCTAGTCAGATTCTTCTTCTGCTTCCCTGAATGATTCCCTCAGGATCATATACTGTTTGGTCATTTTACAGGATAACACCATATACATATTGCGTGCATTCACTTCAAAAGTAACTGCACTGAGCGAGCACACAGGAAATGAGCAGATGCCTTCTCACCAGGAATAAATGCCTCTTTTTGCTATGGTGCCTGAATTCAGCTGATCAATTGAGTTGCATAGAACACAACTCTAATGAGACCAGAGGGGTAGGTTTTATTTCCCAATCAGGCTAGTTAGATTTACCAGGAGAGACACTGTTCTCTGACTACAGATTGTGTGTGCTCTTTACTGAGGATTGAAAGTACTGAATTTCCCATTTTGTCTGGCTGCCACATGAATCCATGCCATCAGTCATAGGGGAGACCAGGGCAAGAGAATGCAGCTGAATCAATGTAAAACATTCCACTAATGTGGAAAGCACATGTCAGGAGCAGCATCCTCATGTATGAAGAAGGATCTGTTTTTGTGAACTCAGCCACACATCCCTCAGCAAGAAGCACTATTTAAAATTATGCTAGGCAGAAACCAGGATATAAAAGCATTAGCAGAGTTCAGGAAGGCAGAATGTTCAGATGGACTTGGGCACAAATGTCATTTTCAATATTTTACTGATGCAAACATGCTGTGCAAACAGCCTGTCCTTTTCAATTAAGAAGTATGAATTCAACTTAGTGTTTAGGCTCAGTGAAGCTTCAGAATACTTGGCTATGTCTTAGAGAAGCTAGGCTCAAGCTCAGCTGGAAGTCTTACTGCTAAAAGTCTTAAAGACGAGGAAACAAAATATGGTGATTATGTGCTGGTCTTCAGCTGTTTCATTTCACTGTAAACATCATTAAATGCTTTTGTTTTGGTTTTGAAAATGAATCAAAAAATGCATGATTCACAAAACAAAATGTTTTCTATGGGAAAAGTAGTCACTGTAGATTTTATTAAATTGCTAATCCATTCCCTCCCCAGCAGACCCAAGTGTCAAAGTCTATAATATAGAGAGGTCACTACCAATTATTCACTGCTGCCTTCCCTAATTGGTGAGTGGTGACATCTGCCGAGATAATATACTTTCTGGCAATCCTTACTATGACTAAGGATAAAAAAAATTAAACATTTATATAACTGAAACAGGAGCAATTTAATTCTCAGAGGATTAGCAGTGTGTCACAGGATGCAGACAGATATGTATCGTTTACTCCGTGCATGTGTCTCAAAGAAATGCTTTTTCATTTATATCAGAAAGGGTTTTAGTTAGATGCTCTGTGAAATGAAATGACTCCAGGAAAAGAAATAGTCATAATTGATTCTCACTTTATGCCTGGCTAGAACAACATCTTATAAGTGGACTGTAGCTAGACTTTCTGTTTCTTACAAATGGGATGCATTATATATTGTGTAGATTGGATAATAACGAGAATATTCTAAAGCAAGATGTGACAGTATCCCAAGATTCTCCTATTATAAGAGATGATTAGACACACACACACACACACACACACACACACACATGCACAGATGTACTTTTTGCTGTTCCATTTTGGCAATACTTCTTCATTTGTTTCTCAGTATTTGATTTGCAAATGCATGTTCATTATTTTTCCCATTATTCCAGCAGTGGCTGAACTTTGAGCCAATCCTTAGGTTGGTTCTTTACAACTTGAGTGGCTAAAATTTATGTATGAAGGTCTTGTTTACATAGTCTGTACCTTGTGATATCCCACTACTTCTGAAGCTTTCCATAATGATATTTAATTGTATGTCCCAAATCAACTCTAGGCTTGCCACACAGATTGTGTCACCACAATCTTGGGTTGATTATTACTACCTCAAAACATAGCAACGATTCCAGCAATTAACATTTCATAGATTTACTATCTCAACCTGCACTCACATGGTAAGTGTATTTCATTTTATCCTAAGGAACAGTTGTGGGAATGCAGTTGCTGGTGAATCTACCATACATGCCTGATCTTGAAGTTCTCAGCCTAAACTTTGATCCTGATATTTCTTTTGGTTCTGCTAGAACCACTCCAAATTTGGCCTAGATTCACCCAATAGAGTGGACCTTATATCATTGTATTGAGTAGTTTGGTTCACCCTGGATATCCTATCTGTGGCTCTATGACATTTCTAATTTCAATATTGATACTGCATCTTCCTTTGCATGTAAGTGGACATGTAATTGATAGAAAGTCTCAGAATTTTCAAAATTAAGAAAATTTTCTGCATCTGTTCATTTTTACTTGAGCAGGAATGGTTTGTTCAGTGATCTATTATTGTGTTGCTAGTGTTCAAAGAAGTGATACAAACTGTATTTGTTCCTCCTTTTCTGAGAGACACTGGGCCCTGTGCTTCTTCACACTGCTGAAAGTTCCTCTGGGATTTGTACTTATAACTATACTATACAGTAGCAGAAGAATGCTAAGTGTGAATGCTAAGGGTACTTTATGACTTATGTAAGGGCCCAAGTGTCTTAAGTTTCAATAACTATTCTCTGAGAACTTTACAAGCCATTGGAATTCAGAATCAATAGTTTCAATGAAGGAAGTGGAATATGTAAAAGACTTTTTAACGCAGAGGCCAAAGTTCAGGTATTTAGTCATTGATAGTTCGGATTGTTTTGATTACCCCATCCAAACTCTGATCTACTCTGATCTGAGCTGGATCAGAGTAGAGATAAGAAGGAATGATAGGAATCTCTGCTTTCTGTTTTACTTTCAATCCTGGCATCTCTCTTAACATGTCTAAAACCAGGTCAGTAGGTTGACGAACTAGTTGAACTGAATTTTCTGGTTGCCAGCTGACTGAATTACAAACTTATTTGTCATCCACCATGCTCAGGAATTTATGTCTCTCCCTAGTTCAATGGCTTTTATCATCATGGCTTCCCAGAAATGAATGCGAATAAATAACTCTTTAACTTGTGCTTTTTTAACTGGCACATGGTACTGCTTAAGATGCTATTTCCCAATAGCTCTCAGAGGACCTTGACAACAAGTAAATGTGGTCATTTTGAGCAGGTTTAATGTCTCATTTGGAGCTTGAGAGTCACAATCAAATCTTCCCTCCCTGAATTTATTTGGTAAACTGACTACCTTCTGGTGGGAATAGGAATTTTGCCTCATACAATTCCTACAGGCAAATCTCTAGGAGGAGCAATTGACAAGTAGGATGGTCAGAGGTGCCAGAAGCTCATGGGTTTGTTGCATGATTTTGGATATGACTGAGTTTGAAATTCTTCCTATCCTGGTTATTTCCGAGTTGAATAGTGCTGAAGTTAATAGACTTCTGGCTCCTCCTTGCTTCTTTGCATGACCATTTATGGTGACTTGGATATTCCATTATGCTTACTTAAAAATGCAGTCCTGATATGAAATTGGGGTTTTGGGGGATCATATTGTAGAACTGTACTCTAGTCCCAAGTCCAACTAATTTGCTCCAAATCATACCCAGTCTCTTTTTCCTTATGATTTTAATTATTGATTATAAATTCTTCAGTTGAGAAGATGACTCTAATTGCTCTAATATGCACCCAATTTGGAGTTCAGTACACACTGAATTGATTTCCCTCCCATGTTAATTGATACCAAATGGAAGCCATGTACAGAAATTTGCAGTAACATTTATCTCCTTTTCACATCTGAAAGAAATATAATGATTCTTTATTTCTGGAAGTGTAGGTTTTTCTGGATTTTACTAAATTTGTTTTTTTACCAATCTTATCACCTAATATCATTCAACATATTTTCTGTGCAAAACATGGATTCGAAGAACTCGATCTTTGCCTAATGCAATTGCTGCTACAAATTAGCCATGAAGGGAGCTGAGGTTGTGGCTCAGTGTTAGAGCACTCGCCTAGCACATGTGAGGCACTGGGTTTGATCCTCCGAACCACATAAAAATAAATAAATAAAATAAAGGTATATATACATGGAGTAAAACTTATAAAAATTAGCCATTAAAATGTTCTATAGTCTGCATTCTACCCATAGTATAATGTTAACCACAGGTGTATTAAGCTGTTTACACTTTCAACACTATACAATGTGCAATTTCATTTTCTCTAGCCTTTTAATGAAACTGTGATTCAGTGACTAAATATCCCTTTCTTTATCCTTTTACCTATCCCCCTGACTCACCTTCCACCTCACTAAATTTCCAAACACTCATTTCAATTAATCTCTTGGCAAAATAGGGAGTTCTCAATGGAGAATATTTTGTGACATTGCAAAGCAGTGTGCTGCTGGGCTCCAGAAATGGTAGCATAGACCAGATGTTCATAAAGTAATTGAAAATTCCATTTTATCAGAATAGCATTTGCTGTCAAAAAGTTTTATCTTTACTTCAACAAAGAGGTTGATTAGATCCCCCTGGACCTGAATTAGCATCTTTTAGGCTAGATATACTGTTTTGCAATTCATGCGGTTATTTCTTCCCTAGTTTTGCTCATATAGAATTTTTTTAAAAATGTCTTCATTCTCTTGAAAATATACTGAGTGAAATGTTTAATTATTTGAACATAGGTTTGTGTATACAGTGTTTCTATGTGACTTTCAGATTCTTTCATCCTGCCTCAAGTATTACTAATACTAGCCAGGATTAATCTATTTACAGATATACCTTATTCATTTATTCAACAATATTTTTGAGGGCTCACTATGTGTTGGGCTCTGGGAAGTGTTATTCACTGTAAGCAATTATCTTTTTACTTTGGCTTACCTGGGGTTTATTGAGATGACCAAGTTCACCTGAATGATAAAATAAACAATTTTCATTTTAAAGACCATAAGAATAGGGCTTGCAACTATTAGAAAATTTGTTAATATTGTACCAATAAAGAAAAAAAATGAGAAGACTATTGCAAATAAGGTCTTATTTTCAATAAGAATATCATGAAAATTCTTCCTTGATGTTCTAATTTGAACAGTATTACATTAGCAAACATCTTAAAAAAACATGCCTGCTTTGAGGTTGAATTTCCTGCTCAATTTTGGTTAATTTGACCATAGAATGGTAGGTTTAATCTCTGATACACCCAGTTCCTTTTCTGGTTTAGAGGCATTCAATGGTATTCAATGGCTAGTCCCTCTTTGCCTTCGATGCCTGGAAACTTAATCCTTTCCCAATCTCAGCAATTTCTGTAGGAAGAGATGTGACATTTGGAGCATTGTTTATTTCGACTACATTGCTGCACCAGGTAATTGGATTCTTTCCAAAGCATTATTTACATTTTATTGACAAGACAGTTGCTTGAATAAAAAGTTGTTCTTAATTAATGGAAACATCTATGCTATTAGCAGTTATTTGCTAGCATTTTATTGGTATGGTTATTTTGGTTAGAGAATACTTTCAGGACAATTCACCATAAGTTTTTTCATAAAGTACATCAGGAATAATACCACCTGTTCATTTGCTTTCAAATAGACACACACACACACACACACACACACACACACACACACACACCAATTTGTATGTGTAAATGTTTTTCTGATATCCCCTTGGAACTTTTAGTTGTCTCATATTTAAGGTCATTTTAAAATTTGCTGTTGCTATTTATTACCTGTGGTAGGGCTGGGCATGGTGGTACACACCTGTAATCCCAGTAGCTCAGGAGGCTGAGGCAGGAGGATCACAAGTTCAAAGCTAGCCTCAGCAAAAGTGAGGTGCTAAGCAACTCAGTGAGATCCTGTCTCTAAATAAAATAAAAAATACTTCTGTGTATGTGACTCAGTGGCCGAGTGCCCCTTAGTTAAATTCCCAGTACCCTCCCCCCAAAAAATTAAAAAATTAAAAATTAAAAATTATTACCTGTGGTGAGGGATTGACTATTTGTCAAGAAAATGAATGCCATGGGCTTTTTTTTTTTTGACTAGTTGACACTAAGAATGTCTATGTTTCTAAATACTTGGAAAGCATTGGAGCATGGAGACTATATAAAGGGAGCACACTGAACAATTAAGAATTTCATTCTCTAGGAGTTTATGGCGCAGTAGCACAAATGGTCCAGTATGGAATAGGCTACATAGGATCAGTGAAGAAATTAATTAAGTTTACTTGAACTAGAAAACAAAACACATTTAAAAGGAAACTTTGGTGTAATGGAATCCCATTGACGGAATTGTGGAAGACAGTTGCCAACATGGTATGCTAGATAAAATTATGCTCTATTTTGGTGATTTGCTGGGTGAATGTTTTCCAGTTGCTGCATGAAAAAGCAAATTCTGTAGGCCATGATAAATAGGGATACTGCTAAGAGGATAATAGATGAGAAAAAAGTCAAGTTGTCTTATGGGACCAGATCATGTAGATTGCTTCATATGCTCAAAAAGCCCTTTGAAATAGCAAGATCATTATCTTCTTTGAGTCTTTCTTTTTATATAATATTATTTCTGTCCTAAGATGGTTAAGAACCATAAATAAACTCCATCAGGATGGAAAAACCTGAATCTAAACATGGCATTTAAGAATTTATAGAGTACCTTTTTATTTTTCCTCTAATCCCTTTATTATGAAAGAAATATGGGGAATTAAATCCAGTCATCATTTAAGAAGCCACTTAAATCATCATACCAAAATTCTACATCATTTATTTATTGTGTAGTCAAAATACTTGTGAGATGGCTTTCTTCCCTTACCATAGATGATTTTTGTCATCCAGGGTTAGGGTTTGCCCAGGGATTTTTAATCTCTTGTCTTCACTAGATGTTTTATTTTCAGTAGACTTTGAGCCAAGAAAAGCTCATTTGATACATCCCTTTTTTCATATGGAAGTCCTTTTTTTCCTACAAAGTTTGCCCCCAGTAAAACTGCACTCTGGAAAAAACAACTAAGCACCAGATCAGACAAGGTTTGACAGGCATTTAGGTCCATTAGAAAAGTTGCTTTTCAAGGATGTATGGACAGGTTCTTCTGGAGATGTTTTGAAAGCTCTCACATAAAAACTTGGTAGCCTTAATTGATTGTAGCAAGGCAGCTTCCCAGGCATGAGTTTACAAATTTAAATCTAATGCCAGAGATTTATTTCCCAATTTTATGTGACTCTCTCTCCATCTCTAAGTCACATAATCTAGGTTTAGGTCTTGGGTGGTCATTTATTTATTTATTTGTTGAGGATTCTGGGGATTTCTGGGGATTGAACCCAGTGGTATTCTACCACTGAATTACATTCCCAGACCTTCCCTTTTTATTTTTCTCTTTTGATAGAGGGTCTTGCTTTGTTGCCAAGGCTGGCCTTGAACTTGCAATCCTCTTGCCTCAGTGTGTGAAGTTACTGGAATTATAGGCATATATCACTGCACCAGTCTTAGATGGTCTTTTAAAGTTCAAGGCAGATGGACAAAACTGACTCTTTTGCAACTGGGCAGAATGTAATTCCATAAACCAATCAATTACCATCTCTAGAGAATACAAAGCAGTTATTGACAATTAGGGCTAAAAAGATTAATGATGAGGTAGGGTCCATAGTTGGTCTGGAACAAATCATTTGGCTACAGATATGGGTGTGCAGGTAACAAAATGAAAAGGTACTGTGGGATTTGGGGTTTTATGTCAAATGCTGGACTTTATATAAAAAATATGGGTCAAAGATCTACTGTATGGTTGTAGGTATGTGAAATATGGTGTTTAGCAGAGACTGAAAAGTAATGAATCCAGAAGGTGCTAAAGGAGTTTATCCGAATATGAACTCTTTGTGGCTGAATTCACATTGTCAAATGAGGTTGCCTCTTGAGAGACAGTTTGTCTCTTAAGGGTGCTCGGTAATCAGAAATAATAGTTCTAGTCTGTTATCCTTCGTAACAGATTAGACAACAAACAGGCAAGTGGTTAAATATGAAAGAACAGACAACAGTGTCTTATTGTAAGTTTAGTTCTTTTTAACTTTGGTAGTACCCAGTTTAATAGCTTTTGAGACTCTTTAGTTTCCTTGGTTTACCAGGAAGTTTTTTACCCTGACTGAAGTTAGAACCCCTCACACAAGTTTCTTTGCCTCTATTTAAATCAGCTAAGCCCTAGAGTATTCCTAAATTGTAGTCTAGTATCTAGACTTTAAGTGATGCAGGAGTGTAACTGTAATCTGGTTTGAATAAAAATATAACTTTTATAATATGCCTTTTAAGGTAGAAACCTGTAGGCATACACTGCTCTGATTACCTGGAAAAACTTGGTAGCCTTAATTGATTGTAGCAAGGCAGCTTCCCAGGCATGAGTTTACAAATTCAAATCCAGTGCCAGAGATTTATTTTCCAACTTTGTGTGACTACTCTCTCCATCTCTCTCATCCCATACTCTCTCCCTTTTTAATAGGTGCTGGACATCTTGCTTTCTTCCCTCTTTTTTTAGTCTGTATAGAGTTTCTAACCTGTGTGAACAAGAGTCTTTCCCTTTTAGTACACAGAAGAGGAAAAGAGGAATGATGTAGGTTCCAAGATATTTAGACTGGTCAAATGGTTCCAAGGCATCACCACCTGCTGTTTTTAATCATTAATGAGGCTGTCAGTTGCTCTAATCTGGGAGGTGAACCAAAAGAGTGGTTTTGATTTTAATTTAATTTAAAAATCAGCTTATTGAAACAAAAATGCCTCCAGCTTGTAAGAGTCAGGTTGTACACTATTGACAAACCAAAGCAAGTCAGAAGCAGAAGCTGAGCCGTCACTCATATGTAAAAGTAAACTATTTTAAACTTGGAGAACTTTTATTATTATCATCTTTAGCAAGAAAATTTAGTCCTTTTAAATCAAGGAGCCATTGTATTCTAGAGATATGCTGCATATAAATATTTCTTCCATTTGTTTTCTGAAGAAAACCCAATGGACAAAATGTTTAAGGACTTTATAAATGCCAGAACACAAATCGATAGCAAAGTCCAGAGTGAACCCAAAGTGCAAATTCTTTTGCTTGATTCAATGCCCATCAGACTCTTTCTACATTTTAGAAAAGTTGAGTGATTATCTTTGAGTACTCTATTAAGTTTGAATTTTCTTACACTGGATAATTTTGTTTAGTGGCAAGATGAGAATTCAGAAATACAGTGCCTATACACAAAGTGAATTTTAAAGATGTAGAGCCAGACCTTTGTTTGTGCCAACTGTCAACTGAGAAGGCTTCATTATGTCTCTCTGAGCTTCACCAAACACTTCAGATTTATAATTGATGTCAACTGAAATTGAAGGCAACGAAAACCTTCCTTCTTTGATTGTAGAAAACATTACCTTACTGTTGGGTGCTAGTTAGCTGGAGGGTTGTATCAAATCACACTAGCCTTCTGCTAACACAGCAAGTGAGCACTTCCTGAATTCAGCTGATAATCAATCTATGCAGCTAATGAGTCTGCAAACATACTGAGCCGCTGGAGCTGGCACCAGGAAACCACCACTCCTAACTAACCATCTCTTATTAACCTTTTGGTGTTGCCTTTGTGATGTTAATTAGAGACCCATAAAGCTATCTGCCCTGGATCTTTGGTTTAAAATAGAGTTTTCAAAGAAACACAGTCCACTTTAAGGCTTCTGTTTGTGTAGTGTTTCCTCTTATGAAGGAAAATGACTGACTTGCCATTTAAATCAAGTTGAGATGATTAATCTGTAATGTTCTGGTAATTAAAATGCCAGAAAAAGTTGCTGATGCAGTTGGTATAATTTATAATTCTCTCCAGATTCTGGTGGTACTGAAGTGGGTGGCAGATGTTTCCACCACTGTTATGTGTTGACGGTCTGAAGGTACCCATTTCCAGGCTGTAGTCCTGTTTGCCAGACTGCCTGTCTGCCTTCTGTTTTGGATTGAATTCCTCTAGATTTTGCTTGAGGAGTGTAAGAGGTGTGTTTTGCTTCCCTTCTGTGGGGTGATGAGCCAAGGAATAAATGTTGTACTACTACTGGGAAGAAAAAATGTCTTCTGAGTTGAAGCACTGTTTAACTCAAAATTATCTGTTATCAAATAGGCACACCCCAAATTGAAACTATTCTATTTGTATGATGAAGATGGAGAAGCAGCATTATTTGCTCCTCTAAGTCCCCATCTCACTCCCTCTTTGTTAGTGTTTACACCAGGAAGTGTTTCATTAAACAAAGAGCATTATAAGTGTTTCAAGCATGTTGGACCCATGTGTTCATCCTGTGTTTTTGCTTATCGATCTGCACCTTTTAGTGTCTTACTTCTCTTTTATTCTAAATAAAAAATCTCCATCATGTCGGATTAGCCCCCAACTTTGTAGTGCAAGAATTAAAACCAAGAATCAATAAATGGGATAGATTCAAACTAAAAAGCTTCTTTTCAGCAAAAGACACAATCAGTGAGGTGAATAGAGAGCCTACAGAATGGGAGCAAATCTTTACCCCTCACACATCATATAGAACACTAATCACTAGGATATATAAAGAACTAAAAAAACCTAACACACACAATAAAACAAATAACCCAATCAATAAGTGGGTAAAGGAATTGTACAGACACTTCTCGGAAGAGGATATACAATCAATCAACAAATATGTGAAAAAAATGTTCATCATCACTAGCAATTAGAGAAATGCAAATCAAAACTACTCTTAAGATTTCATCTCACTCCAGGCAGAATGGCAGCTATCAAGAATACAAACAACAATAAGTGTTGGTGAGGATGTGGGGGAAAAGGCACACTCATACATTGCTGGTGGCATTGCAAATTGGTGCAGCCAATCTGGAAAGCAGTATGGAGATTCCTTGCAAAACTTGGAATGGAACCACCATTTGCCCCAGCTATCCCACTCCTCAGTTTATACCCGAAGGACTTAAAAACAGCATACTACAGGGACACAGCCATATCAATGTTTATAGCAGCACAATTCACAATAGCTAAACTGTGCAGCCAACGTAGATGCCCTTCAACAGATGAATGGATAAAGAAACTTTGATATATACACAAAACTTTGATATATATGAGCAAAACTCTGTTCTTTTCTGGTGGTGTTGACTCTGTTTTCCCTTCCCTGTGTCAAAAAATGTACACCTCAGCCCCCAGGGTCTCTCTTTCCTCTTGGTTATCCTCCTTCTCTTGCCCTACTGCTCTTAAATGGCTAATGGGTGGCAGACATCATTTTGATCTTTCTGTTGTTGTTGTCATTCCCACCTCATGCCCAGACTTTCATTAAAAAATAAATGAGAAGATGCATTTTTCATTTCTAGTTTTCTTCTAAAAAGTCACCCTGCAAAGGATCTCCTTTTCATTTTTCCTAACAAAAGGCTGAAAAATGCCCAGCTCCTACCTGAAAGGTCACATCTCCTTGCCATATGAATGAGCTCACAGCATGTCCATGGGGACACTGTCATCTGAGAAATGATGGGAATTTATGTGACTTTGGATTTCTGCCTCTTTTTGTAGTGGAAAAATGACTTTGTTAATGATTGCAAAAAAAGACTTAAAATTTTTCTCTATTTAAATCCCAGGAGAAAGCAACTCAGATTCACAATTGATAAATGGAAAAACAACAACAAACTTTTGTACCACTGTTTTGTTTAAAGCTGTTTGTTTTTAAGTAAGTTAGATGTCTAACCTTCACTGGTTTTAGGGTGTTGAATCTAGCCGGCAGGCTGCGGTTTTGTGACATAAAATATTTTGGCTTGTGAGAGACCTTATGACATGTTTCTGTTTGATATACAAATGGGAAGGAGGGAGGGGAAACATGCACACAGACAGAACTGTGGGCCATTATGGATATGCAAAAAGAACTTAAAACACATGCAAAAACATCATGGTTTGGAAAAAGGCAGATTCATTGTGAAAATAACTTTCTTTCATAGCTTGAATATTGAATTCCATGATGACAATGTAAATGGAAGTATATAACTCTTGCCTTCCTAAAAATTCAAGTCCATATGATGTATGAATAGTCCAAAATCATTTTGGTCCCTAAAATAATTTAATGTCATGTGGCCTAATGGGAAATGAGAATTCTAACTTTTACTCTAGTATTTGTTCATCATATAGCCTTGGGCAAGTCACTAACCTCTTAAAATCTCAATTCATATATTTATAAGTGGGATGATGAACAATGTTGGTAAGATCAATAACCAAACTGATATTTATATATGTGCAGTAGCTTTTTCCAGTACAGTATAATTATGAATCAGATAGCTAGTGTTTTCTTTCTTTTTTTTTTTTCATGCCTTCCTCCTTGACCTGTTGACCTGAACACTTTGATCTCAGCATGATCTGTTTTAGCAGCAAGGGGACTGACTTGAGAGCCAAGGTTTAGCTTCTCATTACATTCCACAAATGAATATTTGTGTGACTATAAGTGAATTGCTTGTCTGTCTAGTCTTTGTTTTTCTCATCTACAGAATGCAGGATGTTGGTGGTACTTGCCTTATAGGGAGGTTGTTTGGATTAAATGAAATAATATGTATAAAACACTTAGCACAGTGCCTATTCTAGAGTAGGCATTCATAGATGTTGGTAAGATGATACTAATGAAACATTCTCCTTGGTTTTCTCTCTCCTTCTTCATAATTCCATGTCTCTCTTTCACTTTAAAATCAAGGGCAATATTTAAATCCTTTAAGAAGCCTTTCTTGTCTAACACTTAATTCATCCTGAACTCTACTTGGCACACTCTTCAACATCTATGTTTATGATTTGTATGGTGCGAATTCATGTTTTGCTTATTTTTTTTTTAATGCATAATCAGGGGGTTGGTAATTACTGAGTCCCTTTAACTTGTAAGCTTCTTTTATTCTGATTTTGGGTTCTGGGCACAACCTTTTCAAATTCCTGAGCACATAGCCATTTGCCAATGGATCTTAATGAGTGCCATACTCAAGTTAACAGATGGTATGGTGTGCTTGCTTTGAGGGGGTAATTGCTCTTTCATCTTAATTTCCTCCCTTTGGCATTCCTTCCTTGGAAGCTGCTCAATGGCAATGTCATAAAGCTTGAGGTGAAAATCAAACTGAAGTATCAGGTCACTTGTCTGTCTAAAAAAGGCATTACAGTTAAACTAAGAACTAGTGAAGTTCTTCCAAGGGAGAGACTTTTAACCCCAATATTGGGGGCCAGATAATTCTTAAGGGTACAACAGCCTTAATTATCTGTTCATTCTTCCTCTCCTAAGCAAGGTAGTTATTTCTAGTTGATCACTACCTCCATTTTTTCCTTAAAAAAAAAAAAAAAGATTAAGAAGACTCCTCCTCCTTGGCTAATGTGTGAGACCTCTCACAGTTTGTTATTAAATTCTAACACTCGAAGTTGCAAAAGGCTAATTGTACTAGAATCTTTCCCACCCTCTTCCTTCCTTTCCCCCTCACTTTACACAGTATTTCCTTGATGATCATTTAGTTCTTCCTTAAACTTCTCTTTTCAAGTCAGCCTAATTTTATCCCCTTTCCTTCTAGGGACAACTTCTAATTCATTATTGTATTATTACAGAGAGTAGAGATATTTTCATTGAGACTGAATGAAAATTTTTGTTTGGATGTCATGGTTCAGGCTTCCCTTATGAAGTTTTTTATGGCTTTTTAAAATTTTCTATAGTTGTCTTCTTTAATACTTTTCCTCTTTCCCCACAGAGCTGATAGCATAATACTATGAATAAAGAAGATACTCAATGAACAAGTATTGATAAATTCATTTCTCTAAACACTACCAAAGAACACATATTATCTACCAATCTTTGCTTCCCAGGGCAATTCTCATCCACCTCATTTTACAGATGCCAGAGGTGAAATGATTTATTCCAAGACAGGGCACAGATCAAAAAAGAGTTTTTGTTTCTTCCATATATTATGCCATTCTAGGGCATTGTTGCTTTTCCATTTGAAATCTCAAAGGCTGCTGGACTGGCAGGAAGTTTTCATTGTTATAAAAGAGCTACCTCCTCTAGTTTAGAAGAGATGTTGCTTAGGGAAATTGCAATAGAACATAGCAGTTAAACCAGAAAGACTGGGGAGTCAGAAACATTACTGTGACATGGGAGGAAATAATTGGTGTGGCTAACTAGCCCAAGGGGAGAGTTTTTTAGTAACAGGCATCTCTACAGCATTGGTATCTGTACAGATACTGGCCTCTCACTTTGTTTCTTACATTTTACTTTCTGAGTTGGCTTGCTGTTATCCTTGTCACTTGTCATTCCATTGACTACACACTCCCATTGAATCACAACTGTGTCTTCCTTGTTTCCTTCTTTCCAACCTTGATGTCTTCTTACTCAGATTGGTGTCCAAATCTTTTTCTTTCAAAAATACCTGATGAAATTCAAGTCTTTAGCTTCTGCTTCCCTCATCATTTCTGCTGATATGGGCTGGATGTTTTCACTAAATGTCAAAGATTTTATCAGATGGTTCCATTCTTTTTGGGTTATTGGACAGCAAATTTGCTGAGGCCCAGCCTTTCTAGATTGACAGTGGTAGCTGCTTCTTTCCCCTCCCCTCCTTCTTCTTCTTTGGTGCTGTATGTATGGGCAGTTTGGAGATGGTCATTTCTCAGTGATTATGTTTAAAATATGTTTTTTTTACATTGTCAAAATGTGGAACGTGATCACCCTTGACTACTAAGATGCTTCCTATCATTCGCTTCCTTTTATTGTGTTTTTTTCTTGTACAAAGAGTGGGAAAAATTCAATCAAGTTTCTGAATTCAAGTCCTAGATCTGCCACTAACTCCATGTGTGATATCAAGTACTCTGCTTCTTTTCTTTGGGCCCCACTTTTTTTATAGGTATTGAGGAGTTTGGACAGGAGTGATTTATACAGGGCTTACTATTGCTAATATTCTATTACTGTTGTTCATTTAGCATGAAAGGAGTATTGGGAAAGCAGAGCATATTTTGGCTGAATTTTCCCATATTTCTAAAGAACAAGTTAGGGTGAGAAATCTGACTTAGTCATGAGGCTTTGAGTAGTAAAAATCCTTCCATTGTGGAAGGGAAATGAGGATGGAAAATTGGTGGAGCTAGCTTGTGTTAAATACTCACAGCTTCTTTCTCCTCTTTGGCTTTTGTTTGCATATGTTTAACTTAACTCTGCTTTCAAGTGTGTGTATTTTTGTTGGAAATTGTCCTCTTTTCCTTGTACACCCAATTCATGTTCTCATCTTCCTTCTCCCTTACTGAATCATCCATTTCTGAATAGTTTGCAATTTTCAACTTAATTAGGTCTTTCCCCTAAGTGAAGAACACAGCTGTTTCCCCTCTGATGCTTTAGCAGCTGCCTCTTCCTTTCCCAAAATGGAATGATTAGCTCTTTTCTTTGACTTCTTAACTGGCCATTAGTTCAGAACTACTAGCCCATTTCTTGTGAAAGAAGTACCAAATCCCATGGCCAGAGTTGCCCCAATTTGCCTTTGAGGCCTTTTGATATTCTGGGAGCTTAATTCATATGAAGTATGGAACTTATCAATCTTTCAGAGCCCCACTTACCTTATTATCTCCAGTGATTCTATTGTTCAATCATTTGAGACACTGATCCATGAGGAAAACCCAGCCTGGTGTCTCTGATATGGTTTTGATGAAGAAATAGAGAATAAGAAGTCCTAAATGTATTTTGTTCCTGAATTAAATGGCCTTCATTTGTCATGGGGTTGCCAATGATTTCTAAAAAGCTCCCTTGCCTATTAGTCTTTATGTTTTAGTTTTATGTACCAGCATTTAAGAAAGATATTGCTGTTTTTCCCCAGGTGCTTTGACTTTACCCCTTTGGCCTTTAATTTTATCATTCCACACCCATTGCTAATTGTTGGGATTTCCTCTTATTCATTTATGATATCAAGTCAGCTTCTCCACTTATTTCTAACTCCCCTCTCACATAATGCCCCTTGTTAATCAACCAAAAGCACTCAATACTGTGGGTTTAGTATTGCATTTCCAAATGTGCGTGGTGCAGCCTCTTTTTGCTCATTCAATTTAATTCCACATACTTAGCATATTAGGCACATTCATCAATATTTCCTGTTTGAGGTCTGTCTTTTAAATTTGAATGCATTCTTCATGTGGTCCCCGCCACCATTTAAATGATGAGATCTGCAACAGAAATAATAGCTCTGTGCTTAGTAGGAAAAGAAAGCACAGGGTAATTTGTCACATTCTCAGAAGTTGTGTGCAAGGTCCCACCCTTGGCACAATTGTGTATGCAGTGCTGCTGTATCTGACTACACCTTTCCCTTCATCTGGGAGCATAGGCATTGAATGTTGTTGTCTTTGGCTTTTCTTAGTTTCCCTCATCACTAATTTTCTACTCATGGCTCTGCATTCTCAGCCTTTCTTTGCTTGTTTCCTACTTCCCATGCAAAAAGGTACCTGTTCCGTGTTCTGTTTCCCCAAAGCCTTATTTATTTTTAGGGACCTTGAAAACGAACTGTCCTCCCTTTCCAGATAGCATTTATATCTTAATGTAATGATAATCCAAGAAAATAACAGAGGCATTTGGGTCACCAGTGAAACCTGATGGAGTGATGTATTTAAGGTGAGCTCTTTCCTCAGAATCCTTTCCTTCATATCCCAACAGTAGTTAACTACATGGTATAAGAATAATGTAAACTTGGACATCACCTATCCAGAAGAGTTAGAGCTGTCTGATGGATAAGAGTACCTAATGTGTATTGAATTCTTCCTTTGTGCCAGGCACTTTTTAAGCTCAGTTTACATGCCTTTTTCTTTTAATCATCCCAACAATCCCATGAGGTCAGTGCTATTAGTCCTATCTTATAGATGGAAACAAAACCAATAAAGCCCAGAGAGTAAGTTTAAGTAACTTTCATAGGACAGGGCTATGACAGTCTATTAAGACTTAGAGCTGGAACCCTAAGACATTCTTGTTTCAGAGCCCGCATTTAAATCAGGGACTCACACATGCTAGGCAAGCTCTATACTACTGAGTCACATGCCCAGCCCCTAAACCCCACATTCTTTGACCCATGGCTACACTGCCTTTGGGAAAGGGCTGGTGTCCTGTGTGCTTGTATACTTCACTGAGAGGAATCAACTTCACATGTGCTGCAGTGAAGTAATCTGTTCCTTTGGTGAGGAACAGATCTGGCTTATGCCTTATTCTTTCTAGATGCAAGCTTGTCTTTGGGCACAGTGCTGCAGCAGAAAGTTTTGTTTTTGCTTTTTTGCATCCCATAGTTAGCAATGTTAAAGTTTCTTCACAAGTCCCTATGGCTTTAGCTTCTCAGGGATTCTTGCTAAATACCCAGTACCAAGCTTACATTCTATCTTTTCCATACTTTAGGACCATGTAAGGTCTCTCCTTGATATTAGACAGCAGAAGTATGATAGACTCCAGGCCAAGGCAGGGATTCTGTGAAGGGAGAGCAGACTCACACACTCAAGGACCAGAATGGCTAGAAACCCTGCTTTAATCAGGTAGTGCCAGCATTTTCTCTAACAAGACGTTTTTTAAAGGAAGTGATTCAATGAATTGTTTTCTGAGGTGGATGGCTGTGTTTTCAGTTAGTATGGTTTTTCCTTCTGGACTGAGATTTTATTGGCTGCTGCTTACTTACTAGCAGACAGAAATATTCACACCTGTGAGCTGCTGCAATCATGGTAATGAGCATTCTGTTCAGAAGGGGAGCACTCATTCTCTTTTTCAGTAGCCCTTACCCTAACACAGGAAGTTTAATACATTTATTTATTCTTTCAATAAATAGGATTAAATTCAGAGTGAAGGAAGGGACAGTCTTACTCAGTCTTCTTTGCATGATATTCAAGGTCTGCTTAGTTCCAGCTGTGTAAACATGATTGCAGAACTTAGGTATTGTCTAGTGGGGGAGGATTGCAATTTGGGAGAGACACACCATGACTGGGATGGAGCCAGACATTCTTCCACCCACTTCAGTCCACACCCTGCGGGGTTGGCTTGCTCAGCTCCTGGAGTCAGAAGTGAAGATGGGGCAGCTGGAGTTAATTATACTGTTTTATAGCTGCTTATCAGTAAGGGATGAGGACTAGTAAAGAGTTAGTGAAATATAAAATCATATCCTCAATGGTATTCCAGTTATGGCAGTAGGAAACAAAGAAATGGAAGATTTTGGACAAAATAGGAAGCCTAAAATATTAAATGTGGCAAGAAAAATCCAATAAAATCTACTAAAATTGTAGCTGTATTTATATTCCATTTGATTTTCTCTTTGGCCACTGGAAGCAAGGGCAGAGAGATATCATGTTGATTGGAAAAAACTATTGTCATCCTATCTGATATCTGGGCTCAGCTTTGTTCTTGAGATTTGTTTAAATAATGGGTAATTAAATAATGCTTGAGACTTCTGATATATGAGAACTATTAATATGGAAGTGTGATTTTCTATAATAAATACAAATGTTATGGATCATTCTAATTCTTTGTTCCTACCACCACCCACAATTATATACAAAGTTGGCTTTTTCTCAGTTCAGTAGTCTGAGATCTAGTAATTGTTCTGTCCTTCTAAAGAGGCACATGGGCATACATATTCCTGAGATCCAAAGTGTGAGGTTATTTATGAGATATCAGGTATTGTTTGATGCCTCAGATTTTCCAGATTATTCTTGGGGTAGGGTGACTAAGAGTTAACACAAAGGTACTTGGATTCTCACTGGATATGAATGTAAGGACAGGGTCCTGATCAAGAAAGAAAGAAAAACATTGTTTTCAATGCACTTCGGTGTTACTGAATTTAGGAATAATTCAGTCAGTGATATTCAATCCCTTTTTCCTAAGCAGCTCATTTCAAAATGCTGTTTCTGAGACAAAATCTTTTTTACAGGATGGGACTCTCTGCAATGAGAAGAAAAATCTGGGCTGATAGAGTGCACTGAGTTTGAATCATATGAAAAGTGTTTAATTATAAAAAGGGAAATAAACTTCAATGAATTACCATTAATGCAATACTGGAATAGCAGGGAGATAAGAGACTCACTAGAGAGTTCCAAACTGTGATCTGTATACATGCATTCCTTTGCTCACCAGCTGTGGATCCTGAAGAAAGAGAAACATTCCTCCAGAAGACTAGCAGGGCATATGGGGACACCTCCATCTTCCATCACATTCAACTAGGGTGGGGAAGTCCTGTCAGTATTGTCCGTATGGTGTCCCTGGATCTTGAAATTGAGATGCCTATTAGTGCTGTACTGAATGTTGTAATTGTACTATGTGCAGAGTATCCCATAACGCTCAATTCCTGGATTCTTGTCTAAATCATTAGGTGAGAGCATTATGGGTGCCATATAGCATTAGAATTCCTGCAACTAAAAAGGAAACACATTTGGCTTGTACTTTATCCACAATCACTTACACTTAAACTATTGATAGTTGATTGGGATCTGTAGGCTGTTGGCCTGTGCCATGGGACTTCTAAGCATATTTGATAGGTGGAACAGACAAGGAGGCTATAGATTTTGGCAAGCTGTGCTTCCCATTAGTCAGGCTGACTGTATCTGACACAGAGATTCCAATTCACCAAGATGAATTGGTGAATTCCAATTCACTTCTCTAGGCTTTGGCCAATGGCCCAATGATCTTGACATGAAGGACAAGAGAGGACCAGTGTTACATTAGGCTGTGAGTTTCCAATGAGCAAATTATTGAATGATTTACTGAATTCCCCATTGCGTTTTTGGTTTTTGTGTTTTTTGGCAGACACAAAATTCATGGCAGCATTTTAGAATTCGAGGGAATTGAAATATTTAAAGTTTTATTGTATTGTAAATGTTAACCATTACTCCTCTCATAGAGAAATGTGGATTCTCTTTATAGGGTGTGCAGACTATGTAACTGTACATTTAATATTCCTCTTAAGTTTTTCTTGTGAGGGGTGCTGGTAACATATCCTGCTAAGGATGTACCAGACACAGCTGTTTCTAATAATAGGAGGGGCCCTACAGAACAATCCATCTTACTCTAAAGGTTCTTTGGTAGGAAGGAGGAAATGCCCCAAGAGAACAGACATTTTCCATATCAGTGGATTTTCTGGCAGAGACTTGGTCACTTCTATTGTCTATGATTGCCTCCCTATAGCTTTCTTGGTGGTATGAGTTTTTAAGCAGAAGGATTTGCTGTGGTGAAAAAAGGCCACAAAACTGAAGGAAGAGACATGAGGTCTGTATAGGGTGAATGGTAAGATGAGAGGGTATTTTGGTCATGGCAGAGATGAGCTAAACACTACAGAATGGAGATCAGGGAGATGAGATGAGAAGAATGGAAATTAATTCATGAAAGCACTTATTATTTATAGATTGGAATAAAAGTTTTATTGAACAGGGGAAACTTCCTTTATGCAATGTCTGAATATGTTGAAAATTTGTAAAGGCGATTGCATCTTAAATGCACTGGGTGAGTTGACAGCATGCAGGTTGTGGGTTATTCCCCTGGCCTGGACAATCTGCAGGGTGTGGTCAGGAGAAAATAAATACAAAAAGATGAAAGATTTTCTCTGAAGAGAGGTCAAGAGCTTTCTTAAATAAAGATGAGATGTGAGTGTCACCTTTAACTTTCCAAACAACCTCTTACTGAGAACTATCTTAAAGAATTTCTGGTTTCCTCAGTTCCCAGGTAATTTCTGAAATATTTAAAGGCTATGATTAATTTTGCTTTTTCAAATTAAAGTTGATGTATGCTAAAAAATCATTTGGCCAGTTTTTGTCTAGTTGGGTGGTATAGAAGAAAGATGAGCTCTTGTATCAATCTTTATTCCCTCTGTAAACACACATGACCAGAAGGGAAGGCTGTTATTAATGGTAATGCAGACCAGAAAAAAGGCTATTATTTTCAGTCTGTTGAACAGTACAAAAATGCTTCTCAAGCACTGTGTTCAGATGTTTCTTTTTATTAGCCGTCACACAAGGAATTAGACTCATTTCAAACAGTTCATTTCCCTACTCTTGTCTCTGTAAGATCATTACTCATGAGTGGTTTCTTTGTTGAACTATCACTGACCTCTTATATTGGAATGGACAACAGGGTGTTAAAAATATAAACTTTTCAGTTTGCATAAACTCTAGAAGAAGGCGGACAAAGATTCCCCAGGAGAAGAAAATCATTTGTCAATGTCCTTGTTTGTTACTGTCCTATAAGCATTTTATCCAGAAAGCTATGTCAGCATTATAATTCTGTGTAGACACTCTGTGTATGTGTGTGTGTGTCACACACACACACACACACACACACACACACACAGAGAGAGAGAGAGAGAGGGAGAGGGAGAGAGAGAGAGGGAGATAGAGACAGCTGAGAGCTCTTTGAACACCAGCAGGAGTTTTGAAATATCATTCTGCATCTGCCCCACTCATCTTTCCAATGCCTTTCTACCTCTCTGCCACCCACACCCACCAATCCAGGGCCATAAGGATAGATGAAGGACTTGTGCTGTCTTAATATATGAGCAAATGATGATCTTTAGCCCTTTAGCTAGGCACCATTTGCACTGCCAAAGCTGATTATTTTATCTGAAGTTTTAATAATAAACCAGATTATTTGCTGTTCACTAACTGATAGAAGTAAATAAAAAATATTGTAAAGTAAAGGTAAGCAGATAAGGAAGCTCCAGGGCTAAAGAAGGCTTTTCCTTTAAATAATAATTTCAGTTTACTCTTAGAATATTTTTATGCTAGAGTCCAAAATCTTTTATTTAATAAATCTGTACCCTTCCTCTTGTAACTGCTAAATTAGAATCTCAGAGAATGGAAATCAAGCAAGCTTGAATGAACCTTCAAATTCTCTACTCCCAATGCTTTCTTGTTTTCTGTACACAGAACTAGATTCCTCAGGGCTCCTCTCACCACAGTATGACATTCATTCATTAGCCCCGTGTTTCACAAACCTAGCTATGAAAGACTGGCATTTGAACCAACAAGAGACAAATATAATAAAATTGATATGAGGTGCAATGCTGTGAAAAAGAGATTATTCCAAGGGTGTAAAGATACATAATCTACAGATAGGCAGAGCATTTGATTTGCATTGTTTTAATTCGTGAATTTAAATGAGTGTTAAAGATGACGAGGACTTCATAACCCACTTGAATCAAACTGTGAAATATGATATATTAAGAACTATGTAATATTTTGAACGACCAACAATAAAAAAAAAAAAAAGATGACGAGGACTAATTGTGGTGGTAGCATTGGTGTTGAGTGTATGTGTGTGTGTGTGTGTGTGTGTGTGTGTGCTTTCTATGCATTGTTTCCTATGTAAATCTTTCTAGAGCTGTGACAGAGTGTCTTAGCTCATGTAATATCAACCAGAGAGCTTTCTGCTAACCCCATAGGCAAAAGTTTGTGCCAACTCAGAAAGATCCTTTTAGCTGTGGCCCAAATAGATTCCAAGTTATTCCTGATGCTTCAGATGGAGCAGCCATTCTCTCCATCATAGATGAGTTGGATAAGCTGGAGGTCAGGGGTTCATGATGGAACATCCATGTGCTAAAGTCATAAAGGACTTTTTCTTCTTAATAAGAGCACTGGGACAAATGTAGGATGGCTTCAAATTATCAGACTTCTTCAAAGAATTGATTAATTGGCTTCTCTTCTGAATTTGTGCAATTGCTTTTGAGGCAACGCCCTAATAAAGTACAGCTTGCTTTCCCCTACTAGAATGATTAAGTGGACAACTGAAAAAGAATAATTCTATGTAATTTTAAGGAAAAGAACAAAAAAATGAACGAGTATTGTCCATGAAAGATGGATAATGACAAGTAAACATAGAAGGTGGTGTTTGATCCCTTCAATTTTAGTATTCATTATTCATATTTATTATTCATAAATTCCAGCACAAATGTTAGGCTTACACCCCAGTGACACATTTGCATTTTATTTTAAGTTGATTTCTACCTCGTTTTGCAAACAAAGATTTAATGGGTTCAGTTGTCTCTCCCTCTTCCTCTGTTGCTATAGCTTGTCTTTTTTTGTATACTGACTTTTATACCTTTCACACTCTTTATCTCTATCATCCATCACATCCATCTCACTCTCCCACCCACGATTTTGCTCTCTCTTTCTTTTGCTCTCCCTTTCTTAATGTTTTAGGAAAAAAAAAAGATTTCTAACATGGAAAAGTGATATTTGAATGGATTCCCCTAAGGCAATCAATTTACTTTTAATTTGTCTGGAACTAAGCTTTTCTTTGTTGCAATGAAAAAGGATTGAAACTGCTATAAAATTTATTAGCTTGAAGGAAGATATTTGGAATGGATTTTTTTCAATGATTGTGCTGTTTGTTGTACCCAGAAGCAGTGTCATTGCACTATAGTATTCCAGATGGCTGCTGAAGTTATGATGAAATATTGAGATAATGCTATCCTTTTATACCAGGTTTATGTTAGTAACAAAGAGTCCATTCTAGGTACCTAATCCACATTGATTCTCTTAATGTTCCTATTTGCTTCCAGTGATCGTCTCTAGTGATTACTGCCCAGTTGATGACATGACATATTATTCTTTTGAAATATTGCAAGAGACAGTGACTGGCTTAGTTAAGCATTTACTTTTTCATCTGTGGAAGAAGTGATTGGAAAATTATCAATTCTATTTCTTAGCTTTCCCACCAAATCCCACAAATATTTTAGCCATCGAGAAGCTTTAAGGAATCTATAAGTTAAAGTTGCAATATTTTTTCATTGGCTTATATCAAGCATTATGTGTTCTGCAAAACTGAGTGTCCTGGGACTTGACTGAAGGAAGTGTCAGGTCTGGTAAGGGGGACACCAGCTTCTGGGTGCCTTTTTCTAAACCTCCAGCATTAAATTTTCATTATAAAGGGAAGATTTTTGTTCTCATGGACTACATGTACTACCTTCTCTTGCTTTCTGTACCAGCATTGTTTGTGCCATACTTACTACCTGTTTTCTCAGACATCAAGAAGCTCACAGTCATAATAAAAATGTTTTTTTCACAAGCTTATGATGCATTAACACTTTGCCTAATTTCCATGAAAAGGAGAAAAACCAAGTTGCAGACAACTTCAGTTTTAGAGGGGCTTATCAGCCTGATCTAAAGACTAGGTCTTTCCAGTAGCATAACTACCTGTATAATGTGTGAAACAGCTTATTTTTAATCTACACAAACAACTGGTTTGAACTCTTCAGAAAACTGACTAGGTATTGTAGGCATCCTACTGATATAGGCTAAGGGACATTTCTGTGAGTGTCTTAGCATGAAACTCTTGAAAATGGCCTCATGTTGCTCAGAGTTGTGATATCTCAGTGCTCCTCCTTTTAGGGAATAGTTCAGTGGCCCTCTGTGTCATCTCATATTTTACTTATAAAGATGCTTTTTCAAATGGTTTTTAAGCACCTAGATGAAGTCCAGCACTTTGTCATGTAATTTTCTCCATCACAGAAGCCAAAATACAAAGATTCCAGTCTAGTCAATCTCTGCTTATCTCAGTCACTGTCAGCACCTCTTATTTCTCAGTCTCAATTTCCTTGCTCCCCATGCATCAGCACAAATGATTTATACTTATACACATGTTGAAATCTCTTCTTTATGGATCAAATTGAATTGAGCCCCAGTACAAAAATGAAAACTCCAGGAACTATTGTGATTGCCCAAATTGCAACTTAGATTATATGACTGTACATGCAACACTATCATCTATCATAAATATTAAATTCTCAAGCACTTACACTTCAATATGTTTTAACTTTGTCTCTTTGACCAGCTCAGCACTAAAGATTCCATTGAAGATAATTCAATTGCTTTGAATTCTAAAAGGAGCATCTTTTTAATCTGTTTTCATGTTGCACTGGAAGTAAGTGAATTTCAGGTACATAGACTGTGAATGAGGAGAGAAGCCTATGTGCCATTTGGCATCACAGAGGCCAAATATTGGGTGACACTTGTTAACTGATGCTGATCTGTCAAATGGACTAGGACAGGTTGGGGGTTCATCAATCTTTTCAGCTATACTCCCTGTCTCAAAGCTAAAACTAAACTTTACAGAATTCCTGCTCTTTAGTCAGCCATCCTGAAATTGGCAAGCTATGCTAATCAGAGCAGGCTTTTTTGTATCTGTCCTCTCTCTTTATTGGCAAGATCCCTCTTGCCAGCCTTGGGAACTTTTTTCTGTGCCCTATCCCCCTCCCCCCCCTTATCCTTCCCAAGGCATCTCCACTCCCCAGACATGTCTAGTCTTTCTCACCTTGTCAAAACTCTCTGATTTGGGTCCTCTTCACCCAGGGCCCAGCTAAATAATCAAAGAAAATCTGATGATCTCAAATTGGCAATGTATTCTCTTATTTTGATAGGGCTTTTTTTGGGCACTAAGGTTTGAACCCAGGTGAATTACCACTGAGCTCCATCCTCAGCTCCTTTTTATTTTTTATTTTGAGACAGGGTGTTGCTAAATTGCTCAGGCTGCACTCAAACTTGCAATCCTTCTATCTCAGCCTCCTGAGTAGCTAGGATTACAGGTATGCACTACCTTGCCTCCTTTAACAGGCATTTCTTAATGTGTATACCCATATAAATGAAGGATGTGATTTTTTCCCCATGTTACAAGGGCTGTTTTTGGATAGCACTTTTCGGCATCTGTCAAATAATACAGATAGGTATTTCTAATGCCAGTCACAGTTCTGACATCCTACCCTTCCTCCCCGTTGTCTGTTAGAGCATAATACTACAGGAAGGGCTGCAAATAAGCAGGAGGCTAGGGAAGAGAACAAAAAGAAAGCTTAATGGAGAAACTAAAATAGAAAAAAAATGCTTAAGGAAAGGGAAGAAGGTATTGAGAAAGAGACAAGTAGCTGTTTGTAGTATAATTTGTGATTGTTTTTCATTTTAATTAGACTTGCTACAGGATAGTTTGGTGTCATTGGTTCCTGCATCTCTAAAAATGTCTCATCATTCATTGATGTTCCCTTGGATGTTGCACATACTGAGTTCTATTTTTCTGGCTAAAATTTTATTTTAAGAAGTGAATGTGGGCTGGGGATGTGGCTCAAGCGGTAGCACGCTTGCCTGGCATGCGTGCGGCCCGGGTTCGATCCTCAGCACCACATACCAACAAAGATGTTGTGTCCGCCGAGAACTAAAAAATAAATATTAAAAATTCTCTCTCTCTCCTCTCTCACTCTCTCTTAAAAAAAAAGAGAAGTGAATGTAATCCCCACCCCCCCCAAGGCATCACAGACTCTGATGGTTATGGGAAATTGACATTAAGTCTTTATTGAATTTTTGCTAGATGATTAGCAGATACTTTAAAAAATATTTTTAATTTGTTCTTTTTAGATACACATGACAGTAGAATGTATTTTGATTTATTATAGATACATGGAGTATAACTTATTCTCATTAGGATCCCATTTGTATGGTTGAACATGATGTGGAGTTATACTGGTTGTGTATGAACATAGAAAAGTTATGTCTGATTTGTTTAAAATGGTATCTAAACACCCCAAAGAAGCCCAGTTCTTAAGATGTCAGTCAAATCAAAACAAGATATACTATTTGAAGACTAGTAATTCCTGCTTTTCTCCTTTCTTCCACTTTTCCCTCTTTCCTTTCTTCCTTTTACATTGAGCCCATTGCTACTCCACTTGCCTTGTAGTTACATAAACAGGATAGGCATTCTTTCTCTTGCCCCTGAAGGCCTTCAAATGCATTTAAGAAATCTTTCCTGGATATTTCTTTTCTTCACAATTCCCTAGCATATTAGATTGGAATATTAGTTTTGTCATGTATATTTTAATTAGTGAAAAAGTCAACATCTGCAATGGGTCTAAAAGGCTTATCATAGGTCACATTTTGGCCTTTTATTTTATAGGAAATAATGACAATTTTGTTTCATGTCAAAAACAATGCTTCATATTTGAACAACTCGTTCAGCTCAGTTTAGACTTTTCTGCTTATTGTGTTCTTAAATTATCACAGTACACACCCTGTTGACTATTGTTAAGATAGAATACTTTCAGGTACAAGCAAGTATATTTTTAATTGGACATCAAAGCACACTAGATCTCTTTTGCATATCCTGTGCAAGAAACCACCCAGAGGCACTTGACACTTGAACTAATGTTTCTCAAGTTCTACATTTACTTTATTGCCTTTGACAAAGCAACATAGTTTACTTTGCAGGTTTTTATACTGTTTCCTTCAGATAGAATAGTTATTTCTTCTTTTTGGAGTCACATCAGTGGCATAGTTATCTGGGTTGTTGATCAAGAGTCTTTGTTCTTTCTGTACTTTTTTCATTAAATTAAGTTAAACTGTTATTGACTACCTGCTCTGCACTGGACCCTTTGCTAGTTTCAGTGGAACAGGGTAGGAAATAAGACAGACATAATCTTTGTCCATCTAGAGGTAATTACAAGTATGATGAGTGCTATAAAAGGGAGGTGCTATGAAACCTGGCTTAGTCTAAAGGATCAAGAAAGAACTCCTTGAGGAAGTGAAATTGCAGTTAGGGCTTCAGGGATAATGTGTCAGTAATGGATTATGTTTAACTATTGGTAATAAAGACTCCTCTCTCCTGCTAAGGAAAATAAATCAATGGCCTAAATGAGAGGGAGGCTTCTTTGCTCTTACATAAAAAAAGAAGTTCAGATCCGATGAGATGGCTCTGTATCTTCAGTATCCCAAGGTCCTTGCATCTTTTTATTCTGCCACCCATATGCACTTGGCTTCCATCCTAGGGTTGCTTCTCTAGTAGTAAGATGCATGTTTTAGCTCTAGACATTATGATTCTGTTCTGGAAAAGACAAAATGGCAAGAAATAAAGACAAAATCGTCTCCCACCTAAGTCAACTCCCTTCTTTTAAGGAGTTTTCTTGACATCTTGCCTTCATAACATTGGTCCAATCTTAGTTATATGGTCATCCCTATCAGGGAGGACCTAGAAATGTTTGTTGACTTTTTAGCTACACACATTGCCATCCCTAATAGAAGAGAGTCTTTGTTATTTAAAAAAAATAAAGATATTTGTTAGGCAATTAGTTATCTCTGCTTTAGATGAGTGGGAGTTAGGTAGGTCAAGGGGTGATATTGCTCAAGAATTATGTTTTCTGTTTCTTCTTCTTTTACTACCACTACTACTAGTACTAGTACAACTACTACAGTATTGGGGATTGAACTTAGCTAGGGATGCACTACAACTGAACTATGTCCATATCCCTTTTTTTGTTGAGATTATGTCTCACTAAGTTGCCCAGGCTGACCTTAAACTTGGACCTGAGTATTGTGTGCCACCACACCTGGCTTTTCTGTTTTCTTGATTAGGCACATGTGACCAATTTTAATAGTACTTAACTTTTTCATAATTAATGCCACAATCCCTTCCATTATATTTCATAGTAATTGGTCCTGCTTTGGTCATAGATTGCCTTTTTCATGAACTGATACAGATTATACTGAATCGATGTGTAAAAAGCACAATCTAGGAAGGTATTCTGATTTACACATCACTTTTTTGTAGGTTATGTTACTGGTGCTACTTAGAAGTAGCCAAATATTTGAGTTTGCAGGAACTGGAACTCATTTTAACTTAACTTTTCTGCATCATTGATTTCACATTGCTTCTGAAGAGATAATGCATAACTCTTGTAAGTGTAACTTTGAACTATTTTAGCATTGGAATTTTGTCTCTGATCATTGGGATCTTTGAGTTAATACATCCAAACTCCAAATCACAGTAAAGAACTGCCAGGATTATTGAAAATATCCATTGTGACTTGATATCTCTACAAACCCAATAGAACCCCAGCTCCTTTATTCTGCTAGAACTTTAAAGTTATAGAAAAACTTGAAGATGGTGTTTTCAACATATTCTTGTATTACTTTGATTGGGACCATGGGTAGATTTTTTCTAGTATAAAAGCACATTGTTTGCCCACATCTGAAGAAACAGCAGTTTCACATCCCAAGGAAGGTAGTAATCACTGCACAAAGTTTTCTATTGTGTGTACAAAATAGCATATTCTGGCCTTTTTCTGTTTGAATTACTTCCTTATCCATCATGACTTAGACATTGTTGCCTCTTATGCCTCCCATACCCTCACAAGTCTGATGCTTTTAAGATTTAAGATTTTATTTAAGATTTAATATATTTTTGCCAGTGGATTTGCAATTCCCTTACCTAGGTCCCTAATGACAAACTGTGACCAAAAATACTTATTACTGTCTAGATCGAAGAAGTTTTATCTTGTCTCTGGCAGAGATGGCTGCTGCTTTTGCTTCTTGTTCTTCTTTTATCACTTTCCTCCTCCTCCTCCTCCTCCTCCTCCTCCTCCTCCTCCTCCTCCTCCACATACTTTTCCTGTTCCTCCTCTTTCTTCATCATCTAAAATAACTGGATCTGTTTTGAACTAAGGAGTTTTCAGGCCTCAAGATTTGAGTCCTTCCAAATTTATATGCTTTCTTCATGTTATTTTTTCTGTTTGCAAATCCTAGGGACAACTTAAGAAGCAGGGGAGACTAGTTTGCAAATTAATTCATCCATAGAGAGTAATGTGTTTGAATTTCCACAAGTATGTGTAGATTTTAGGTTCTTCAATTTTATCTTGCTTAGGTTTAGGTCAATACTTTCAGATAAAGATGAAGCAAAATATTAAGTCATAAATAGGCTCATAGAGGAATTTTAGCAGGGAGTTAGTGAATTTTTGGCCTACCTGTGTTAAAGCAGGGGCCAGCATCTTAACAAGTTATTTTTGATGATATGAAATGGTTCCTTTCTAGTCTCATAGCTCTGTCTCCAGCTGCTGGAATACATGGTGTCTAGCACATAATCTTTACCAGTACTTTGTCATTCTGGAAATAGTATCTTCACTTTTTTTCATCAGGTCTCTTTATTGCCATTCTTATATTGTAAATTTCTTACTTTTAATACAACACTTAATTTATTTACTAAGCTGAAGTTTTGATTTTTTAAAGGTAATTCATTTGCAGTACATTTATGTATGTAGGTTACCTTTTGCTGGGCAGAGATGTTTTTTCTGCTTTTATACATTAACTGTGTTTTCTTTCATACATAAAATGGGTATAAATACTTTAAAGCTAGGTTAGATTTGTTTTAACTGTATTGACATAAATGTCATGAAGTATTGTGTGAAACAAAAAAAAAATATAAGCAGCAACTCACTGTCTTTGGTAAAGACAAAAGGAAACACAGGTATCAGATTTAGGCCACGGGTGAGTAAATCTTAGATTTAAGTCTTAACTTGCATGAGGTAAGAGTAGTATATATAATAAGTTAATACAAGTCATCTCAGATAATTGCATATTACTCTACTTCATAATATTGAAATTCACTCTCCTCTCTCTCTCTCTCTTTAAAAGAAAAAAGAATAAATGATGTGAGTGGACTTTTAATGAGAGTGCAATACTAATCTAAACTTAAATTAAGCACTATGTGTCAGTGATGGGTAGGATACAAGGGTGGATGGCACCTCTGTTGCTCAAAAATATGGCCAAGTCTTTTTAGATATACTGCCTGTTGGATTTCCTGCCGTAACTGTACTCCCTCTTCTTCTGAATCCATTTTCAAACACAGATGATTTTTAATAGGAGGTATTGATGAAATTGCTGACTCTCAGCATCTTGACACTCAGGATAAACTTTTTTTAAAATATATTTTTTCATCATAATGTGTTTCCCTTTAGGTTTTTTTTTGTTTTGTCAGCAGTGGGAACAGCAACAACAATAAAAACAGAGGAGTATATAGGGGGAGATCTATAGCCTTTTAAAAATACAATTCTTCACACTTGTCCCAAAAGGCAATAAAGGACTATCTAAAAGTACCATTTCCCAGAAGGGCCTGTGGATGCCTAAGAAACCAGAACACTGGGGAGTAACACTGATTCCCGGGGAAAAGCTGATGAAATTGACATTTTCTTTTCTCCAAACAGATCAGAATGAAGGATTTCATTGCAGAGAAGAATGCCGGATTCTTGGCCACTCTGACAGGTGCTGGATGCCCCGGAATCCCATGCCCACTCGTTCCAAGTCTCCTGAGCATGTGAGGAACATCATCGCGCTCTCCATTGAAGCTACTGCTGCTGATGTTGAAGCTTACGACGACTGTGGCCCCACCAAGCGGACTTTTGCAACCTTTGGGAAAGATGTCAGCGATCACCCAGCTGAGGAGAGGTCCACCCTGAAAGGGAAGAGGACTGTCGATGTAACCGTCTGTAGTCCCAAGGTCAACGGCGCTATCCGGGAGGCAGGCAACGGCTGTGAGGCGATTAGCCCTGTCACCTCCCCCCTCCACCTCAAGAGCCCTCTGCCCACCAAGCCTTCCATGTCTTACACCGTTGCCCTGGCTCCCCCGGCCCGTGATCTGGAGCAATATGTCAATAATGTCAACAATGGCCCTTCCCGTCCCTCTGAAGCTGAGCCCCGTGGAGCTGACAGCGAGAAAGTCATGCATGAGGTCAACCCCATTCTGAAGGAGGGTCGCGACAAAGAGTCCCCTGGTGTGAAGCGTCTGAAGGATATTGTTCTCTAAACCAGTCTCTGGGAAGAAGAGAAAGAAACTACGCTGGCTAGCGAAGATGTAGGAGCTACTCATTTTAATTGCTCACCAATGGTTGGTTCTTGAGTGGCTATATTTCAGAGCTTTCCCTAAATGTATTGTTTATAAATGACTATCATTCTGTGACAATCCCTCTCGTTTCAACAGGCAGCAGGGGTGTTCAGTTAGAGCAAATTAGCTTTGGCTTGAGTTGTTCATGGGGCCTTGATGTTGGGGAAACAGAGACAAATTCAGTTGTGAAAAGTATTATGTATTAAGTGTTTGAATTTATATATTTTTCTATGTCAAAATTATAATATAAATTACCATTGTTTGTGGAGGATTACATTTAAAAAAAAGCAAAAGAAAAAAAAAAAGCTCTGGACACCTTTAATAAGCTCGCCACTGTTTTTTGTAGTGTAGACAAGTTAATGGTCATTTATTGTGTACTATTCATTGATTCAGTGATGTGAAATCGAGCCCCAAAAGGTTGTTTCTGAAGCTCGAGTACTTTCTAATGCCGCTACTTTGCTGTGGACACCCCTGCTTTAAGAACCCTTTTGCTAGCTGTGCTATTGTTGTATTTGATATTGCAAATTGCTATGTGTGTGGTGATGGCAAAAAGGCTTTTAAAGGTTGGTGTTTCTTTTTCTTAAAAAAATAATAAAAATACAGATAAAAACAAAGAGCAAACAACTGAGACAGCAAATGAATGAGCAACACCACACATATAGATTGAGTACTTGGAGGATACTCACATTTTTTAACCCATGTAGTAGTGATTGCTCACCACCTTGCAATGTATTTTTCCTGCCTTTCAGTCTTCTGCCCAGGTCCATGATAGATCATCACAGAAAGTCATTTTTAGATATGCTGCTATCTAATTTGCAGTTGTCAGAAATACTGTGCTTAAACTTTCATGAGATCCATTTTTCTAATTTTCAGACCCTGAACTGGAAAGTTGCTCCTGAAGTTATCAGGTTCCAGGCTTAGAAATTCCCTGTCTCCAATCATCTAAAACTCAAAATGACTAAATCTATTTTGAGATCTAAATTAGTGTCTCTTTAGACACACACTTCCTGATTCAGTGTTTCCCAATCATGATTGGAATTAGACTGTAAAGCACATCATGGGCTTGAATCGAGAACTCCATGTTGCTCTGTATCTTAGGTTTATAAATAGGGATAGAGTAAGCAGTACAAAATGTACATTTAGGAAAAGACAGGTAATAGGCAACAGCATCACTAATCCAATTACTGTGCCTTCTAAATGGAGACACTTGGACACTTGAACTCGTCTTTTTATGACTAATACTTTTTTGATTAAAAATGTGAACAAGAAACTATTAAAACAAAAATCTTTTAGATTTAGCTAACTCTTTTTGCTGTAGGCTAGGAATACACCTTTTTTATTAACAGACTGCACATTTCTTCTTTGTTGTTGTTTTAACATTCCTCTAAATCCACAATTTATAATTTGTCTATTAATATTCACTAGCCAACATAGTATTCTTGCAGCCTAAGAGTTCATTCTTTAGAAATAAAACTCAAGAAATATGTTACCTTCTGCCTTGGTCTTAAAAGAGTTGTTTCTTGAGAAACAAGTTTTGTGGATCTGTTCTGTTTCATTTTTTTGAAATTCAGGAATATCCAGAAAGAAGCCCTAGGTTACAGTACTAGAATGCAAAAGATAATTTATTTTCTTAAGTTTAGGTAAATAAGGTCATGTCTTTTAAATGTTTTAGTTATTTTTGCCTGAGTTTCTAGCTTTGTACATTACTAGGAATATTTTCTTTTATGGGAGGGGAAAGGGTTTTGAGGGAGGAGGGTGGGTAAAGCAGTGGGGGTGGGGTTAGGTAGGGGAGAACATTTCTGAGGAAGAACCTATAATGAGCTACAAATCCATTCTTATTTCTTATTCAGTGCTGAATACTACCTCATGCAAAATATTGGTGTGGCTGCAAATTTCCCTCTAAACTGACACAATTAGAGATCAATTTACCATAACATCTTTATTTTGCCTCATTTCATTCTCTTTCATATAATTTCTCCTCTTATGATTTATTTCATTTTGTTAGATTCTGAATTAGGTATTTATTTCTTTTTGCAAGTGACTATTTGATTAACATATTAAAAATGAAAGTTTCCCCTTTAAGTTATGATGGCTGCCTATAGAATTTAGACTGTTCCTGATATTATGTTGTTAGCTACCACCTCAAGGTCACTTTGACGTCAGATTTGACAGTTTTCTACAGGTGTGCAAGACTATGGAATGTTATATGGCTGTTGAATCAGAGATTCCAATGACTGCCATGCCTCTTGCCAACCAAGTTTAAAATGGTTAGAGTAGCAGTGGCATTAATACTGCTGTTTTTATTGAGTTTTCTTTCGCCTTCATTTCTCCCCAGAATTCAGTTTTAAGCTGTGAACCTATCCCTTTTCCCTATCCAAATACTTTCTTCTCAGTGGGAAGTCAGAGGTTTTTTTTTTTTTTTTTTTTTTGGCTTCCATAGCCTTTACTGAGCATGTTCACAGGATTCCTCTCATTAAGAAAATATCTTTTTTTCCCCTACAATTTTCTGATGTATGTGTCCTCCCAGAAGTGCAAGTGCATCCTAGGAGGGCTTTGTAAGCTGATTTTACAGGCAGACTGTGCCTGCAAATAGAAAATTTGTGCAAGAATCCTAAATATCTCTTTGGCCAATGTTTTTTTTCCTCCTTTTAAACATGCCTGAAGAAAAGTTACAAGGGCCAGAAGGCCAAATATTCTTTATTTTCCTTCCGAAAACATGTTACACACTTAAATATGAGGGGACAATTTTGGTTCCTAAGTCCTAAAGAACTCTATTCCATTTATCCTGAATCCCTTGGTTTTGGAGTCTGACATACTTTTCAAACAACAGTTTTCAGAAATTCCTTGGGAAAGAAAACTTCTTCATGCAATCTAAGGGATTTAGTTTGCATTGATTGATTGCTTTCCTACAAGTGGGGGGGATATACTATATAACAAGGGATAGGAAAAGAGAGCCATGATGGAATGTAGTATCTTTTTTTTTTCTTTCCCTAAGGTGACTAGTCTATGAACCTGTTCAGAATGGCACTTAGCATTTCTTTGATCCTCTTAAAGCCAGCACATTAAATTATGGTCCATCTTATTACCAAAATAGGTAATGGGCAAAGGGATCCTGCAGTTCCTGCAGAGCAGTGGTTCTCAAAATGTAGTCCCTTGAACATCAGTAACAACATCACTAGGGATCTTCTTTCCCTGCCTAGACAAACTGAACCAGAAACTATGGGTATAGTGCCCAGAAATCCATATGAATCAGATGCCACTGAAGGTTGAGGGCTTTTTAAACCACAGGCTTATGGGCCCCTGCCCTCACAGTTTCTGATTCAGTTGGTCTGGGATGGGGCCTCCCTCTTTGCATATCTAAAAATTCTCAGATGATGCTGATGGGACTGCACTTTGTGTATCACTGCTCTAGAGAAAACATGTTTAATAGGGCTAATTTCACCTAAGGTACCCATTCAAACAAATTCCTTGAGATGGTGATGCACTAGTCACTAATGAGAAATGTTAAAGGAAATACAACTCAGAACTCTGAAAACTGGACAGAACCACCCAGAGTATTTTCCCAATGTGTCACTTCACATATGACTGACTGATTGTATGGGGGAATTTAGATGACGTTTTTCTATATACCTATCATATCATTATAAAGAAAACAAAGTGGTCCACTTGAAGCAGCAAAGATAAAGGGCTGTTCGGGCAGAGGCAGGGGTAAAGGGAGATAGCTCAGCTGGGCATCCAAGGTGGAAAAAAATATTATTGTACATAATAGCAGTTCTGGCTGGAATCACAAGGACCACTTTATGGGGATCATTTTGATGTTGAGTGCTCCCCAAGGCATTCTGACAAGTCTGGTCCACTTGGCTCTTTACCCAGGGTAATAAGACCCTTACTGACTTTGAAAAACTGGCATAAATGAGCTTAAGAAGTCCATTGTATACAGTCCTAGTGTTTGCCTTCTTGGAAAAATTACATTTAAGGATGTCATTTCATGAGTCAAATTGTATCTGCTGACACTGAAGTGTATTGAGATGTTGTTCTTTAGTTTAAGTATGTAACAAAGTAATATTCAAAGGGGATGTGTGGGGGTGGGGCTGGGACTGGGTGGCTTTATATTGATAATGAAATATTCCAGAGCAAAACACATTGTCCTAATGAAGTTGTTGCAGCTCTCTTTGTTTTCTTGTGAGGCTGAAATTGGCCTGTGGGTCACTTGTTGTGCAAAAGTGAATTATTTTCAAATAGGAATCATATTGCTTTTGTAAAACAAAGAAAATCAACCACCTTGTCTGAAATAGATATTGTGAGGCGCTCTTGGTGAAGAAAAACCCACAAACACCTGATCTTGATTGGAAAGCATTGTAGGTCATTAGGGAAAACTGATGATACTGACTGTTGCTCCAGCTGTGTTGGCAATTAAAGATGACCTTGTTACTAACCTAAAGTCGCTGTCAACCTTAGTTAGCAAGGAAACCAGCTAACACCATTACAGCACTGGTTAAGTAGACTTTACTGGCACTGGCTGGCGTTCAGCTGAGGAAGGCTAGGATACAGACTTTAATGACCAAGAGCCAGACTAGCTCAAGCTAGAAATTCAGCAACAAATACCTCCTCATGCTATTTGAATGCTAAGGTATTAGTTGCAAAAGGCTTACGCCTTCGCTCCTCTAGTGAGGGGAATGAGCCTGATGACACTATTACTGTTTACCTGTCAAACCAGGGTGGAAGTTTAGAGGGATGCAAGTACAGTATGTCTCATTAAGCAGTCTCTGTTGCTGATTATATGAAGATGAAATTGTTGTATATGCTGATCTGTATGTTATGTACATTTTCACAGTGATTGAATCATTGTAAAAAGAAAAAAGACAAAAAAGAATCAACACTCTGTCTATTTTATGAAGATGATAAAGCAGCTTTATTAAATTATTACAGTTATGTTTTAAATGGTGTTATCTGCCACATTGTTTCCTTTTATCTGGTGGTTCTCTGTTTCCCCCTTAAATGTGTTTTCTCTGCTTCAAAAATTAAATGCATTTTAGTATTAAAGGCTATTATGGAAAAAATTATTGAGTGTTTGATGAAATGTGTCTGGAGAGTGTTCCTTGGTTCTGGGTGGGGGTGATTGAGACCCAGGAGGTAATGAATCCTTGGAATCATTGATGTTCAGGCCCAAAAGGTTCCTTTTGTCTTTGCCATTTTACCCTGACTCTCCAATTTAGAGGGGCCTTTTCCTCCATTCAGACTCCAGTTATTCCTGTGCACCTCTCTTTCTTGCCACTCCTGTCAGTCAATACCTTTGCCAGAGGAGGGGGGTCCATTCACATCCAGAATGGTGAAGATTTTCCTGGGTGGTACTTTAAACAAGAGCACTAAAACCATTCTTTAAAATAAATCATTTCAGGGCAACTTCACAGTGGGATTCTCTGAAGAATTAATCTTTAAAAAGGTGAAAAATAGTAGAGGCTGACAGCAGGGAAAAAGAGAGTTTAAAACAAAGATGACCTGGGTGCCCCTTTGATGCCTTCAGGTTTGAAAGCAAAGCAACAGGAGAGGCTCTGACTTTGCACATAACAAGGCTGCAGAGAAAGCCCTGACAAGCTTTCTTTATCCAAACCATTATTCTCTGGGACTTAGCACTTGGGCTGTAAGTATTCATTCTGGTTGCAACTGGCAGGGGGTGGAGGGTGGGAACCATGGGAGGCAGGATCAGGGGCATGACAGAACATTCCAAATTGTGCCTTTAGTGGTTAGGGGCTAAATTGCTTCAGCATGACCTATTCTCTCTGAACAATTAAAAATAATCTCAAGGAAATCCACTGACTCCCTGGATCTCCATCTTACTATTATCTCTATCCACCTGGATTAAATTGAGATTGCATCATAACCCACAGAATTAGCCCTAGAGCCAAAGCAATAGCCAGTGAGATGGTATTACAGTTTAACAGGTGTTGGAATGCATACACAGACATGCTGGGACACATGGATACACATACACTGGTGTATGTACAGGTGTTCAAACAGTTTCACAGATGTTCATAAAGGCATGTTGGAAGGTGGTTAGTCTGTCACTGACTTAGAGGCCTTTAAGTCATAGGAAGCAAAGTGAGCGATTCTGGGTTAACACTCACAAAAAGAAAATAAGTTACTCTGACCCTCTTCCATCTACCATTTGTAGGCAGGACAAAAAGGAAAGGCAACTCTTCCTTAAAATGAGATCCTCCAAGAAATGAACAAGAGAAAATAAATTCTCACATGATGAAGGGGATTCACACAGGCAAGACAGGCATATCCAAGTTTATGACAATGGTAGTAACTGCCTAAGTGTGGGTTTATTGGCATCAACTCAAATACATTTACACTTATTAAACAAAACAAAGCAAATAATTAAAATGATGTATTTTGTTTTGGTAACCAAGTGCTTGTGACACAACTTGTATGTGTCACTGGCATGCTGTATGGGGTCAAGAAACCCTGGTGATAATTGATGCCTAAGACAATACTCTCTGACAGCAGACAAAAGCTGCTCCAGACACAAAGACATGACTAACCATTTTCATTATTTTGCTTTTGGGGTATAGATATGACTTATAAAGGTATACCCTAGATGCCACTGTCATCACTTGTAAGGAAATAGGGCCTCAAAACAAAATTCTCCAGGATGGGAACAGAAAGATGTTTCCTTAGAGTTTTAGTTCTGAACCCTGCTGCCCACTTTGTCAAACTGCCCACTTGCATGTATCTAACACTTCCTTGTGCTGCTTTTGATGTGGAGAAAGAGGATGGGTGGGAAGTGGTGAGACAAGACTCTCCCAGCTATCTGCCATTTCTGGCTTATTGGCTCTAACTATACCCATCAGTCTTAGTGATCAATGCACTGCCCGAGCTTCCACAGAGCCCTGTCAGGAATCTCTCTGTTTTGTCTGAAAGTGAGGAGTAAGGTAACTGTGCTATTGATACCAGAGTTTCCATACTTTCTTTTTATTTGTTATTTAGTGTTATAACTTTCCCCAGGTACCCAAAGCCCTGATTTTCCCTTAGTTGTCCAGATTCCCTAGTACAGACCTTTCTCTCTAACCAGAGCTCTCCCTTCTCTTGAAAATATGTCCCCTACTTCCTTTTCTACTCTAAATTATCTCTAAAATTGAGCTCTATCCCATACCTTTTAGGCCTTTTCTCTGCTAGGATTTCAGGAACCAGAACTTTGCTTGAGCCCTTATTTTATGCCAGACACTTTTCAATCATTATCCCATTTATTCTCACAGCAATTTTGTGTAATAGATGATGATATCTCTGTTTTATACACAAATAAATTGGGGCTCAGAGTCCTTAGGGGAACTTGCCCAAGTCACATAGTTATGTGACTGAGGGACAGAACTAGGATTCGAACACATGTCAGTCTACTTAGAAATTATTAACCTTTTCAAATCCTCCTGAGGGATCAGCAACCAAACTGATAAGTTCTTTCTGAATAGAGTATTAATAGTGGGTGCTGTTGTCTTAAGGTAGTGATTCATCCTAGAGAACATATTGACATTTTAACTGCAATGCAATCTTTAAGAACCCAAAGTTGTGGCCTAGAGAAGTGATTATTGCAGCAGTATTTTCAGGCCAACATTTTTTTTTAATAACAAGGATTGAACCCAGTGGTGCTTAACCACTTAGCCACATCCCCAGCCCTTTTTATATTTTGTTTAGAGTCAGGGTCTCCATAAATTGCTTAGGGCCTTGAGGCTGGCTTTGAACATGTGATCATCCTGCCTCAGCTTCTGGAGCCACTGGGATTATAGGCATGTACCAGTGTGCTGGCCCAAACCAGTGTACTTTTGATTGGCCTCCCACATTTCTCCCTACTCCTTCTCTACACAGTGCCTCCCTTTCAAGTTGTATTAGTCATGCATGGCAGACTGTGGCTCCTTTTAGAGTCTGTGCACTCTAGCTAGTCAACAGCCCTTGAAATGAAGGTCTGGTAACCCTATATTCATCTGTCCCTCTGGGTTTCAAGCAATCTGTCAAGGATGTATTCATGTGTATTACAGGTCAGCACAGCTGGAGTCAATCTCAATATATTTTCACAATAGACCTGGGTTACTTTTTTAGATGTAGAAGGTTGGTAGAGGGTGAGAGAGGTTAAAGGCTAAAGCAGGGTGGTAATGGTAGTGGTGAGGGGAGGCATGTTTGAAAAAGAAATTAAAACTGCTGGTTACTGCAGGGAAGGATGTCAGGGGGTGCAAAAATTCAGCTGGGAAAAGTGGCTGAAGCAGTTGTGAGCACTGGGGCACCAGTTTATAGGAATGCCTGCCTAGTTCAGGTGGAGTTTAGGAGGTATTTCTAGGCCCTCAAGATCCCTTTATTGAGTCCTTCCAAGTCAGCAAGGGCCCTGACATGGAGCTAAACTATGCAGTAAGTTCAGGCAAAGGAAAGGAAGGAAGGGAGGAAAGGAATGATTCCTTCTGCATACATAAAGCCTTTGGTAATGAATGGTTCATCTTGCTCAAAGGAGGCCTCCATATAGAAATGAAAGAAAAACTCAATTTAACATTCCTGTTGTTGAAGTATTGTTGTCCAATATGCCTCGTGTCCCAGTACTTCCTCAGTGTGGAATTTAATTTACAGGGTTCTGGTTGTCAGAGCTGAGTTACATGCAATGCTAAGCACTGAGATGTTTTGCCAACACTATTCTAGCATTTTTTCTTTTACTTTTAGCAGAAAAATATGGATAGTGTCAGAGACTAAGACAGAAGTAATTTATGCCTCCAAATCAATACTCAGGAATTTTTCCAAAAATGTCTGGTAAACTTTCTTCATTTCCATTGCTACCATAGGGTCCAGGCCTCAGCATCCCTCATCTGAATGACTGAAATAGTCTCCTAATTTGTCTCCTCTTATTCTCCTTGCCTCTATTTATCACTCTATTTACACTACAGCCAGAGGGATCCTGCTAAAATATACCACCAGTTAAATCACACCTCTGCTTAAAAATCACCAACGGTTTCTCTTAAGATGAAATCTAATTTCCTTAACATGGACTACAAAAGTGATTTTCCAATTTTTCTCTGCTCCCTGAAGTAAAAAAAAATGCATTTTACATCAAACTCAGTATCACACACTCATAACTGAAATGAACATTTCACAAACAATACTTATCCTTGTTACCTGCAATGCACTCTGACATTTTCGATTCAACACTGAATGCCAAGGGTCAGCTTTTTCTGTAAAGGGCCAGACAGTAAATATTTTAAGCCTTGTGGACATATGGTCTCTGTTGCAGCTGCTAAATTTTATCACTGTAGCAGCACACACAAATACTTTTGTTTATAACTCCAGGGCCTTGTGTATCCCCCAGGCATAGATCCCCTGGTTTTGAAGTGCAGAGCATCCACCCTCCACCTGGGTAGCAAATGCTTTAACTAGAGATAACTCACTATCACACAATACCCTACTCACATGCCCAGATTGTGAGTTGTCCAACACCCGTGTCCCCTTTTTGTATTAAACCTCCTATTTTTACATTTTTTTCTCAAATACAAATGAAATACGTAATGTCAATTAGAAGCCATGAGCAAGAAAAGAATTTTCCCTAACCCTAAAACGGAAAGAAAATCAATGAGTCACACAACAAGGTCTGTGTCTCTTTTTCTTTCTCTTTCTTCTCTCTCTCTCTCTCTCTCTCTCTCTCTCTCTCTCTCTCTCTCCACACACAGACACACAGAGAGATGTGTATTTAGATATGTAAATACATATAAAACAAATAAAACACAATTTAACATAAACTTAATCTCTATCCTCACTGAACAAAATTAATTTTTTGAAGAACACAACACAGTAGGAGAAAAAGTTACCCTTGTTTCATAGCATGTTAGCTTTACATTTTCAGATCATGTTACCCATATCTTACAAATTTGGGACAGAATGCTGCAGCTTGAGTCTTTCTGTTTATTTAGATTTCCCCCCCACATTTTCTTTCTGGCTCTTCTCATTCTAATGTTTACCACAATGTCTGGGACAACAGGCCACTTATTTTCCTCTTCAGTTAGACTCTTCTTTTAGCATCGGCCCCTCTCTGATCTTCATGAGAAATCTAGCTGCATATAGCTTCTTCTACTCTGAACCTCATGTGCCATAACTCTATCTGCATAGCCATGGTCCATTGTATATGCCATGAGCTTTAAATTTAATATTATGAAATCCCATGGGGGGGAGAAAGAAATAAGGAAGAAGGGAAGTAAGGAAGGAAATAAAAGCTGAAGAGTGGAAGAGAAGAGTTGTAAAATGCTAGGGAGACTTGAGGCCTGGTGCATGAAAAGGAATAGACAATGGGGAGGGGAGGAAAAATAATTGGGAGAAATAAAAATAGGGTCACATGGGAGAGTAAAGGCAGGGAATTAGAATGTTTTTAAAATCCTTTGTCAGTAACAAGGGCTTCTGATTATGTAGACTGGACCACCACTATGTCTTTATCTATCTCCTTGTAAGATAATTTGATTTACAACATTTTGAAATAATGAACTTGTTCTCTTTTTTATGTATAGATTAGGGAGATACTTGTTCTTCTCCAAGCTAAATGAGGCAAAAAGATTTTGTAATTGGTCTTGGGAAAAGTAATTAATGGATCAGAACAGCCCCATCCATTTTTGGAGTAGTACTTCCTATATGAATGGAATATAGGCAAAGATCTTTCTCTTGTCTGCTCTCTGATTACCAAGTATATGATATATACTTGTGAGGTTTAGGACCATCTGTTTGTAGATAACAACTTATAATTCCTTCAGAAGACTGAAAAAAAGTAAGACATATAGGAAATTGTTTGGGCTTCGAGTTTTAAAAATATTTATTATGAAAAATTTGACTATACCCTCTCTCTCTCTCTCTCTCTATACACACACACACACACACACACACACACACAAATATTATGTTGGTTAAAGTGAAAATAAAAAAAGCATTTGAAAGAGTAATATAATGAATGTGATATATCATGCAGCTTTAATAATTACCAACACACCTAGGCCTTGAACTTCATAGACAGTAAAGGAAAGTAGATCTCTTGGGTAAGATCATCTTTTCTCCAAAAGAAAATCTGATATTTTGATCTTCCTACAATCAGGAAACTCAGTATAGTCACATCTAGAAATAATTGAAGCTCCAGATTTTTCAGACTAAAGAATATCTAGGGTAAAGAAAATGATAAATTTTATAATTGAGAAAATTCTACCAAGAAAAACTAGAACACAGAGATGCCTGTAAAGAACAAGCTCCCAGAGCAATTAGACAGCCAGAGCAATTAGACAGACAAAAGAAATTAAAGGCATAAAAATAGGAAAAGAAGAACTTAAATTATCACTATTTGCAGATGACATGATCCTATACCTAGAAGACCCAAAAGGGTCTACAAAGAAACTATTAGAGCTAATATATGAATTCAGCAAAGTGGCAGGATATAAAATCAACACACATAAATCAAAGGCATTCCTGTATATCAGCGACAAATCCTCTGAAACGGAAATGAGGACAACTACTCCATTCACAATATCCTCAAACAAAATAAAATAGTTGGGAATCAACCTAACAAAAGAGGTGAAAGATTTATACAATGAAAACTACAGAACCCTAAAGAGAGAAGTAGAAGAAGATCTTAGAAGATGGAAAAATATACCCTGTTCATGGATAGGCAGAACTAACATCATCAAAATGGCGATATTACCAAAAGTTCTCTATAGGTTTAATGCAATCCCAATCAAAATCCCAATGGCATTTCTTGTAGAAATAGATAAAGCAATCATGAAATTCATATGGAAAAATAAAAGACCCAGAATAGCAAAAGCAATTCTAAGCAGGAAGTGTGAATCAGGCGGTATAGTGATACCAGATTTCAAACTATACTACAGAGCAATAGTAACAAAAACAGCATGGTACTGGTACCAAAACAGGCGGGTGGACCAATGGTATAGAATAGAGGACACAGAGACTAATCCACAAAGTTACAACTATCTTATATTTGATAAAGGGGCTAAAAGCATGCAATGGATGAAGGATAGCATCTTCAACAAATGGTGTTGGGAAAACTGGAAATCCATATGCAACAAAATGAAACTGAATCCCTTTCTCTCGCCATGCACAAAAGTTAACTCAAAATGGATCAGGGAGCTTGATATCAAATCAGAGACTCTGTGTCTGATAGAAGAAAAAGTTGGCTCAGATCTACATATTGTGGGGTCGGGCTCCAAATTCCTCAATAGGACACCCATAGCACAAGAGTTAATAACAAGAATCAACAAATGGGACTTACTTTAACTAAAAAGTTTTTTCTCAACAAGAGAAACAATAAGAGAGGTAAATAGGGAGAATACATCCTGGGAACAAATTTTTACTCCTCACACTTCAGATAGAGCCCTAATATCCAGAGTATACAAAGAACTCAAAAAATTAGACAATAAGATAATAACCCAATCAACAAATGGGCCAAGGACCTGAAGAGACACTTCTCAGAGGAGGATATACAATCAATCAACAAGTACATGAAAAAATGCTCACCATCTCTAGCAGTCAGAGAAATGCAAATCAAAACCACCCTAAGATACCATCTCACTCCAGCAAGATTGGCAGCCACTATGAAGTCAAACAAGAACAAGTGCTGGCGAGGATGTGGAGAAAAGGGTACACTTGTACATTGCTGGTGGGACTGCAAATTGGTGCAGCCAATTTGGAAAGGAGTTTGGAGATTCCTGGGAAATCTGGGAATGGAACCACCATTTGACCCTGCTATTGCCCTTCTCGGACTATTCCCTGAAGACCTTAAAAGAGCATGCTACAGGGATACTGCCACATCGATGTTCATAGCAGCACAATTCACAATAGCTAGACTGTGGAACCAACCCAGATGCCCTTCAATAGATGAATGGATAAAAAAAATGTGGCATTTATACACCATGGAATATTACACAGCACTAAAAAATGACAAAATCATGGGATTTGCAGGGAAATGGATGGCATTAGAGCAGATTATGCTTAGTGAAGCTAGCAAATCCCTAAAACCAAATACCAAATGTCTTCTTTGATATAATGAGAGCAACTATGAACAGAGTAGCGAGGAAAAGCAGGAAGAAAAGATTAACTTTAAACAGAGACATGAGATGGGAGGGAAAGGGAGAGAAAAGGGAAATTGCATGGAAATGAAGGGAGACCCTCACTGCTATACAAAATTACATATAAGAGGTTGTAAGGGGAATGGGAAAATAAACAAGGAGAGAAATGAATTACAGTAGATGGGGTAGAGAGAGAAGATTTGAGGGAAGGGGAGGGGGGATAGTAGGGGATAGGAAAGGTAGCAGAATACAACAATTACTATGTAAAATTGTGGATGTGTAACCGACGTGATTCTGCAATCTGCATTTGGGGTAAAATTGGGAGTTCATAACCCACTTCAATCTAATGTATGAAATATGATATGTCAAGAGCTTTGTAATGTTGTGAACAACCAATAAAAAAAGAACAAACTCCCAGAGGTAATGGGGTTGCTTAACCTTTTTTCTCCACCAAAGTTTTCAGTTTATTCATTCTACTAAGGGCTTTTCCTTCTTTCCTTCTGATGAAACACTAATTCAATGTTATATTTCATCATTGAAATCCATGAGTAAAGTAATCTACTTTGCCAGTAGTTGCCTTTCACTCACTTTTCTTTTGCAATATGTTGACTTTTTAAAGTTCAAGCTCTATGTTTCTTAAAAGATGTAAGGTCTTTGAAGTTTTCTGCAGTGTTTCCTCATAGAATAAATGTCAAGCTTAACTTTGTACCATTTCATTACTCTTGCCCCTGAATCTCAATTGTGTTGGATACAAAAAAATATGTATTTGTGTATTTGTGTTAGTGTATATATGTAGGTGTTGTGTCTATAGAGAAGGAAGGGTGGTTTATGTGGCTCTAGAGAAGGGTGAGTATGTTGGGGGAGTGCCTACAGATGTTTCCATTTTTTTGGCCAGTAATTGTTGCCAATAAGGGGCCCAATGGATAAAAGCTGGTGCAATTTTGCTTAGTAAATAGCTAGCTTGACACAAAGAACCCTAGTGAGGCTTTATCAGGGAGGATCATGCTAATTTGCCATAGACTAGCCCTTGGGGTGGTGGTGTGGAAGATTGGGGATGGGCTCCAGAACCTGCACCTGGGTGCAACTTGAGTTGAGCACATGGTAGTTTTTTACTTACTTATTTTCAGATGGCAGGTCAAATATTTGCCCTGAACCAATCCCTCAAGAGTCCTCCAAAGGAAGCTGAAGATGTTTAAAATCCCTTCTGGCACTTTGTGAGGAAGCTACACCTGGCTTTGATAAACCAAGAAATAATGTGATCAAAACAGCAGTGCCTCCATCAGAAAGCAGTGAGCTCAAGAAGGCCTTTCTTTCCAAGACAGCATAATAAAGCAAATTGCATATTTGGAAACATTGAGGAAATAAACACACACTCCTAGGTTGCTATTTAGGGGTGGTCAGAGACACTAATGTTTCCCAGCAATGAGCCACAGTTAAATCTTTTTTATGGAACAAACTTTCCATTTTTTTTTTCATTTGACAGCTCAAGCCCAATTAAAAGCAGGTGAAATCCAAAGACATTTTGGAAAAAAAGTTTGATATGCAGGTTGGCCCTATTTCACCTCTATAGTCAAGGCTGGCTTTGTGGGGAATAACTTCTCACATGGGGACCTACAGATTGCACATCATAGAATATCAGAAGTTAAATATTAACCACTATTTATTGATCACTTAGTACATGCCAGGCACCATCAAATTGAAATATATACATATTCTCACAGTCTACCTAACATGATAGAAAAACACTTTATCATCATTACCATTTTGCAGTTGAAGAAACCAAGGCTTAGAGATCCTTTACTTCATCAGGCTCCAATAGTAGCAAGTACCAGAAATGGGGCTTAAATATAAGTAGCCTCATTTAAAAACCCATGGTTTTTAATCAGCATGTTATATTTTATCTCTCAGCTGGAAAGAACCTGAAAGATAACTCTAATTTTAAAGTCAAGAAAAATGAAATACAGAGAAGGAAAATGACTATAATGTAAGGTACATAGCTTTGTGAGGGCAAGGATCATAACCATTTTGCTCATCACTGAAACTCTCACTATTAATCATAGGGTCAAACATATAGTAGGTGCTTAATATAAAAGTATTATAAGAATATAGACTAAAAGAACAGAATGGGGGGCTTGAATTATGGCTCTATGAGATTCTGTATATGTTTAAAATTCTATTTTATTGATCTCTGTAATTTTTAATTACTAAGAATATTTATATAGTATGTAATATAGGTGAGGGAGACATACAAAGTTCAGACTTTTCTATCTTAACAGTTTTTCATCAGAGATGGCTGGTTCAGATTAGGGAAACATGTATCATTCATTTCTTCTACAAACATTTTCTGATGGTCTTATTTATTATAAACACTGTACTAGGCTCTGATGGTACAAATGATACTAATTGCTAAAAAGTAGCTAACCTTGGCACCAGTGTTTGGCCTAAGTGCTTTATGTATAGAAATACATCACATTTGTATTGAGCACTTGTGTGCAAGGTATGTTATGGGCACTGGGATTACATTGTTGAACAAAATGGACAAAAAATCATGCCCTCATGAAACATACTCTAATCCTTATGATGCCTTTAAGAGTTAATTATGTTATTAACCCCATAGTATAGTTCAGGAAACTGAGACACAGAAATATCTCATTGACAGTAAGTGACAGAATGGGCTTGAACCAAGGTAGTGTGGTTCCTGAGACTTATTTTAACTATTGCATCCTTCTGCCTTTCAAAAAGAATGAAAGTAGGGGCTGAGGCTGTGGCTCAGTAGTAGAGTGTTTGTCTAGCATGTGTGAGGCACTGGGTTCGATTCTCAGCACCACATATAAATAAATGAATAAAAATAAAGGTCCATACATCTAAAAATATTTTTAAAAAAGAGAGAAAGTAATAATTTTTCTATGTACATATATGAATACACCACAGTGAATCTCACCATTGTGTACTTTGCAAAAATGGGGTCCTAGTTAGAATAAAATATACTTTATACTTGTATAATTATATAAAAATGAATTCTACTATCATGTATAACTAAAAAGAACCAATAAACATAAATAAGTGCAAAAAGAAGAAAAAGAATAAGAGTCTGCACCCAAGGGGCTCATGGATTATTTGGAGAGCAGAAAAGAACATTAGCCATTATCAAACAACAAAAATAACAGTAGCTGACATTTATTGACAGCATAATGTACCCCAGTCCTTGTGTTAAGATTTTGACATACTTTCTTTCATTTCATCTTCCTAACAACCCTAAAGGTTAGATCATATTATAATATCTATTTTTCGCTAAAGGTTAGATCATATTATAATTCCCATTTTTCAAATGAAGCAACTTTCTGGCCCCACATTCCATAATGTTGTGCACTCCAAATAAGTATTGGAAATGCTTAAGCAAATACACAAGCACATAGCCAATCTTACAGAATAACAAAGTTCTAACCTTCCCATGTGCAGCCCTTGCTTCCATTTATTTTCAAACCACTTACACAATTTATTGATCTTCGGTACTAAGTCCATATTGTATGAGTATATACTTTGCTGTGAGGGATTTGAAAAGCTACCCAAGAAAGGTGTTCAGTTTCTGAAATATTGCTAGCTTGATGTCTCCAGAAGTTCTGAGAGATTTGTACTGGTGCTATAGCCTACTTTTTAACATTTTGTAGGACACTTCCAAAATTGCACTGTGTCCCTGGGTGCAGAATCAGTATGGGATAGTGGTTACACTTGTCATCTTTAGACTTATATAGTCCAGAGTTGAAATCCAGTCTACTTCCTTTTTTCCAACTGCATGACATTGGGCAAGTTACTTGACCTTTAAGTATCTTAATTTTCATGCACACAACCCAGTTTTTCCTAGCATTTAATAGGAGTGGAAAGTCTGTATTGAAAACAAACATTAGGAAAGCTGCTATTTTTTGTGCTTCATTTGTGTATGCACATACACATGTATATGATTGTGTATGCTTATAGGGGTGCATATGTGCATGCCTGTGGAAGTGAAAGAAATTAACTCAATTACACTGTCACCAATATTGCCAGCCCAGTTGAGTACAGTATATAAAACGTATCCTTGCAGGTAATAGTGGCATACACCTACAATACATGTGACTGGAGGCTGTGACAGGGTCACAAGTTTGAGACTAGCTTGGGCAAATTAGTGAGACCCTGTCTCAAAAATAAAAAAATAAAAAAGGGCTTGGGATGTAGCTCAGTAGTAAAACACCCCTAGGTTTAATCCTCAGTAACACACACCCATATAAGTATCCTTTGCATTCATTCTTTATAATTTTCCTTTTTGAAAGTGCTATATAATGGAATTATACAGAAAATTGTATTTCACATCTCTCCTAATAATAAAAGTTCACTCTTGACCACATTTGTTAAGGTGAAATCAAACAATGACTTGTTACTTATTGTCAAATGTTAGCCAACTTTATATCCACCTCTAGTTATCATATAACAGTTGAACATTAATATTTATTGCTAGATGTTAACAATTTTACAGAGCTTCACTTAAAATGTTTGGTGTCTCACAATCTGTTGGCACAAAAAGTGTAACAAAGCAAATGACAGGAGATCAAATTATAATGGAGTCTGATGGTTCATCTTTAAAAGGGAAACCTATTTCCAGAGAGAACATCTGCTCTCAATGAGTAGTGCAGGGATATAGTTGGGGCTGCTATACTTTTAGCAGATGGAAGTGGTGTGGACTAGAAATTCACAGAGAACTGGAGACTGGAATTTGTCACCTCACCAGATTGCTTCCTGCATAGTTCTTCGTCTACCAGTTTTAAACCTGCAAATGCTGAGTGAATACACATTGTCTTCTGAGTAAGAAGACCTGCCCATGTGTCAATTTCAACATCAAACTTTTATTGAGAGACCCAGGGCTCACAAGTTTCCATGAACTGTGTATATGGAAAGATCATAGTCCATTTATTTGTGGATACCTTAGTAAGAACTGAATGATAAAGTTATGGGTATCAAATTAGGAAAGAACTTATCAGGTCAATTAACTCATTCCTCCTAACAATGATGACATTTTCCCCTCAACAATCAGTCTGGTCTTTGTATACATTTTCACTTTAAAGGAAAAGCACTTGCAAAGTTCCCTTTCACAAGAGGCCATTAGCTTCTTCATTGTAAAAAGCTTTCTTTCTTTCTTATTCTCCTTCTCCTCCCTGCCCTTTTTTTTAGTTAAATAGTACTCTTAAGATAGTGAAATCCATAGTGTGTTAAATTGCTCAAAGATCTAAAAATAAAATTATATTCTAATGTGACAGGGAAATGCTAAAAGAATATTGTATGTTAGTAAGTTTCCATTATATTAACTTACTGCCATGGCTGAAGTGGAAAAAGCAGAGCCTTTTAACAATAAAACTAGTTTTTTTAGGAGCCCCACTTAAAAACAGGTAGGTGGATTCAGAGGGTTAAATTTAACAACGTATATTCATATTTGGAAAATGGCAGTCAAGATTTGATTTGGGGGCTCTTAAACTTTGTGCTGAAGTGTCATTCTTATCTAACAGGAAAGTACGATATATTTAATATATTTGGCTGGGTACCTTCGGCTGATGGGCTAATGGACACTAGAAAAATGTACAAGGATAGATTTAGATAAGAGAGGCTAGTGATTCATGCTCATTTATCAAATGATGTCTCATTCAGAGTTATAAGCCACAATAAACACAGGGCTATGATTTGTAGTTGAGCATCAATAAAAGAAGATGAATATGAGTGGTGAAAATATAAGCAATAACCAGAAGAGATCCAAAAATTACTGTAAGTAAAAGACTTTTTATCAGTCTCCATTTTGTGTATCTGTAGATAAGAGGATTTTAGTTTTATTTTATTTTAAAGCAATAAAAATTAAAACAAAGTTGTTGGCAGTAATGTTCTATACTGCATCCTAAATATGTGTAAACTCTCCCGGACATACAGAGCACTTTATGTTATTCGACAGCCACAAAATCTTGATTGTTCACTTATTTTGTAGAAATAACTATGCTAGGTGCCATGGAATGAACAAAAAGGTAGATTTTTATGTTTCAAATGTAAAATGAGAGAGCTCAGAGCCCTATCCAACATGTTTCTCTCTCCCCTGCTCCATTATATGTAATATTTTTGAAAATTCATCAACATGTGCTAATTAGCAACTCCAACACAGACTAAAGTGGCTATTTATAGCAACAAGACTTCAATCTAAAGAGCCAAGTAATGGTTCATATATTTGTGATGTCCAAATGGCATGTTTTAAGGTGAAAGCACTCCCATGAATCTAACTCATCCAAGAGGGCTAAGGATTAGAAGAAATCAGAAAAGCAATGTGTTTGCTTATAGATGCATAATAACCAGGGTCATCAGATCTGGGTTTGGTTATAAGAAGGAATACAATGAATAGTGACTGTTGTATTTGTCATGTGTCTGTAGTCATATATCCTAAAGCTCTAACCATTTGGATGATGGATTCTTTTCCCTCCCCATTTTGCATATGATATTTTAGTAATCTGTTGATGGTTGAAAATATTTAGACATGAAATTTGGAATATTGAAGTCTTTTGGTATTGTGCATGTGCAAGTATGTGCATTAAATTTTTTCAAGTGGAAAGCATCAGGTTTCCTCAAAGGATTCTTTTCAATAATTTTTGATTTTGTTAACTTTTAAAAATTGTCACATAATAATTACATATAATAGCTGGATTCAACAATAAGGGGGGAGAGACGATAGAAGTTCAGTGGAGTAGACAAAGGGGAATGAAGAGAAGGGATGTGGGATGGGAATAGTAAAGACAGTAGAATGATTCTGACATAAGTTTCCCTTGGACATATATGAATACACCATATGTTGCTGTCATGTATAATTAAGGAGAACCAACTAAAAATAGAAGGTAGGCCAACACCAGCCTGCATGGGACCCAGGCCCATAGTAGGACTGGGCCCATCCCACCACTGGCAGACATCCGCTGGAGCCCAGCCTCTGGGACAGGACCACTCCTTCCAACCAGCAGACTATCGCGGGAGGTCATGTCCAGACCAGATCTGCCCTCACAGACTTGTGTGGGTCCCAGGTCCAGCGTAGGTCCGAGTTTGTCCCCCACCACCTGGGAGCCCAAGCCTAACCTACTTCCATCTTGGGACACTGCAGTCATCCCCATAGCCTTCCACACAGAGTAGCCCCTACCTTTCTGACACAGTCAGGGCCTAGAAGCAACTGCATCTCAGCCGGTATCCCAAAGAGAGTGTGAGGCCCACCCTTTCAGCCCCATCTCTGTAAGACATTGCATCCATCTTGGGGCACCTCCACTATTATCTTGAGTTACCTCGAATATTACCACTACCACCTTTAGTTGCAGTAGCATACATCGAGGGACACCAGCAGGGTCTGGAAGTCCAATGTCAAGGTGAGGTACAGATAATCTGCATGGGAACTACAAGAATATAGGGTATAAACTATAATATCTCAAATTCACACTGCAAGAAATGAAGACATATAGACAGCATGAAAAAACAAGGGAAGAAAGTGCCCCAAACAAACCAGGATACTACAATAACAGAACACATTGACAGTGAAGTTGATGAAATGTCAGAGAAGGAGTTCAGAAGGTTCATAATTAAAATGATCTGTGACTTAATGACATAAATGAGCAAATACAGGAAAAATCGATCACTCCAACAAATAAATAAGAGAGGAAATGCAGAAAGCAAAAGATTACTTCAAGAAAGAGATACTCTGAAAAAAAAAAAACAGTCAGAAATTCTTGAAATGAAGGATACAATAAACCAAATAAAAAACTCAATAGAAAGCATAACCAACAGACCAGATCACTTGGAACTAAGAATATCAGATAATGAAGACAAAGTATACACTCTGGAAAAAAAAAAAGTTGATCACAGAGTGAAGATTGTAAGAAACCATGACAAACACTACGGAAATACAAAAGATAATTACAAATTATTTTGAAAACTTGTACTCCAAGAAAATAGAAAATATCAAAGGCATCAACAAATTTCTAGAATCATATGATTTGCCCAAATTGAATCAGGATGATATAAACGATTTAAATAGATCAATTTTAAGCAATGAAATAGAAGACACCATCAGAAGTCTACCAACCAAGAAAAGCCCAGTACCAGATGGATACACAGCTGAGTTCTACAAGACCTTTAAAGAAGAACTAATACTAATACTCTTCAAATTATTTCAGAAAATAGAAAAGAGGCAGCACTTCCAAACTCATTCTATGAGGCCAATATCACCCTGATTCCAAAACCAGGCAATGACACATCAAAAAAAAAAAAAAAAGAAAAAAAGAAAACTTCAGACCAATATCTCTAATGAACATAGATGCAAAAATTCTCAATAAAATTCTGGCAAATTGAATACAAAAACATATCAAAAAGATAATACACCACAATCAAGTGGGGTTCATCCCAGGGATGCAAGGCTGGCTTAACATACAGAAATCAATAAACATAATTCATCACATCAATAGACTTAAAGATAAGAATCATATGATCATCTCAATAGATGCAGAAAAAGCATTCAACAAGACACAGCACCCCTTCATTTTCAATACCCTAGAAAAGTTAGGGATAACAGGAACATAAATCAACCTCATAAAGGTTATCTATGCTAAGCCCCAGGCCAGCATCATTCTAAATGGAGAAAAATTGAAGGCATTCCCTCTAAAAACTGGAACAAGACAGGGATGACCTCTTTCACCACTTCTGTTCAACATAGTTCTTGAAACACTGGCCAGAGCAATTAGACAGATGAAAGAAATTAAAGGGATACACATAGGAAAAGAAGAACTCAAATTATCACTATTTGCTGAAGATATGATTCTATACCTAGAAGAACCAAAAAGTTCCACCAAAAAACTTCTAGAATAAGTATAGGAATTCAGCAATGTAGCAGGATATAAAATCAATACTCATAAATTAAATGCATTTCTGTATATCAGTGACAAATCCTCAGAAAGGGAAATGAGGAAAATTACCCCATTCACAATAGCCTCAAAAAATAAAATAAAATAAAATACTTGGGAATCAACTTACCAAAAGCGGTTAAAGATCTATACAATGAAAACTACAGAAACCCTAAAGAAAGAAATCAAAGAAGACCTTAGAAGATGGAAAGATCTACCTTGCTCTTTGATAGGCAGAATAAATATTATCAAAATGATCATACTACCAAAAGCACTATACAGATTTAATGCAATTCTGAACAAAATATCAATGGCATTCCTCATAGAAATAGAAAAATGTAGTCCTGAAATTCATCTGGAAAAATAAGAGATCCAGAATAGGTAAAGCAATTCCTAGAAGGAAGAGTGAAGCAGGTGGCATCACCATACCAGATCTTAAACTATACTACCGAGCAATAGTAACAAAAACAGTATGTATTGGCACCAAAACAGACTGGTAAACCAATGGTACAGAGTAGAGGACACATAGACTAACCCATAAAACTACAATTATCTTCAATTAGACAAAGGTGCCAATAACATGCATTGGAGAATAGATAGCCTCTTCAACAAATGGTGCTGGGAAAACTGGAAATTCATATGCCACAAAATGAAATTAAAACTCTGTCTCTCACCGTGCATAAAAGTCAACTCAAAATGGATCAAGGACCTAGGAATAAAACCAGAGACCCTGCTTCTCATAGAAGAACAAGTAGGCCCTAATCTACATCATGTGGGATTAAGCCCCAACTTCCTTAATAAGATTTCTTTGGCACAAGAATTAAAATCCAGAATTAATAAATGGGATGGACTCAAACTAAAAATGTCTTCTCAGCTAAATATATAATCTTTGAGGTGAATAGGGAGCCTACATCTTGGGACCAAATCTTTACCCCTCACACATTAGATAAAACACTAATCTGTAGGCTATATAAAGAACTCAAAAAAACTAAGCACCAAAAAAAAAAAAAACCAATCAATAAATAGTCCAAGGAACTGAACAGACACTTTTCAGAAGATAATATACAATCGATCAACAAATATATGAAAAAATGTTCATTTTTACTAGCAATTAAAGAAATGCAAATCAAACCTATTCTAAGATTTCATCTCACTCCAGTCAGAATTGCAGCTATTAAGAAGACAAATAACAATAAGTGTTGGTGAGGATGCGGTGAAAGGCATACTCATACACTGCTGGTGGGACTGCAAATTGGTGCAGCCAATATGGAAAGCAGTATGGATATTTCTTGGAAAATTGGGAATGGAACCACCATTTGACTCAGCTATTTCTCTTTTTTGTGTATACCCAAAGGACTTAAAAACATTATACTATAGACACATTAATGTTATAGCAGCACAATTCACAATAGGTAAACTGTGGAACAAACCTAGATGCCCTTCAGTACATGAATGGATAAAAAAGTGGCATATATACACAATGGAATATCACTCAGCAATAGAAGAGAATAAAATTATGGCATTTGCAGGTAAATGGATGGAGTTAGAGAAGATAATGCTAAATGAAGTTAGCCAATCCCCCACCCCCAAAACAAATGGCGAATGTTTTCTCTGATATTAGGAGGCTGACTCATAGTGGGGTAGGGAGGCGGAGCATGGGAGGAATAGACAAACTTTAGATAGGGCAAAGGGGTGGGAGGGGAGGAGAGGTGGCATGGGGGTAGAAATGATGGTGGAATATGATGGATATCATTATTCAAAGTACATGTATGAAGACATGAATTTTTGTGAATATACTTAGTATATAACCAGAGATATGAAAAATTTGTGCTCTATATGTGTAATATGAATTGTAATGCATTCTGCTGTCATATATAAATAAAAAAAACTAATAAAGAAAGTAAAAGATAGTGGCATTCATTGTGATGCATTCATACATGCACATAATTTCCTTCTCCTCTTCCGTCTCCCCACCCCTTTCTTCTACTCAACTGATGTTCCTTCTATTTTCAGGAGATCCCCCTTCTTTTCCCTTTTATTTCTCTATTTTCTACATGAGATAAAACATACCACCCTTGGAGCTGGGGTTGTGGCTCAGTGGCATAGCACTTGCCTAGCATGTGTGAAGCAGTGGGTTTGATTCTTAGCATCACATAAAAATAACAACTAAAATAAAGGCATACTGTCCATTTACAACTACCAAAAAATACCACCTTGAATTTTGATTGTAAGTAAAATAAATAAATCCAACCTTTTTTATTGGGCCTATTTTGAAACTGGCTCTGGAATTTCTCTCTCTCTCTCTCTCTCTCTCTCTCTCTCTCTCAGTATATATATATATACATATATATATATATATGTATATATATGTATATATATATACATATATATATATGTATATATATATATATATATATACATATATATATATATATATATATTTGCAAATTGTCTGGAATTTAATCAACAATGGCTGGGAAAACTCCTTGAGGTAAGAAAAGTTTGTTGGTGGATAAATTCAAGCTTTCATTTATATTCCTTTTTGAAAATCTGCTATTAAGAGAAGGCTGATGTGCTGTCTCAGTACTCCATGAACAACAATATCTCACTGATCTAACTTTTTGATTAGAGGTGAAAAACTGGGCTGTTCATCAAGAAAGTAAAAGCAAATATTATTTGATACTTACTATGCCCAGGCTTGGCTTCAATTACTTGACACTAATTCTATTATTTGGTTCTCAACATATCCCTATGATTTAGGTAGCATTATTATTCTTACTTGGCATTTAAGACAACCAAGACCAAGATAGATGAAATATCTTGCCCACCAAGTCATGGTTATAAGTGATAAAGCTGGGTGTCATGTCCAAGCAGTCTGGTTTCAAAGTTCAGGAGAGTAACCACTTTACTAAATAGTCCTTTCTCTTGACAGATTCAGTGATGTAGTGATATGGTTTCATCATTAGTATTGAAAAAAATTATATTCCCTGGGAATTCTGATGAACTTTCAGAGTTTAGAAACTCTGAAACAAACTGTCTTGGATTCTTTGAAAAAGAGCCAGTGACTAGGTCTAAGGGGAAAAGGGAGGCAGACAGCAGAGATACTCCTGAGCCATCAGATGATAAACACCCACCATATGGTCAATATGATTCTCACTGCCTCCCAGTGAGGGAAGCAGACACTCTGAGTATGAAATGCACTGTTTATTTTCTTGTGCAGTGGTTTCAGTTCAAATTAAATGGTTCACATCAGACAAGGAACTAATAACAAATGATCTCCTCCCTCAGTGGTGCAGTAACAAATATGTAGTAATTTGAAAGCTGGGAAGAAAATTATTACTCCCAAAGATGCAATAAATATACGATATGTTTAGAGAGTCCTTTGATGAAATGAACACTGAAGGTGCTGCTAGCAGTACTTCTGCTAAAGAAAAAAAAACGTAGTCAAAATAAAAAAATAAGAAGCATTTAAAAATGCTGTCTGATCTGTCAACATTTTGTTAACATGTAATACCTTAAGGACACAACTTAGAAGTAGAATTTTCAGTGAAGCAAAAACTCATTCCTTCTTCACATCACAGGACAGGAAACCAACAATTAGAACAGTCAGGCATAAAATTTTGTGTTCGAAAGCAACTTACTGAGATAGGTTGCTTCGTCTCATTTTCTAATTTTGATTGGTCTATGAAAAGGACAATAGTCAAAAGTTATGTTTTTCTGAAGTAAGGTGCCCTGACACATGACCCCCAAGACCCATTTCCATTCTACTTTTTGGCTCTCACAATATCCTGGGAGATCTGCTATTTTTTATTGTCTCTGTCTGAATCTCTTATTCAAGGACTCTGAAGGAATAAGTCTCAGCCATGTCTGTGATCTAAGGCACTATAAAACAGAAGAACAAGATCAGGGGTAGCTCCTGCTGCTAGTGTCCAGTCCTAGGGAGAGTCTAATGTCAGGTCTTTTCAAAGGTATATGCTTGCTAATGCTTGCCATAGCCAGCCGCCTTCTTTTTGGAGGCCAGCAGGCAGGGTTGGGACTGAGCCTTCATCTTTAAATTCTTTTATTTTAAAATATGAATAGATTAATAAGAAATTACAAAAATGTATAGAGTGATCCCATTCACCATTTGACCCTCTTTCCCCAATGTTTTCAACTTTTATAGCACAATATTAAAATATTATTAAAATATTAAAAGGTAGCACAATATTTAAACCATGAAATTGACATTGGAACGTACTACAGAATTCATTCAGACTAGTCATAGATGTCCTTTTTTGCAGGTGGGTGTGTATGTGTATGGTTCTATGTAATTGTGTCACATGGATAGCTTCATATAACTACTACCATAATCAATATGTAGGACTGCTCTACTGCTGTAAAATAACCACATACAATGGTTTTATTGCCACCCTTTCCTTCAGAGACTTAATGTTTGGCAACCACTGCTCTTTTCCATCAATATAGTATGTTATTTCAAAAATGTTTTATAAACAGAATCATAATGTATGTAAACTTCCTTTTCTTAGCTAATTACCTTTAGATCCCTCTAAGGTGTTGCATGTATTGTATAAATAATTCCTTCCTTTTTATTTTTGAGTAGCACTTCACAATATGTATATACCTTCATCTGTTTATATATTTGCTTATTGAAGGATATCTGGGCTGTTTCCAGTTTTAGGCATAAAGTTGACATGAAAATCTGAATTTGTGGGTCATACAGTAATTGAACAGTTAGTTTTACAAGAAACTTCCAGATTTTTTTTTCCCAGAGTGGCTGTATCAATTTTCATTCTCATCAGCAATGTATGAGTGATCTGGCTATCAATATCCTTCCCATCATTTGGTATTATCACTATTTTTAATTTTCTCTATTCTGGTAGGTATGAACTAATATTTCATTGTGGTTTTAATTTTCCTTTCCTAATGTTGATTTGACATCTCTAGATCCTCTTTGGTAAAATTTCTGCTCATGTCTTTTTCCCATTTTCTAATTAATTTTTATTTTTACTCAAATTTGGGAAGTTTCTTTTATATTTTAGAAGAAAACATCTTGGAGTTTGTCAGATAAGTAATTTGCAAATATTTTCTTCAAGTCTGTAATTTGTATTTTCATATAAACAGAGTTTTTCTTTGTTATTTTATATAGCAAAATGTCTGAATTTTGATGAGGCATAATTTATGGATTTTTCCCTCTTATGAATCATGCTTTTGGTGTGAATGCAGGAAGAATGATATTTCTCTCACCTTTTTTTTTTTGGTACTAGGGATTGAACTCAGGGGCACTTGACCACTGATCCACATTCCCATTTTGTATTTTGTTTAGAGACAGGGTCTCACTGAGTTGCTTAGCATCTCACTTTTCCTGAGGCCGCCTTTGAACTTGTGATCTTCCTGTCTTAGCCTCCAGAGCTGATGGGATTACAGTTCATCCAACTCACCTTTTTTAAGGAAAATAATCATATATTTTTTAATCATTCCATTGAAGATTATACTCATTAGCAACTTTCCTAACTTCAAACTGGTATGGCTTAGATCTCATTCTTTCTAATCTGAATGGATTGTGTACCTTTTGGAAATGTACAGAGGAACCAATTTAATGTGGGGTATTGCCAAGTACATAGTTTAGATTCTCCTTGGGGAAGAGACTGAGGTAATTGGAGGATATATTTGGTTTGCATTTACTATTAACACTTTGGAAATGTACCCCCAAACATATCAGCCCAGAGACATAAACAATTTAAGGAACCAAAGTGATATTCAGTTTGGGGGGCTTTCTGACAGCTAATGAGAAGTGCCTTCAGGAAGTGCTGTCTGAATTTTGCTTATGTTTTTTTTTTTTTTTCCATCATGAAGAAGTGGAAGACCACAGAGGTTAAGCCACGGGTCTAACTAAAACCAAATCAGAACAAAACAAAACAAAACAATCCAAACCTCCAACTTTTAAGCAGGGTCAAGTAAAAATCTAAGGAGGGATTATTTTCTCCTGGGGTGATATGATTTGGAGAGTACACCAAGGCAATGTTGGTCCCCAATGGTTTCCTCTAACTGCTTACTGATGATACACCTCTTTATCCCTTTAGCATAAGCCTTTAAGTCCTTATAACACACAGGTATGTTTGGGTGATTCTTCTAAGATTTTGTGAAAATTTACATTTCTGAATCTGCATTTCATCCTTTATTGAAATTGGATTTTTGTCAGGAAATGGTTTCAAGAGAATATGAGAAGGTCCTATAATGGAGAGGTTGATGGTCCTGGGGACAAGCTTTGTTCTGTTCATAGAACTTTCTAAAGTGAACTTTCCTGTAGACTTTGGGCTTTCTGCACCAACTACACAATTATCCTCTTTTAATTAGAAAGTTATCATTACAAAACCCCAGCTCCATCTTTGTTTCTCACATATTCTATATTCTATTGATTAGTTATTCTCAGGTTGTTGGAGGGAGCTTGAAATAGGATACTTGGAAGGCTGCCATATGTATGAAAGGAAAGACCCCATTTAATAAATCTAAACCAATTGAATTCTATTTAACTTCATTTGATTACATGTGGCTCAGTTCAATCCAATTCAACATTTATTGCATGTTAAGCAAATATCAGGTCCTGAGCTCTTGTGCTAAGTGCCCATGTTAAACCAAAACACAATCATTTCTGTGACATGGCACTGGCACCCAAGTAAGTCACTCTACTCTCACCAGACCAGAATGTGATATTTTAAAAAATAAAGACAAAAGACAGTTAAGGTTATCAACTGAGGATGAAAAAGGGATTTCTGAATGGAACTCACATCTTTCTGAGTCAAACTGCAATATTCTCCCTGGAGGATGAGTTCATAATTCCCTGGCTTTGCCTCATCTGACATGTCAGCAGTGGATCAGAGGGTTGCTGAGAGAAGGAGTGTGTTGGGATATGATAGACTACGATAGTGTGATAATGGTAGATTCAGCCCCAGAGCACACACATCTATTATGGGGATTTATTCCAGAAAGTGGTTGTGGGTTGATGCCTCCATTACAAGCCTCACACTCTTGATTTCAGTGAGCTGCATAGCAGAATGCCCATTATATTTTAAAAGAGATACAAGCTTGTGCTGACTTAATGTCAAGCTGGGTAAGTGAAAATGGGCTGGAATCTTAAAACACATTTGGTGGCTTTCCCTGTCATGTTGATCTATTGTGTTGCCTGCCTAACACAACAGTGGCCTTGCTTCAGAAAATGATGCTAGCTGGTTCTTGGATCCAATTAAACTTTGGGAAGGAAAGCAAGAGGAATCTAGATCAAGAAGTGAATTTCTACACATCATATACCAAACATCTTCAAGGTTTCTTCCCTCAGGCTCATTCTCAGAAAGTAGATACTCTCAAATGCAGAGACATTTGAAGCAAAGTTATCTCCTTCATTAAGGAAAGTCATGTGGATGGCCCTGATAGATAGCCACTGTGACAAAACTGGCTAGTAGGCATCTAAAACTGCCTATGGAACAGCAAAGTATTTTTCATGGTGTGCAGACAGGAACTGATGAAGAGATTGTATGGGTCCCTTTTGTGGCTCTGAAGACATAGACATTCACCCAATAATAATTGTACATCTTTCCCTCCCCTCCAAATATTTTAAAATAGAATGGTGACCCAGTGAGATTAACCTAAATCACTCTTCAGGATATTCCACTGACAACTGCATGGGTGTAATGGAGGTGAGTTGATAGGCAGGTGTGAGAAATGTGTCAGGTCTTGATGGACAAAGACTTACATTATATCCTGCACTCTTGTAAATCAAGAGTCTTCTTAAAGGTAAGGAAAGTTAAAAGCAAGCATGATGACTGATTTAAGGGCCTAATAAGCAAGATCTTCTAAAGTTGAGGTTTCCAAAGTGGGCATTTCTTGCTTCTTTAATCAGTTGCTTATAGGTTATGTTTATAAAACCCAGAGGCAGTGGGAAAGTACCTCACTTCCTTCCCAACTCAAATGTAGCTCAGTCAATAATTGGGATGTTTATGGGGGATAGACCTAGAGGCAGGGAACACTGTGGGAAGGAGAATCTCTAGCCAACTATTTGTACAATCAAATAAGTTGTTTAGGAGCCAATTTGGACCTCTGAAGCTTTTCCTGGGTATTGTTTTTGCCTCCTCCTTCTTCTGAGGATTACTTCCAGAATAGAAATAAGGAAGGTATGAATCATTAAGATCAGTGATATGTCAGTGTGTCTGATCAAAGGATTCAGTGAAATATGCAGAAAAAGGAATCTTTAGCTTCATTGATAAGCAAAAAATGTACATTAGAGCATTGAGAGGAGGGAAAATTAAAATACGAAACTGAAGAAGATACTATGAAATAGACATACTGGCATGTTGCTGGAAGAACTGTAAACTGGTACACCTGCTTTAGAAAACAATTTGGCAGTGTGTATATCTTTTTATTTTATAATTTAACTTCTGGGAATGCATGCATTCTCAGGAAGTGGTATTAAGTAGGTGAAGTTTTAGGCATAGATATGCTCATTGTGACTTATTTATTTTAGCCAAATACCAGACACAACCAAAATAAATGAGAGTATGGGAGTAGGTTTAAGTACATTTATGGCTTTACACATTATGCACTACTAAGCAGTCATTAAAAATATGTTTATAAGCGTCTTTTAATAACATGGCAAAACACTTAAGTTGAAATGTTAACTGGAGAAACAGAAAAAACACAATCTTTTATAGACAGAGTGAACATAATAATATTATAAAAATATGTATATAAGTATACTGTAAGGATGTAAGGAAACCCAACTGAATGGTGACAGTGGTTGAATGTGGATCAACAGTGGTTGAATGCGGTACTATAATTTTTTCTGACCCTTTCTATTTCCTTTGCATTTTCCCCAAATTTTCTACACCAAATATGCACCACTCTTATCATTGGGAAAATTTGTTTGCAATTATTCAGTGAAAAATAGGGTTATAAATTGAAAATATTGAAAAAAAAATTTTTTTTAAAATATTCAGAAGATTTATTTAGCTATATTCTTCCTGTTTATCACTATCCCTGGAAGTTAAGAAGTAATTAAATTTGCAGGCAATGTGACCCTATGGAACTCATTTTGATACAATTCCCCAAGTCTATATATGGCTCTAACCTAGGTCTTTTATGGGAGGAAAATAAAAAATACTAACAGTTATCCTTTATTTAGAGTGTCACACATGCTTGGGATTAGGCTGAGTAAGTACGTGGCATTCATCATTTCACATCATCCTCACAAAACCCCTTAGAGATAGGCTATGTTATTATGCCTATTTTATAGACATGAAAACTGAGACTTAGATAAGTTAGGTAACAATCTAAAACAGAGCTAGTCAACAATACACTAAGAATTTAAACTCAGGTGGCGGAGGGCTGGCGTCGCGGGACTGCGGCGGTGGAGATAACTTCATTGAAGCCTGCTGCTACAGGTGTGTGGACCCCTGGCTTTCCCTCTCCACGCATCGGGGAAACCTTAAGGGCCCCTCCCAGCTCTCCCGTGAGTGCTACAGCCAGCCCGAGGGAGTCAGCGGTGTGGGACTGCCGCTCCCGCCAGGGCTGACTGCTGAGGCCTCTTGCACCAGCTACGGGGGAGTGGCTACTGGAGGGCAAGTAAAATTCGCTGAGGATTCTCAGCCCCAAGCTCTACAAACTTAGGGTCTGAGGGAATGGCAATCTGGAGGAGTCTGCCCAGTCGTTCATGAAAACAGGGCTCCCGGGAGCAGCAGACCTGGCCTGTAGCCAGTATTGCGGTGAGAGGGGCCTGGCTAGAGGAAAAGTAGAAGTGATTGGACACAAGAGGAGGCCCTAGGCACACAGGATTGGAGACTCGCCCAGTCTGGGAGGAGCTGCTGCACACTGATTGGTTCCCGCATACTGACAGGAGAGACTTGGCCTGGTGGGCACAGCGCCTCCTTGTGGAAGAGAAGTTAATCAAACTCTAAGACGGCATTTATTAGTTTTTTTTGTTTGTTTGTTTGGTTTGTTTTTTTTTTTTTTTTTTTTTTATTTGGGTTTTTCATTCATCTTCATTTTTATATCTTGTTTTTTTCTTTCTTCTTTTTTTCTTCTTCTTTCTCTTATAATTTTAATTTTAATTTTATTAATTATTATTATTATTTTTTTTTAAATTTTTTTAAAAATTTCTTTTTTCTTTTTTAGTTCCTATTTCTTTCTTCTTTTGTCTTTTCATTCTTCTTATCCCCCCTTCCTTGAATTCTACCTGCCTACTCTCATTCTCCTTAGTGACTTCTTCCCTTCCCTTCTAATACTTTTCCTCCCAAGCATCAAATAAGTTTATAGGAATAAGCAGTAACTCAGCAGTCAAACAGAACAAGAAGCAACATGAGCAGCTTCAAGAAACAAGGAAGAAAAGGAGTACAAACAATGCAGGACAGCCTAAATATTCAGGAGGACCTAGAGTCATCAGAAAAATGGTCATATAAAGACCTCAAGGAACACCTTAGACAGATGGAATGGAACCTTAAAGAGGATACAAGACAGCAAATTCAAGCAGCAAAAGAACACATTGAGAAGGAATTACATAAACAGCTAAAAGAAGAAGTTAAGCATCTTTATCAGGAGATAGAGATTATAAAAAATAATCAAACAATAATTCTAGAAATGAAGGAAACGATAAACCAAATTAAAAACTCAATTTAGAGTATCACTAACAGAGTGGAGAAAGTAGAAACCAGAACGTCAGATAATGAAGACAAAATATACCATCTTGAAAAGAGTCTAGCCAACTCAGAAAGGCTGGTAAAAAATCACGAGAAAAACATCCAAGAGTTATGGGATAACATGAAGAAACCAAACTTACGAGTCATGGGGATAGAAGAAGGTACAGAGATTCAAACCAAGGGAATGAGAAACCTGCTGAATGAAATAATTACAGAAAACTTTCCAGAAATAAAAAAGGAAACAGATATACAAATTGAAGATGCATACAGGACACCGAGCACACAAAATCACAGTAGACCAACGCCAAGACACATTGTTAAGAAGATATCCAATATACAGAACAAAGAGAAAATATTAAAAGCTAAAAGAGAAAGGAGACAGATTACATTTAGGGGTAAACCAATACGGTTAACAACGGATTTTTCATCACAGACACTGAAAGCAAGAAGGTCATGGAACAATGTATTTCAAACACTGAAAGACAATGGATGCCAACCAAGAATTCTGTATCCAGCAAAATTAAGCTTCAGGTATGACAATGAAATAAAAATCTTTCATGATAAACAAAAATTAAAAGAATTTGCAGCCAGAAAACCTGCATTGTAAAGCATTTTGAGCAAAACACTACATGAGGAAGAAATGAAAAACAATAACCAAAACCATCAGTGGGAAGTGCCTCAGTAAAGACAGTGGGCGAGGGGAAAGATAATCACAGAGAAACAAACTAATTTTTTTTTTTAAAAAAAGGATAAACAATCAAACATGGATGGAAGTTCAAACCATATATCAATAGTAACTCTGAATGTTAATGGCCTAAACTCTCCAATAAAACGACATAGGCTGGTATCATGGATTAAAAAAACAAATCCAACAATATGCTGCCTCCAGGAGACACATCTGATTGGAAAAGACATACACAGGCTGAAGGTGAAAGGATGGGAAAAAACATACCACGCACACGGTTCTCCTAAGCAAGCAGGAGTGGCCATCCTCATATCAAATAAAATCGACTTCAAAACTAAGTTAATCAAAAGGGATAATGAAGGTCATTATATACTGTTAAAAGGAACCATTCACCAACAAGACATAACAATTATCAATATTTATGCACCAAACAATGGTGCTGCGACATTCATAAAACAAATTCTCCTCAAGTTCAAGAATCAAATAGACTACAACACAATAATTATGGATGAGTTCAACATACCTCTCTCACCATTGGACAGATCCTCCAAACAAAAATTGAATAAAGAAACTATAGAACTCAATATCGCAATCAATAACCTAGACTTAACTGACATATATAGAGTATATCAACCATCATCAAATGGATATACTTTTTTCTCAGCAGCACATGGATCCTTCTCAAAAATAGACCATATATTATGTCATAGGGCAACCCTCAGTAAATATAAAGGGGTGGAGATAATACCATGCATTTTATCTGATCATAATGGAATGAAACTGGAAATCAATGATAAAAGAAGGAAGGAAAAATCCTACATCACATGGGAAATGAACAATATGTTACTGAATGATCAGTGGGTTACAGAAGACATAAAGGAGGAAATCAAAAAATTCTTAGAGATAAATGAAAATACAGACACAACATATCGGAATCTATGGGACACAATGAAAGCAGTTTTAAGAGGAAAATTCATCGCCTGGGGGTCATTCCTCAAAAAAAGAAAAAACCAACAAATAAATGAGCTCACACTTCATCTCAAAGCCCTGGAAAAGGAAGAGCAAAACAACAGCAAATGTAGCAGAAGGCTATAAATAATTAAAATCAGAGCGGAAATCAATGAAATTGAAACAAAAGAAACTATTGAAAAAATTAACAAAACTAAAAGTTGGTTCTTTGAAAAAATAAATAAGATCAACAGACCTTTAGCCATGCTAACGAAGAGAAGAAGAGAGAGAACTCAAATTACTAACATACAGGATGAAAAAGGCAATATCACAACAGATGCTACAGAAATACAGAAGACAATTAGAAATTATTTTGAAAACCTATATTCCAACAAAATAGAAGATAGTGAAGACATCGATAAATTTCTTAAGTCATATGATTTACCCAGACTGAGTCAGGAGGATACACACAATTTGAACAGACCAATATCAATGGATGAAATTGAAGAAGCCATCAAAAGACTACCAACCAAGAAAAGCCCAGGACCGGATGGGTATACAGCGGAGTTTTACAAAACCTTTAAAGAAGAATTAATACCAATACTTTTCAAGTTATTTCAGGAAATAGAAAAAGAGGGAGCTCTTCCAAATTCATTCTATGAGGCCAACATCACCCTGATTCCGAAACCAGACAAAGACACCTCAAAGAAAGAAAACTACAGACCAATATCTCTAATGAACCTAGATGCAGAAATCCTCAATAAAATTCTGGCGAATCGAATACAAAAACACATCAAAAAAATTGTGCACCATGATCAAGTAGGATTCATCCCTGGGATGCAAGGATGGTTCAATATACGGAAATCAATAAATGTTATTCACCACATCAATAGACTTAAAGATAAGAACCATATGATCATCTCGATAGATGCAGAGAAAGCATTTGACAAAGTACAGCATCCCTTTATGTTCAAAACATTAGAAAAATTAGGGATAACAGGAACTTACCTTGACATTGTAAAAGCTCTCTATGCTAAGCCTCAGGCTAGCATCATTCTGAATGGACAAAAGTTGAAGGCATTCCCTCTAAAATCCGGAACAAGACAGGGATGCCCTCTATCTCCACTTCTATTCAATATAGTTCTCGAAACACTGGCCAGAGCAATTAGACAGATGAAAGAAATTAAAGGCATAAAAATTGGAAAAGAAGAACTTAAATTATCACTATTTGCAGATGACATGATTCTATACCTAGAAGACCCAAAAGGGTCTACAAAGAAACTACTAGAACTAATAAATGAATTCAGCAATGTGGCAGGATATAAAATCAACACGCATAAATCAAAGGCATTTCTGTATATCAGCGACAAAACTTCTGAAACGGAAATGAGGAAAAACACTCCATTCACAATATCCTCAAAAAAAAATAAAATACTTGGGAATTAACCTAACAAAAGAGGTGAAAGATTTATATAATGAAAACTACAGAACCCTAAAGAGAGAAGTTGATGAAGATCTTAGAAGATGGAAAAACATACCCTGTTCATGGATAGGCAGAACTAACATCATCAAAATGGCGATATTACCAAAAGTTCTCTATAGGTTTAATGCAATGCCAATCAAAATCCCAACGACATATCTTGTAGAAATTGACAAAGCAATCATGAAATTCATATGGAAAAATAAAAGACCCAGAATAGCAAAAGCAATTCTAAACAGGAAGTGTGAATCAGGCGGTATAGCGATACCAGATTTCAAACTATATTACAGAGCAATAGTGACAAAAACAGCATGGTACTGGTACCAAAACAGGCGGGTGGACCAATGGTATAGAATAGAGGACACAGAGACTAATCCAAAAAGTTACAACTATCTTATATTTGATAAAGAGGCTAAAAGCATGCAATGGAGGAAGGATAGCATCTTCAATAAATGGTGTTGGGAAAACTGGAAATCCATATGCAACAAAATGAAACTGAATCCCTTTCTCTCGCCATGCACAAAAATTAACTCAAAATGGATCAAGGAGCTTGATATCAAACCAGAGACTCTGCGTCTGATAGAAGAAAAAGTTGGCTCCAATCTACAGATTGTGGGGTCAGGCTCCAAATTCCTTAATAGGACACCCATAGCACAAGAGTTAATAACAAGAATCAACAAATGGGACTTAATTAAACTTAAAAGTTTTTTCTCAGCAAGAGAAACAATAAGAGAGGTAAATAGGGAGCCTACATCCTGGGAACAAATTTTTACTCCTCACACTTCAGATAGAGCCCTAATATCCAGGGTATACAAAGAACTCAAAAAAAATAGACAATAAGATAACAAATAACCCAATCAACAAATGGGCCAAGGACCTGAACAGACACTTCTCAGAGGAGGATATACAATCAATCAACAAGTACATGAAAAAATGCTCACCATCTCTAGCAGTCAGAGAAATGCAAATCAAAACCACCCTAAGATACCATCTCACTCCAGTAAGATTGGGAGCCATTATGAAGTCAAACAAGAACAAGTGCTGGCGAGGATGTGGAGAAAAGGGTACACTTGTACATTGCTGGTGGGACTGCAAATTGGTGCGGCCAATTTGGAAAGCAGTTTGGAGATTCCTGGGAAAGCTGGGAATGGAACCACCATTTGACCCTGCTATTGCCCTTCTCGGACTATTCCCTGAAGACCTTAAAAGAGCATGCTACAGGGATACTGCCACATCGATGTTCATAGCAGCACAATTCACAATTGCTAGACTGTGGAACCAACCCAGATGCCCCTCAGTAGATGAATGGATAAAAAAATGTGGCATCTATACACAATGGAGTACTATGCAGCAATAAAAAAATGACAAAATCATAGAATTTGCAGGGAAATGGACGGTACTAGAGCAGATTATGCTAAGTGAAGCTAGCCAATCCCTAAAAAACAAATGCCAAATGTCTTCTTTGATATAATGAGAGCAAATATGAACAGAGCAGGGAGGAAGAGTATGAAGAAAAGATTAACATTAATCAGTGACATGAGATGGGAGGGAAAGGGAGAGATGAGGAAAATTGCATGGAAATGAAGGGAGACCCTCATTGCTATACAAAATTACATATAAGAGGTTGGGAAGGGAATGGGAAAATAAACAAGGAGAGAAATGAATTACAGTAGATGGGGTAGAGAGAGAAGAAGGGAGGGGAGGGGAGGGGGGATAGTAGGGGATAGGAAAGGTAGCAGAATACAACAGTTACTAAAAGGGCAGTATGTAAAATTATGGATGTGTAACCGACGTGATTCTGCAATCTGCATTTGGGGTAAAATTGGGGATTCATAACCCACTTCAATCTAATGTATGAAGTATGATATGTCAAGAGCTTTGTAAAGTTGTGAACAACCAATAAAAAAAAAAAAGAAAAAAAAAAGAAATTAGAAAGGCCTGGGCCTAGAAGTGAGATAGATATAAGAAAAGGAAAAAAACAGAATCCAAGACTGGTAAAACCAAAGATAAATTCCCTGACATTGCAATTTTGCTGAGGGACAGCTCTGTTGAACATCTACTAACAAAAACATACCAACAAAAAAAATTGAAAGGATGCACACTCCTAGTGGGGAGAGTGTTGGTAACTTTTTGTGTAGGTTTTGAGTTACTGAATATATAAAAACTTTTATAAATGACTGAACTCCAATTCTTGACTGACAAAACTATCCTCAGTCAATTTATGAAACATGGCACCATGTTATGAAAATCAAACTCAACCTAACTTAGAGAAGAAGACATTCTCCATTAATTTACCTAACAATAGAAGAGCATGAAGATGGCAAAGGAGCGCCCAAGCACCCCACCAACATATCACGAAGCCAAGCATTCCAAGAAGGGACAACACATATGACTGTACTGCACAGATAGGGTGTGGGGGACTTTCAAGTTTTCAATAGAGTACTTACATATAATTTCTCATTCAATCCATAGAAGACCTTATGAATATTTCTGTATTTTTACACATTAGGATAATGAGGTTTAGAAGGGTTGAGTAAACCTATTCAAATCCTACATAGCTTGTCACACTGTCTGGATCTGAACTCGTGATCTTAAATGACATCCTATACAATCCATATACTCATTACCTGTTTATTTCCCGTAAATGTGTACAGAGCTCAAATCAAGCATTTGTTTCAAAATCTTATTAAGGTTTTAGAGAGTAAACAATATAGAAACCTTTTAAGATGGTCAAGCATTAATAAAAATTTCTTAGCTGAGGCTAAAAAAAATAATAAATAAAATAAAATGAAATCAGATTAAATAAAATGTACAAAAAAGGATACCATTCATAGAGTAATCCAGCTAACTAAAAAAAAAAAAAAAAGAATTTAAACTCATGTTCATCTTAGTTACTACATTTGAGATATGTTTTGTTTTCAATAAGTGGGTAAATAATGAGTCCTGTGAAAAACATTTCAGATTATACACTTTCGCTTGAAGATACCAGAAAACTCTACTGAGTGGTTTAATTTATAAGACCACTATACCACTATATTATTACTTACAGTAAGCCTGGAGGTAGCTGATTGCAGGGACATCTCAGCAGCTCTATGATCCCAGGGCACTGGGTCACCACTCTGGGATTCATTTGACCTATCCCTAAAGTTTCAAGATGGCTGGATAATATTTCTACTTATGTGTGTGTTGTGACACGATTCTCCAATGGTTACTTGCATTTCAGCATATCTTGGTAATAAAGATAATAATGCCCTGTGTTCTTGACTATTTTTTCAAGGATGTCTGTATAGGAAATGGCCTTGGACAATATAAATAATATCTTCTTTCAGGGCAAAAATGCAGGTATGCTTACAGCACACTATAAAATATTTGGGTTTCTTATATTCAGGGTTCCTCTCCTTTGTTATAACTCAGTAAGTATCATGTGGCCCTCTCTGTAACATGATGACGGGATAATATTGTAAGTAGGGTAAGATCACAATTCTTGAGTTTTGTTGAGCAAATATTTTTCATATGGCCACCCCTAGCTGTGTGGAAGACTGAGATAGAGGTTGTAAAGCAAAGGAAAATGGAATAATCTTACTAGTCTTAGGTAAATTATAGTTCATTCCCTAGGGCTGGTCACATTGCTTCTTTAATGAAGATTTCCAAGCAAGAAGAGGAAATTGTTGAATAGGTGACAAAGAGTGTTTGCCTTAATAAATGGTCATCATAAAAGGGAGAATACTTCAGGGCAGTATAATCTGAGGACTCTGCAGTTTCAGAGAAGAGAGAAATAATTTTGTTAGAGAGTTTGGTGTAAGGGATGGCTTTATGAATGAGGCAATACTTGATTTGTGCCATTAAAGTCAGTCAGAATCTTGATAGACCATGATGGGAATGGGGAAGACTAGTTGGTAGAAAGATGTTACAGGCAAAGGAATAGCATGACTCAAGGTATAACTTGATGAAGACACACAGCAAATTTAGAGCGCAGTGGAGATAAGTTTTACCATAAAATCCAAACTTCTAAGTAGCCCATGCAGTAAAGGTGGAATACTGGGGTTTATAATGAGCTCTGTATATTAGGAAAAAAATTGTCATTGTCCCTCAGTGGTACTGCACACCTGATGGAAAAAATAAGATGTGGTGTTTTATTTAAAGAGCTATGGTAACTGATAGTCTGAAAAGTGGCTCTGGAGTTACATGTAAGTAAACTGGTTAAAATATATCACTACAGTTTATATAATTAAAAGGGCAAATCATTAAAGAACTGTCATGTTAAATAGCCTACCCTTTAGAGGTCCCCATCCTGCAGAGAGCAGAGAGATATCAGTACCGGCCAGAGGCCTGTGTTTGAGAACTAAGACATACCCTGTCTTGATTTATTTTCTTCATTTATAGAATAAAGTCTTTGAGTTTAATGTTTACTCAATTTTTTCCAGCTCTGATATATTATATATTTTCAAATCAGGAAAATTACCCCCAAATCCTATACACAGTCTCCCCTTGATCACTCCCTACTTTCATTTAACACACATACATACCACATACTCGCAGTGTGACAAAGATATGCTAAGACATGAACTTTGATCTCACCAAATATTGTTATGACAAACTTGTGTAAAAGTTCTGCCTTCCTCATGCAGTTTATTTTTAATTTACCCCTGGTTTATGCCAAATCATTACACAGTGAGTGAGGTCAAGATAGGACCAGGAACTGAAAGACCCATAGATTTAAAACTAGTATTTCACTTAATATCTGCTGGATTATTTCCTTATTCTATGAATTCCATCTGAGTGGAAATTTATTTCTAGAATTTTTTATATCTACTATTTTTAATACCCTATCAAATGCATTATCAATTTGTATAACCACTGATGGCTTCATAACCACTTCACAGAAGAACTAGGGTGAGACCAACTGCATGCAGAGAAATCTCCAAGTTGTCAGCTTTCATTTTGGAGCTTCTCTTTGTCATCTTCTTCAAAAGCCTGTCACTGTGGAGTGTTGTTTCAGTTGAAAGGGGCGGGAATAAGCTCAGTCTGTTTAAAGCCTGTCATTCTTTATGCACTTCTTTGTGATAGATGGAAAAAGGCAATAGGCAAGGAATCTTTTTCTGAGAGTTTAGTATAGAAGGGCAGTGAGAAATGCATCCAGTACAGAAGTCAGAGCCTTGGCAGAATTTTTTTTTTTCATCTTGAATGTTACTGCACTCCACTTCTCCAAGAAGTCTAACAACCTCAACAATTAGTAATATCAGTCATATGTTTTCTAAGTACCCACTGTGTGCCTATCACTATTTCTAGGCACACAGCTGAGGGGGAAGGATAGAGCCCATTGTCATAAGGAGCTTGCTATATAGCTAACAAAAATATTTTTAGTAGGGGGGATGATAAACTTATAGTAACATTTGCAAAAGAGTGTACAGATATGAGTGCAAATCAATGTGGTGCAACTAGAGTAGGGGCAGGCTGTAGAGGCTGAGAATAAAAAGATGATGACAGTAAAGCAGGGTTAGTAAAAGCCTTTCCTAAGGAGAAGAATTTTAGGCTGAGTTTTGAATGAAGGAAGTACACAACACATACATACAGTGCTGCTGGCACGATTCCTTGATTCAATAAGTATTTATTTGGCATCTGTCATAGCACAGCACTATGTAGGTTTCATTGGAGGATACATGGAGGTATATAGCTTCAGCCTTGCGTTCCTCTCTCAGGAGCCTCAGGTCTGTTAAGGAGGTCCACTTATCTCCCACTGCTGTTTTCTTCCATATGGAATGACAACCTTTCAGCATAACACTCGTAGTCTCTCTCTGCCCCTTCATCCCCTCCTCTAATACAGAGAAATGACTACTCTGATTGATGAGTTTGAGAGAAGGCACTGGACAGGTGATGCTTGGCTGAGCCCTGCTTCTGTTTGAGGACTTTTCAGTAAACATACATTCTGGTCTGCTCCTGCATGCCTTAAGTCCCCACATGGGGAGACCTACAGGTTTCTGATATCATTTGTGATTGAGTGGACAGGTTTATACAATTCTGGGGTTTATAATTAGGAAGCCCACCTAAGCTATGTCCTTGACCCTAGACTTTATCATTAACAAAGATTATTTTTTAATTTCCACTGGTATGAATATTATATAACTGACTGGGAATTCAGGGGAATGCTACTTATTTGATCTCCTTACCACCCCAACCAAAGTCTCATACAGGCATGAGATAGTCCACATATAATTATAAGGAAATATAAATGTGATAAATACCATGAATATGGCTTGGCTCTTTAAAGATTCTTCTCCTGACTTTGCAAAGCCTGTCACCAATACAAAAAAGAGTACATTTTGAGAATCAACATTTACAGAATTGGTTGCATGTTGACTCCATTTCACTTACTTTTCCATCTCTTGACATCTGGTTGTTGACTTGAACTATTCCTCTCATTTCTAGTCCTGACCTCTCTTCTGAGTCCCTAACTGGTCTATACAATTGCCTACTTGACATTTTCATTTGGATGTTTCACAGGTTTCTCCAACTTTGTGACCAAAAATTGAACTTTTGAGTCTTCAATGCTCCACCCAACCTGCACTTCTCCCAATTTTCCTCATCTCAATAACTGGCACCACCATCTTTATTTATTTAGTTGCTCAAGCAAAAAATCTTTGTATTGTGTCTATATGGAGATAATTTGATTATTCTGGATCTCTTGGGTATGATCTATCTCCTTTTTATTCTGTGCTATACTACAACTCTTAGAGTACCTAGCACATAGTGAGTACTCAATAGATAGTTGTTGAATAAATAAATACCTTCTATTAATTAACCCCAATTCTAGCCTTTTCAGATTTGCTGAAACATTTTGTTTGTTTAGGTTTTGACCATTGGGTATTTTCCCCTTGAATTCCAGCATCATCTTTATCTTCTTCTATTGTATTAAAGTGGGCTTTGGTCCTGGGCTAATAAAGATACATTAATTACAGAATTTAGAGGAAGGAACTGGGATGGGAGAAACATGGAAGGTTTATGGAGGAAGAATAATTTGAACTGTACCTTTAAAAAAGCAGGATTTTTGTATATGGGGGTGGAATCAAGGGAGTGAGACTTTTCTGGAAAAAGAAATCACTAAGGGAAAATTGTGCAGGTAGGGAAGCAAAAGTATTTTAGAAACATGGCCAATAGACCAATCTTCAAAAAGGAAGAATCAATGCTACAATTGGAAAGGTAAGGTACAGGCAGTTTGTGGAGAGAAATAGTGCCTAAAATTCATCCAGGAAATAGAATTTTCTTGGTAAAAGCATGCACTATGAACTCTTCACTAAAACTGTTAAACTATAAATGAAAGCTGCATAGACAGAGTATGAAATTAAAATCTGTTCCATTAGGTTATGACCAATTTCCTTGTGAGATGAGTGTGGCTGAATTTTAAAGATTTTCACAGAAATATGCTACTTTTGACAATGTTAATATTTCTTGCAAAATTCTTCACATCCTCAACATTCTCTCAAATTTTCTGTGAAATTCCGCAAGTGCAATTATTCCTCTTGTCATCTCATGAAAACACATGTTTGAGGCTCATCCATTCTGTGTTCCCCTCACCCCCTCGCCTAGAAGGACAAATAAACCTTAGCTTAAGAGAGGAAATGTAAAAGTGGAAGGGAGGGAGGGACTTTAATTTCTTTGGGACTTTTCTGTTAAGGAACCTCTACTGGTCTCAGCATTAGGGAATAATTAGTGTGTAATATAGAATAGTGTGAGAGATTGTTCAATGTCAGGAAGAACAATTGCTGAAGAGAAAATGGATCCATTTCCCCAGTTTCTCACTTGAACACATTTGTGCTGGCTGCTTATTTTTGTGAATTGGAGGCCACCCAGCAAGTTGCTGTTTTTAGCAGTGATTATTTCACCAGACCCATTTCTGTCTCTATTTTATTTTTGCAGAAATGCTTTTCCTTTTGAGTAGGCTGCACTGGGATTGGAATGTTCCTGACACTATTGGGCCTGGGCATGTTGTACGTTAGTCGAAGGAAGGAACATCTTCTTTGCTTTATCCTGAATCAGGAGGGCTGCCTTCGAAAATGTAGAAGGTCATCATGTGGAAAAGTAAGTAGACATTCTCTGGAGCTCCAGAGTGCAGATCTACAACTAATGGTCAGCCTTTATAAAGAGGTAGACTCTGACTTAGCATAAGAGCTTCATTACAATCGGATCTACTCAGAACTGATGGGCTACCTAGTCAGGTAATTTGTATCCATGAATGTATTTAAATAGAGGAGGACTGGAAAAGTGTCATGGATATGGTAGAGAGAATTCCTGCATTGGATGGAAGGTTGAATTAATCTCAAAAATCCTTTTCCCAAACTCTGTTCACCTGCAAATACTACTGCCTTTATATCTAATTCTGCCCATGTTTTAAGATCAAGCCCTGACTCTCATTTTCTGTACAATGCCTTACCTACTTAATTTCTACAGCACTTGTCTATTCTACAAACTTAACACCAATCATTTATGGGTTTATCTTGTTAATCCAAGGTGTCAACACATCTTTCCTCAGATATGAAGAGCACGCATGCACACACACACAGAGAGAGACTGTATTTAGATGATATGTACAATAACCTTCCCTAACTTTTACCCTGTTGTTAATTTTACCTTAACCTTATCTCCCACCCCCATCTTTTTTGGGAATATAAGATGGTGTGAGACATTCTGCCCTTTTGGAGCTTATGTGCATATAAAATACTGGCACACAGGGAACACTAAATATATTTTAACTTACATTCTTTTAAAATCTCTTCCTGTAATATGGCACTTTGTAAGTAATATTTATGAAATACTTAGTATATGTAGTGTGTTTTGCATGTGTGATCTCACTCAATTCTTGAAACAATCCCAATAATTAGATCTTTTCATCTACATTTTTGTAACAGAAAAACTGAGGGTTACAAGATTAAATTATGTATCCAACAACAAACTGTATGCAGCACAAGTATAATTTAGTATTTTAAAAATAACTTTTATCATTTACACTTAAGGTGTACATACAAACAGTTAAAAGGTTACTTCAATGAAGTGAATTAACATACCCTCCATCTCCCTGTTACCGCTTTTGTTTGTTCTTCTATCAAGAGCAACTAAGATTTACCTGAATAAGGTACAAGTTTATTAACCATAGTATTCATGTTGTACACTTATTCCTCCTACATATCTGCTACTTTGTATCTTCTGACCTACTTCCTCCCCTTTCCTCTCCCCAACTCCTGCTTCTAGTAATTACCATTTTACTCTCTGTATTTTTGACATTTTAAAAAAGATTCCATATATAAGTGGGATCATACAATATTACTCTTTTTGTATCTGGATTATTTCACTTAGCATAAGGTCCTCCAGATTCATCCATGTTGTTGCAAAGAATCTCCTTTTTAAAGGCTGAATAATATATCTATATCTATACTTATATTTTCTTTGTCCGCTCATCAGTTGATGGTGACTTAGGTTGTTTCTGTTTCTTAGCTATTGTGAATAGCATTGCAATAAACATGGGAGTGCAGATGTCTTTCAAACATATTTATTTCATTTCCTTTTGGATATATACCCAGTAGTGATATTGCTGGATCATATGATATATGTATGTAGTATGTATGTATGTATGTATGTATCTATCTATCTATCTACCTATCTATCTATCTTCCTTCCTTTCTTTTTCTTTCTTTTGGTACTGGGGAATTGAAACCAGGAGTGCTTTACTACTGAGCTTCATCCCTAGCCCTTTAAAAGATTATTGAGACAGAGTTTCCCTAAGTTGTCCAGGCTGGTCTCAAACTTATGATCTTCCTATCTAAGCCTTCTGAGCTGCATGAATTACAGAGTGTGCCTCCTGGCCTGGCCATGGTTATGTTTTTAATTATTTGAGAAACTTTCATCTGTTTTTCATAATGGCTGGACTAATTCACATTCCCACCAATAGCAAGCATACAAGTGTTGCCTTTTCTCTGTACCCTTGTAAACATTTGAAGTCTCTTAACTTTTCAGCAATAGCTATCCTAACAAATATAAGGTAATAATATCTCATAATAGTTTTAAGTTGAATTTCCCTAATAATTACTGATTTTGAAACTTTCTCTTATACCTGTTGGTCACTTCAATCTTATTTGGAGAACTGTCTAATTAATTCATTTCTGATTTTAAAAAATGAAATTGTGATTTTTAAAGTGCATACTTTGGGCTACACAGAATCATACAGGAAGCTTGGTAAAAAAATGTAAAGCTATCTGAATGCAGATGGGTCCAGGAACTTGCATTTTAATAAGTACCTGCTCCAAAGTAATATCCATAGGTTACTGACCACACTTTGAGGGACCTCAGATCCTCTGTACACCCCTCTGCTTCTGTGAGACTATGACTACTCCAAATTTTGTCATTTGTAATATATAAGAGCACTTCTGGAATTCATTATCACTTGATGTTGTCATTATCTTTTCTACCACCATCTCCAGCATCATCAGATATAATTGTCTTCTATTTGCAAACCACTTGATTGGTGTATTGTTTTTTCTTGGGAACACCTGTGGAAGGAATGCCTTTCCTTCTCTATAAGAACTGCATGGCTGGCTGTGTTGCTAGACCATATAAAATCAACAAAATCAGGTTTAGGCCTCATTTTATAAAGCTGCAAAAGTACAATCAGTGCCTTATTTTCAAATCATGTGCCACAAGAATAATTAATGTTGTGGATTTGGATACCTCAACCTCGCTAAAGCCTGGGTTTCCCCACTCAATGAATTTACTATTTTTCAGGACCATATCCCCTATCCCATCAGCTTTTGAAAATGTACCTTGTGGATGCACTGTTGACAAGAGAAGTTTGTAATTTGGACTCAACTACTCTAATTTTTGATTTGGGGATGAGGCTGTTTGAGTACTGGCAAATGGGCAATATAGAATTTCAATAACTTCAGCTTGGAAATTGAATATTCATTTATTCAACAGCATTGTAAGACATTGTAAGATATTAAAATAATCACATTTTTGGTTTTGTTTTTTGGTACTGGGGATTGAATCCAGGGGCACTTAACCACTGAACCACATCCCCAGCCCTTTTTATTTTTTATTTAGAGATGAGGTCTCACTAAGTGCTTAGGGACTAACTAAATTGCTGAGGCTGGCTTTGAACTTGTGATCCTCCTGCTTCAGCATCCTGAGCCACTGGGCCTCATATCATCTTAACATGGTTCTGGGCCTTTGTGTTTGTAGCTTTTTATTGCTGTAACATATACCTGAGAACAACAAGTTAGAAGAGAAGGATTTATTTTGGTGTATTATGAAACCATTTCATGCTGGTTACATTGCTTTGGGCCTGAGGTAAGGCAGAAGAACATCATGGCAGAAGTGTATGGCATAGGAAGCTTCTCAGGTCATGGAACCTGGGAAGGGGTGGGAGAAGACAAGAGAAGAGAAGAAATTAGAAGAGATGAAAGAGAGAGAGAGAGAGAGAGAGAGAGAGAGAGAGAGAGAGAGAGAGAGAGAGAGAGAGAGAGAGAGGGGGGAGGGAGAGAGAGAGAGAGAAAAGGTTAAGGGACAAGATACAGTCCCCAAGGGCATGCCCTCGGTGACCTACTTCTTTCTATAGTATCCCTCCTGTCTATGATTTCCCCTGTTTCCCAGTAGTCTATTTGAACTATTAATCCATCAAATGGATTGATCTACTGATGATAATAGAGCCCTCATGATCCAATCATTCCATAAAAGCCCCACCTCTGGATATTGCTTTACTGTAAACTAAATCTTCAACACATGAGCTTTTGGGGGGGGGCGGTCCAGATCCAAACCATAAATGTCCTCAATATACAATTAATTAATTATTTACATTTTTGGATTGTTTCATGTGCTAGACATTGTATTAAGTATTTAATATGGTTATCACCTTGCTTAATTCTCCTAACAGTCCCTGTAGGTACTTTCATAGTTTCCATTTTGTAGATGAGAAAACTGGCTAGAACTCAGAGAACTTAAGTAAATTGCTTAATTGCACATAGCTAGAAAGTTAGAGTCAGGATTTGAACCAATCTGTTGATAAAACTTTCTTCTCTGTTCTCAACATATTTCATGAAAATTAAAGGGCAGTATCTCAGGGAAGCATGAACATTTAGATTGAGATTAAAGGTTCATAGGTTCACCTGGAAGAACAGGGATTTAATCATGTTTGAATTTCTAAAAAAACATATTCTTACTAATGTATGTTGGTTTTCCTTTTTATATTAATAAATCTTTTTTTTTAATTTATAGTTGAAGATGGACAGCATGCCTTTATTTTATTTGTTCTCATTTTAAAAAATGTGGTGCCAAGGATCGAGCCCAGTGCTTCACACGTGCTAGGCAAGCACTCTACCACTGAGATACAGCCCTAGCCCCTTAATAAATCTTTTCTATATGTTTGTTTACTTGGTAAACAGTTAATGATAATGGCTGCCACCTGTATTCCTCAAAAAAAGATTGAAAGTTAAAGTGCAATTACAATTAATGTGCTTGAAAATGAAAATTGTCAAATTAACCCAGAGTATTACAGTGCAGAATATAATGTGGAAACAGTTTCCACATGGAAATAAGAATGGACTAATTAGGCTTTACTTCTCCCTATTGAAGAGCCTGTGATCTAGGGCCACACTGTTCCTCATCTTTATATGGGCAGTACATCTAGAAGCAGCTAGAGTATACAATAGCTCAGAACTTGCTTGCATCTCAGCCTTCTCCCCTTCTTTCTTTTTTGCTTCCCTTTATTTACTCAGTAGAGCCCATTCCTTTTGACATTTATTCTTCTTTTACTCTTATTATCAAGTCTCTTTTTTTCATTTAAAAATTCATGTTTAAAATCCAACTTGCAAATAAAAAGTAAAAGGGTAAAAGTAAAAATTCCCCTCCTTCTCTACTTTTGTTTTGCAGGAGTCAATGGTCACTGCTAAGTTTCTTATGTATCTTTCCCAGAAACATTCTATGCATATCTAACATTTATGAACATATGCAAAACCATATAACAGCCTTGAAAAATGTTACCATCATTACATACTTTGTCAATCTGATGGAGAAAAATGGTATCTTATTGTCTTATTTCACATTTCTTTAATTAAAAGTGAGCTTGAGTATGTATTTGTATGTTTGTTGGTGATTTGCATTTTAGTTCTGTGAACTACTCATTTCTATTTCTTTTTCTTATTGAATTTTAATATCTCTTTGAATATGAAAGAAATTAGCCTTTTTTCTTTCTCTGTCAAATATATAGCAAATATTTTTTTTCTTAGTTTGTCATTTGTCTTCTGCCTTTTTAGCTGTGATGTTTTGCCATATAGGACGTTTAAATTTTTATGTAGCCAAATTTATCAAACATTTTCTTTGCAGATTCTGAGTTTTATATCTTCATTTGAAAAGCCTTTCCCAGTATTATTCTAAAATGTGTTCAGGCTTATATCTAGCCCTTCTATAAAATAAAAATTTAAATTATATTTTAAAAGTAATATTTAAATACTCAATGTGAATTAGATACTGTGAATACTCTCTAATAGGGCTCTGGAAATGGTAAATAAATTGTAACATGCTTTATATTAAACATAAAACAGCTTTTTAAGAAGGTAAGATGTTCCTAGAATTGAGAAACAAATAAGTAACTGAAAATCACAGAGGAGTATGCATCCATTTTATGATGTCACTAACCTAGATAGAGGTGGAAGGGGTATCAGGTAGTCTACAATCTTGTGTTTTAACATGTTTATGGGGATAAGAGATAGAACCTTGGGTCAGTGCAAAGTGTCTCTCACATAAAACCTTGACCCTGAGGTCTACAACCTCAAGAAAAATGGCATACAGTAATGCAGAGAAACAAGATGTCTTATCTTTGTCTGGACTTGAAGTGGGAAAAAGTCCCTCCTGAAAATTTGCAAAAACAGATCCATGTCTCTCATAAGTTTAATGGTTTTATTTACCCTACCTGTAGGTTTTAGGAACTTCCAAGAATTTAACATACAATTTGCTCCAGGGCTTATGTAAAACCAGACTGCAAGAAATTTCCACATATAATATTTCATTGCAAAGGTTCAGCTCAAAATGATGTAGAAAAAATCATGTTGCCATGAGCAATACCTGCAAATACAATAAAAGTGGTAGGAGAATACCAAGTAAGTTATAAAATGCAACCCAATATAGTCCATAAAATTAGAAAGTTTAAAAACATTACAGAATACAGTGAAAGTCTAAAAATATTAAATATGATAATAAACTATTCAAACAGGCATATTATAAATAATACACTATATAAAATGAAAAAAATGAAGAATCAAAGTCTTCAGAAAATTGACTTAATAGAAACTTGTAGGCAGCTCAAGAGAAAAGTAAACTGGAAGAGATTGAAAGAAATGGAAACCATGAAATTAAGGTTAAAGAAATAAAGTACATGTGTGTATATATATTTATAATGGAAACACATGGAATGTCAAATTTATATACACATGATTGGCATTTCAAAGTAAGATTAGAGAGACTGTGACAGTGGCACATTTCAAAGAAAAGAGTGACTAACTTTTTTTTCAGCTTTGATGAAAGTGTTGAATTCACCTACTAGAAGTACAATGAATCCATAGCAAGAAACATAGAAATAAATAGATAATTGTACCCATTATAGTGAAACTACAGAGCATCAAGGACAAAGAGGCTATCTTAAGAGAAGCAGAGAAAAAGCACAGTTTAACTTCAAGGAATAATAGCTTGACAGCAGAATCCTAATGACCACAATAGAAGCCAGAAAGAAGAAAGTGGAAGAATGAATTCAAGGTGATGGTGAAATAATGAACAACACTGATTTCAGAAAGAGGGAGTAAGATGTAAGAAGAGTTGGCAAATAAAACACTAAATATAAATAAAATTAGGTATTTACTACAAAAAGCATCAGTAGCAACAAGGACTAATTTGGTAGATATAAAAATAAGATAAAACTAAAAATACTGACATTAGTAACATGTAAAAGGCGAGGGAAGTAATGGGATTTGAAGGGTTCAGCAAGGTTAAAAAAATCAATTGTGTTTTAATATGCCAATAAGAAACAATGAGAATATAGTGTTTATAAATATCTTAGCATAAATACAAACTATGAGATATCTACAAGTATAACTAATAATGCAAAATATTAGTGTAAAACTCATGTAGAAAAAACTTTATTGAAAGATATAAAAGAGGATCTAATGAAACATAAAGTTAAATGGAAATACTGTCATATTATTAGAGTAATTCCTCCTGAATTACTCTAAACTGAAATACAATTTGAATAAAAAAATCAAGAGTGTGTGTGTGTGTGTGTGTGTGTGTAAATTAACAGCCTGATTTCAAAATTTATATGAAAGAGTAAAGGAGCAAAATTAGGCAAGAAAGATTTAGAATAAGATGGTGAGAATGTGTGTAGAATGCATCCTACAAAATATCAAAATTTATAATATGATTCTGTTATTTTTAAAGGCACTGTTGGTACAGCGACAAATAGACTCATCTTAGAAATGACATATGTATATATAGAAACTTGATACATATCAGAGGGTAAAGGATAGACTTTTCAGTAAATGGTGACAATAAAACTAGCCATTCATATGGAAAAATAAAACTATGTTACCCCTATACCAGATCACAAAATAGTTTTCAGAGGATTAAGTGTATAACTATTCAAAACAAAGGTATAAAGCATTTAGAATATAGAACACTTAGATGAAAATTTAACATCAGAGTAAGTAGGAATTTCTTAAGCAAGACAAAAGAAGTACAAACAATAAAACACAATCATGCTTTTTACTACATCAAAAGTGAGAACACAGGGCTGTGGTTGTTTCTCAGTGGTAGAGCACTTGCTTAGCATGTGTGAAGCACTGGGTTTGATCCTCAGCACCACATAAAAATAAATTTAAAGAAAGGTATTGTGTTCATCTACAACTTAAAAAAATTTAAAAAGTGAGAACAAAACTAGACTAAAAATACAGCCAAATACAGCCATAAACAGTATTTACAACCAAAAAGAATTTTTTTTTTCTAGATTGTGTAAAGAATGCCTACTAATCATTAAGACCCAAACAACCAAAGTTAAAACTAGGCCAAGAAATAGAACATTTTGCAGAAGTGGTTACTTAAATAGTAAGCATAAGAAAATATGCTCAAGTATTGAGGAGTGAATTAGAACACATTATATTCCATACTTTTATAATTTTATGTAAAAATGAATCCTACTGTCATGTATAACTAAAAATAATAAATAAAAGAAAAAAGCTCAACCTCACTAATTATCAGGGACGTTAGAAAAAGAAAGTTATAGAATCTATTTCATAGCAATCAAATTGGCAGAAATTTTATCATCTGAAAACAGAAAGTATTGATGAGGATGAGGAGCAACAAAAACTGTCATACATTGTTGATGGGAATATAAATTGGGACAAACACTCTAGAAAGCACTTTGGCAACACTTTGTAATGATTCATGTTCTCTATGACAACAAGTTCACATTTCGGTATATATAATAAAGAAATTCCTTTAGATAAGCACAAGGAGATATGTACAAGGTTGATCATTGAAACAGTTATAATAATAAAATGTTAGAAATATCATAAATGTGCATAAGCAAGATAATGGTTAAATAAATCTTGTTATAGATTTGTAATGCTGTATTGTAGTTGCTGTGCCCAAACCGAAACTGCATTTAGAGTGAATACTCTAGAAAAATGTTATGAGCATGAGTTAATATGAAAACTGTTGAATAAAAAATGGTAAAATAATACATAGAATATAGAGCCATAGGGCCTGGGGATGTGGCTCAAGCGGTAGCGCGCTTGCCTGGCATGCGTGCGGCCCGGGTTCGATCCTCAGCACCACATACAAACAAAGATGTTGTGTCCGCCAAAAACTAAAAATAAATAAATAAATAAATAAAAAATATTAAAAACTCTCTCTCTCTCTTCTCTCTCTTAAAAAAAAAGAATATAGAGCCATATATATATATATATATATATATATATATATATATATAATTAAAACAATATGTTAAATGGTGTTTATAGTTTATACTACATGTCCATGTAGTGAACATTTAAAAACATACATAGAACCATTAAACTCCAGATTAAGTAAAACAGATCACTCTGTTGGGAGATGGGGAGGACAAGGCAATGGAATTAGGAAAATATATACAGGGAGTGGTGGGTAAACCTTGATTTTATATATATATGTGTGTGTGTGTGTGTGTGTGTGTGTGTGTGTGTGTTTGGTGTTTGTGTGCATATATATATAATATTTATATATATATATGTTTGTCTACTCTGTGTGACTGAAATATTTCAAACTAGAAAGATGAAAAATAAATACAATGTATATCTTTAACTATACCAAAGAGAGCTAACTATTATTAAATTTTGGTGAATATACATCCTGCCTTTGCATTATATGCATGTTTGAAATTGGACTCATTGGACTTAGATTAAGATGTTGTCAGGACTTTGTTTCTATCTGGAGACCTTATGGAAAAATCCATTTCTTTGTGTTTTTTAGCTTCTGGAGGATGACTGTATTTCTAGGCTCATGGCTTCCTTTCTCCAAGTTCATATCCAGCAACAATGCATTCCTCTGATAATTCTTCTGTAATCATATCTCCCTTTGACTCTCCTTTTTTTTGCCTCCTTCTTCCACTTTTAAGGACTCACATGATGAATTTAGATCCTATCCAGAGAATCCATGAAAATCTCCTCATATTAAATTCTTTAACCTAAATAACATCTACAATTTTTTTCCATGTAAGGTAATATATTTACAAGTTCCAGTGTTCATGAGAATGTTTTTGGAGAGCATTATTCTGCCAACTATTATTATTACTGCTACTACACACACACACACACACACACACACACACACACACACACGGATGTTCTTTAATTTATGACAGGGTTACATCCCTCTAATAGCCATCATAAATTGAAAATATAAGTTCAAAGTCCAGTCAATACACCTAATCCAGCCTACTTTAAACATGCTCAGAATACTTACTTTAGCCTACAGTTGTGTAAAATCATTGAACATAAAGAATATTCTATAATAAAACATTAAATGTTGAATATCTCATGTAATTTATTGAATATCTATATTCCAAACAAAAAAAATTGCTGGCAACACAGTACACTGTAGAGAGTCTTCTATTCACCCTATGACTGTGTGACCTATGTGGCCCAGTACCACAAGAAATTATTGTACTGTATATTGCTAACTTGGGAAAAAATCAAAATTCAAAATTTGAGTTATGTTTCTACTGAATGTTTATTGTTTTAACACCATCATAAACTTGAAAAATTGGTCATACCATAGTAAGATGGTACCATCTATATATATACACACTTAAAAATTGAAATACTACTTTATATACATTTTTGTGCCTGGATTCTTTACATTTCATATTAGATGGTAGTTTTGAAATATTTTAATAGCTTTAAATATTATTTCAGAAGATACTTTTTAATTACTGAATTATACTAATTTAAATGTAATACTTTTTTCAGTAAATTCTCTTATTTTTTTTATATATATTTTATTGTTGGTTGTTCAAAACATTACATAGTTCTTAATATACCATATTTCACAGATTGATTCAAGTGGGTTATGAACTCCCATTTTTACCCCGTATACAGATTGTAAATCAATGTAAATCAATGGAAATGTAACTGATGTGACACAGCAATCAGCAATTCTCTTATTTTGACATTGAGATTATTTTAATAAATAATTCTGTAAAGATATCCTTGTACATATATCTTTGATTATTTCTTAAGAAATTAATTGATCAATAATGGCCAACAATTGTTTTATTTATTTTGAATGGTAATATTTTCTTTTCCTCTTTCTTTCTTTCTTTTTTTTTTTTTTTTTTTTTTTTTTGTACTGGGGGTTTAATGCAGGGGACGCTTAACCACTGAGCAACATCCCAGCCCTTTTTATATTTTATTTCGAGACACAGTCTTGCTAAATTGATTAGAACTTTGCTAAGTTGGTGAGATTGGCTTTGTACTTGCAATCCTCCTGTTTTAGCCTCCTGAGCACCTGGGATTACAAGTGTTCACCACTGTGCCTGACTTAATGTTATTTTCAAATTGTTTTTCCAAAAAGATTTATCAATATATTAGTCCTACCAATCATTAGTGAGGGTCCATTATCCATCCCTTTATCTGCACATTAAACTATTTAAACAAAAGAATAAACACAGAAATATGTATCAGTTTTGTGCGTGAGGCCTCCAGTTTTTCTATCAACAACTGTCTTTAGAAGTTTGATCAGGGGTTATGTATCTATAGGTTGTCATTTTCCTGGTTCATAGATTCATAAAATCAGACTGGCAACTCCCAGAGATGAAGGGGAGATATATTGGGACTAGAAATAGTGAACTAATTCATATCAAGAGCTTCTTATGACATCTAGCAGGCTGACTTCCCACCACTCCCTTCTTTAGTTCAATGAATTGCAATCATTAATAAACATGGGGCTAAAACTTTATGAGTTTTTTTTTTTTAATTTCATAATCCTTCAGTGAAGTTTGTGCAGAGAAAGAGCTTTCCACTTAAGAGTATTCATCTAGACTTGCAGTACATCTTGGATGGTTATTCCTGGATTAAAAACAAAAGTGAAAAGTAGCAAATTGAGATACATATATTAAGAAGAATGTGCTAATAAATATTGACTTATCATTTATTAGTCAGGAGTCTAGTAGGAAATAGATGACATACTCAAAGGGCAACAGAAGAAAGAGGAAGAGAGTATTTACAGAGGCATGAACAGGGTTGAGAGATGGTAAAGTACACTGAGACTAACAATAGTAGGAATGACATGAAGAGATAAGGTGAGAAAATGGTGCTACTGAAATCTGGAGTTGGCATCTATAAAGAGAGGGCTAGCAGCTAGGAATGGACAAACTGCAGACTAGTAGAGAAGGAGAAGGTAGACTAAATAATCTGAACTTTCTCTTCTGTAATCTTCTCATCTCTTAGTGCTTCCTATTGGTTGAACCTTCCTGAAAGCCCAAGGGTGAAGAAGCCAAATTGATACAGTCCATTGAAGTTTTCATTTTGAGGCCAAGAGCAGAGCAAAGACATGTTAAAATATGGAGGCACAGAAACTATCCACCAAAGCCTATATGCCAGGCATATAAATGCAGATTTAAATTTAATAATAACCTTGGGATGTATATTTTATCTCCATCTTCCATTTTATAGATGAAAAATAAGGTGATCAGAAAAGTTAATTGACTTGTCTATGTCATACCATGAATAAATGGCAAAACTACGATTAAAATCCAATTCTGTCTAACACAAAATACCATGCCCTTAATCTAATATGAGATGCTGCCTCTCTCACCTTTTATCTGTTATGCACAGTGCTAGGTGACACAGGGAATAAAAAAGTCTCTGCCCTCAAAAAAGTAAAACAACTATTCTTTACATGCATTGTCTTATTTAATCCTTACAAGTTTTTGAAGTAGGACCATTATCCTCACCATTAAACTCTTATTTAACACACAAATTATTATCAGCTGTGATTTTCAATTTTTTAACCACTTAATAATCTTCCATAGAGATAGAGTTAGCATCACTTACAGATCTATAGCATTCTTTTAATGGTTACACAGTGATAATCACATAGGGATATCATTATTTATTTTAATCTATCCTCTATCGAGGGACATTTGTGTTGTTCCTGTTTTGTGCTTGTATAAATAATACTTCAGTGAACAATCTTGTACTTTTATCTTGGTGCACATTTGCAAATATATCTTTGGTTTAAAGTCCTAGCAGATAATTACTGAGTCTAAAAAGAGGCACAATTACAATTTTGATGGGTTTTGCCAAATCCTTTGCAAATAATCTGTACCACATTCCCTCTAACAGAACGTAAAAGACCTTTATTGCTATATGACATATGGGAAAATTAAAAACCAGAGAGGGTAAGTAAATTGTGCAAGGTCACAAAGATAGTGAATGTCAGACTTGGCTTTGAATTCATATCTGTTTGATGCTTATACTTCCATTTTCCAAGACTGTAATGAGGATAACAGTAGGGAAAATTAGTTCAGGTATAAGTAAATATTTTCTTAAGTTAATTTGCTTATCATAGATTTTAATAATGTGGCTGTTTGTGATTTTCTCTTTAATACCATATGGATAAAGATGGTTTAGGGGTCAGCAAGCAATGTTATGTGGACCCTAATCTGGCCCACTGCATGCTTTTGTATGACCTGCAACTAGGCATAGTTTTTACATTTTTAAAATGGTCCACAGAAGTCACAAAAAATACTACTTTTTGACACATAAAAGTGTCATAAAGTTCAAATTTCAGGGTCTATAAATAATGTTTTATTGGAACATAGCTACCTATGCTTATTTGTTTATGTATTATCCAAGGAGACTGCTTGCACACTAAAATGACAGAAACCTGTGGCCTACAAAGCCTAAAATAAGTACTATCTGTGCTTTTCCAGAAAAATCTTTGATGATACTTTGTTTAGAAAAACAGAATCATTCATTTAAAAAATATTAATTGCTTACTCTGCAAAATAGAACTCAGGGAGCAAGTAATCCTATGGTTTTCAAATTTCCTTTCATATTTAGAGCCTCCCTTTCAAATGAAGTATATTACCCAGAACCCTAAAATATAATATAGATAAAAGCAGAGATGCTCTGTGGTGATAGGGATAGGTGTTCAAGAGTTTCACATGACTGGTTTTCCTTTTGGTCATCCCACTTGCTTTCTCTCATGGCAGCTCTTGAGGCACTCACAACTCTATAAGCATGTGGAATTCAAGGTCACCATGGAACGAGCTTTGAAAATTACTGATACATTTCATCCTTTTTATTTTACAGAGAAGGAGAAAGGGTTTGGAGAAGTTGATTTACCCAAAATGACCCAATGGTATGGCTGAGGCAATTACCTGCATCTGTGGATTTAGGTGTGCATGTGATGGGTGTGGTCTTAGATATCCACAAACAAACAAACAAAATCTTGTGAACAAGTAAGCCATCTAGGTGAAATTTCTTCTTACCAAAGTTAGCTTAAATTGTCAATACTGGAAGTGGAGCTATATGTCACCTAGTTCAAATCTTCCATTGCAGAAAGGAGCAAATATGGGAGTGGGTGGGTAAAGTAACAACGTAAGTCAGAGACTTGCTTCAAAGGGTAGAATTTTGGCTTCCATTCCAGTGATATTTACCTTAAATCAGGCTATCTCCTACCCCAATCTAGGTATGTTATCTATGAAGAAATGTTATCTGCTGAATTGCTCTTTGAAAATGCAAATAGGCAAAGATGTAACATATTAGTATTTATTTGATTAGAAATAAGTAAGTAAGTACTTATCATCTTTGTTATAGCACTAGGTTACTTGGTGAGGGAGTGACTAGGAGGGGAGAATTATCAACCAGTAAAAAGTCAGTCAGGAACTGACCTTATGTGTAAGGTTATGAACTATGAATGTTTAAGCCAACTCTTTAATTACTCAGGAATAACCATCCAGACTTTGACTAGTCAGACCACACCTCCCTTCTGCTGCTTACATTCTGAGTATTTTTTCTGGTACTTTGATAGCTGCTTGATGTATGGTAAAAGCATTGGTGGGAGAGAAGATTATAATGATTGGCTCAATATAGGTCTTGTTGCCATCTGTGGATGTATCCTTTCTCCATTAGTTTGGCTACTGAAGAAATAGCCATTTGGTGCTTTGCCAAGGAAACACATGTTATGAGGGTAATTTAAAGATTCTCTTTGCCAATAATCCTCTTCAGAGCACAGAACTGAGGATATTTACTGGGCTTTCAAATTTTAGATGAATTTTTCCATATCCTAACATCATGTCGGCTTTGAGTAATATGATCACTTGATGTTAAACAGAGAAACTGTTTTCTCCCTGAGTGATCTGAAATAACCATACCTAACTTCGTTGAAACTAGTGAAATTCCTTGATTTATTATTAGAATAAAGTTAAGGAATCATGTTGCTTCCACTATTTTGGACCCAGTCTTCAAATGTTGTCAAGTGGCTTCTGGTTGGTCAAGTGCACTTAGCTGGTAGCTTAGATACTCTGATCAACCTATTAGGTTTCTTGCTTTTTTGTTTTTTTAAAGATTCACAAGTTATTTTGTTTATTTTTAAATTTTATTTATTTTTGTTTATTCTTTATAGATATATGTGACAGTAGAATATATTTTGACATATATGTAATAGAATAAGTATAACTTGTTCAAACTAATATCCCTGTTGAACATAGATGCAAAAATTCTCAATAAAATCCTGGGAAACTGAATAGCCCCACAAATATTAAAAAGATAGTGCACCATGGTCAAGGGGGGTTTATTCCAGGGATGCAAGGCTAGTTCAACATACAGAAATCAATAAATGTAACTCATCACATCAATAGACTTAAAATAAGAAATACATGATTATCTCAATAAATGCAGAAGAAAACATTTGACAAAATTCAGCATCTATTCATACTCAAAACACTAGAAAACCTAGGAATAGTAGGAACATACCTCAACATTGTAAAAACTACATATTTTAAACTCAAGGCTCACATGATTCTCAACAGAGAAATATTGAAACTCTTCCTTCTAAAAACTGGAACAAGACAGGGATACCATCTTTCACCACTCCTATTCAACATAGTCCTTGGAACCCTAGTCAGGGTAATTATACAAAAGAAAGAAAGGGATACAAATAGGAAAAGAAGAACTACACTATTTTGCCACCAACATGTTTCTGTATTTAGAAGGCCTCCAAATCTTCTAGAACTCATAAATGAATTCAGCAAAGTAGCACAGATATAAAATCAATACCCATAAATCAATTTCATTCTTATACACCAATGATGAATCAGCTGAAAGAGAAATCAGAAAAAACTATCCCATTCACAACAACCTCAAAAAATAAAATAAAATTATTTCACCTCTAAACTTAATAAAAGAGGTGAAATACCTCTATGATGAAAAAAACTACAGAACATTAAAGAAAAAATGAAGGAGACCTTAGAAGATGGAAAGATCTCCCATGTTCATGAGTAGATAGAATTAATATTGTAAAAATGGTCATATTGCAATAGTAACAAAAACAGCATGGTACTGGTACCAAAACAGGCGAGTAGACCAATGGTACAGAATAGAAGACACAGTAACCAATCCACAAAACTACAACTATCGTATATTTGATAAAGGGGCTAAAAGCATGCAATGGAGGAAGGATAGCATCTTCAACAAATGGTGCTGGGAAAACTGGAAATCCATTTGCATCAAAATGAAACTGAATCCCTTTCTCTCGCCATGCACAAAAGTTAACTCAAAATGGATCAAGGAGCTCGATATTAAATCAGAGACACGGCGTCTGATAGAAGAAAAAGTCGGCTATGATCTACATACTGTGGGGTCAGGCTCCAAATTCCTCAATAGGACACCCTTAGCGCAAGAGTTAACAACCAGAATCAACAAATGGGACTTACTCAAACTAAAAAGTTTTCTCTCAACAAAAGAAACAATAAGAGAGATAAACAGGGAGCCTACATCCTGGGAACAAATCTTTACCCCACACACTTCAGATAGAGCCCTAATATCCAGAGTATACAAAGAACTCAAAAAATTAGATAAGAAGATAACAAATAACCCAATCAACAAATGGGCCAAGGACCTGAACAGACACTTCTCAGAGGAGGACATACAATCAATCAACAAGTACATGAAAAAATGCTCAACATCGCTAGCAGTCAGAGAAATGCAAATCAAAACCACCCTAAGATACCATCTCACTCCAGTAAGATTGGCAGCCATTAAGAAGTCCAACAACAACAAGTGCTGGCGAGGATGCGGGGAAATGGGTACACTTGTTCATTGTTGGTGGGAATGCAAAATGGTGCAGCCAATTTGGAAAGCAGTATGGAGATTTCTTGGAAAGCTGGGAATGGAACCACCATTTGACCCAGCTATTCCCCTTCTCGGTCTATTCCCTAAAGACCTAACAAGAGCATGCTACAGGGACACTGCTATATCGATGTTCATAGCAGCACAATTCACGATAGCAAGATGGTGGAACCAACCTAGAAGCCCTTCAATAGATGAATGGATTAAAAAATGTGGCATTTATACACAATGGAGTATTACTCTGCAATAAGAAATGACAAAATCATAGAATTTGGAGGGAAATGGATGGCATTAGAGCAGATTATGCTTAGTGAAGCTAGCCAATCCTTAAAAAACAAATGTCAAATGTCTTCTTTGATATAAGGGGAGTAACCAAGGACAGGGTAGAGACGAAGAGCTGGAGAAGAAGATTAACATTAAACAGGGATGATAGGCGGGAGGGAAAGTGAGAGTTAAGGGAAATTGCATGGAATTGGAAGGTGAGCCTCAGGGTTATACACAATTACATATAAGAGGAAAGGAGGAGTAGGAGAAAAATTATATAAGTGGAAGAAATGATTTATAGTAGAGGGGATGGAGAGAGAGAAGGGGAGGGGAGGGGAGGGGGGACAGTGGAGAATGGGATAGACAGCAGAATACATCAGTCACTAGAAAGGCAATTTGTAAATCAATGGAAATGTAACTGATGTGACACAGCAATCTGTATACGGGGTAAAAATGGGAGTTCATAACCCACTTGAATCAATCTGTGAAATATGGTATATTAAGAACTATGTAATGTTTTGAACAACCAACAATAAAATAATTTTAAAAAATGGTCATATTACCAAAAGCACTATATAAATATAATGCAATTTGTATTAAAATTTCAATGAAGTTCTTCATGGAAATAGAAAAAGCAGTCATGAAATTCATTTGGAAAAATAAGGGGCTCAGAATAGCCAAAACAATCCTTAGTGCGAAAAGTGACATAGGAGGCATCACAATACCAGACCTTAAATTACACTACAGAGTTGTAGTAACAAATCAGCATGTTATTAGCTCCACAACAGACATGAAGACCAATGGAACAGAATAGAAGACACAGGGTAATACCCACATAAATCCAGTTATCTCATACTAGACAAAGGATCCATAAACATGCATTGGAGAAAAAAATAGCTACTTCAACAAATAGTGCTGGGAAAACTGGAAATCCATATATACAGGAGTGAAATTACACCCCTATCTCTCACCCTGCACAAAACTCAGCTCAAAGTGGATCAAGTACCTAGGCATTAGACCAGAGACTTTGTGGCTATTAGAAGAAAAAGTGGGCTCAACTCTCCACCATGTCAGCTTAGGAACTGATTTCTTCAATAAGAGTCCTAAAGTGCAAAAGTAAAATCAAGAATCAACAATGGGATGATATCAAATTAAGTTTCTTTTCTAAGAACAGGGATACAAATAAGACAATATGGGAATGCTCAGAGATTATATGATTATATTATGAGAGCTATATACTAATCAGTGGATGGATCCATTTGATGGACAAATAATTTGAATGGATTAGTGGGTGGTAACTATAGGCATGTGGTGCATGGGTGGAAGAAGTAGGTCACTTGGGGCATACCTGTGGGGATTATACTTTCTCCCTGGTCCTCACCCATTATTCTACCTGTCTGTAATGTGCTGAGCACCTTTCTGATGTCATGCCTTTCCACCATGATGTTTTACCTCATCTCTGGCCAAGAGCAAAGGAGACAGCCAACCATAGATTGAACCTCAAAACTGTGAGCCAAAATAAACTTTTCCTCTTGTAAGTTGTTCTTGTCAGGTATTTTAGTTACAGTGATGAAAATCTGACTTGCATAAAGCTGAAGAGAATATTAGGAAAGTGGCTACTGCATGACTGGATGGCAGGATGTATTTGATTCAGAAAGATTTCTATTGGACATATGTTGAGAAAAGGGTATGATGCTATGGAAGCTTCACTGTAGACTTACTGCATTTTTCCATTTCTTATAAGGGTAGGAAGGGCCCAGCTTCCCACTCTATCAATCAATCAATCAATCAGGTTGGGCCCTAAGCTTTGGTTCATGTACATTTAGTAGGGGCTTGATTCAATCAACTTTTTCATTGCTGTGACCAGAATACCTGACAAGAATAATTTCAGAGGAGAAAAAGTTTATTTGGCACTCATCATTTCAGAGGTCTCAGTCTGCAGATGGGCCAGTTGCATTGCCTAGATGAGGCATAACATTATGGTAGAAGAGAAAAGTAGCTCAGGACATGACCACCATGAATCAGAGAAAGAGAGAGACTGCAGACAAGGGATAAAATATATACCCCAATGGCACGCCCCCAATGATATACCTCCTCTAGCTACACAATATATGCCTATAGTTATCACCCAGTTGATCCCTATCACTAGATTAATGCACTGATTGGGTTAAGGCCATCGTAAAACAATCATTTCACCTCTAAACTTTCATACATTATCTCAGACATGAGATTTTGGGGGACATCTCATATATAAACCATAACTGGAATATTTCCACTTTGCCATAAATTAACTCATCCACTGTGGAGTGTGTTTTTGGAGAATTCCTGGGAAAGACACAATTCTTTTACCCTCATTAGATTACTGAATGTTCAATGGAATGTTTTTGCCTGTTATACTCTCATCATAATATGATAATTCAGTTGAATTGTTTATATACTTCTTATTCTGTGCTGTGACAGTTGTCTTTCTTAATCAGTGGTTTTACATAATTAAAAGCATCATAAACCTAAAATTAGAGAAAAAAACAGACATTCTTGAGTTCTCTTTGGAGAACATCTGGCCATCTTTGAGTAATCATCTGACTTTGCTAGAGTCAATCAGTAGCCTCCAACTTTGTCTCCTGCCTGCAATAATATAGTTATACCATTTTTATGATCAGAGATGTCTGGAGCTAAATCAATCATCTGAATCCTCTTCTTTATGCCTAGAGGGATCAAATATGCTGATTTTCCTGGAGACAGTTGTTGTTAATACCTCCTGCCCTGGTATAATTATCAACAGCTGATACTTTCACCTTCCCCCACCAAAAAAAAAAAAGAATCCCAGTTTGAACAATAAACTATATGGTTACCTCTGACCATGACTAAGTAATCAAACTTTGATTGTCCCCCATATGTCAGGCACTGTGCTGACTGTTGTTATGTAAGACCACCTTGTAACAAAGCATTGTATGGCAGAGAGAAGTAAATAATGACAAGTTGACATCAGAGTCACTGGTAGTCACTAGCTTTTTAGATAATCTTCACTGTCTTGGAACAGGGTAATGAATTAAAGCTCTTTCTTCTCTAATATTGCTTCACTCTGAATTGAAACTTTCATTAAAGGGGCATGCATTAAGAAGGAAACTACTGATTATTTCAAATGTCTTTGAATCAGGACAACAAACAGCCCCTTTCCTGCCCATTTTACTCCTAGTGCTTTCTCATTCTGGGTTTCTGATGTTCTTTTTCATTTTGAAAACACCTTGGGCCAGCCATGAGGCTAATGTCTATAACTTCTAGAAATTCTCTTTAGAAGTGTTCTCAAAAATAGCAAAACCAGACTGGATTTGTCCTCAATATAGACAAGAAAAACTTGACTTAGAGCTGTGTTTTTTTAAAAAAATGGTTTGTGGTATTGTGCATATAAACATGCATATGTGAGTATGCTCATGTGCATGCACATACATACAATCAAATGAAAAAAGTACAAGTTCACTTTTTATTGCTGCAGGTTAATTTTAAAGAACAGTGAGTTTCATTGTGGCATATTCATACACACACAGCATAATTTGTTCAGTTTCATTCTTCATTACCTCCCTTCATCTTCTCCCCTCCTGCATATCCCCTTTCTCTACCCCAATGGTCTCCTTTCTATTTTAATGACATCCTTTGTTTTCTTCTTTTTTTTTTCTCCCTAGCTTCCATATATGAGGGATACTATATGACACTTATCTCTCTGAATCTGGCTTATTTCACTTAACATCGTGTTCTCCAGTGTCACCCAATTTCCTGCAAATCACATGCGTTCATTCTTCTTTATGGCTCAGTAAAACTCCATCGTTTATATGGAACACATTTTCTTTATCCATTCATCTACTGATGGCCAGTTAGGATTATTCCATAACTTGACTGTTGTGAATTGTACTTTGAAAAACATGTGCATGCATGAGTCATTATAGTATGATGACTTTAATTTTTTAAGATCAATACCAATAAGTGGGATAGCTGGGGCATATGGTGGTTCATTTACCTTTTGAGCCTCTATGAATAAACTGGCCATTTTTACAAAGATTAAATTAGGATAGTATGGACTGTTTTTGGGATAGTGATTTCTGTTCTTTGGTTTTATGAAATACAATATCTCATTGACCTGTCTTCCTCAAGTTATAAACCCCAGTTATTTATAGGATAGGTTCAACAAAATATAGAAAAAGTTCTTTGTAAAGCATAATCTTTGCAATTACGTGGGGTGATGTTATGAATGTGGACTAAAAGGGATCTGTGGCTATAGCAATGAGGCCAAGCTGAGTAAATTTGGAAGATGGATAATATCTGGCACTGATAAGGGAAAGACTTCTTTGGGTACAGAGATATTTAAAGCATATACTACTGGAATTCCCAAATTCTTTAGTTAGAGGAAATGCAGAGTCTCTCTCTCTCTCTCTCTCTCTCTCTCTCTCTCTCTCTCTCTCTCTCTCTCTCTCCACCATGTATAATGAGAGCTGCAGTCAATTTTTTTTCAGTATGAAAAGTGGTCAAGATTTGGGCATTGTGGATTTGAGTTTATTGGGATTAAATTTTTTTTTTTTTTGTACTGGGACTGATGGGCACTTCACCACTGATCCAGCCCTTATTTTGTATTTTATTTAGAGACAGGGCCTCACTGAGTTGTTTAGTTCTTAGAGCCTTGCTGAATTGCTGAGTTGGCTTTGAACTCATGATCCTCCTGCCTCAGTCTCCCAAGCCACTGGGATTACAGGCCTGCACCAAAGCACCTGGCAGGTTATTGGGATTTTCAGATTTGAGTTGAAGGGATAAAGGAGACCCACTTTGTATTTAATAGATTCTTTCAACACCTCTTCTTGGAGATGCTTCTCAAGTTAGTATGCAGTGTAATAGTTCTTGAGATAAAAATTTGAATGTGTTGGGGCTGGGGATGTGGCTCAAGCGGTAGCGCGCTCGCCTGGCATGCGTGCGGCCCGGGTTCGATTCTCAGCACCACATACAAACAAAGATGTTGTGTCCGCCAATAACTAAAAAATAAATATTAAAATTCTCTCTCTCTCTCTCTCTCTTTCTCTCTCACTCTCTCTAAAAAAAAAAAAAAAAATTTGAATGTGACCCTAATGGAATGATAAAACCTGGGCTAGAAATGGTTATAGGGTGCATAATCCTAGTTTTTTTAAAAAAAAAAAAATCTTTGCTTTATTTATTTATTTATTTATTTATTTATTTATTTATTTATTTATTTATTTATTGTGGTGCTGAGTATTGAACCCAGTGCCTCATACATGCGAGGCAAGTGCTCAACCACTAAACTACAATCCCAGCCCTAATCATAGAGTTTCTTTTTAGAGTTAGAGAGGATATTGGAAGCCATTTAATTGGCTTTTGATTGTAACAAAAACATGAACAAATCAAAATATTAAAAGTGATATAGGCTTGCCAACTTTTAATTTTGCCAAGTGGAGACATTAAAGAAAAAAATTACCAATTTCTATCACCTCTGTATCAAAAAATAACGATCTTTCTTTCCAGTACCAATAATGCTAGACATCCATAATTTTAAAAATTGAATAATTTTAGCTTAATGAATAACTTATGACATTATCTTTGTTTTATTTTTTGTGAAACTGGACTGGTTATCATTTTATCACAGAGTGGTATCTATCTATGGACCGTTACTTGGGGACAATTGATTTAGTGCAACTACATTCATTTTACAGTTAAATGAAGTGAGGCCCAGAGAGGGAAAATGATTTCCAAGGGGCCCACAACTGGTTAGTGACAGAGATGAGGCTAGAGTGTGATCTCATGAGAATGGTAGGTTGTTCTCTACAGTCCTAGAATAAACCATAAAGTGAGGAGAAATTTTTCATATATATGAGAGCTCATATATTGTGACAGATATTTTTAAAACATTTTTTCTTATAGTACAGAAAATGCTGCTACAAACTCTATCTTAATAAATTTGTCCGAAGAAACTTATGTAAGTTTGAGGCTATGCCTATCAGTATAAGGAGATGCATGTGATTTGAGTTACACAGGTGGTTGCTTTGGTTTAATTTATTCTATTTTGCAGTTGGCTTTACAACAGTAAGTGGAGGGAGAAGTTAAATACAAAGAATGATTTTTTTTAAAGAGAGAGAGAGAGAGAAAGAGAGAGAGAGAGAGAGAGAGAGAGATTGAGAGAGATTTTTAATATTTATTTTTTAGTTTTTCAGTGGACACAACATCTTTATTTTTATGTGGTGCTAAGGATTGAACCCAGTGCCCCACACATGCCAGGCGAGCACGTTATAGCTTAAGCCACATCCCCAGCCCACAAAGAATGATTTTTAAGTGAAAAGGTTGCAGGGGCTGGGGTTGTGGCACAGTGGGAGAGTGCTCACCTTGCACGTGTGAGGCCCTGGGTTCTATCCTCAGCACCACATAAAAATAAACAAAATAAAGGTGTTGTCTTCAACTACAACTAAAAAAATAATAAGATATAAAAAAGGTTGTGAAAATTGTTTAAATTGTATTGTTATCTAAACGTGAAAACTTGCCACACATTTTTTAATCTACTCAATTGTTGGAGAGGCTGCCTTTTCACATCACTTTAAATATTTGTGTTGGTTTGCAGTCACTCAGTGAATCCCATTGCTATATGGAGATTCAAGTTTACAAATTTACATTGCAAAAGACGTGACTCTATGTGTGCCACATTTAGCTCAGAAAATCACAAAGAGGAAGAATTGAAGGTGCACATGCCCTCACTTTATTATCAACATTCAATGATTGTTGGGATCTTATTACTCTCAGCTATTCAATTTTTCAAACCTAAGTTTAGTTTATGCAGCCAACGGTGGATACCTTGATAAAAACTAGAAAGTGAGAGTGGGTTCAGAGAGTAGAGGCATAATAGAGGCATTTCTTTTCAGAGTAGTCTTTGTCTATATTGCCTATGTGATAGTACGTAAAGGATTCCAGAAAGAGTTATTTCCAAATAATGATAACCCTGTCATTGGCTTTCATTCCTTTGGGATAAGAAGGTATTTGTTCCCTATCAATAGATGGATAGCTCCCAGAGAAGGAGAGAAAAAGACACACTATCAGCATTTAGCACTTCAGACTGGAAGATTTTTTTCACAGTTTTTCCAAGAAACAATTTCTCAGAAGACAGCCAAACAAAGTCAGTTGGTTAAGTGAGGAGGAAAAGAAGGGAGACTCAAGGGGCTTTCTGAGAAGGGGAAGATTATAGGGTCCTGTAATGGCTCTTCTAATTAGCATGAGGATAGGAGAAAGAAACTGGCTAGGGGCTGTGAGAATGGTAGAGAGTGTTCTTAGAAGACCACCTACACAGTTGTATGGGGACCACCAGTTTTCCATTAGCAACTGGTTTCCTTTCTCTCAATACACTGTTAGAAATTTACTTGTACTCACTCATGTTTACAAGCAAGGAGAAAAATAGGGTCTCCTAGGAAGGGCCAAATGCCTTGAGCCACTGGAGGGAGTTGCACATTCTTGGAATGAGGGTGGAGGTGGGTGGGGTAGGAGTTGGTATTGATATTGATAGCAATAGAAACTTGACAAAGAGTTAGTCAGCCACTTATTCATAGATCAATTTACTGAATACGGTTTGGTGCCTTACATTTTGTGAAATAGGTTTAAACCTTCGAGTTTGTGATACACTATCTCAATTAATTATTACTGCATGTAATAACTAAGGCAGACATTATTTTTTTACATGTTTTGTTGATCAAAACTGCTTGTACCAGCAAATTTATATGGTTAAACAACATAAAATTACAGAGAGCCGTTCTACCTCTCCTACTCCTACTATCTAGTTTTATCCTAGATACTTTCAGTTTTTAAATTATTTATTTATATTTTTATTTATATATGACAGTGGAATGCATTACAATTCTTATTACACATATAGAGCACAATTTTTCATATTTCTGATTGTATACACAGTATATCCACACCAATTTGTGTCTTCATACCTGTACTTTGGATAATAATGATCACCACATTCCACCATCATTAATAACCCCATGCCCCCCCTTCATCTCCAACCCCTCTTCCTTATCTAGAGTTCATCTATTCCTCCCATGCTCCTCTCTCTATCTCACTGTGAATCAGCCTCCTTTTATCAAAGAAAACATTTGGCATTTGTTTTTTTGGGATTTGCTAACTTCACTTACCATTATCTTATTTAACTCCATCCATTTATCTGCAAATGCCATGATTTTATTCTCTTTTATTGCTGAGTAATATTCCATTATGTATATATGCCACATTTTTTTTATCCATTCATCTATTGTAGGTCATTTAGATTGGTTCCACAGTTTAGCTATTGTGAATTGTGTTGCTGTAAACATTGATGTGGCTGTGTTCCTGTAGTATGCTGTTTTTAAGTCTTTTGGGTATAGACCGAGGAGAGGGATAGCTGGGTCAAATGGTGGTTCCATTCCCAATTTTCCAGGAAAATTCTATACTGCTTTCCATATTGGCAGTCCCACCAGCAGTTTATGAGTATACCTTTTCCTCCACATCCTTGCCAACACTTATTGTTGTTTGTCTTCATAATATCTGCCATTTTGACTGAGATGAGATGAAATTTTAAAGTGGTTTTGATTTGCATTTCTCTAATTGCTAGTGATGATGAACATTTTTTCTTGTATTTGTTGATTGATTTTACATAATCTTCTGAGAAGTGTTTGTTCAGTCCATCTATTGATTGGGTTATTTTTTTTTTTTGGTGTTTAGCTTTTTGAGTTCTTTATATACCCTAGAGATTGTGCTCTATCTGATGTGTGAGGGGTAAAGATTTGGTCCCAAGATGTAGGCTTTCTATTCACCTCACAGGATATTTCTTTTGCTGAGAAGAAAATTTTTAGTTTGAGTCCATCCCATTTATTGATTCTTGATTTTAATTCTTGCACCACAGGAGTCTTATTAAGAAAGTTGGAGCCTAATTCCAGATGGAGATTAGGGCCTAATTTTTCTTCTATTAGACACAGAGTCTCTGGTTTTATTCGTAAGTCCTTGATACATATTTTGAGTTGACTTTTATGCATGGTGAGAGATAGGGGTTTAATTTCTTTTTGTTGCATATGGATTTCCAGTTTTCCCAGCTCCATTTGTTGAAGAGGCTATCTTTTCTCCAATGCATGTTCTTGGCACCTTTGTCTAATATAAGTTAATTGTAGTTTTGTGGGTTAGTCTCTGTGTCCTCTGTTCTGTACCATTGGTCTACCAGTCTGTTTTAGTGCCAATACCATGCTGTTTTTGTTACTATTGCTCTGTAGTATAGTTTGAGGTCTGGTATAGTGATGCCAGCTGCTTTACTCTTCCTGCTAAGGATTGCTTTAGCTATTCTGGGTCTCTTATTTTTCCAGATGAATTTCATGACTGCTTTTTCTATTTCTATAAAATGTCATTCAAATTTTGATCAGAATTGCATTAAATCTGAATAGTGCTTTTGGAAGAATGGTCATTTTGATAATATTAATGGCAGACGTTTTTATCTTACAGAAAAATAAATGGAGATTAATCATCTTTAAATTTCCAAGGTCAAGAGGATCATATATTGATGAACTGGAAATAGAACCCAGATACTTAGAATCAAAATCTAGTCTCTCCAGTAAATATGAACACTCAGTTTTCTGAAACCTGTTAATTTTTTTATAAATTCAAGGATTCATTTATTCATAAGCATTTGAGGACCTGCTCTTCATTACACTGGGTATAGAATCTATGCTCTAGACTAGCATAGATTCTGCTCTCATGAAAGTCTTATGTAAATACTGTTGGAAGAAATAGATGCTAATAGCCAGAAAAACAGGATTAACTGGATGATTTATTAATTCAGAGAAGTAGAGGGACATAGAATCACAGCATCACTGCAACATGGAGGAGTTATTCAAGCCCTCTTCTCAACATCTGAATCCAAAAGGAATTTGCTCTTTGATGTCCTAGACAATGAGCCTTCAGTTTATTTTTAAAATATTTAAAATGATGGAGGGCCTCGTTGCCTCATAAGGTATTTTATATTGCATTGTTAGATTACCTCAACTCTAATACATATGGTATTATTTCTATAATTAGCCTTCTATAATATTCATCTGGCTATTTTAATGTATTTCTTCAACAATAGTGGTTTGCAACTATATATATGGGGTGGTTGTGGCATGTGTATTTCTATTAGGCTTACTGGTGAGACTTTCTCAAATTATATGTGCCCTTTATCTTACTGCCAGTTTTTTTACTTCCCAAAGAAGTTGCTACATTCCTTGGACCAAAATTTTCTGTTGTCAGTGTAAAAGAACCCAGGTCTTTCAGCTACTTGCCATATATCTTTTTTTCTGTTTTACCTTACCATTCTAGTTGATCTATTCTGAACTTAATCTAGTTTATAAATGTTTCTCTAAAAATATTAAAAAATCCCATGTCACAGATGTGGTTGCATTGTAACAGGGTACTGTGGGACCATTGCTGTTTTGTGAACTGGGCAAAATACTTCTCCTAGTGTACTTTTAGATTATACTGGCATCTTTAGCAGTCACATATCACTGCTGGCTCATATTGATTGTGAGGCCAACTAAAATCCCCAGGTCTATTTCACACAAACTGATGTCAAGACTGGTTTCTCCCTATACTATACTTGTGAAATTGATATTTTGAACCCAAATGCTGGACTTGGTGCATGTTTCAGTTTAGTTAAATCTTTTGGGTTTAGGCATTTTATTTTGGTTCATTGAAATAATTTTTAATCTTGATTTAGTCATCTATCCTATTGAGTATTTCTTCTAAGCTTTGTGTAATGCTTATAGCTTGTAAGTTTACCTTTTGTATTAATTCAGGGTGGTATATAGGGCTTTATGTTTGGGGGAAGAGGGTATTAGAGATTAGAAAGAGCTTCTTGAAGAGGAAGATTTTGTGTTAGGGTCTAGTGGGGATCCCCTTATGCTCCAAGTCTATGAACTTCTCCTGATTTGGAAAAACTATCTAAAATGACATCCATTCACTGATTTAAGGAAAATTTCACTGAATATTTATTATGTCCTCAACATGGTTCAATATGCTAAGGATATAGCAGTGAACTTGACAGTTATGGCAACTACACTTATGAGGCTTATGGTCTGGTTGGCTGACTCTAAAGTCTAACCCATAACTTCTACATTATATTGTTAAGAGAAGATTAAGTTTTTAAATAAAAAAATTGCTCTTTTGGTAGCTTTTATATCTATGGAAGTTCAAATACACTTATGTTCAATTTTATTTCATTGAACAAATACTTATTTACTTGGTACTATGCTGGGTGCTGAGATATAATGGTGAAAAAGAAACTTTGTTGAGTTTACAGTTTATAATGAATGATTAGGCAAGCAAATAGCAATTGTAATACAGAGTGACATGACAGAGGCTCTGACAGGGCCTACATCGCATCACCCTGTATTCTAGCATTCCATAGCCTTCTGATTACATATAGCAGTATCGACTAATTTGCACTTGTGGGGAAGTGGTACACAAGGAAAGCTTTGGGCAGAGTGACATTTGAGGTGAAATCAGGAAGATGAGTGAAATTAAAACAGGTGAAGAGGCAAGATGTGATTCTACAATCTATATATGGGGGAAAATTGGGAGTTCATAATTCACTTGAATCAAATGTATAAAATATGATATGTCAAGAGCTTTGTAATGTTTTGAACAACTAATAATAAAAGAGAATAAAGATAAGAATATTTTAGGCAGAGGGGATAGTTCTTGTGATGGGTTGATGGAAAGAGAGAGTGATGTACATTGGAAGAACTGAAAGACATTTTTGAGGATGGAGCAGAAAGTGAGAGACTGGGAATTACCTGTTGGGGAATTACCTGTTGAGTTAATTTGTTCTTCTCATTGAATTTGAGATACTGAGTTGTCATTTGGCACTCTCCTTTTTTTTTGGTACCTGGGATGGAGCCCAGGGGCACTTAACCACTGAGCAATCCCCCACCCTTTTATATTTTATTTAGAGACAGGGTCTTGCTGAGTTATTCAGGGCCTTGCTAAGTTGCTGAGGCTGGCTTTGAACTCACAATCCTCCTGCCTCAGCCTCCCGAGCCACCGGGTGGCACACTCCTTTTTACCTGGAAAGCTGCTATAGGAGACAAATTGCTATTTATACACTGTGCTACAACTTTTAGGGGGTGGCATCACCTTGTCCTAAAGACGTAATATGTATATTTGCAGCTATAATAAAATCAGAGAAGTCTCTCACTTTTCAAGCACTTTACTTTTCTTCTAATATTTCCTTTAAAATATGGGATATTTTTAAGACACAGTTTTATAAATTGGCCATTTGACTCAATCTTGCTAAGCTTTTTGACCCTGGGGATGAAGCTCATTCTTTATAAGCATTGCTTCTGCTTACCTTGTCAAAATAAGAACTGTACAATTGCTTTATAGCAAAAATAATCCTATTGCAATTAAAAATGACTAATAGGGCATTATGTAAAATTGTGGATGTGTAACCGACGTGATTCTGCAATCTGCATTTGGGGTAAAATTGGGGGTTCATAACCCACTTCAATCTAATGTATGAAATATGATATGTCAAGAGCTTTGTAATGTTGTGAACAACCAATAAAAAAATAAATAAATAAAAAAAATTAAAAAAAGAATGATAATTAAGACTGTCCTGTACATGCACACTAAATATTTCAGTGTGAGGGCTAGGAACTCAGGTTTTATACAGAGTGAAGTAAGTTAACCTCAGAATTTAATTCTTTGCAAAGTGTTTCAAAGGGTGCAGATCTTTGTAACAACAGTGAAGAAGGCTGTTGTGAAGGAGACTTAAAAAATCTATGTGAGATATGACCCAGTGACAGGGTTCTCAGGGAGCATGGCTATAAAAAAAAGATTCTGAAATGCCTAAGGCAAGTGAATTGAAGGACTGATTAGGCGAATTTGGTTATTTTTGGAGAAAAAACTCATGTTCAGTTTAAAATTCTGAGATCCTTGTTTCTCTAAGGATTTTCTTTCCCTTGTGTAGTGCTTTAGAAGGTCTTTGAGAATCTGAGGTCATATTAAAGCTGGTAACCAGTATAGCTGGAACATAGCTTGCAGGGGTGCCAGGGGGTAGATATCACAGTTGCATTTGTGTTACAGTGCTTAGCAAGGCATATATTTAAGTGCAAGAAAGACAAATCCTCTATCTCATGCATGAAAACATTATATAAGACGCAAATAATGATAGCTAAGATTTATTGTACACTCAATGTATGCCAGGCACTATGCCTCATACTTTAATGCATGTTCTCATTTAACATGCACTGCAGTGCTATGAAATATATAACATTACATTATTACCCCTATTTCAGAGGTAAGAAAACAAAGACCCAGAGATAACCACATTATCCAAGATCCCATAAATACCAAATGGTAAAGCTGGGACTTTCCCAAGTCTTTTTGATGCTAAAGCCTTTATTGGTAACCATTATGCTATCCTTTCACCTCCAAACCCCAGCAGAAGAAGTTATTGAGATGGTGTGAAACCTTCTCTCAGTCAGCATGTCAAGAGGGTATTGCCAAAAGTAATTATGTCTTTCTCTATACCTCACATACTAGAGGCAGCATGTCACACTGGAAAGGGCACTGGCTTTGCATTCAAACAGATTTGGTTCACTTTTTGCTGTATAACTCAGAAGTCTTGTGACCTTGGGTAAGTTACTTAACCTCCTCCTCAGTTGCCAGAACTATAAAATTAAGAGCACATTGCAAGGTTGTTGTAATGATTAAATGCAACAAGCTAAGAAAAATGTCTAATAGAGCCTGGTGGATCACACATAACCAATAATGGTGGCTGCTTCAGTAATTAGAAGTGATCCAATTAGATTATTGAGTTGTCAGATGTTCTGGTGATGGGCACTTAACATCTCGATCCACAGCCAAGGGGATAAAAACAGCAACTGTAGGTTACTCTTTAAACAGGTCTAACTCAATGTGTGGTTTCCAACTTCTCCTACCTCAAACTGCTACATCCAATAGCTTAGCCTTAATGTAGGTAATAGAAATTGATATTCCTGAATTGTGGTATTAACCTAAGCTCAATTAAAGAGTCACATTGTATTACTGCACTGCTTTGCCCATTGTGATTGCACACCACTCAACTAGACGTCTGTTTCCATGGCTTTGTTTCAAAGAGACACATTCCACACATGGAAAGAGAATGACAGTGCAAAAGAGACATGATGAGAAGTTACTTACTTGAAGGATCAGACAAAATAAAAAAGAGAAGCCTTAATTTATATCCCATTCACAATACACAACAATTTGTTCAGCAAAAACTCCTGTGGTATTTACACTGTAAATTATTTGCTGGAAACATAAACTACAGAGAGAACCTGAGTTCAATTTCTTTGAATTCAATAGCAGCAAACCCACTTATTTTCACCCTTTTGTCTCAAAAAGTAAATCCCTTAGTATAGTACATTTCCCATATAGTCAGAATTTGTTGGTTATTTATGTTTCAGTGTTGAATTTTCATCTCCTAGCTTTCATCAGAAGTAATTATGAAGCCACAATCATGGAAATAATGAGTACAGATACATGGTTCAACATGTCTGCATTATGACTCTTCAGGCCATTCAAATAAAGCTCCAGGGTTAATTTCTTTACACACAATTTGCAGATTTTCCTCTCTGGTCCTACATATGCTAAGAATCAGTATTGTCACGAAGCCTGCTTTGAGTGTCCTCTGAGGTTTGAATATGATGAATAAAACAAAAGATGGAGAAAAAGAGCTGAGGGTAAAGGTCACAGAGAAAAGAATCTCAAGGTGATTCACACAGCTGAGCCCCAGAGGAAGAACCTGGCTCCATCTGCACAAACACTGACAACTGCTTGAAAAATGTCACTAAGTCAAGGGTATCTGGAAAGGAGGGTGAGGAAAGATTCATTTGTACCAACCAATAAAGAGGATTGGAAGACTCTGAAATTATTCTCACATATTGAAATTTGTCCCCTAGAAGGATGTGCCCCCTTTCTTGGTCAGAATTTTGTGCCTGGAAATATACAATACATTCTCCAATAGAGAAAATGGTTGTAAGACTTGAAGGAGATTTGAGTGCCTAAGCATAGTGTGTTAAGTGAAAGTTGAAGGGTTATCAAGAAGCTTAGGGTATAGTTTGGTCCCTAAAGCTTGTCAGACAGGACCCACAAATTAAAAGAGAAGCAGTAATATAAGTCAGATTAGAAATGGTGGATACAAACAATGAGGAAATAAACTGGCATCTGCTAATGACATATCTACACATGTCATTTATTCTTCATAGCAATCATTTGAGGTTGGTGCTATGTTCATCCCCATTTTACAGAAGAGTAAGCCAAAGAGACAGATTAATTCTTTTTTTTTTTTGCCTTCTGCTTCAGAGTATGTATTCTTTCTAGAGTATACAACATGCTCTCTCCTTTGGATAAACAGAGTGAACTCCTTTATCCCTTTCCATTGTCCATTATTTGGTGTGTTTCCTGTTAAATTGTTTGCATGTAGTGTATTATTATATGGTAGAAGTTAAAGTCATGGAATCTGGTTTTTATAATGCCTAGATTCAACTTCTCTCTCTAGCAGCTGTGAAAACCTGGGCAAATTATTTAACTTCTCTGTGCCTGTGAAATAAGTCATTTAATACATGAAATGTATTTACAAAGGAGTTTAGCATATTGTAAATCTAAGTGTTGGTTGTTATTATATTTTCATCATCACAAATCCCTATGAAGTAGGTACTATAGCTATTTTCACTTTACAGAGGAGGCAGGTGAGCCTTGAAAAGATGAAACAACTTTTCTAAAAGTTACATGGGTAGTAAATGCTAGGGCTGGCATTCAAGTCTAGGCTTGTCTGACTCCAAACTTCACTTTTCTTCTCACTGTGCCATTTTGCTTCTCTAATTGCCATAGTTGCTCAGGAGAAGTCCACGTGAGTTGAGGGGGTTAGAGAAGGTTTCATTGAGGATATTACAAAATGAGAGTGAGTAACCTGGATAAAGACAGAAGGAAAGTGTTTGTTGGGAGGAGGGAGGGCCAATAATGTCTTCTCCCAGAAGACTCTTGGGGCATGAAAAAATCCAGTGTTCCATTAGTGACACAAAAGCAAGTACAGGCGAACTAAAAAGAGCCTGTCCTTCAGGAGTCAGAACACTTCCTTGAGGGCTGAAGGTAGCCCTAACCTTCCCAAGAGGAATACGTTTGAGGAAAGCTATAAAGGAATGTAAAAGTAATCTCCTAGAGGGAGGGGTATATGCCCCGCAATCCTAAACCAGAGTTTACAAAAGCCCTATCTACACCCAGGTGGCTCCTCTGGTCATGCTGTTGCAGACATCCAAGCAGAGAAATATCCAGAGAAGAAACTATCACTGAAAGCACCAAATTAGGAAGAAAAGAATCCAATTGCTTAATTGAAAATTTATAAAAATGTGTACAATTATAAGTCCATTACATTTTGAGGCACAAACCCCAGTGGTGAATGATTTAACTGCTACTCACTTCCTGTTCTGCATAGCTGAATCTCCTGGGGGCCATTGCTTTAGCAGTTTGGCTATCTCAGCTGCTACTGTGCCTCCTCATTTTCCTCCGTTCCCAAGTCTTGAGTGGTTTAACTTGGAGAAAATGGTTGTAAGACTTGAAGGAGATTTGAGTGCCTAAGCATCCGCATCTTTTGTATAGCCTGCCAGTTCACCTATGTAGCTGGTAAGCACTGGTGATTTATGTCTGGGAGTTCGTTTAACTGGGGTTTCTGCCTGCCCAAAGCTTCCAGTGGTAATAGCCGTCCTAATTAACTCTGTTATTCTTTACCCTTCATCCTCTGAGCTTCTTTGAAACTCTCCCAACTTTGGATGACTCACAGTTTCAGAGAAGCATTTTCCTGATGAGGAATTTCACTCAGGCTTGCTATAGTCCTTCAAGTCTCACATCAGCACTTGCACCTATGCACACTTTGTACTGAACCCCAGTGTTCCAGTAGAGAATTGTTGCAATGTATCACAATTACACAGACTCTGGAGCTAAATGACTTTGGAGCAACCCACTGAGAAAAATTCATTGGTTCAAGGGCTTATAAATGGACTTAATTTACCTTGCCTAGAAAAAGGATACCTGTGCCCGTTGACTCTTAAATTGATGGTGTGCTGAGCTAAAGCAATGAGAGGCTGAATGACAAATTCCCCAAGAGCAAAAGGGGAAAGTTCTGAGCTGTCTTGGCAAAGAAAATTCCTTCCTATGTCTCTGAGATGCAGTTAGGATATTGTTTGGCATCTAATTCCCAGGCATGACTCTGACTTCCCATATCATTAATGTATGGGAAGAGGTGCTGCTGTAACTTCAGGGTGCTATAGGCTGACATACAAGAAGGCAAGAAGATTTTCTTGTCAGCTATTCTAGGATACTTTGCCATGATTCTTGGTCAATGAATGGCTTGAGTGGGATAATTCTATTGTGATAAAAGGATCAAGGAGGCCTGGAGGAGATGTGACTTATTTGGATCTTGGTAACACGGATGAGTGAAGCAAAATGGATTTCCAAGTAGGTAAGAGCCACACTGATTCATTAGGGCCAGTATCTATGCTTTACCCATGGCTCAGCTCATTTTCATTGTGTTGGGGGTACAAAGTAAGGCATATAAAGCCCTTTTTAATGTTTGTATTCTTTGCTTTACCATCTTTATAGGTATTTGATGTCAGGAATTACTGATGGGTATGCAGAAGTTCATGGAAAGTTCATACACTCCAGTGAAGTCATGTTTCTTCTTTTCATCTCATTCCCTACTCAGAAAAATACTAGTGATGTACACTGATATGATTATACTATACTCTGAGGGACACAGAAATCTTTGTTCTTGCCCTCAAATATGATGAGCAAAATAGACAAATTTATTTTTGGGCACACAGGTCAGATTGTGGAAAGTTGAATGATTAAATAGGAGATAGAAAAATAGAATAAGGGGCTGGGGATGTGGCTCAAGCGGTAGCGTGCCTGCCTGGCATGCGTGTGGCCTGGGTTCGATCCTCAGCACCACATGTAAACAAAGATGTTGTGTCCACCGAAAACTAAAAAATAAATATTAAAATTCTCTCTCTCTCTCTCTCTCTCTCTCTCTAAAAAAAAAAAAGAAAAATAGAATAAGTGACAATTGTCTATTTTTAAATAAATGAAATTGTGGACCAAGGGCATTAACTGTTGGGCACTGATAGGGTCATCAATTAGAATCTAATTTAGTTTAGAGACCATGATTTTTCAGAGAACTAAACACATTTGTACAATTTTAAGTTCTAATCATGGTCAGGGGCCTGAATGTAGGAATAGAAGGTAGATAGTTGGAATGATTAAAGTCTGAAGATTGTAAAAATAATTCCAGTAGAGTTAGCATAAAAAGCAGTAGAATGAGGGCACTGGCAAAATAATGCTTAAATATTGGATCATAAACTTGAGGCCAAGGAAGGAAGAAAGTGAAGCCAGTAATGGACTAATTGGATGTCCAAAAAGAAAGGTCAAGGGAGTCAGTTAAGATGAACAGGTGAAGTGGGAATAATGGGGTGAATTTATCAGACAAAACAAAATGTTCCAAAAGGGGCTGTTGGCACTTATGATTCCAAAAATGGAAAAATTCTGGTGGGAGATGATGTCCAGCATATGGCCCTGGATGAATTTCTATAATGGATGGAGGAGAAATCCTTGGATTAAAAGAGGTCAAAGAACTGTATGTTACAGGACTGGGCTTGAAGCATGACAAGCACACTTAGGTTAATTTTCAGATTGAGGTAGTGAGACCGACAGAGATGGGTGGTGCCTAAGACCTTGGAGAATAGAAGTGACTGCTCTGGAGGCCAAGGGAAGACCAACAATGAAGAATGATAGAAAAGCATACCCTGATCCCCAAGAGAGGAGGGTCTTCTAAATTAAGTGAGTGTGAGGTAGAGAAATGATTCGGTGGTTTTTGAGAGCCTCCTTGGAAAAACACTAGGTTCAATGCTCATGATATAAACCAACACAACCATTATCATTGCAACTATTGATGTAGAATGTAAGAGCAAAGTGATTTGCAAAGGTTCTTCATGCTGGTCCTGTGGGATAAGGGAGTTCAATCATTCTCATTTGCAAAGAAGGGAACAGACAATGGTTCTGTGGTCAGATTTAAAGCAAAGTTATCGATTGGACTCCCTTTAATTGGCTATCACTTTCTAATTGGCTGATGATGTACAGGCTGCTTGAAACTCCCAAGAGAATCCCCAGTAGTCTAGGCTCCACAGTAGTGATAAATGATAACTTCAGTAACCTTGTTTCTTTGCTAAGGGCAGTCATTGGTCAACTATACAGGACTAAGTGGGCCTTTTCCCATTAGTTTCAGTTAAGGACTTTGAAACATTTGCACCATCAGTGATTTAGATCACTAGGGCACTATTGGCACACAATTTATAATTATATTTTAACTCATTTACATCCAAGCATGGTATGAATTTCGATGCTTGGATGATATACATTTGTATTTGATGTATATAATATAGTGTTAAACTTCCTGTGTTTTATCACTTTCAAGAATATCATGTTCCATCATTTTTTTAATTTGTCAACATTGTGTTATGTTTCACGACTTTTTTTTTCAATTTCCAGAGCTCACTATAGATTTTATTGCCAATCATGGATTTGGGCACTGACAGGATCAAACTATTTTGCAACAATAGTGCTCTGGGTAGTAAGCAAAAATATTGTAGTTGTGATACTTTTAAGTGTGTAAAAAGTGCTAGACTGCAATATTTTCTCTAGAGGTTTCTCTGTAGCTAGATATAACTAAAGTTTCTTTTCCTTTTTCTCTAAGAGAGAGCATTGTCTTTGTCTGTTTCCTAGAATACCCTTATTTCTCCTTTTGCTTTCGTTGTCCTTTAGATAAGAAAAACAAACTATCTCAAACATTTGACTATCTCACCGGTAGGCAAATGATTCTGACTCAAAGCTGTCATGAATGAATATGTAGTTTTATTTTTATATTTTTATTAGTTCATTATAGTTCTACATATTAATAGGGTTCATTGTGTCATATTCATATATGCACATTACATAGTTTACTCCATTTCATTCCCCAGTGTTTTCCCTTTTCCTCCAAGTCTCCCTTCCCCTGTTCCCCTTTCTCTATATTTCTGGTCTGTATTTATCTATGTATATATTTTTAATTAGTGCTCTATAATTATACATAAAAGTAGGATACACTGTAGTGTGAATATGTATTTATAAAGATTAAACATGATCCAAGATGGAAAGTTTTGCTTTTGGTACAGATTCTCCATACAGCAGGTGCTGTGTTGTATTGGTGTTCTGTCCAAATGAGAATATGACCAATGAGAATATTATTACTCCTTACTGTAGTGGTTTTTATTGATATAAATTGTTTACTGTTCAGGTTTGGCCTGTACTCAGGTACTCTGTAGTTATATTCAGACAATGTTTCTGAAATCTTCAACATGTTAGAGAACTTTGGAGTTGAAGGGAGGCAACAAATGCCATTAAATCATCTCTTAATTGATTTTTCCTCTTACTCCTTAACAATCAATACCCTGGGAAATTTGCGGGATTGTACCTGATTTGATTCTCTTTTTTCTCCATTTAGCAGCAGGATTCCCTCAGGTGCCCTCTGGGGGTTCTACTCCCCAGTTTCCTCAGTGAATTCTCAGATGAGACTGTGACAGATGCCCACAGAAGCCCTTAGATAGGGGGAGACGAGGTGCCTGTTCACACCTCTCTGTAGTTTCACACTTGCACACGGATGCTTCCTTGAATACCCGCGCCCCATCTGTTCTTACATCGGCCCCATGAAACTAGGTATCATTATTAATAGCATGTTTCCCCTGAATTTTCTTTATTGGAAAGTTACTTATAAGTTGCTGACTTCCCCTACTCAGGTAGATTGGGTGAATGCTAGAGAAAATAATTTAGATTTTGATTCATCTGGAGTTATAAAGAGATGTATTGAGGTATAATAATGTACTCCCCATTATACTAGCCTTCCACGAGGATGACAAATGTGCTAGATAGCAATGAAGAATCTTCTGCTATTTGTATGCCAAAGTGACTTCTGGGTTATCTTGCAGCATATTCAATGGACCTAAGTCAGTTACTAAGTTCCTATCAGGGAGGGGAGAAGCATACTGGGATGTCTACATGTGGTGGGGGCCTTGGAGGCTGATGGGCATACAATATTTTTGAATCCAATTTTTCAGTGATCACCAGGCTTAATGGGTCTTGAGACTTTTGGACTTGTAATTCCAACTCTTTACAAGCATTGAAACAAATGCAGGCTGAATTTGATCATTAATTAGCCAGTTCAAATGAACCTTCACTTCTTCACTTCTAAGTCAAATTTCTATAGTATTGCTTTTTGTGCCTTTTGACCTTTCAGAAATATCTACTGACTCTTTTGTTTTCTGTGTCTTGACTCCCCATAAATATCCCTCAGGTTGTCTTATTATATTTTGTCATCTTTTCCATGATGGGATCTCAATTGCACCACTACTGTCTTCTGAGAGCTCTTCTGTTGCTTCACTGCATTTCTTTTCTCTCTCTCCTCTCCTTTCCTTTTCCCATCCCTGCAATTGAACAAGAAATTTGAACAGAACATCCAACTTAGGAATTCAGAGAGCTTACTGCTCTCTTTATGTTTTCAATATTTACCCTTGGATTATTAGAAAAAATTCTGTCTTTTTCAACTAAACACTTGGAATGATTTCAAATGACTTGTTGAAACCTGAAGAGAATTAGCAGCCTCTAAAATGCAGCACTGACCAATCCACCACATTTTCTGAGTAACTTTGTCATATATATATAATATTTTGTATATTGAAAGCTGGGGGTGCACTGAAGAGAAGTAAGCTGTCTTCAACATTTAAAAAACTAGCTCAGTGAGAAGAAAAGAAAATCCTTCCATGGCAATCTATATAATCATCTAATGACTTTTAATCCTGTTTTGACTTCTGAAGGGCTGGTTTTTCAATTATGTCCAGCTCACTAATACAGTATAAAACATCTTATAATGAGATAAAAGAGCCTTGGCATTAAGAGTATGCATTCCATAGTCACCATATGTGTATGTTCAAATTCCAACTCTTGTAATTTTCTAGTTATGTGACCTTGGGCAAGTGAGCTGCTTATCTTCTCTTAATCTCAGTTTCCTCATCTGTAAAATGGGAATTAATTATAGTACTTCATTTCATTGGATTAAGAATTAAAATAGAGAAAGTATGATGTATATGCGTGGCACACAAATACTCCATACATGTTAGATGGCATATTTATGATAATTTTAGAAATTCCTCATAGGTGTAACAATAACTCACAATGCAGTTTAACTGTGTTGAAATTTGTTATTTAAGTTACATTTCAGACTTCGGTAGGTTTGTCCTCCTTGTGAACACAATAGAATTGTCAGATGAGTGGCTGGTACATCCATAACAGATTTCCTCCTTCTGAAGGGTTTCACCTTGTGATCTTGGCCTTGTTAACTCAGTATGCTTTCCAGATGTTAATTTCCAGCTCGCAATCTTTCTTGCACTTTATGCAATTTTGAGGAGTGAGCAGGCTCTTTTCCACCATCTCACCTTTCTTGAGTATATATGGAAAATCCAGCATTGATAACTATTTCTGGATGGCCTATACCATAGTTCTTTGATGGATTGTTTGGTGAGCCTTAAGAGCCTAACAATGCCAATTGTTGCTTTTGATTTTGTAATCTAGTTAACATTTTCTCATTATGATGAATTTTCTAATCTTTCATGAGAAAATGGATCAGATTTGGATAAGAATAACTATCACCATGGAAACAGTGGTTTATTAAGAAGTACCTACTATGATGGTCTTGACTGGTTTTCTGCTTAGAGATAAAGTGCTAAAACTCTAGGCAGCCTCTAGGCAATAGCCTTACACTCTTTAGGTATGAAAGCCATAAAAGTCTTTTCTTGAAAGTACATTCTTCTGAAGGATGTTTTCTTGTACTTTTGGAATTTGGCAATGAAATTTTAGTTGGCTGTAACAAAGCATGTTAGTAGATAACCAAGAAGAAATTCCTTTGTTAGAAATCTTGATACTTTTGGCTCAAAATGTCACCTAGATGTCCTTGACTCTGTTTGAAAAAAATTCTATCTACCTATCTTCTTCATCATCATCATCTGTCTAATGTTGACAGTGCCTCTCAAAATTTAGTGTGAATATATTTGAGCTGGGCCTAAGAATCTGCATTTCTAACAAGATCCCAGGTTATTCTGATTTCATTGCTCAATGGATGACACTGACACTCTGGGTAATAAAGATGCAACACACGATGGTGGTGCCCCATCCATATTTTTTGACACCTCTATACACATGAGGCTTCTTACTGCTTATACTTTTGGCTGTCTGCCTGATAGTTTTACTTATTTTCTTTTTTTCTTTTTTGGCCTATGGAATCACTTGTCCTAGTTGCAATGCCAACTTGAAGTGCCAGAGAATTAATGGCCTTGGAAGCAGCTTTTAACCAGTCCTGAAGGGAAGTTTGTGCATAAATATTCTAGCTTCCTTATCCCTCAGTCAGGATAAATTTCTCTAGAGTTCCACATGAAGATTGAGCTCCTATTCTCATCCTATATTGGCTGCTTTTCCTTTCTTGCCTCACTTTCCAACTTTTATAAGAGTGTTTCCTGGGATCATCTTCCAAGAAAACTTATTGCATTTGAATTTTATTGGAGGATATGCTCCTAAGAACTTTGCTAATTTTTTTTTTATTATTTTGTTAGCCTGTTTGAGAGAAATACCCTTTACTTTAAATATCACTGTGTTTGACTTGATACAACAAATTATGTTAATTGATGGTTCATAGGTTTGTCCTTCAAATGTTTAAAGATAAAACTCTATATGAAGAAATATAAGCAATCTATAAATTGATGCTTACTGGATCTAGCAATTAAAAAAACACAAGCACTGGCTTTCAGTATTTGATATAAGTCTAATAAGCTTCAGGAAATCAGTTTAGGGAGAATCATTTAGAAAGAATGTTTAAATGAAAGGGAATGACTAATTTTATGTACCTACACTCAGTGTGTTTCATGACAACAAAGGTACTTATGAATTGAGTACTTTGAATGCATTAAAAAAAATTCCTAAATGAATCTTTAAGAGTAACCCTTGGCCACCTGGACTGTCACTCACAAAGGTGACTTTTGTACTAAAAATCCCATTTGAGTCCCTATTTAGTGCTCAATTGTCACTAAAGTCACTAACAGTGCAACTGCATAACATCTTTTCAGAACAGCTTCTTTAGTCTAATGGGAGTTTGATAATTAAGCTTTAACATTTTGCAGAGGCGGTCTCCCACATTGCTTATATTTGGAGCTCACTGAGATTTTCCACTATGGTTGGGATTGAGAGTGCCATACTTTGGATGCACACAATCAGACTTATTTTTACCAAGGTTTATATAAAAAGATAAGTGCTCAGTTGTATGTTTTGGCCCTCAGTATAATTTTAATGTGGTAAAATTCTGTGGACCCCTAAAATGCTGTTTTTGACAAAGCTATAGAAAAGTTGTAATAAGATTATGGAGTTGTATTATACTTTTCTATTTTTAAAGAGTTTTCTTTCAGATTATATTATATAATAAAATGCTTTTATATTTTAAATATATAATAAAATTCATTGAATGATGAAGTTAACAAGGGATGTGTCTTAGTCTGGCTCTACAACAAAGCAGACAGACTGGGTAGTTTATAAAGAACAGAAATTTATTCTCACAGTTCTGGTGACTGGAAAATACAAGATCAAGGGACTAGCAGATTCAGTGACTGGTGAAGCCCATCTGCTTTCTGGATCATAGCCCATGTCTTCTAGCTGTGTCTTCCCATGGTAGAAAAGGTGAGAGAGCTCTCTGTGGCCTCCTTTTTAATGGCACTAATCTCATTCATGAGGGCTCTGCTCTTATGACCTAATTATCTTCCAAAGTGCCCTCTTCCTAATAACATCACTTTGGGTGTTAGGATTTTAGCATATGAATTTTGGGGAGAAACAAACATTCAGAGAATAGCAAAATGAATGACCAATTTGAAAAAGTTTCTTGACCCCATTTCCCATGCTAAAAGAAAACCTCAGTAAAATAAAGATTATTTAGTCATCAGAGATATAGTCCAGACTCATGTTCAAGTTTTGGTTTAGGCTTCTTTTCTGGATGTCATTAATATCATTTTATGCATGCCTGGTTCACCAACCCCTACTATCTTTAATGAGAGCCTATCCCTAAACCCACTCCCACTCTCTAGCTCTCAATGCCTGTGATATGTCCAAAATTTCTACACAGGGGTAAGTAAGGGGTAATTATATGTTTGTTTGTGGGTCTAAGATATATTCATTAAAACTGTATGCAACAACATACACCTTTTACTTAGGTTGTATGTTATATACCAATTAAATGTTTCTAAGTATTCTAAAACATTTTATTCAAACAATAAGAAATATTCCTCTTATTATGATCTATTTTATTTGAAGTGCCCTGGGAAAGGGCTTTCCTAAGTCACATTTTTAGTGACCTTATGATCAACCTTAAGCTTTGATTAGTTTGCCAGAAGTTGTTTTTCATTATAGATCCAAGTGTGGATGGCCAAGGTTGTTAATCCCTTGGTTTCTGCTTCCTGTGAAGTCTGCTGCTGCTGTTTGTTGAGTGATTGTGTTAACACCCTACCAAGCATGCATACCTTCATTCTATTTTCCATTAGATTTGGCTCTTTGGTTGAAAGGAAGAGTTTTCAAAAGACCATTCAGAGCCTCCCTGTTTCTTGTGTTGTTAGACTGGCCTGCTGTTAAGCTTTTTACAAAAGCACACACATTTTCAGAAAGCCCATAAAAGAGCGTCTTCCAGGTCCATGTGCAGGTCTTCCTTACATCACCAACTCCAGAATTTGATGACTGTTGTGTGAATTGAAATCAGAGGCATGACTTTGTTTCATTGATTATTAGGACATATTCAACAGGGTCTGATTATATAAGGAGAATAGCTGCCCAGTTGGCTGTTTTCTAGGGCAGATGCTGAATTTTATTTGAAGTTACAATATAGAGAATATCATTTACTAGTATATTGCAAACTAATAACACTGTTAAATGAGAGCTGTAGAATCTTCACTTTTTTGTGTCTTCATGATACACATAAATCCCAACGGATGGTTTATGTGAAAATTATGATTTCAACTTGCTTTCAGTACGAACCAACAATTTGGAATTTAGTATACTTCTAGGTAGTGGTGCTGGGGATTTCCCCACTTTTTTATGTAGACAAAATAACAAAGATTAAGGAAGGTTTTTAAGAACACATTATTAAATGACCAACTTACTGAGCACACAGTTGGAGGTTAATAGCTCTTTGCTGAAATGCCAGAACTGCCTCTACAGTATTCCCATTGAATAATCCCTTTTCTTTCACACCTTTCCTAAACCTTAGAGGTATAGATCTGTTGCCAGATGGACTTTGAAGAATATTACTTTTTCTTATGTTACTTTTTAAATATTCAACAACCAAAAGAAAAAAAAAAAACTCCATAAAAACAACATAAGCCATATTTTGCTCTTTCTTATACCACAGTTCCCCTAGCCTTTCTTGTAATTCACTGCAGCTTCCTCCAATAAGCAGCTATTGCTTTGCTATGATATAAAGGTTAGAAGCAACAAAGTAGTTTGGGATACAGTTGGGGAGGGGAGACTTAGAGAAAAGTCTACTTTGCTACAATGCTGCTAGTAAAAAATATGACCCTTGTTCTTGACAGAATTCAGAGGATATCAGAACAAGGCTTGATCTGGGGCAATAACCTTATGTGAGTGCCAAGAAATGTGCTCTAAGTTGATGAATTACCATGGTTTTATGTAACATCATGCAGTTGTCAAAATTTGATCATTTTAATGCTCCAAGAATTGAATAAACCACCACCACAACAAACAGCCTTTTAGAAGCAGTAAAAACAAGTTTAGTGATATGAAGAGGTGAAATGGCATGGTCTTTCAGTAACTTCATTCTTTATAGCAGCCAAAAAAAATTCATTACCTACTCAAGACTTTCTCTGTTCCATTATGTAGCTCTGGCCAGATCTGGGTCTGGTTAATAATATGAATGATTATACTCTAACATTTTCATAAAATTCTTTCAGAAATGTAATAAAGACTCCTCTGCTATGGAAAGAGAGTCAACAGTTAGATGCCTTGTTCATTTTCAGTATTTCTTCAAAAATATAAACAGCACAATTTATAAACAAAACATGGTGATAGAAATGATTAGCAAAATGAGAAATACCTGAAAGAGGGAAGATTTAAGCACTATAGATGTTTTTATCTTGAAAGGAGGGGAGGGTGTGGAGGGGAATGTGAAGGAACATGATTAACAATTAAGAAATGGAAGAACATTTCTTTGTTTACATTTTCCTATGTTGTGGAAATAAAAATTGTTTGTGAAATTAATTATCAACCGTCTTGTAAAAAACCAGAAAACAACAACAAAACAAACAACAACAACAACAACAACAACAAAACCCTCAAAGGTGATCCTTTCCCATGTGTCACATGAAATAAATGAGGACATTTATGTTAGTAGACACATCAACAATTTTTCTCCTTTTGGTAAGTTTCCCTTAGGTAAACTAAGTACTATGAGCAGGTATAGTAACAGGGCTAAACTTACCAAGGCCATTAATTTGCATGCCTCAAGGTGGTCAGTTTATCCTTAAAGTGGTCAAATTTGAACATTTCCCCTGTGGACTCAGTCCTAGATTTCTAGAAGCATTTCTTCTCCTTTAGGAAGTTGTAACAGTGAATTCCATGCTATATTTTCTTTATATCATTATTCAGTTTGGAATTATTATACTTATTTATTTATGTCTTTATTATCTACTACATTCTAAGCTCTAAGGAACTATGGATCACATCACTGGGGTTCACTGCTGATTCCCAAGAACATAGTAGGCACTAAGTAAATGCTGATTGGGAGAGTGAATGAATGATTGGCTGACCCCTATACATGATGGCCCAAGACTGCCATTGCATTTTGCTGCAGAAAAAACAGCTAGTTTCTTTATCACTTCGTAGGCACTTCTGCTCAAAATATCCTGAAATCTTTTAGTAAGAGGCACAAAAAAGTACTTAACACCTAAACAAGTGCATCTTGGAATTAATAAAGTATAGTGAGGGAGCTGTCATCACACCTCTTACAATCATATTTTCACCTGTCTTGTGTGTTGGCAACTGGATACTGGTAGGCAGCATTACCAATGAAGAAAACTCATCAGTACCAAACTTGCTTTGGAAAATCTGTTTTGCACCTTTAAAAATATTTAAAAAGGAGACATACATCTGCATTGGTTCATTCAGCTGTAATTCTCTTTCCCTGGGCCAAGTTCAACAAAAGGGTAACGGGGAGTTTTTTTGTTCTTCGAATTTCAATGATTAAACAACCATTTCTATTGTCTGCTTCCTAGTCTTAACAAACATTGTAGCTACAGCCATAATTACTAGATTTCGTTTTTGTTCTGCAGAGCCATTTTTAGTGAAGAATGCCAAGCACAGGCAAGATTACATACAAACATTGAATTTAAATAAAATAACTCCAGAATTCAGTAGACAAAAGAAAAAAAAACATTAATAACAAAAATAAGGCAACTGATTTTTCCTTGGCATTTGTATTTTGCCACTCACATTCTCTTTCTAAAATCATGCCAAAGATATTATTGTCTTGCATGTGTTAAAATGAGAGCTACTTGATTTCCCAATGAAAGATTTTAATGATCCACTTTCATTCTGTTTCATTATAAGGAAAATTAAGAGCATTTTGTTGTGTTTGTTCACTCTCACACCATTTCCTTCTCCTGTTTCCACATCCAAATGCCAAAAAAAAAAAAAAATGTGTGCCTTTCTATTCTGACGTTAACCCAAATGGGACCAGACCACATTATGCAAAGATAGTGGACTAAGTTTTTCCCTTGATCCAGAAGAGCCCTAAGATTTTTTTTTTGTAGATAATGATGACATAAAACATGTTCTCTGTCCTATCTAAGCCCCTTTTTATGAATCTTCAAGGTAGAATACTTCTGTATAATTGGAAGGCTGTATGGTAGCTGATAATTATCATTTATTGGTTGTTTAGTATGTTCTGTATACTACATGGGTACTTCACACATGTTGTCTCATTTAAGGCTCAGGTAAACTTATAAAGTAGATACTATTAGTATACACTATCACCATCTCTATTTATAGATGAGAAAACCACAGTTTAGGGAGGTAAAGTGACTTGTCCAAGGTCACAGACAATAAAGATTATAACTGAAATTTAAATACAAGCTTGTTGTCATAGCTTATACCTTTAACCACTATGAAATACTGCAAGTGTGACTGGGAGGTAATGCCAAGAAGTATGTCTTAGGAACAACTTTATATGCGGACCTTACAAATATAGATTTGAAATACAAGGACCTTTCATCATCACCTCTAGCTGCCTGCCCAGATAGGGTTATTCAGCTATATAAATATATGGATTCCACATCTGCTTTGACACTGTATAAAGTAATTCAGCCAAGAAACTCCCTTCATAGCTTTAATAGTGTATTCAGCAACCACTGAGGGAAGAATTGGGCACAGTATGACTCTTATTGATTAAGTACTCTATACAAACTGAGCTGTGGTGCAGAATATGGAATGTTAATGTTTACATTTGGATACCTAAAGCAGGTGCTTGAGTGCAACAACGCTTTTTACAGAGTCTTACAAGAGGCTGTTATTGGTTGTGCATGATCGAAATTGGAAAAGATTATGGATTGTATGTTCAAAGGTTCATTCGTGAGAACAGTTATATGGTGGTAGGTAGCAAAAAATAGATACAGAAGGATACAGAAGACAATAATGTATAAGGAACCTTAGAAAATACACAAAAGACACAGTAGCTCTGATCAGTTTTTATAAAACACATTGATACCTTAAGGCATAAAGACGCCAAGAAGGGTCAAAGAAGGGCTTAAGTACAATGACAGAAAGCAGAAAGGAGTTCATGTCAGAAGATAAGGAGCAGTCTGCTGGGAGAAAACTGAAAAGGGAAAAGTATCTCTTGAAAGGAGAAAAGAAAACAAGGTAGGAGTGAAGCAATGGATGAGGTTTCCTCAATTTAGGTGGGAAAGATACTGTTAAGTTTGCTATACTGTCTTAATGCCTGTGCAGGTGAATAAAGAGGCACTATACTATAATGAGGAAGAATGTTGGGCCAGGAAGGAAGAAAGAATGTGGACTCTAGAAGCTGAGTGCCTCAGATCAAATCCTAATTCTGTCATTTGCTACCTGTGTGACCTTGGGCACATAACTTTCCATTTGTCTACTGCACTTTCTTTCTTTAAAAATTTGTTTTGTAGTTGTAAATAGGCAGAATGTCTTTATTTTATTTGTTAATTTTTACGTGGTGCTGAGGATTGCACCCAGTGCCCCACACATTCTAGGCAAGCACTTTGCTACTGAGCTACAGCCCCAGCCCATGTCCACAGCATTTTCTTAATCTTTAGAGTGGGATGAATTTGTAAAATAGTATAGACCTCATAGGGCTATTATAAGGATTACATGAAATGATATATATTAGTCCCTTGATGTAAAGTCTAGTACCCAGTAAGAGCTAAATAAGGAGAGCTATTTATATTTGTTTGTGTTTATCATGATGCTGTCCATGTATCTGTATGTTTAGCCATAGTAGTGTATTTTGTGGTAAATTCTTTGAGCCTGGGCCTGTGTGACATGCCTATTTATTATAAATTGCACTTTTTGTGAACTTCCATTTGAACTTTGGTGAATGGATTGTATTTGTCAAGAGGGAGAGGACAGAGTTGGTAGTGTTTGGAAAGGGTTTCCCTATTAACATAGAGAATTTCAGATCAGCAAGCCTGGGGGTTCTTTTATGGTTGTTTACTTTTTTCAGACCCCTCCATCCCGAATAAATCCCTACCTCTCTTCTTCTCTCTGTACTCTCCACCCTACTCCAGTCCACAAAGTATTTTCCTTATATATCCATAAGCATTGAGAGGAGCTTTTTAAAGTAGGCAATAGGGAGATAGAAAGGCAAGCCAAGCTGAGCCTACAGTGATGGCAGGGAGCCAGGATGGCATTGATGACTTCAGCACTAGAGGAAAGCTCCAGTTTCTCTCACTGTTTGATAGCTTTTGGATGGTTGAAAAATAAAACCCAATCTGTCATGTAACTAACTGAATTCCTTTTAACTGCTTAATTCCACTCTCTGTGCAAAACGAATTCCTTTTAGTAAGTTTAATGTTCATTCCAGATGTTAGTCCTGAAAACAAATAATCTCCTCTGGAATGGAAGTCCAATCCAGAACTTGGAAACAAAATATCAGTCTGATATGGTGCTAAGGAGTCAGCCCAGGGAATTTGATGCACCTGTATTTAGCAACTGTATTGATAAAAATGTAGAGTAAGTAGTGTCCAGAGTTGCTTTAACCAGTTAAATGAGAGGTTGAGAGGTCAGGGTCTATTGTTTTATTTTACAGATGGAGAGGCTGACATTTAAAGCTTATAGGTCCAAAACTGACTTAGCCTGAGGAATGCATGTCAGTGTACTTGAATCCAAAGTTACTCTGCTGTTAGTTTGGAATTCCTGTGGGCCAGGGTTGAGGGTGGGTTGCAGATGTGCTCAGATCTCTCAGTGGAGCCTGGTTTCCAAGATTCAGATGTTCTTGTTTGTATCCCAGCTCACTGAAAACAGAATTACACTACATCTCCCAAGTTATTATTGATTGGCTACTGAATAACTGTCAGCAACAAACTGGCAGGGTTATATTAGAACAGGAGTTCCCAAGGCACAGTTTAAAAAATGCATTCATCACTTGTTTTTTCAATAAAAGTTGATATTGAAATTTCTTCCAAAGACAACATGCTTTATTTTTCAAAAATATTTGGAAGGCCTGTGAGATAATATGTGTGGGTGGTTAAAAAGGCATCAACAATAATCACAAAAACCCACATTCAGATTGATAAAAGCTCCATTCCTATACATGTTTTGGAAGATAAGATGGCTATGTGCCCATGAGTCAAAGTTTGGGAATAATACTCCACCTAGGTAGTTGTAACTAGATGCCAGAGGCAGTTAGTGTACTGATAGGTCTGTTTGGTCCTTTTTGAATGCTGGTTGATCCAGAAACAATAAGATTTCGCAAATTACATTAGTTCCACAAACCAAATACCCACAGCAAAGGGGGATGTTATGTCTTCTGATCTCCACCACATCTTCGAGCTTCCCTATATTCTGCAGCTTGATCACACGTGTGATTCATAAGGCATCACTGTGAATACTGTGACTGTCCTTATAAAAGAAATGTTTTCTATCAAGGAAGTTACTTAATCATTTGTTCAATTAAGTAGTTAACTGTTCATCAATGTTTTCTGGGAGTTTTAAAAATTTTTTCCATGCTGTTATCAAAGGTATCTAAAACAGAAATCAGAAGTCACATTGTCACTTCTCTCTCCCTCCTCTCAAAAAAGTATCATTTTGGCTCCCACCATCTACAAAATAAAGCTGAAACTCCTTCATGGCATATGTACTAGAAAATTTCTATTTGCTCTGCAAATTTACTCTCTATCTTTCTTTCCAAATCTGTGTCCAGGGAGGATGAGCCCATATGAAACACATAAATTGACTTCCTCGTCCTCTAGTTTCCAGTGGATTTGGCCAATGGGAGACTTCAGCAAGAGATCGGAGAGGGTATTAATAATGTGGCTGGGATATTTATTCCATGGTTCCTCCCCAGTCAGGTTGCCATAAGTTAGTTGTATTTTTTTATTGAATGTCTCCTGTCAGTAATTCTCCATTAAAACTTAGTGTTAGTAACAACCTACTATTATTTGCCCTAGAGTACTGTTCCTCTTGTTGCTTGTCCTACACCTGCCCAACTGCTTTGTAAGTAGTTCTTTTTATTGAATTATTCTCAACGTACACAATATGAGTATGCTGTCATTTACCTGGTTGGACTCTGGCTGATATGACATATAATGCCCCTTTTAACCCATTCCTTGTCTGCCTATCTTCTCTTGCTACTGATCCTTTTATGTCTTATTTTCCAGCAATGCCAAACTACTGCAGTTCTTAAGAGGTTGGACTGTACTCCTGTACTATTGCACATTCTGTTTATTCTGTGTGAATTGCTTATCCTTCTGCTTATCCATGTAGAATTCTACAACTATATGAAAGATTTAACTTGGAAGTTTCCATGGCACTGCTATTACAGGCAGGGCAAGCAGATTTGATCACTGATGCCACTTATAATAATAGGCACCACTTATAATAATATACCTGTTATCTTGATTCCTTGTCTTCATGTCTTTTGCCACTTCTAGGAGGAGAACTGCTTGAGAGTAGGCACTGTGCATTGTTCATTTCTGCAACCCTGCAGCTGAACACAGGCTTTAGTGTTATATCTGTTAAATCAAAGAGTACTAATCACTGTGTAAGTATTGACAATCTGAGAAGAAGGAGGATGATGATAAGTAGGAGGAGGAAGAGAAAAATCAGAAAACAATGCAAGTGGGAAATGAAAGGTTTTGGTGAAGTACTCTTCCATATTATATTTGTTTCCATACCTGTACTGTCATATTTTTTGGATAGAGAAGATCTGTACTCTCTTTACTTTCTGTATATGTTTGTGACCATTGTGACTCTTCCACTAAAACTTTGCTTCTTAGACCAAAATATAAAATAAAACAATAAAACTAGATTTTAATTCTCATGAAATTATTCTTATTGCATCAACTTACTCTGCCTATTGTTAAACAAATATATTTAAATCAGGAACTGAAAGGATAAGATAAGGATAAGTTAGGATCTCACTAAATGGACCAAGATGCCAACTTGATTCCATAGTCCATTTATAACTTAAAACTTATAAGACCCCACTCTAACTGATGGATCACTAGGGATTAATGTTAACTAAAAATCAGTGTCAAGTAGTCCCTAAAAGGTTTGGGTATTTAATTTTTCCAGTGCAAGGTTATCCAGTAAATGGTCTAGTTTTCTTAAAGAAGGCTTGAAGAATAATTTAAATAAGTATATGTTTTATGGTAAAATTGTGTATTCAGCAAAACTGTCATTCAAAAATAAGGATAGATAGTGTATATACTCTATTTGGTTTGTGAGTGGCCCATTGTGACCCTATCACAAATCTTTGCTGCTTTGACAGTCAAAAAATAAAACAAAACAATAAAACCTCTTTCATGGATTTTCTTTGTAGTTTAAAGAAATGAAGCAGATATCTCAGAAGGAGTACTTTCATTCAAATCATCCCATGTGGATATATACTTTCTTGTTGTCTTTCATTTTAGATTGGGGTGAAAAGCAGGAATCAAGGCCAGAGTTAGCCTTAATTCAATGATTTCTAAGTTTATTATGTATCCAGAATATCTAAAGATTTTGTTAACATGCACATTTGCATGTCTTACTTTTTCCTCAACTGATATGCTGAGCAGTAATATTCAGGTTGGGTTTGATAAGATACCTATTTAATATATACTTCAGAGTATACTGATGAGTGCTGCTAGGGCTACAACATTAAAAAAAAATGCTGGCTTAGTTAAGGAGCAGGTAAGGGTATGTAGGAAAATTAAGGTAAGTGAAGCTCTGTGGATTTTATCTGGGCTCCAGATACATCTAGTCCCATAGCTGAATCTTTTGTCATCCTATGTCCTTCGTGCTTTTCATGCCATCTTGGACCTGTCCTTTGTTTCTCCCCCTCAGACCTAGCTCCTTCTGGATCCCCAAATGATGACTATCTAATTTGTTCAGGCAGTTCTTGTTGTTGGGAGACTACTTCAGGGGAGATATTACCAAGGTTATCCAAGTTTCTTCTGGATTTATCAACTTGAGGATAAAAATGGGGAAGGGGGAGAGGATTGTGTCACATATCATAAACCTAAATTTCCATTTGTTTGTACTTTTATTGAATTAGTGCTAGATGTCTAACCACCTCTTCTCTATATTCCCCTGCCACGACCCCTTCTATTTTCCTATATCAGTCATTTATTTCTGAAAGCAAAGCAACATGGAATGTTCTTCAGTCTTCATTGAGCTGAAGCCATTGTGCTCCTTGGAAAAATGGGTTGATTTATCCTTTACCTCATTGTTAACCCTACATTGTTAATGTAACACCAAAGTAATATTGCCTGGTACATAGTTCTCAAAGAGGTCTTCATGAAAACAACTTTTCAGTTTCTGCTTGCAGCATTCACTCTAACAAGCAGATCTTAGAAGTGTCCATAGTGCCAGATATGCAAAACATTATGCCACGATCTCATCCTTCCTCTCCTTCTTACTCCCAGATTCATTTTCTTTCATTTAGAAGAACCCAATGCAAATGAACAACTGTGACAACACAACATACCCATTCAATTAGTTTATCACCCATATTTTGGCATGTCTCCATTGAGATTACCTCCCTACATCATTCCTTGCTGTTCCCCTTCATCAAGTAGTCTTTGTAAATTTGAAGAGTAATGCATACAGAAAGAACCAGGTTTATTCTCAAAGGAAACCCTTTGAGTTTGAAGATTTCAAGGCAAGTTTGGCAGGACGGGATGTGGCAGGTAGCTAAGGAGATTGTTGTGGGCAGATGCAGTCCTATGGTTTTGCTTCAATCACACAAACAAATCATACTATATAGGCATGCAATTTTAGGAACTGAAAGAATAGAAATCAATTGAAAAGTATGACAGTACAGTAGAAGTATTCCTTATTCAGTTTTCTAGAAAGGAAATATGTTCTAGAAACCTAAGTTTGTGAGTGAATTAATGTGAAATATTTAAAGGCATGAAAATCAATAAGCAAATACTGACTTAATTACTTGAGATAGGCTAAATAATTCCCCTAAATATCCATGTCCTACTCCCCAGAACCTGTAACAACATTACCTTACTTGACAAAAGGGACTTTGCAGTGTGGTTAAGTTAAGGATCTTGAAATGAGGAAATTATGCCAGATTATAATTATCCTGAATTATTTGAGTGAGTTTGAGGTAATCACAAGGGTGAGTATAAGAGGAAGACAGGAAATCAGAGTGTGTAGTAGGAGTAATGATGACAGAAGCAAGATGTTGGAATACGGAGGGCTTATAGAAACTGGAAAAGAAAAGGAAATAGATTCTCTCCTGGCCCTCCAGAAGGAATCTTTTAGCCCAGTGAAACCTCTTGAAGACTTTTGACCTTCAGAAATATAATATATTTGTATTGTTTTATTTTATATTTGTAGTACTGATAATTGAACTCCAGGCCTCACACATGATAGACGAGTGCTCTACAATTGAGCTATACCCTCAGCCCTAATTTGTATTGTTCTAAATCACTAAGTTTATGATAAATTGTTACAGCAGTAATAGGTAACCTCTACAGCACTTAATATGTATCCAGCCTAGTGAAACATGGTATGGGGTCAAAATACTCTCTCTTTATTTCTGATATTCAATACCTATTCATCATTTCAGGTCCAATTCAAGTACTACAGTCTTCAGGAAGTCTTCTTTATTCCACATATCTTCACTACTTCTCAAATCAACTTCTGATTTCATATTCATTTGTATTATAGTTATTTGTGCATGATTTATCTTCTCAATTAGGCCAAAAAATTTCTGGAGCAGGAGTTACATTTTATAAATTTAATACTCCATATATACCTGATCCCCAATCCAGGCAGTGTGGTTTACACATAGGAAATGCCTGGTAAATATTAGTTGATGAGTGTTTCTTTGGTTAGAAGTAAACTTACCAGGAACATAAAGAGAATAGGCATCCTGAATTGAGCTATGTAGTTGTCATTTGCATCTTAATTATGGGCTTCAAATTTGCATCTTGATTATGGGTTTTTCATGGACAGATTTGAATTCCTGCTTGGAGGAGTTCTGTATTTCACAAGAGACATCATCTTATTCTTCTATCCAGACGGTGTCCATAGACTCTGGGGTGAGTTTCATTAGTATGCTAGAATGCCATGACAGCTCTCTCTTACCAGCTCCATTTGACTTTAGCCCAATGATCTTCTCCTGGGAAGTCCAGTTATATAGTAGGATGAAGTGGTTGCTGGGGATGGATGTAGAAATAACCTAATGAATATTTATTAAGTGCTTAGTGGTCTACAAGCCAAAGTATTATAAACATTTTTTATAGACGGTTTAATGAAGAGATGTGTAAAGCATATAACTTGCCCTTAAGGAGCTTATAGTCCATGTGAGAGGACAAATTTTAGCTAACATCAGTGTTTACACCTTGATTAATATACTTCTTTAAAATAGAGTCATTTAAAACCCTTTTTCTTGTTTTCTGAAGTTGCAGGAAAATTAAATTTTATGTTTCCAAAAATTTTTATCCACAACACAACTAGCATGATGAGTACTCAGATATTTTAATAAAAACCTGTTTCCTTAAAAATAGATGACCTATTTAATAAAATAATTACTAAATGACTTATATGATAAAATCATTACTAAACCTGTTTTTTTTTTTTGTTGTGTTTTGGGGAATTTGTGGACTTTAAGTGAAACAAAGGGAAGTGATATTTAACTTCTAAGTTCTATTCTACAATACAGCTTCTTTAAAAGAAGATGACTGTGGAATATATGTATGCTTTGGAAACTTTCATCTATTAGCTCTGGTTTTACACTGACCCATCCTACTTGTGACTGTTAAGTTCTTCCTAATTCTAATTACAACATTACAAGGCAAGAATCATAGTTCACAGAGCCAAGAGAAAGTATTTCCATCTCATGGTCTCTATGCAATTGTTATTATTGAGCTATCTGTCCTGTCACAATGATAGAATAGCCAGTTTTAAGTGATTCAAACTGTGTGGGATAAAAATAAGAAAAGCAAAGCCTGGAAGATATATGAAAATTTTGTGATGAGGAAGAATATGATGATTGTGGTTATCATCACAATCTGTTTAAATATTTCTTGTGCACTCTTATGTATAAGGGCCTGGAAGAAGCATAATGAGTAAGGCAAAGGTAGATAGGTCTCTGTCTTTTAAGAAAGACCTTGATAGATTCAGAAGGAATAAAACAATAAACGACAATTGTTTCAGTCAGCTTTTCCCCTGCTGTAACTAAAGGACTCAACCAGCAAAAATATAGAGGAGGAAGAGTTTATGTGAAGGCTCATGGTTTCAGAGGTCTTTGAACAGAAAAGGCCAGCTCCATTCCTTGAGGCTCCAGATGAGGCAGAACATCATGGCAAAAGAGTGTGGCAGAGGGAAGCAGCTCACATCATGGTGATCATGAAGTAGAGAGCAGAATCCAGCTCCAGAAACAAAATATATACCCCATAGCCACATTTCCCAATTAAGCACTTTCTCCAACCACACCCCACTTGCCTCTAGTTACCACCCAGTTAATCCCATCAGGGATCAATTCATCAATTGGGTTAAGACTCTCACGATCCGATTATTTATCCTCTGAAATTTCTTGCATTGTCTCATATATGAGCTTTTGTGGGACACCTCACATCCAAACCATGACAACAATCTATGCTATTGGCCAAATGAAAATTGCCCCTCTATACTGTAAGCTAAAATATATATACATATATATGCATATATGCCTAATATTGGGTCTTAAATATATTCAATTCTTTCCTTTTTCACTTTGAATATGATTCTTAGGTTGTCTTGACTTATGTGTTCTGAAGTACAATGAAAACTAAGTAAATTTCACAGGATAGAGGTTAAAAAAATATAAGAAGTACATGTACTTGGGAGCCAGAGTATAGGGAAGGACTTTAGGATTGTAAGGAAAAATACAGTGTAGGATAGTCCAGTGTGAATTTACACGTAATCCACCTGTCCCTGCCACTTCAGAGTATCCTGAGTCATATGTATTCTCTTTTTTGTTCTTGCCTTTTCTAGTTATGTTTCCATTACGTTTTAAATCATATCTAATTCACCATCCTCTTCTATTGTCAATCACTGAATAATTTCTATTATTACTGAAAAATTTCAAAGTATAACAATAGCTAATCATTTATTTATTCTTCAGTATATATTTATTCATGTCTAATGTATACCAGGCAACCTAGGGGCCAAATACAAAGTGAATAAGATAGGTACTATTCTTTTCCTGGGGGATGTTTATATTCTAATGGGGACAGTTATACTTTAAAAATTGACAGGTAAATGCACAATTACAAATTGTGATAAGTTCTAAAAGGATAATTTAGCATTTTCTGAAAGAGAGTAGTGGCAGTTATTGTGGCACAACTTTAGATATGTTTATAAGAAAGGCTGTTTTGAGGAAGTGATGTTACATTTGAGACTTGCTACAAAGGAGTCTGTTATAATAGATAAGATAACCAGGCTATGGATATTCCACATACAGAAAACAGTGTGAGTGAAGTATATTAGATAGGATCAGCTTGTTATAGCATAGGACCTGAAGGAAGGCCATTGTGACTGGACCAGGTAAGTTAATTTTGGTAAAAGGTCTAGTGAGATAGGCAAGGGTCAGATCGCATAGGGCAGTGTAGGACATATAAAAATAAAAATGTGAGTTTTGTCTTAAATGAGAATAGAAGAAATTGAAGTATTTTTAGCAAGAAGGTGTTGTGATTTGTTTTAAAAACATCAATCTGTTTTTTGTATAGAGAATGTACTGTGAAAGGAAAAAGAGGAAACATAACCTTTAGGACTATTGTAAGAGAAATGATGAAAACTTGAGCTAGGAATATGGCTGGTAAGGAGAGTCAAATTTGAGAGAGGCAATTAATACATCTTGTGAGGAAGGTGGACATTGTGTTATCCTTTACATGGGAAACTGAGATTGTTTGAGGATTGAAGATCAGCTTGATATATCATTTCTTGTCAAACCATATGAATACTCCAATTTACTCAGTGCTGAGGCTAAGTTGAGTGAGACTCCAGGAACCTAGTGTTAGTTTTGATTTGCTGAGTATTACTATTAATATAGACTGATATATCTTCTGAACATCCACTGATGTCTGAGGATTTGAATATATTTAATGTATGATGGCCAATTATAGTAAAAAAAAGATTAGTTATTTTGAATATAATAAACTTTCAAAATTCTTAGCTAAAATCTTGGTTTACTGAGTAATTATTAATGTTTGGTTTATGACCAATCTACTATAACTGCTTATAATTACTCAGATTATAATAAATAACATTGGGAATACCAAAGGGGTATAAGATAATGCTAAAGCTGTGTTTCACAACACTAAAAAAAATATTTTGTTTGTAAATGTAAAGGTTGACTGGACTCAGGAAGCTCTTGTTCAGTTGTCAGCTTGTATCAGAGATGTGGTTATATTCAGATGCTGGCTAAAGTTGGGGATCATCTCAAAGATTTCTTCACTCTACATTGTATACTGTGCTGGAAAGATTCAAACAGCTGAGGTTTGGAGCACATGGAATATCCCAGCCACCTTTTCCTATTTCTGTATAGTTTCTTGCCATGTTCTCTCCACAGGGTAGAGAGATGGTCTGAGGGTAGCTGAATTTCTTATATGGTGGTTGAACTCTTAAAGGGAGTTCCCCATGAGAAAGCTGCATAAATGTAGCCACAGAAATCACTTCTGTTGTATTATGTTTACTGGAGTAGTCATAAAGTCCCACCTAGGTTCAAGGGGAGGAAACTCAGACTCTATCTCTTAATGGGAGGAATGACACATCATTTGCAAACATAGTTTATTATCAACAAAAACATATCTTAAAACAAACTAACATTTTAGCTGGGCATGACCAGAAGATGACAGCCCTGGAGAGAACTGTGCATATTTTATAAACATAAAATATCTATAATCGGTAATGCTTCATTTTTAGAAGGCATACGCTATACATTTTCAAGCAGTGATTTATGGAATACTTTCTCCAACTAAATTTATATCTCTATGATAAAATTGAGGATTATCTGGTTAACATGTTTACCAAACTAATTGGAACAGTTACTTGTGAAGCCACCTTAAGGTGAATCATCAATCCAATTTAGTGAGTTAAGAGTGCAAATTTGAACATTTTTGTCATAGTCTATTAACATCACTAAATACAATAGGAATTTATTTTATTAATTAAAATAAAAAGTGTAATGTTAAGGGTATCTTTGGTAACAAATGAATATTATTATTTTAAAAACAAGCCCCAAAACCATACAATTTGTATGCTTTAATTATGTGAAATGAGGTTCATAAAAGAAACAGTTTTATTTAACCCAGAGTTCTTCCTATTAATTTTGGTTTGCAAAAGATCAATGAGCCTTTATTCTTTAGTTCAGAAACAATTTAAGAATTAAGGATGAATCAAACCAAGGGGGACACTATTTCTATACTTTCTGAACTGGTAATTATTTAATGCAAAACCAAATAAAACAAATGAACATACTAACAACCCACACTTGGAATATTTTGTAATTTCTGATAACTCTAGGCACAGAGGGGACATCTGCTACTGCATAACTTTATTAAGAACCTCAGCAAAGAATATAATTTTAAAAGATTCTGTATTAATTCTGAAATATTGTAGTATTATTGAAGGATGGTTGCTTGATGCTCTGTTAGAATAAATTCATATTCATCAAGCAAGAACTGACCTTAATGGAAAAGACTACAGGGGTAGCAAGGATGAAATAAGGGTAGTTGGATATGATAAATGAATGCTATATGCAAGTGTAAGTATATCACACTGAATCTGATTAGTATATACAATTAATATGTGTTAAAATTAAAAATGATCTATATATGGTAAATTATTTTGTTCTGATCTCTATGTATTTTTAAGAAGTTATATGAATTCCTTATTTCAAGTACTATCTAATTTGAAACTTGGCTCCCTAATGCAGGAGAGCCTTAGAGTTAGACATAATCTGAAAATTTAAAGCAATCTGTAAAAAGTTTGCAAAAATAATGCTATAAAACTGAAATTTTCAGTTGAAAAATCATTTCTTTTTTTTAAAGAGAGAGAGAGAGAGAGAGAGAGAGAGAGAGAGAGAATTTTTAATATTTATTTTTTAGTTCTCGGTGGACACAACATCTTTGTTGGTACGTGGTGCTGAGGATCGAACCCGGGCCGCACGCATGCCAGGCGAGCGCGCTACCGCTTGAGCCACATCCCCAGCCCGAAAAATCATTTCTTTACAACACTCAGTTTTGAATGTCCAAAGAATAGGCCTAATATGTTTATTGCCTTCATAAGGGTTATAATGCATAATGTATGTTCATCTGTACAAATTTGTATTGTTGCTCTTTAATTTTTATTGCTCTTTACTCAAGATAAAGAAGAGAAAGTTACTTAACCTTTAAGGGTGGTTGACAATTTCATGAGAGGACTTCATTAGAGGTTGTTATGAGATAGCAGAGACTATTGAAATCCGTGAAGAATGCTCTACAGTTAGGCTATGTGTTTATCACTTCGCACTGATGATTGGACTTCATTTCTCAGAACACACTCTGTTGCTGATGATGCTTAGGGGCCACTGTGAATGCAAACATACGACTGTCTTTTTATATTGAATCTTCCAACTCAAAATTTTGGAAATTAAGCAACAAATTCCTATTAACATATTAAATATGAAATATGATAGAACATGAGGAAGTCAATTCATTATACTGGGTTTTGAAATCTGGAGAAAGCTATTTGTTATTTGGCATCCAGGCTAAAACAAATGAAAATGCTGACAGCTACTTTATCTTCTGAATATTTAATCTGATTCAAAATTTGGCATTTGGTAGATAATTTCCAGGTATATAACACAGCTTTAATCTTAACTAGTATTATAAACAGCATTGTAAATCAAAAGGATAGAGCCTGAGAAGAATGAATCCACACATAGCTATTTATATTACCTTTTGTTAGTCTCAACAAACATGAATTTTATGTGTAAGTCTTCCTTAATTTCAGCCACCAAAGAAATCCAGTTATGTCTGTGACAGAACCATTGCAACGGGAGCTGAGAAAATTTTAGGGTAGGTGAGAAGTGAAGAATGGAAGTTATATGGTTACAGGAACAGATTCCAGCTTCTGCCCCGTTCTTCAGCGTAGAACTTAAGTTATTATCTCTCCCCTTTTCTTCCTAAAAAGCTTCTAGGAGATTTTAAGTGACCCATAAATTTCAACTGCTTTTGTTCCCCATCTTACTGAAAACCAATACCACAACCCCCAATGGGTTGAAGTTTCCTAGTCTGTGTATGCTGAGATGAGCATATCATCTTGATCTTGGCAGGGTAAGGAGCTAATTTGCATCCGAGTTGGGGACAGCAGGAAAGCGGCTCCCTAAGGCCTTGAATGTAAGAAGTTAGAGAGTCTATCACTACATTTTACTTCTGAGTAGTGATTTATTCAATATGTCTGGAGACTTTTTAAAATGAACTGAAGGTTTCAATAAAGGCCTTGCCTTTAAGATATATAACCTGTGATTAAAAATAACCCCAGCTCAAAGCAGAAGAATGACCTTTGCAAATCAGTAATGGGATATTTTGGTTCTTTTTACCATACTGAAATAGCTCTATTTAATCCTGCAAATGGAGGAGAGGGAAAAAATGGGTGGCAATTAAGGGGACCTCAATCAGTACTAGATGTGGTTCAGAGTGAGGAGTCACTATATCTTTGAAATGATTGTATATGCAGAACATCTGGACAATTCCTGTGAATTGTAGATGTGTTCATATAACAGTGGTCATGTGTAATGACATATTTATCCATGTAAATTCTCACTAAGTGCTGATGGAAAAAGTCTACATTGTCACTAGATTATTGTAGTACATTCTCTTTGGGAATTGGCCTGAAGACATTCATGTCACTTTCCCCAGATGATTATATTACTATTGCAAGTAGCTTTAAAACTAGCAACCACTGTCCTTTGATTTTTAGCAAGATAGACTTTACCCTTTAAAAGATCTTAGAAGTTTTATTTACTCCTTCCAGATTCTAGAGCAATTTGAAGTTTAACATTGATGTAGGTTATGACCTGAAAGGGTTAAAGAAAGAATCGCCACTTTATTAGAACTTCTTACATACTGCAACAGGGAATATTGTCAATTTTAGTAGCTGATTTTTATTCCAATTTTCTTCCTTCCCCTGTAATTGATGCTTGGAAAAGTTATGGAGAGTTATGGTGTATATATTTTACACGGTATTTATTTTATTTTCTAATAATGCCTGCCTTTTACTATCAACTTCCTAGATAAAATGTTTTGATGAAGGGGTAGACTGAGGTGAAGCAGTAGCTCTCAGCTGCTTGACATAAATTATGTCTCCAACTATTTCAAAAGGGGAAAAATGGAAAAAGCTGTGAAGGACCCTGGATGGCAGGTAAGTGCACTCAAGACAGATGTGGTAGAGAAGTTGCTTCTAAGACACGAATCCATCCTTAGCAATTGCCTGGCAGTGGGGTGGGGTGAGAGGCCTGCTTCTCTCTCTGCAAGGAGGTGTCAGGGACTAGTTTCCAGGCAGTAAACTCACTTGTGCACTGAGTTTAGAATGGCGTGCTATGTTTGTTAATGCCACTGCTTCCCTTTCAACTGCCTGCCTACCTTTGTTGGGCAGGAGCCTCTGACTGCTGCTGGAATGCCAAGCGACACGACAAATGATCTGCCAATGTTTTTTTGTTAGTCCTGTGTAGTGAGGATTTTGCTGATGGATTAGACCCTAGAAAGTATTAGAAAAGCAGCTTTTTTTTCCTTCTGAATTCTCATAGCACTTTGTACTTCTCTCTGGTAAAGCAATTATTGTGCTGTATTGTAATTATTTGTGTCTGCCTCTCCCAGTGGACTGTGAGTACCTTGATAACAGGGTCTTTGCCTTATTTATCCAGGGTCTAGCACAGTTTCTGGTGCAATAAAGGTTTGTGGACTGAATGAAGGAATAGTTGAGAAAAATGTTAATCAAGAGGCCAAACAGAGACCAAGACTCTATCCCTCATAATGCTATTAATCATTTTATGTGCCTTGATTTACTAGAGGCTAGAAGAGTTCTTCTAGGATTGGACATCATGTTTTCTTCTCTAGGACAAGGAGGTATTAGTGTCCCTTCTCTTTGGAAAAGATGGATGTTTCTGGGCAGTCATTTTCTCCAAAACTACCAGAGCATAAGCAATAGCACACTGAACTTTTCATTTATTGAAACTATCATGTGTTTTTCTGTATTTGTGTGATTCCTTGATTAAAATCTGCTTCCGCCACTAGACTTTGAGACCAATGGGCAAATACATGTGCTTTTGCTCATGATCATGTCCCCAGGTTCTAGCACCATGCTTGGCAGACAGTAAATAATAAATGAATTAATTGCTGCAAACAATAAAATGGCTTCCCTTATTCATACAGTTTTTTCCTTCTTTTTTTGAAAGAGGCAAATAGATGTGCCATAGTCTTCTCAGTGTTAAGCTGCAAACTCTTGATATGTTCCAATCTAACATTTATATGTTCAGTCTATTTTCAGAAAGCTTTAATAAAATTTATTCCAATTACTTGACTAGATTATTGACTTTTTGTTTTAAAAAAATGTATGCCCATCTTCAAAGGTAATACGTTGACTTTTAAAGTGCCTAAGTTTGGAAACTCTGCAGTTTTGATCTCAATGGAGCCTGTCTGTTAGTTTTTAAAGGACTGAGTGTTTGGCTGCAGCATAGACTTCTCTCAAGGGGAAAGGCCTTTAGAGTGACACTCAGTAATTTAGCCATTAAGGTTAATGTTCATCTTCTCTCTGTCTATTGAAACTTCTAGAGTAGGCAGTGCAAATAGCTTATCAGGTAGTTTTAAAGGTCATGTGCAAAGAAAAAAAAAACCTGCACCGCTCATGGAAATGTCCTTAGTAATCAGTGCCTGCTTATGGGAGGAGGGGGCTGAAGGACTCTCTGTGCCCATCTATCTTGTCTTTTCCTCTGGGTCACTTTGTGACAGCTTTTGAGTTGGAAGCAGCCTGGCCAGGAAGGTAGCTAGCTATGCATATCTATGCTTTCTATATCAGTGAAGTCAGTAAGTTAAAACAAATAACTTTAACTTTCTCTTTTCCTCTTTAGCCTCTGCACTTTACCTCTGGGGTGAGTCTGACAGAAATAGGAGCAAAGGATAGACTTCTCTGTTGACAGCTTGAAGCATTGGTCAAACCCACTTTCACAGAAGGAGTCAGAATAAGAATGGTGGGATGCTCAGTCTTTTCCCTTGCTGTTACATGTCATTTCAGCCTGTGAGAAAGCCATGTCTCTGTCCTCTTTCTGGCCTGCTTCAACCCTCTATGGAATGCATGAATTGAGCCCTGCTCCGTCATATCTGACTACATCATGAATCCCTAATAAGTGAATCTGGAGCTCCTCAAGGAAACAAAAACTTGATCTACCACTCCAAATACCAGCTGAGGTCTAACTTAATTTCCTCTGAGACTTCATTGAGTTATTGGTCTTTTCCTGTCTCCTCCTTTTCTCCACCAGTGCAAAGTATGGCTTGCAGCTTCTTGACTGGTGAAGGAAAACCTAGAGTTTTTAAAAATAGTAGCTTTGAGGCAAGAATATAGAAGTGACTCTAATAGCTCTTTCAAAAGAGCGAACCATACCTTCAGGCATATTGCAGTCACCCATTGAGAGAGAAAACAGAATGTATCTGCAACAATGAAAAAATGAAGAATGCATTCTTCTGCAATGCATCCAATAGCTGTTGTGCATATGGATTCAATATTAATATAAGTGTCTGCTTTGCATTCTGTTTTATTATCTGAGAAAATAGCAGCACGGTTGTGAGGTTATACTTTAGTGGAAAAGTTATATTTTCAAAATCCTGTTGATGAGTACAGCCATTCTCTCAATCATTGCTGTGTCTTCTTCCCCAAGTCATTGCTGGGAATTGTTTCAAATGAAAGATTTTTTGTTTTTGTTGTTTCTATTTACAACTTATATTTGTTTTCTAGAACTCTGTGGTCTTCCACTTTCATTACTGAATGGTAAATTTGGAGGCATCTATGGAAAACAAAAGGGAAATATTAAGGATGGCTGAACAGATGGATTTCAAAACATTCAGCTCACAAAAAAATGCATTATTTTTGTTTGTGAAGTGATGACCAACTTCAGTATACCTGGGTCTCTTTCATGATGTTTAATTTTGAACACCAAACAGAATGTGAAGGTTTGGAGATTAGAAATAACAAATGAGTAAATAATTGAAGTTTTTGTTTTAATTAGTGCATATTAATTATGCAGAATAATGAGTTTCATTTTGAAAAATTTATATATGCATACAACATACTTCTATTATTTCCACTCCAGTTTACTGCTTCTCACCCTTGCTCCACACATTTCCTTTCTCTTCTCTAAGTCTCCTATCTACATTCAGGTTGTGCTATTTTTTTTCTAGGTTTCACAGAAGAGAGAAACAGAAATATTTGATACTTGTGTCTCTGATTCTGACTTATTTTACTTAAAATGATGAATGCCATTTCCATCTATTTTCCAGCAAATGACATAATTTCTTCTTCTTTATGGCTGAATACTCCATCGAGAATGTTTATGCCTATGTCTTTTTTTTTATTATTTTATTGTTGGTTGTTCAAAACATTACATAGTTATTAATATACCATATTTCACAGAATGATTCAAGTGGATTATGAACTCCCACCTTTACCCCGTATACAGATTGCTGTGTCACATCAGTTACACTTCCATTGATTTACAAATTGCCTTTCTAGTGACTGATGTATTCTGCTGTCTATCCCATTCTCCACTATCCCCCCTCCCCTCCCCTCCCCTCCCCTCCCCTTCTCTCTCTCCACCCCCTCTACTGTAAATCATTTCTTACACTTATATAATTTCTCTCCTACTCCTCCTTTCCTCTTATATGTAATTGTGTATAACCCTGAGGCTCACCTTCCAATTCCATGCAATTTCCCTTGACTCTCCCTTTGCCTCCCACCTATCATCCCTGTTAAATGTTAATCTTCTTCTCCAGCTCTTCGTCTCTACCCTGTCCTTGGTTACTCCCCTTATATCAAAGAAGACATTTGGCATTTGTTTTTTAAGGATTGGCTAGCTTCACTTAGCATAATCTGCTCTAATGCCATCCATTTCCCTCCAAATTCTATGATTTTGTCATTTCTTAATGCAGAGTAATACTCCATTGTGTATAAGTGCCACATTTTTTAATCCATTCATCTATTGAAGGGCTTCTAGGTTGGTTCCACAATCTTGCTATCGTGAATTGTGCTGCTATGAACATCGATGTAGCAGTGTCCCTGTAGCATGCTCTTGTTAGGTCTTTAGGGAATAGACCGAGAAGGGGAATAGCTGGGTCAAATGGTGGTTCCATTCCCAGCTTTCCAAGAAATCTCCATACTGCTTTCCAAATTGGCTGCACCATTTTGCATTCCCACCAACAATGAACAAGTGTACCCATTTCCCCGCATCCTCGCCAGCACTTGTTGTTGTTGGACTTCTTAATGGCTGCCAATCTTACTGGAGTGAGATGGTATCTTAGGGTGGTTTTGATTTGCATTTCTCTGACTGCTAGAGATGGTGAGCATTTTTTCATGTACTTGTTGATTGATTGTATGTCCTCCTCTGAGAAGTGTCTGTTCAGGTCCTCAGCCCATTTGTTGATTGGGTTATTTGTTATCTTCTTATCTAATTTTTTGAGTTCTTTGTATACTCTGGATATTAGGGCTCTATCTGAAGTGTGTGGGGTAAAGATTTGTTCCCAGGATGTAGGCTCCCTGTTTATCTCTCTTATTGTTTCTTTTGTTGAGAGAAAACTTTTTAGTTTGAGTAAGTCCCATTTGTTGATTCTGGTTGTTAACTCTTGCGCTATGGGTGTCCTATTGAGGAATTTGGAGCCTGACCCCACAGTATGTAGATCATAGCCGACTTTTTCTTCTATCAGACGCAGTGTCTCTGATTTAATATCGAGCTCCTTGATCCATTTTGAGTTAATTTTTGTGCATGGCGAGAGAAAGGGATTCAGTTTCATTTTGATGCAAATGGATTTCCAGTTTTCCCAGCACCATTTGTTGAAGATGCTATCCTTCCTCCATTGCATGCTTTTAGCCCCTTTATCAAATATAAGATAGTTGTAGTTTTGTGGGTTGGTTACTGTGTCTTCTATTCTGTACCATTGGTCCACTCGCCTGTTTTGGTACCAGTACCATGCTGTTTTTGTTACTATTGCTCTGTAGTATAGTTTGAAGTCTGGTATTGCTATACCGCCTGATTCACACTTCCTGCTTAGCATTGCTTTTGCTATTCTGGGTCTTTTATTATTCCATATGAATTTCCTTATTGTTTTATCTATTTCTACAAGAAATGCTGTTGGGATTTTGATTGGGATAGCATTGAACTTATAGAGAACTTTTGGTAATATCGCCATTTTGATGATGTTAGTTCTGCCTATCCATGAACAGGGTATATTTTTCCATCTTCTGAGGTCTTCTTCTATGTCTCTTTTTAGGGTTCTGTAGTTTTCATTGTATAGGTCTTTCACCTCTTTTGTTAGGTTGATTCCCAGGTATTTTATTTTTTGGGGGGATATTGTGAATGGAGTAGTTGTCCTCATTTCCGTTTCAGAGGATTTGTTGCTGATATACAGGAATGCATTTGATTTATACGTGTTGATTTTATATCCTGCCACTTTGCTGAATTCATTTATTAACTCTAGTAGTTTCTTTGTAGACCCTTTTGGGTCTGTTAGGTATAGAATCATATCGTCTGCAAATAGTGATAATTTAAGTTCTTCTTTTCCTATTTTTATGCCTTTAATTTCTTTCATCTGTCTGATTGCTCTGGCCAGTGTTTCGAGAACTATGTTGAACAGAAGTGGTGAGAGAGGGCATCCCTGTCTTGTACCAGATCTTAGAGGGAATGCCTTCAATTTTTCTCCATTCAGAATGATGCTGGCCTGTGGCTTATCATAGATTGCTTTAACAATGTTGAGGTATGATCCTGTTATCCCTAATTTTTCTAGAGTTTTGAACATAAAGGGATGCTGTACTTTGTCGAATGCTTTTTCTGCATCTATCGAGATGATCATATGGTTCTTATTTTTAAGTCTATTGATGTGGTGAATAACATTTATTGATTTCCGTATATTGAACCATCCTTGCATCCCAGGGATGAATCCTACTTGATCATGGTGTATAATTTTTTTGATACGATTTTGAATCCGATTCGCCAGAATTTTATTGAGGATTTTTGCATCTAGGTTCATTAGAGATATTGGTCTGTATTTTTCTTTCTTTGAAGTGTCTCTGTCTGATTTAGGTATCAGGGTGATGTTGGCATCGTAGAATGTCTTTGGAAGTTCTCTCTCTTTTTCTATTTCCTGAAATAGCTTGAAAATTATTGGTGTTAGTTCCTCTTTAAAGGTTTTGTAAAACTCTGCTGTATACCCGTCCGGTCCTGGGCTTTTCTTAGTTGGTAGTCTTTTGATGGTTTCTTCTATTTCTTCTATTGTTATTGGTCTGTTTAGGCTGTCTATATCTTCCTGACTCAATCTGGGCAGATCATATGACTTAAGAAATTTATCGATGCCTTCACTATCTTCTATTTTATTGGAGTATAAGGATTCAAAGTAATTTCTGATTATCTTCTGTATTTCTGAAGTGTCTGTTGTGATATTGCCTTTTTCATCCCGTATGCTAGTAATTTGGGTTCTCTCTCTTCTTCTCTTCGTTAGCATGGCTAAGGGTCTGTCGATTTTATTTATTTTTTCAAAGAACCAACTTTTGGTTTTGTCAATTTTTTCAATTGTTTCTTTTGTTTCGATTTCATTAATTTCAGCTCTGATTTTAATTATTTCTTGCCTTCTACTTCTTTTGCTGTTGTTTTGCTCTTCTTTTTCTAGGATTTTGAGATGATATATGAGTTCGTTTATTTGTTGGTTTTTTTCTTTTTTTAAGGAATGAACTCCAAGCAATGAATTTTCCTCTTAAAACTGCTTTCAATGTGTCCCATAGATTCCGATATGTTGTGTCTGTGATTTCATTTAACTCTAAGAAGTTTTTAATTTCCTCCTTAATGTCTTCTATAACCCATTGATCATTCAGTAACCTATTGTTCATTCTCCAAGTGATGCATGATTTTTCCTTCCTTCTTTTATCATTGATTTTCAGTTTCTTTCCATTATGGTCAGATAAGATGCATGGTATTATCTCTACTCCTTTATATTGTCTAAGAGTTGCCCTGTGACATAATATATGATCTATTTTTGTGAAGGATCCATGTGCTGCTGAGAAAAAAGTGTAACTACTTGATGTTGGGTGGTATATTCTATATATGTCAATTAAGTCTAGGTTGTTAATTGTGTTGTTGAGTTCTATAGTTTCCTTATTCAACTTTTGTTTGGAAGATCTGTCCAGTGGTGAGAGAGGTGTGTTGAAGTCTCCCATGATTATTGTATGGTGGTCTATTAGACTCTTGTACTTGAGAAGAGTTTGCTTGATGAACGTAGCTGCACCATTGTTTGGGGCATATATATTTATGATTGTTATGTCTTGTTGGTGTATGGTTCCCTTGAGCAGTATGTAGTGTCCCTCTTTATCCTTTTTGATTAACTTTGGCTTGAAATCTATTTTGTTTGATATGAGTATGGACACTCCTGCTTGTTTCCGCAGTCCATATGAGTGGAATGATTTTTCCCAGCCTTTCACCTTCAGTCTATGTATATCTTTTCCTATCAAATGCGTCTCCTGTAGGCAACATATTGTTGGATCTTGTTTTGTGATCCATTCGACTAGCCTGTGTCTCTTAATTGGTGAGTTTAAGCCATTAACATTTAGGGTTATTATTGAGATTTGGTTTGTTCCTCCAGTCATATTTGTTTATTTATGTTACTAAACCTGATTAGTTTTCCTCTTTGGTTACTTTCCCCCCTTTACTGTCCTACCTCCCACTGATGGTTTTCAATGTTATTTTCAGTTTCCTCTTCCTGTAATGTTTTGCCAAGGATTTTTTGAAGAGATGGTTTTCTAGCTGCGAATTCTTTTAACTTTTGTTTATCGTGAAAGGTTTTAATTTCATCTTCCATCCTGAAGCTTAATTTCGCCGGATACATGATTCTTGGTTGGAGCCCATTTTCTTTCAGTGTTTGAAAAATGTTATTCCAGGATCTTCTAGCTTTCAGAGTCTGTGTTGAGAGATCAGCTGTTATCCTGATTGGTTTGCCCCTAAATGTAATCTGCTTTCTTTCTCTTGTAGCTTTTAAAATTCTCTTCTTATTCTATATGTTGGGCATCTTCATTATAATGTGTCTAGGTGTGGATCTCTTATGATTTTGCACTTTCGGCGTCCTGTAGGCTTCTAGGATATGGGATTCTGTTTCATTCTTCAAGTCTGGGAAGTTTTATTTTATTATTTCATTGAATAGATTGTTCATTCCTCTGGTTTGGAGCTCTGTGCCCTCCTGTATCCCAATGACTCTTAAGTTTGGTCTTTTAATGTTGTCCCATAATTCTTGAATGTTCTGTTCATGGTTTCTTAGCAGTCTTGCTGAACTGTCTATGTACAGTCCCTGTAGGATCCCCAACCCTGAGCCAGAGCCGCTTCGGGAGCCAGGAGCCGGTCTCTCCGATCCCCGCCTCGTTCTGCTAGGAGCAGGCTCCTCAGAGCAACCACCTCGGGTTCCCCAATCCCAGGCCAAAGCAGCCCCGGGAGCCCAAGCCTGGCCGCACCAGACTCTCCCTGCTTGGTGCCCAAGCCTGGCCGCACCAGACTCTCCCTGCTCGGAGCTCGCTCCGCTGGGAGCAGAGTCTAAGACGCACTTCCCGCGGGCTCCCCAGCTCCGGGCCAAAACTGTTCTGGGAGACAGAGTCCCGCTGCCCCTCGTGGCAAGTTTCACTTGTGGCTGGCCTCAGCTCGCGGTCCCCGCAGGCTCCGCGGCCCTGGGCTCAAGCAGCCACGGGAGCCAGAACCCAGCCTCTCCGATCCCTGCCACACTCTGCTAGGCGCAGGCTCCACAGAGGTATCCCAGCCTCAGGCCCAAACAGCCTCGGGAGCCCGAGCCTGGCAGCTCCAACCTCTCCCAGCTCAGTGTACGCTCAGCCAGGGGCAGGGTCAAAGACGCAGTCCCCGCGGGTTCCCTGGCCCCGAGCCAAAACTGTTCCGGGAGTTAGAGCCACGGCGCCCCTCAGGGCACAATCCACTTGTAACTGGCCTCCACCGGGAATCCCCGAAGGATCTCCTGCCCTGGGCCAAAGCAACCCGGGGAACCAGAATCTGGCCGCTCAAAGTCCGGCGCCCGCCTTGCCAGGGGTGAAGCCCGAAGAGTAATCTCCTCAGGTATTCCCGTCCCGAGCCAGAGCGATCTGTCTGCGCGGCGCAGGCAAATACCAGCCCGGAATCACCTGCTCCGTAGCTGAATGAGCTGAGATCAGTAGAAAACAGGGATGATTGCATCAGCTCTCCATGATGGCGGCTGCTGTCCTCCTCCGTGTTCCGACCGGCGTTGGGATTCGAACTGGACCGGTTCTCTCCTCTGTTTCAAATCTGGAACTCAGCACTCAGCACGGCCAGTGCGCCACTGGCAGGAGCCTCCAGAATCTGCTTTGCTGTAATCCCGGGAGCGTCCCAGACTCCATCCACGGGGCGGTCCGCCGACCAGGTACTGCTTCCCTCCGTGCGGAGAAATCACCCGCGACCAAGCCCCTGCAGCCGAATCCCGCGCGCTGGAACTCTGTCCTCTAGATTCTGGAGCACCTCAATTTCACTGGGGATTCCCACCAAGGTAGCCTTCAGCCATTTCACCTCGTCTTTCTCCCGCACAGTGATGCAGTGTACTGGGGTGCTGCGCTCGCCTCGCCGCCATCTTCTTCCCCCAAGCCTATGCCTATGTCTTAAATGAGTCCCCTGTTTCCTTCCAGAAGTTTCAAAGTTTCAGGTCTTGTACTTAGGTCTTTGTTACATTTTGAATTGATTTTTGTAGAGTGAGAGATAGGGATCTATTTTCAATCTTCTTCCTATGATAACCTGTTCTCCCAACACCATTTGTTAAAAAGTCTGTCTTTTATCCAATGCATCTTTTTGGCATTTTTGTCAAGAATCAGATAACTGTAGCTGTATGGGTTCATATTTGTGACATCTATTCAATTCTAATAGTCTACATGACTATTTTATGTCAGTACTATGCTGTTTATATTACTATGACTTTGTAATATACTTTGAAATAGGGCATTGCGATTATCTCAAGCATTGCTCTTTTTGCTGAGGATTGCTTCGGCTATTCTGCATCTTTTGTTCTTCCACATGAACTTAGGTTTGTATTTTTCTAGTACTATGAAGAATGTTGTTGGTATTTTGATAGGGAGTATATTAAATCTGTAGATTCCTTTCAGCAAATATGGCAATTGAAATATTTTTAAAAATTTATTGGTGCATTATAATTATACATAATAGTGGGATTTATTATGCCATATTTTTACATGCACATAAACACTGTCATTCCCCAGTATCTTCCCTTTACCTCTCCTTCACCCTCCCTCTGATCCACTTGCTCTAATCTATTAATCTCCCTTTTATTATTATTATTTTAGGTAGTATTTTATAATTATATAAAGGTGAGGTTAGTTATGGTATATTTATACATGGACATAGCACAATTTTGTAGATACCTTTCCCTATAATTTTCCCATGCGCTTTGCTTTTCCCTCCCTCTCAATCCCCTTCTGCTGATCCTTAAGAGAAATGTCTTTCTACCTTCTAGTGTCTTCTTCAATTCCTTTATTCAGTGTTGTATAATTTTTTATTGTAGAGGTCTTTCACTTCTTTAGATTTATTCTTTGATATTTCATTTTATTTGAAGATATTGTGAATGGAATTGTTTTCCTGATTTGTTTCTCAGTGGGTTTGTAACTGGTATATGGAAAAGCTGTTGATTTTTGCATTTTGACTTTGTATCCTGCTACTTTGCTGAATTTATTAGATCTAAAAGTCTTCTGGTGAAGCCTTTAGGGTCCTGTAATTATAGGATTATATCATCCACAATGGGGATTAATTTGACTTCTTCATTTATTATTTGTATCCCTGTAATATCTTTTCTCTTTTCTAAGTGCTCTGGCTAAAATTTCAAGTACTATATTAAATGGTAGTGGTGAGAATGGACATCCTTGTCTCTTTCTTACATTTAGAGCAAAGGCTTTCAAATTTTTCCTATATTATAATATGGTGTTAATTTGGGGATTGTTGTGATATATAACCTTTCCTATGTTGAGGAAAGATACTTATCTCCATAGTTTCCTCAGGGATTTTATCATGAAGGGATGTTGAGCTTTGTCAAAAGATTTCTCTCTCTCTCTCTCTCTCTCTCTCTCTCTCTCTCTATATATATATATATATATATATATATATATATATATATATATATATATATATTCAGATGATTATGGGATGTCAGTCCTTGTTCTATTCATACAGTGTATTATGTTTTTTGATTTGTGTATGTTGAACTACTCTTACATTCTTGAAAAAAACCAACTTGATGATGATATATGATCATTTTAATTTGTTGTTTAATCTGTTTTATAGTTATTTTGTTGAGGATTTTTTGTATCTGTGTTTATCAGGTACATTAGCATGTAATTTCCTGTCTTTTCCTTCATTTCCTGTGTGTCCTTATCCAATTTTGGTATCAAGGTGATGCTGACTTTGTGGAATGAATTTGAAAGTGTTCCTTCCCTTTATATTTCATGGAATAGTTTTAGGACCATTGGTGTTCTTCTTTGAAATTATGGTAAAATTTAGCAGTAAATTCATCTGGTCCACAGCCTTTCTTTCTTATGAGACTTTTTATTACTCTTTCAATGTCATTGTTCATTATTGGTTTGTTTGTTTAGATTTTAAAATATCCTCTTGGCTAAATTTCAGTAGGTCATATGTGTCTAAAATTTATTCATTACTTTTAGAAATTCCAATCTATTTGAATATAGACTTTGAATATAGATACTAACAATTCTTTGGAATTCAATGGTGTCATAATGTTTCATTTTTCTCTAATTTTATTAATTTGAGTCTTTTTCTTTTGGTTAGTTTAGCTAAATGTTTATCATTCTTGTTTATCTTTTCAAAGAACCAACTCTGTTTAATTTATGGTTTTCATTTTTATTTTATTCTCTGTCATAATTTCAGCACAGATCTTTAACTTTTTTTTTCTTACACTGGTTTTGAGTTTGGTTTGTTCTTGTTTTTTTTTTTCCAAGAACTTCAGGGTAGTATCTCTATTTTTTATATTTTTTTAGAGTTGCTTTGTGGCATAATATATGGTCTATTTTAGAGAAGGATTCATTTGCTGCTGAGAAGAAAGTGTTTTCTCTCGTTGACGGATGATATATTCTATATATGTCAGTTAAGTCTAAGTTATTGATTGTATTATTGAGTTTTATAATTTCTTTGTTCAGCTTTTGTTTGGAAGATCAATCCAGTGGTTAAAGAGGTGTGTTAAAGACACCTAAAATTATTGGGATGTGGTTTATTTGACTCTTGAACTTGAGAACTTTGTTTGATGAATTTAGATACTCAATTTTTGGGGGCATATATAATTGATTATATATTTATAATTGTTAAGTCTTGTTGGTGGATGGTTCCCTTGAGCAGTATGCAGTGTCCTTCTTTATCCCTTTTGATTAATTTTAGCTTGAAGTCGACTTTGTTTGATATGTAGGTGGAAACTCTTGCTTGCTTCCACAGTCCATGTGAGTGGTATGATTTTTTTGCAACTCTTTACCTTTATTCTGTGGATGTTTTTTCCTATGAGATGAGTCTCTTGGAGGCAGCATATTGTTGGGTCTTTTTTGATCCAATCTGCTAGTTTAGGTCTTTTGATTGATGAGTTTAGGCCATTAACATACAGGGTTAGTATTGAGACATTATTTGTATTCCCGGCCTTTTTTTGTTTATTTTTGGTATTTACCATGACTTGGTTTCTCCTCTGATTAGATTTTCCTTTATTGTAATTCCTCCCTCTGCTGACTTTCATCATTGTTTTTCATTTCCTCTTCTTGGAATATTTTTCTGAGGATGTTCTGTAGTGCAGCCTTCCTATTTGTAAATACTTTTAACTTTTGTTTATCATGGAAGTTTTTATTTCAACATCAAATCTAAAGCTTAATTTTGCTGGATATAAGGTTGGTATCCATTTTTCTTTCCGAGCTCATTATATGTTGTTGCATGATCTCCTGGCTTTGAGGGTCTGGTTTGAAAAGTCTCCTGAGATACGAATTGGTCTTCCCCTATAAGTGTGATCTGATTCCTCTCTCTTGCAACTTTTATGATTCTATCATTATTCTGTATGCTAGGCATTTTCATTGCAATATGCCTTGGTGTAGATATGTTGTAATTTTGTACATTTGGTGTCCTGTAAGCCTCTTGTGTTGGTTTTCCAATTCATTCTTCATGCTTGGAAAATTTTCTGCTATTATCTCATTTAAGAGACTGTGCATTCATTTGGTTTGAAACTTTTTTGCCTTCCTCTATCTCAATACCTCTTAGATTTGGTCTTTAGATGCTGTCTCATAGTTCTTGGATGTTCTGTTCATGGTTTCTAACTATCTTCACTGTGTGACCAACTTTATTTTCCAGATTGTATACTCTGTCTTAATTATCTGATGTTCTATCTTCGTTTTTTTTTCTTTTTTTTTATTGGTTGTTCAAAACATTACAAAGCTCTTGACATATCATATTTCATACATTAGATTCAAGTTGGTTATGAACTCCCAATTTTACCCCATATACAGATTGCAGAATCATATCGGTTACACATCCACATTTTTACATAATGCCCTATTAGTAACTGTTGTATTTTGCTACCTTTCCTATCCTCTACTATCCCTCCTCCCCTCCCCTTCCCTCCCATCTTCTCTCTCCATCCCATCTACTGTAATTCATTTCTCTCCTTGTTTATTTTCCCGTTCCCCTCAGAACCTCTTATGTGTAATTTTGTATGACAATGAGGGTCTCCCTCCATTACCATGCAATTTCCCTTTTCTCTCCCTTTCCCTCCCACCTAATGTATCTGTTTGATGTTGATCTTATCTTCCTGCTCTTCCTCCCTGCTCTGTTCTTAGTTGTTCTCATTATATCAAAGAATACATTTGGTATTTGTTTTTTAGGGATTGGCTAGCTTCACTAAGCATAATCTGCTCTAGTGCCATCCATTTCCCTGCAAATTCCATGATTTTGTCATTTTTTAGTGCTGCGTAATATTCCATGGTGTATAAATGCCACATTTTTTTATCCATTCATCTATTGAAGGGCATCTGGGTTGGTTCCACAGTCTAGCAATTGTGAATTGTGATGCTATGAACATCGATGTGGCAGTATCCTTGTAGTATGCTCTTTTATGGTCTTCAGGGAATAGTCCGAGAAGGGCAATAGCTGGGTCGAATGGTGGTTCCATTCCCAGCTTTCCCAGGAATCTCCATACTGCTTTCCAAATTGGCCGCACCAGTTTGCAGCCCCACCAGCAATGTACAAGTGTACCCTTTTCTCCACATCCTCGCCAGCACTTGTTGTTGCTTGACTTCATAATGGCTGCCAATCTTACTGGAGTGAGATGGTATCTTAGGTTGGTTTTGATTTGCATTTCTCTGACTGCTAGAGATGGTGAGCATTTTTTTCATGTACTTGTTGATTGATTGTATGTCCTCCTCTGAGAAGTGTCTGTTCAGGTCTTTGGCCCATTTGTTGATTGGGTTATTTGTTATCTTATTGTCTAATTTTTTGAGTTCTTTGTATACTCTGGATATTAGGGCTCTATCTGAAGTGTGAGGAGTCAAAATTTGTCCCCATGATGTAGGCTCCCTATTTACCTCTCTTATTGTTTCTCTTGCTGAGAAAAAACTTTTCAGTTTAAGTAAGTTCCATTTGTTGATTCTTGTTATTAACTCTTGTGCTATGGGTGTCCTATTAAGGAATTTGGAGCCCGACCCCACAATATGTAGGTCAGAGCGAACTTTTTCTTCTATCAGACGCAGAGTCTCTGATTTGATATCTAGCTCCTTGATCCACTTTGAGTTAACTTTTGTGCATGGCGAGAGGAGGGGATTCAGTTTCATTTTGTTGCATATGGATTTCCAGTTTTCCCAGCACCATTTGTTGAAGATGCTATCCTTTCTCCATTGCATGCTTTTAGCCCCTTTATCAAATATAAGAAAGTTGTAATTTTGTGGATTGGTCTCTGTGTCCTCTATTCTGTACCATTGGTCCACCCGCCTGTTTTGGTACCAGTACCATGCTGTTTTTGTTACTATTGCTCTGTAGTATAGTTTGAAATCTGGTATCGCTATACCGCCTGATTCACACTTCCTGCTTAGAATTGCTTTTGCTATTCTGGGTCTTATATTTTTCCATATGAATTTCATGATCGCTTTATCAATTTCTACAAGAAATGCCATTGGGATTTTGATTGGGATTGCATTAAACCTATAGAGAACTTTTGGTAATATCGCCATTTTGATGATGTTATTTCTGCCTATCCATGAACAGTTTATATTTTTCCATCTTCTAAGATCTTCTTCTACTTCTCTTTTTAGGGTTTGGTTGTTTTCATTGTGTAAATCTTTCACCTCTTTTGTTAGGTTGATTCCCAAGTATTTTATTTTTTTGAGGATATTGTGAATGGAGTGTTTTTCCTCATTTCCGTTTCAGAAGTTTGTCGCTGATATACAGAAATGCCTTTGATTTATGCGTGTTGATTTTATATCCTGCCACTTTGCTGAATTCATTTATTAGTTCTAGTAGTTTCTTTGTAGACCCTTTTGGGTCTTCTAGGTATAAAATCATGTCATCAGCAAATAGTGATAATTTAAGTTCTTCTTTTCCTATTTTTATGCCTTTAATTTCTTTCATCTGTCTAATTGCTCTGGCCAGTGTTTCGAGAACTATATTGAATAGAAGTGGTGATAGAGGGCATCCGTGTCTTGTTCCAGATTTTAGGAGGAATGCCTTCAATTTTTCTCCATTGAGAATGATGCTAGCCTGAGTCTTGGCATAGATAGCTTTTACAATGTCAAGGTAAGTTCCTGTTATCCCTAGTTTTTCTAGTGTTTTGAACATAAAGGGATGCTGTACTTTGTCGAATGCTTTTTCTGCGTCTATTGAGATGATCATATGGTTCTTATATTTAAGTCTATTGATGTGGTGGATAACATTTATTGATTTCCGTATATTGAACCATCCTTGCATCCCAGGGATGAATCCTACTTGATCATGGTGCACAATTTTTTCGATGTGCCTTTGTATCCGATTCGCCAGAATTTTATTGAGGATTTTTGCATCTAGGTTCATCAGAGATATTGGTCTGTAGTTTTCTTTCTTTAAGGTGTCTTTGTCTGGTTTAGGAATCAGGGTGATGTTGGCCTCGTAGAATGAATTTGGCAGAGCTCCCTCTTTTTCTATTTCCTGAAATAACTTGAAAAGTATTGGTATTAATTCTTCTTTAAAGGTTTTGTAAAACTCCTCTGTATACCCATCTGGTCCTGGGCTTTTCTTTGTTCGAAGTCTTTTGATTGCTTCTTCTATTTCATCTATTGATATTGATCTGTTTAAGTTGTTTGTATCCTCCTGACTCAGTCTGGGCAAATCATACGACTTAAGAAATTTATCGATGTCTTCACTATCTTCTATTTTATTGGAATATAGGTTTTCAAAATACTTTCTAAATGTCTTCTGTATTTCTGTAGCGTCTGTCGCGTATCCTCTTTAAGGTTCCATTCCATCTGTCTAAGGTATTCCTTGAGTTCTTTATGTGACCATTTTTATGCTGACTGTAGGTCCTCCTGAATATTTAGGCTGTCCTTCATTGTTTGTAGTCCTTTTCTTCCTTGCTTTTTTATGCTGCTCATGTTACTTCTTGTTCTGTTTGAGTGCTGAGTTACTGTTTACTCTTATAAATTTATTTGAAGGGCAGGGAAGAAGTCAGTAACGAGAATGAGAGTAGGCAGGTAGAATTCAAGGAAGGGGGAATAAGAAAATTGAAAAGAAATGAAAAGACAAAAGAAACAAAAACAAACAAACAAACAAACAAACAAACAAAATTAGAAAATAAAGAAAGAAAGAAAAGAAAAATTTTTTTTACAAAAATAAAAATGATAATAAAAAATGGAAATTAAATTTAAAAAAATAATAATAAAATAAAAAATTTAAAACAAAAAAAATTAAAAACATTAAAAAAAGTTAAAGAACAACAACAACAACAAAAAATGAAACTGAAATAAAAAGGAAAAAAAGAGAAAAAAATGATAATAATAATAATAATAATAATAATAAATGTAGTCCTAGAGTTCGATTAACTTCTCTTCCAGTAGGTGGAGCTGTGCCCACTGGGTCAAGCTTCTCCTCTCAATAGGTGGAAACCAATCACTGTGTAGCAGCTCCTCCTCCCAGACTGGGCGGGTCTCCAATCCTGAGTGCCTATGGCCTTCTCTTTTGGTTCCTCAAGCCAGGCCATGCTCACCTGTGTCACTCACCACATTACTGGCTACACGCCAGGTCTGCTGTTCCTGGGAGACCTGTTTTCATGGATGCCTGGGCTCACTCTCCCTATTTGCCTCCCTCAGACCCTAAGTTTGTAGAGTTTGGGGCTGAGAGCCCCCAGCAAATTTGCTTGCCCTCAGGTAGCCACGCCTCTGGTAGCTGGTGCAAGAGACCTCAGCTGTCAGCACTGGTGGGAGTGGTAGCCGGGAGTTCTGCGCCGCAAGTCCCGCACCACTCCTGATTCCCTCGGTCTGGCTATCACGCTCACAGGAGAGCTGGGAGGGGCCCTTAAGGTTTCCCCCGCTGTGTGGAGAGAGATGACTAGGGGATTACACACCTGTCTCGCTGGTTTTAATGCAGTTATCTCCTCCGCCCGTGATGTCAGTTCTCTGACAATGTGGTATCCCACGCAAATGGTGACCGTTCGTTCCCTATGCCGGGTGACCAATGTAACGGGTGGGTCCTGACTATCTCTCCCAATCCCCGTTTCAGTCCTGTGGCCACTGCCTATGAAGGTTCGGTTGGCTTTTACCTCTAAGTTCAGAAGGGCCGACCAGTTATTTCAGCGGGATCGTTAGTGCTGAGTCACGAGAAGCAGGCGAACCCGAGCTTGAATGTAGCCGATCCGTGCTCAGTGTATGTTTTCTGAGGGGCCCAGACTGTACACCCCAGATCCACGTCAGCTCAGCATTGCCTAGTGATCCTGAGCAAACAGCCTTTAGATAATTTACAGCTCCCTATGCCCGCGCAGTTGAAGAGGTCAGAGACTTGATCTCTCCACTCCTGCCACCATGTTAGACCTCCTCAATCATATTCATGTTACCCTTACAGCTTCCTGGCATAAGCAAGATCTTGGGATTATACAAACTGCTGCTTCTGTTTCCAGTCCAGATTTCTAGAAATGAAACCCTGCCACCATCGCCTCCATCTCTGGGCCGCGCTCACGGGCGCCGCGCTCCTCCGCGACCTTAGTGGCGCTGCCGTGGCCTCCGCCGCTCCTCGGCCCGGTGCCTGTCTCCCGGGGATCAAGCGGCTGCCGCCACAGCTCTCCGTCCCCCTCCTCTGGAGCACGGGTCCCCTCGCAGGGTTATGCAGAAAGACCCCAGAGCAGGCTCTGCCCGAAGGTGCAGCGGCAAACAGGTGACCGAGGCGCCTGAGGACGTGGTCCAGCCTTCGGAGGACAGGGCTTGGCACGCAGCCCAGTTCCAACCTCTAGATGTGGCTGCTGTACAATGTAGACAGAGCCATCAAGACAGCAAGCAGAAAGCAAATGGCGGCTCCTGCAGAGTGGATTTTCGGCCCCGAGACCACAGTCCAGCCAACAATCCCAATCCACAAACTCTCCCAGTATAGAAAATATTAAAAAAAAAAAGGGGCGGGGCACACTGAGCTTTCTTTGCCTCAGGTACTTACAATCCACTGCTGATTACACGTTCAGCTTCTCTGCCGGGAGCGAAGTGAAAGAGGAAGCAGATGGGCGCAAAGAGCCCGTGGCTCTGAGCAGCAAAGCATCTGGGAGCCAAGCTTCTCTTTTTTCAATGTCTTTGTTCTTTCTGCTGCTTGGCAAAGTGGTCCGCTACAGATTAATGGTGAAAGGAGCTCTTACAAGCTGCGCGAAATCTCGATTAAAGCCGCTGCTCTGAGCACCACACTCAGCACTTCAGCAACCCCCGTACACAGCGGTCTGATGTTCTATCTTCCAAGTGATCTAGTCTGTGGGTTATGCTTTCTATTGAGTTTTTTTTTATTATTTTACTATAAAATATTTATTAGTATTTATAAGTATAGGTTTAAATATATAAATTCTTATAACTTGTTAAAAATGCATAACAATAAACAAATAAGTAATTATTTTTAGGAATATTCAGATTCTTTTATTTTAAAAAAATTTAAATTATTTTTATTTATTTTTTTTTTATTGGTTGTTCACAACACTACAAAGCTCTTGACATAACCCACTTCATACATTGGACTGAAGTGGGTTATGAACCCCCAATTTTACCCCAAATGCAGCTTGCAGAGTCACATCGGTTACACCTCCACATTTTTACATAATGTCCTATTGGTAATTGTTGTATTCTGCTACCTTTCCTATCCCCTACTATCCCCCCTCCCCTCCCCTCCCAGCTTCTCTCTCTACCCCATCTACTGTAATTCATTTCTCTCCTTGTTTATTTTCCCATTCCCTCACAACCTCTTGTATGTAATTTTGTATAGCAATGAGGGTCTCCCTTCATTTCCATGCAATTTCCCTTTTCTCACCCTTTCCATCCCATCTCATGTCTCTGTTTAATGTTAATCTTTTCTTCCTACTCTTCCTCCCTGCTCTGTTCATAGTTGCTCTCATTATATCAAAGATGACATTTGGTATTTGTTTTTTAGGGATTGGCTAGCTTCACTAAGCATAATCTGCTCTAGTGCCATCCATTTCCCTGAAAATTCTATGATTTTGTCATTTTTTATTGCTGCATAGTACTCCATTGTGTATAGATGCCACATTTTTTTTATCCATTCATCTACTGAGGGGCATCTGGGTTGGTTCCACAGTCTAGCAATTGTGAATTGTGCTGCTATGAACATCGATGTGGCAGTATCCCTGTAGCATGCTCTTTTAAGGTCTTCAGGGAATAGTCCAAGAAGGGCAATAGCAGGGTCAAATGGTGGTTCCATTCCCAGATTTCCCAGGAATCTCCAAACTGCTTTCCAAATTGGCCGCACCAATTTGCAGTCCCACCAGCAATGTACAAGTGTACCCTTTTCTCCACAACCTCTCCAGCACTTATTGTTGTTTGACTTCATAGTGGCTGCCAATCTTACTGGAGTGAAATGGTATCTTAGGGTGGTTTTGATTTGCATTTCTCTGACTGCTAGAGATGGTGAGCATTTTTTCATGTGCTTATTGATTGATTGTATATCCTCCTCTGAGAAGTGTCTGTTCAGGTCCTTGGCCCATTTGTTGATTGGGTTATTTGTTGTCTTATTGTCTAATTTTTTGAGTTCTTTGTATACTCTGGATATTAGGGCTCTATCTGAAGTGTGAGGAGTAAAGATTTGTTCCCAGGATGTAGGCTCCCTGTTTACCTCTCTTATTGTTTCTCTTGCTGAGAAAAAACTTTTAAGTTTAATTAAGTCCCATTTGTTGATTCTTGTTGTTAACTCTTGTGCTATGGGTGTCCTATTAAGGAATTCGGAGCCCGACCCCACAAATTGTAGATCGGATCCAACTTTGTCTTCTATCAGATGCAGAGTCTCTGGTTTGATATCAAGTTCCTTGATCCATTTTGAGTTAACTTTTGTGCATGGCGAGAGAAAGGGGTTCAGTTTCATTTTGTTGCATATGGATTTCCAGTTTTCCCAACACCATTTGTTGAAGATGCTATCCTTCCTCCATTGCATGCTTTTAGCCCCTTTATCAAATATAAGATAGTTGTAACTTTGTGGATCAGTCTCTGTGTCCTCTATTCTAAACCATTGGTCCACCCGCCTGTTTTGGTAGCAGTACCATGCTGTTTTTGTCACTATTGCTTTGTAATATAGTTTGAAATCTGGTATCGCTATACTGCCTGATTCACACTTCCTGTTTAGAATTGCTTTTGCTATTCTGGGTCTTTTATTTTTCCATATGAATTTCATTATTGCTTTGTCAATTTCTACAAGATATGCCATTGGGATTTTGATTGGCATTGCATTAAACCTATAGAGAACTTTTGGTAATATCGCCATTTTGATGATGTTAGTTCTGCCTATCCATGAACAGGGTATGTTTTTCCATCTTCTAAGATCTTCATCAACTTCTCTCTTTAGGGTTCTGTAGTTTTCATTATATAAATCTTTCACCTCTTTTGTTAGGTTAATTCCCAAGTATTTTATTTTTTTTTGAGGATATCTTGAATGGAGTGTTTTTCCTCATTTCCGTTTCCGAAGATTTGTCGCTGATATACAGAAATGCCTTTGATTTATGCGTGTTGATTTTATATCCTGCCACTTTGCTGAATTCATTTATTAGTTCTAGTAGTTTCTTTGTAGACTCTTTTGGGTCTTCTAGGTATAGAATCATGTCATCTGCAAATAGTGATAATTTAAGTTCTTCTTTTCTAATTTTTATGCCTTTAATTTCTTTCGTCTGTCTAATTGCTCTGGCCAGTATTTCAAGAACTATATTGAATAGAAGTGGAGATAGAGGGCATCCCTGTCTTGTTCCGGATTTTAGAGGGAATGCCTTCAACTTTTGTCCATTCAGAATGATGCTGGCCTGAGGCTTAGCATCGATAGCTTTTACAATGTCAAGGTAGGTTCCTGTTATCCCTAATTTTTCTAATGTTTTGAACATAAAGGGATGCTGTACTTTGTCAAATGCTTTCTCTGCATCTATCGAGATGATCATATGGTTCTTATCTTTAAGTCTATTGATGTGGTGGATAACATTTATTGATTTCCGTATGTTGAACCATCCTTGCATCCCAGGGATGAATCCTACTTGGTCATGGTGCACAATTTTTTTGATGTGTTTTTGTATTCGATTCGCCAGAATTTTATTGAGGATTTTTGCATCTAGGTTCATTAGAGATATTGGTCTGTAGTTTTCTTTCTTTGAGGTGTCTTTGGTTTCGGAATCAGGGTGATGTTGGCCTCATAGAATGAGTTTGGAAGAGCTCCCTCTTTTTCTATTTCCTGAAATAACTTGAAAAGTATTGGTTTTAATTCTTCTTTAAAGGTTTTGTAAAACTCCGCTGTATATCCATCCGGTCCTGGGCTTTTCTTGGTTGGTAGTCTTTTGATGGCTTCTTCAATTTCATCCATTGATATTGGTCTGTTCAAATTGTGTGTATCCTCCTGACTCAGTCTGGGCAAATCATATGACTTAAGAAATTTATCGATGTCTTCACTATCTTCTATTTTGTTGGAATATAGGTTTTGAAAATAATTTCTAATTGTCTTCTGTATTTCTGTAGGATCTGTTGTAATATTGCCTTTTTCATCCCGTATGTTAGTAATTTGAGTTCTCTCTCTTCTTCTCTTCGTTAGCATGGCTAAAGGTCTGTCGATCTTATTTATTTTTTCGAACAACCAACTTTTAGTTTTGTTAATTTTTTCAATAGTTTCTTTTGTTTCAATTTCATTGATTTCCGTCTAATTTTAATTATTTCTAGCCTTCTGCTACATTTGCTGTTGTTTTGCTCTTCCTTTTCTAGGGCTTTGAGGTGAAGTGTGAGCTCATTTATTTGTTGGTTTTTTCTTTTTTTGAGGAATGACCACCAGGCGATGAATTTTCCTCTTAAAACTACTTTCATTGTGTCCCATAGATTCCGATATGTTGTGTCTGTATTTTCATTTATCTCTAAGAATTTTTTAATTTCCTCCTTTATGTCTTCTGTAACCCATTGATCATTCAGTAACATATTGTTCATTTTCCATGTGATGTAGGATTTTTCCTTCCTTCTTTTATCATTGATTTCCAGTTTCATTCCATTATGATCAGATAAAATGCATGGTATTATCTCCACCCCTTTATATTTACTGAGGGTTGCCCTATGGCATAATATATGGTCTATTTTTGAGAAGGATCCATGTGCTGCTGAGAAAAAATTATATCCATTTGATGATGGTTGATATATTCTATATATGTCAGTTAAGTCTAGGTTGTTGATTGTGATATTGAGTTCTATAGTTTCTTTATTCAATTTTTGTTTGGAGCATCTGTCCAACGGTGAAAGAGGTGTGTTGAAGTCACCCATAATTATTGTGTTGTGGTCTATTTGATTCTTGAACTTGAGGAGAGTTTGTTTTATGAATGTCGCAGCACCATTGTTTGGTGCATAAATATTGATAATTGTTATGTCTTGTTGGTGAATGGTTCCTTTTAACAGTATATAATGACCTTCTTTATCCCTTTTGATTAACTTAGTCTTGAAGTCTATTTTATTCGATATGAGGATGGCCACTCCTGCTTGCTTACGAGAACTGTGTGCGTGGTATATTTTTTCCCATCCTTTCACCTTCAGCCTGTGTATGTCTCTTCCAATCAGATGTGTCTCCTGGAGGCAGCATATTGTTGGATTTGTTTTTTTAATCCATGATACCAGCCTATGTCGCTTTATTGGAGAGTTTAGGCCATTAACATTCAGAGTTACTATTGATATATGGTTTGAACTTCCATCCATGTTTGAATGTTTATCCTTTTTTTTTTTTTAAATATTTAGTTTGTTTCTCCGTGATTATCTTTCCCCTCGCCCTCTGTCTTTACTGAGGCACTTCCCACTGATGGTTTTGGTTATTGTTTTTCATCTCTTCCTCGTGTAGTGTTTTGCTCAAAATGCTTTGCAATGCAGGTTTTCTGGCTGCAAATTCTTTTAGCTTTTGTTTATCATGAAAGATTTTTATTTCGTTGTCGTATCTGAAGCTTAATTTTGCTGGATACAGAATTCTTGGTTGGCATCCATTGTCTTTCATTGTTTGAAATACGTTGTTCCAGGATCTTCTCGCTTTCAGCGTCTGTGATGAAAAATCCGTTGTCAACCTTATTGGTTTACCCCTAAATGTAATCTGTCTCTTTTCTCTTGTAGCTTTTAATATTTTCTCCTTGTTCTGTATATTGGCTAGCTTCATAACAATGTGTCTTGGCGTTGGTCTACTGTGATTTTGTGTGCTCGGTGTCCTGTATGCATCTACAATTTGTATATCTGTTTCCTTTTTTATTTCTGGAAAGTTTTCTGTAATTATCTCATTCAGCAGGTTATTCATTCCCTTGGCATGAATCTCTGTGCCTTCCTCTATCCCGATGACTCGTAAGTTTGGTTTTTTTAAGTTATCCAAAATCTCTTGGATGTTTTTCTCGTGATTTTTAACCAGCCTATCTGAGTTGGCTAGACTCTTTTCAAGTTGATATATTTTGTCTTCATTATCTGACGTTCTGGCTTCTACTTGCTCCACTCTGTTAGTGATACTCACGATTGAGTTTTTAATTTGGTTTATCGTTTCCTTCATTTCTAGAATTACTGTTTGATTATTTTTTATAATCTCTATCTCCTTATAAAGATGCTTAACTTCTTCTTTTAGCTGTTTATGTAACTCATTCTCAATGTGTTCTTTCGCTGCTTGAATTTGCTGTCTCGTATCCTCTTTGAGGTTCCATTCCATCTGTCTAAGGTGTTCCTTGAGGTCTTTATATGACCATTTTTCTGATGACTCTAGGTCCTCCTGAATATTTAGGCTGTCCTGCATTGCTTGTACTCCTCTTCTTCCTTGCTTCTTGAAGCTGCTCATGTTGCTTCTTGTTCTGGTTGACTGCTGGGTTACTGTTATTTTCCTATAAATTTATTTGATGCTAGGGAGGAAAGGTATTAGAAGGGAAGGGAAGAAGTCACTAAGGAGAATGAGAGTAGGCAGGTAGAATTCAAGGAAGGGGGGATAAGAAAAATGAAAAGACAAAAGGAGAAAGAAATAGGAACTAAAAAAGAACAAAAATTTAAAAAAATATTAATAATAATTAAAAAAAAATAAATAAAATTGAGATTAGAAGAGAAAGAAGGAGAAAAAAAAGAGAAAAGAAAGAAAAAACAAGATTGAAAAATGAAGATGAAAGAAAAACCCCAATCAATCAAAAAAAAAAAACAATAAAAAAGACTAATAAATGCCGTCTTAGAGTTTGATTAACTTCTCTTCCACTAGGTGGCGCTGTGCCCCCCAGGTCAAGTCTTTCCCGTCAGTACGCGGGAACCAATCACTGTGCAGCAGCTCCTCCCAGACTGGGCGAGTCTCCAATCCTGAGTGCCTAGGGCCTCCTCTTGTGTCCAAACACTTCCACTTTTCCTCTAGCCAGGCCCCTCTCACCACAATACTGGCTACAGGCCAGGTCTGCTGCTCCCGGGAGCCCTGTTTTCATGAACGACTGGGCTCACTCCTCCAGATTGCCATTCCCTCAGACCCTAAGCTTGTAGAGCTTGGTGCTGAGAATCCTCAGCGAATTTTGCTTGCCCTCCTGTAGCCACACCCCCGTAGCTGGTGCAAGAGACCTCAACAGCCAGCCCTGGAGGGAGCGGCAGTCCCGCAGCACCTCTGACTCCCTTGGGCTGGCTGTAGCACTCTCGGGAGAGCTGGGAGGGGCTCTTAAGGTTTCCCTGATGCGTGGAGAGGGAGAACCAGGAGACCACACACCTGCTGCAGCAGGCTTCAATGAATTTATCTCCTCCGCCGCAGTCCTGCCACGCCAGCCCTCTGCCACAGTGGTGTCCTCAGCAAACGGCTGCAGTTCGCCTCCCCCTGCCGGGCGACCAACGCCTCAGGCGGGTCCCCACTGTCTCCCAAGCCCCGCCTGGACCCTGCAGCCACTACCCACGAAGGCCCGGCAGGCATCCACCTCCGGGGAATGAGAAGCGCTGACCAGCCGCCTCAGCCGGATAGCTTAATGCTGAGTCGCAGCTGTCTGTCTTAGCTTTTCAGACGCGGTGGTGCGGGGCACGGACCATGGAGGGGCTTACTCACTTCCCGCCGCCATCTTTCTCCTCTCGCTATTTCGGGATGATGGCGGGGTGCTGGCTCACTCTCTCCGGTGTGTCTCTGCCTCGAGCTCCCGCGCCTCTCTCCGCCGCGGTTTCTACAGCCGGCGCTGCCCTATTCGCTCTTTCCGCCCCCGGCGTTCCCGGCTTCTAGCCGCACCGCGGCCCGGTCCATGTCTTTATGGCTCGCGGCGCCCGGGGCCGGGGAGGCGACGGCCTGACTCCGGCAAGTATCACAGTCCCCAGGCCCCGAGTCCCGGCGGCCACACACCGACACTTCTAATAGACCTACCAGATCCCTGCAGGACCCCTCTTCATGGAATTCTGCTAGAAGTTCCTCAGTGTGAAGACTGCCGCTGTTCCAAAGGGTCTTTTTGATCCCGTTAGTGCAGAGACATCAGAGTCGCTGCTTCCTCCTCGGCGGCCATGTTCCCTCCTTCTCCCGTCCATCAATGTCCGCAGCGCCTCGGAGCCAAAGCCGAGCCCTCGGGGGAGCAGCGGAGGAGAGAGCGCTCCGAGCCCGGGCGCCCTTGGCACTCTAGGCGGGGGCGCTCCAGGCCGATCCCGGGAGGACGGCGCGGCGGCGTGTGCACCTGAGGTGCGCGGCTCGGCCCCCAGCCCAACTGCACCCCGGCCTTAAATTATTTTTAGAAGTTTTTATATTTTTATAGGGAACAGTATAGTAATTCAATATATGCCCATGATATGTGTTTTTATTTTTATTGTTTGTTCAAAACATTACAAAACTCATGACATATCATCTTTCATACATTTGATTCAAGTGGGTTATGAACTCCCATTTTCACCCCAAATACAAGTTGCAGAATCACATCGGTTACACATCCACATTCTTACATACTGCCATATTAGTGACTGTTGTATTCTGCTACCTTTCCTATCGCCTAATATCCCCCCTCCCCTTCCCTCTCATCTTCCCTCTCTACCCCATCTGCTGTTATTCAATTCTCTCCCTTGTTTTTTTCCCCTTTCCCCTCACAAACTCTTATATGTAATTTTGTATAACAATGAGGGTCTCCTTCCATTTCCATACAGTTTCCCTTCTCTCTCCCTTTCTCTGCCCCCACTCATCTCTGTTTAATGTTAATCTTTTCCTCATGCTCTTCCTCCCTGTTCTGTTCTTAGTTGCTCTCTTTATATCAAAGAAGACATTTGGTATTTGTTTTTTAAGGATTGGCTAGCTTCACTTAGCATAATCTGCTCTAATGCCATCCATTTCCCTGCAAATTCCAGGATTTGTCATTTTTTAGTGCTGTGTAATATTCCATTGTGTATAAATGCCACATTTTTTTATCCATTCATCTATTAAAGGGCATCTAGGTTGATTCCAGAGTCTAGCTATTGTGAATTGTGCTGCTATGATCATTGATGTCGCAGTATCCCCATAGTTTGCTCTTTTAAGGTCCTCAGGGAATAGACCAAGAAGGGTGATAGCTGGGTCAAATGGTGGTTCCATTCCCAGGTTTCCCAGGAATCTCCATACTGCTTTCCATATTGGCTGCACCAATTTGCAGTCCCACCAGCAATGTGCAAGAGTACCCTTTTCCCCACATCCTCGCCAGCACTTATTGTTGTTTGACTTCATAATGGCTGCCAATCTTACTGGAGTGAGATGGTATCTTAGGGTGGTTTTGATTTGCATTTCTCTGACTGCTGGAGATGGTGAGCATTTTTTCGTGTACTTATTGATTGATTGTATGTCCTCCTCTGAGAAGTGTCTGTTCAGGTCGTTGGCCCATTTGTTGATAGGGTTATTTGTTATCTTATTGTTTAATTTTTTGAGTTCTTTATATATTCTGGATATTAGGGCTCTATCTGAAGTGTGAGGAGTAAAAGTTTGTTCCCAGGATGTAGGTTCCTTATTTACCTCTCTTATTGTTTCTCTTGCTGAGAAAAAACTTTTTAGTTAATGTAAGTCCCATTTGTTTATTCTTGTATTTAACTCTTGTGCTATGGGTGTCCTATTAAGGAATTTGGAGCCCGACCCCACAATATGTAGATCGGAGCCAACTTTTTCAGGGTCTACAAAGAAACTACTAGAAATAATAAATGAATTCAGCAAAGTGGTAGGATGTAAAATCAGCATGCATAAATCAAAGCATTCCTGTATATCAGCAACAAAACTTCTGAAATAGAAATGAGGAAAACCACCCCATTCACAATATCCTCAAAAAAAAAAAATAAAATACTTGGGAATCAACCTAACAAAAGAGGTGAAAGATTTATACAATGAAAACTACAGAACCCTAAAGAGAGAGATAGAAGAAGATCTTAGAAGATGGAAAAATGTACCCTGTTCATGGATAGGTAGAACCAACATCATCAAAATGGTGATATTACCCAAAGTTCTCTACAGGTTCAACGCAATGCCAATCAAATTCCCAATGGCATTTCTTGTAGAAATAGATAAAGGTATCATGAAATTCATATGGAAAAACAAAAGACCCAGAATAGCAAAAGCAATTCTAAGCAGGAAGTGTGAATCTGGAGGTATAGTGATACCAGATTTCAAACTGTACTACAGAGCAATAGTAACAAAAACAGCATGGTACTGGTACCAAAACAGGCAGGTGGACCAATGGTACAGAATAGAGGACACAGAGACCAATCCACAAAATTACAACTTTCTTATATTTGATAAAGGGGCTAAAAGCATGCAATGGAGAAAGGATAGCATCTTCAACAAATGGTGCTGGGAAAACTGGAAATCCATATGCAACAAAATGAAACTGAATCCCTTTCTCTCGCCATGCACAAAAGTTAATTCAAAATGGATCAAAGAGCTTGATATCAAATCAGAGACTCTGCGCCTGATAGAAGAAAATGAGTTTTTTTTTTTTAATTTGGTTTATTGTATTCTTCATTTCAAGGATTTCTGATTGTTTTTCTTTTTCAGAGTCTCTTTCTCTTTCCTGAAGTAGTCTTTTGGTACCTGCCTTTGCTCTCTTGTCTATTTGTTGGAGTGATCAATTTTTGCTTGTATTTACTCATTTAGGTCATTCTTTAATTCACAGATCATTTTAATTATGAACCTTCTGAGCTCTTTCTCTGACATTTCATCAACTTTGCTGTCCATGGATTCTATTATTGTAGTATCCTGGTTTATTTGGGGCACTTTCTTCCCTTGTTTCTTCATTCTGTCTATGGGTCTTCCTTTCTTGCAGTGTGCATCTGAGATATTACAGTTTATACCCTATATTCTTGTAGTACCCATGCAGATTGTCTGTACCTCACCTTGATGTTGGGCTTCCAGACCCTGCTGGTGTCCCTCAATGGATGCTACTGCAACTAAAGATAATAGTGGAGGTTCCCCAAGATGGATGCAATGTCTTAAAAATATGGGGCTGAAAGGGTGGGCCTTTCACTCACTTTGGGATGCCCGCTCTGAGATGCAGCTCCTTCTAGTCCCTGCCTGTTGTTAAGGTAGGAGCTACTGTGTGGGGAAGGTTATGATGATGACTGAAGTGTCCCAAGATGGAAGTGGGTTAGGCTTGGGCTCCCAAGTGGTGGTGGGGGGATGAACTCAGACCTACCCTGGGCCTGGGTCCTGCAGAAGTGGGCGAGGGCAGATCTGGTCTGGGTTTGGCCTCTGTTGGTAGTCTGCTGTTTGGAAGGGGCAGTCCTGTGTTGGAGGCTGGGTTCCAGTGGGTGTCTGTTGTTGGCGGGATGGACTTGGGCCTACTGTGAGCCTGGGTCCTGTGCAGGCTGATGTGGGCAGATCTGGACTGGTCCCCATGTGGTCAAAATTTATTATCACACTTGGATGCTGTACTGCTAAGATAATCATGTGTATTTATGGAATAAGCACAGCTGCAATGTGGTAATTCAAGGATCAAATGTCTTATCCTTAATATAATGAGAGTCTCCTAACTTGCCCCAAAATATGTTTTAGACCTCTACATCTCTATCCAATGAGTAAAACACCATCACGCCTTCACAATAAGATATACAAGAAAGTTAGAGATCACATAACTTCAAGCTTCCATCTGAAATTACTGATGTGACCACTTTTCCTTAATATGAACCGTTTTGAGGAATCTGTACAACAAAGGTAACTTTAAATGTTATTGCAAATATCACACCAGTGCATTCTTGTTTTTCAAATAAATGTTAAAGTAGAAAGCATACAGTTTATTTCACACTAAGAGGTAGTGACCAGTTGACTGAATTTATTTATGTTGTTTGGGAGTGATGTTGATCTTGGAATATACAGTTAAGAAAAAAAAAAGAAAACTTAGAGGCCCCAAGAAGTTGAAATAATCAAGATAATCTTTTTCTTAGATATGTCAACAGAATGTCATTACTTCCTAAAAGATGGTGCATTTAACTGTGATTAGTATATATGAATAATAAGTTAAATTTCATTGATTTTTAATTAATTATTCTTATTGAGATATAATTGACAGTAGTAAAATATGCCAATATTAATTGCACAATCTGATGATTTTGACACATGTATACAATCATGTAATTAATACAATGATCAAAATATAGAACATTTCTATCAACTCATAAAGTTCCATTATGCTACTTTATAATAATTTCCTTACTTTCATCATGGGCTGCTGCATTCTGTTACTATAAGTTTGTGATGATAGTTTTTTAGAATTTTTACATAAATAGAATTATACTGTATGTTGTCTTTTTTTTAATTTTTAATTTTTTTTTTTTTAGTACCAGGGATTGAACCCATGGATGCTTAACCACTGAGCCACATCTCCAGCCAATTTTCAATTTTTATTTATTTATTTATTTTTCTATCTATCTATTTGTTTATTTATTTTTAGAGACAGGGTTTTGCTAAGTTGCTTAGGGCCCCACTAAGTTGCTGAGGCTGGCTTGGAACTTGTGATGCTCTGGCCTCAGCCTCCCAAGTTGGGATTATAGGCATGCACTATCATGCCTAGCAGTATATTGTCTTTTATATGTCGTTTCTTTCATGTATGTTGTTACATGTTTCAGTAATGTCTTATATTATTCATAGTATTCTATAATTTATCTGTTTAGCAGTTGATGGGTACATGTTTTGTTTCCACTTTTTGGCTACTACACAACTAATGCTGCCATAAACAATGTGTAGTGCACAGATATATTTTCATTTCCCTTAGTTATATAACTGAGAGTGAAATGGCTGGACCAAAGAATGTTTAACATTATAAGAAACTATCAATTTATTTAACAAAATTTATGATATTACATGAACACAAGAAATTTGAGAGTTTCATTGCTGTGCACTATAACCAACACTTGATTAAATCTTTTTTATGTTAACCCTTTCCAGTAGGTGTATTTCAAAGTGATTTTGATATGTACTTCTTAACGACTAATAATGTTGAGCATCTTTTAATGTACTTCTTCTTATGCCATTGTGATATTTTCAAATTGTTCACACATTTTCTTAGTGTATTCTCATTTTATTTAATTGTAAGAGTTATTTATAAATTTTATATATAATTACTTTGCCATATTTATGTTTTACAAATATTGTCTTTCAATATTGGTATTTTCTTAATAATGGCTATTGAAGAATAACTATTATGATTTAGATAAGGTACAATTTATCATTCTTTTCCACTATAATTTTGCTTTTTGTCTTTTATTTAAGAAATCTGTGCCTAATTCAAAATTTCTCTCCTGTGATTTTTCTATAAGTTGTATAGTTTTAGAGTATATGTATAGGTACCTCATGCATTTGAAGTAAATTTTTATACGGTATAAAATAAGGATCAAGAGTCATTTTTGTATATGCATATCTAATTGTTCCTGTATATTTTTTAAAAGAATATTCTTTCCTTAATTAATTGTATTGGCACTTTGTTGGAAAATTAATTAACCAAATATGTTTGAGACTAATTGTGGAGTCTATATTTTGTTATAGTGACGCAATTTTCCATCTTTTCACCAACATTAGACTGTTTTGATTATTGTAGCCTTACAGTTAGCTCTGAAATAAATAGTTTTCGATTTTTTTTCAAAATTGCTGTGACTATCCTAATTCCTTCATGTTTCCATAAAAATTATTATCAGTTTATCATTTTCTGGACAAATAACAAGAAGAACCTTCTGAGAATTTCATTTTGATTGTGCTGGATCTACAAATCAATAGCATAATTTGAATGTTTACAAATATCCACTGATGAACATGGTATATGCCTCTGTTTATTGATTTTTCCTTAATTATCTAGTGATATTTTGTACTTTTAGTGTTTCCAAACTTAGTGATAAAGTAACCAATCTTCATTAAGTATTATGTCAGCAGGATGTATTTTTTATTTTTTATTTTTATTTTTTTAGTGGTGGATTTTTAATAAAAGCCCTTTGTCAGGTTGAGAAATTTCATTATGTTTTTGGTTTTCTAAATTTTTACAATCAGTAAATACTGTATTTTGTCATTTTCTTGAGAATATTAATGCTTTCAATTACATTGATTTTTCATATATTGATTCAGTCTGGTATTTCCAGGACAAAACCTACTTAGTATGATATATTATAAATTTTATATAGTGCTGGATTTAATCTAACAATACTTCTTTAGGATTTTTATGTCTATGTTCATGTGTGACATTGTTTTGTAGTTTTCTTGTTTTGCATGATCTTTATCCATTTTTGTTATTGAGGTAATGCAGGCCTGGTAAAATATATTAGAAAGTGTTTCCTCTAATTGTGTTTTCTGGAAAATACTGTTATATTGATATCTCCATTAAATGCTTTTTAGAATTTACCAGAGAAACCACTTGATCCTAGATATTTCTTCCTTTTTTTTCTCTTTTCAAGAAATGTAATTTCTTTAGTAGTTATAGGGCTATTCCAGTTATCTGTTTCATCATGGGTGAATTGTGCTAATTTGTGGTTTCCTAGAAGTTGGTTATTTTGATCTACATTTAAAAATCTATGTTTTTGATTTCCCTGTTCATTCTGTAGTGATTTCTCAATTGATATTCCTTATAATGGTAATTATTCCTTCTCTTTTTGCTCTTTATCAATACTTCTAGAGATTTATCAATTTTATGGATTTTTGAAAGAACGTTTAGGTTAATTACATTTTTTCTATTGTTTCTCTGTTTTGATTTTATTGATTTTTGGCTGTTCTATATTTCCTTCATTGTTCTAACTATAGATTAATTTTGCTTTTATTTTTCTAGGTTCTTTAGATAGAAGTTTAGATTATTTGTGGCTTTCTTTTCTTTTCTAATATAAGCACTGAATGTTGACAACTTTTTTAAAATGCTACTTTTATTGCACCTCATAAATTATGTTATGTTGAATATTTATATTAAATTCAAATATTTAAACTTTTTCTTGGGGTTTCCCCATTGACTCATGTGTTATTTAGTAGTATGTTGTTTAATTTTGAATTGATTAGCAACTTTACTCTGATATTTCTGTTGATTTCCAGTTTAATTGCTTAAGTAAGTGAATATATTTTGTATGATACCAATTCTTTTAAGTTTGTAGTGCTTGTTTCATGTCCTAGAATATGGTCTATCTTTGGTGTCCTGCAAACAAATGTGTGTTCTGTACTATTGCATACATGAAAATTATATTCCCTTGTTTGATTGTGTTATGAAGTTCTTTGTGTTATTGCTGATTTTATGTCTACTACTTCTGTTACTAAGAAAGAAGTGTTGTAATTTTCAGATATAATTGTGGATATCTTCATTTTTCTTTTCAGCTCTATTTTTGCTTCATGTCTTTTGAATATTTGTAGTTAAGCATGTCTATACTTAGTATTGTTGTGTCTCCTTGAAGAATTAATCTATTGATTAATACATAATGTCAATTTTTTAAATCTTGTAATCTTGTATTCTCTGAAGTCACTTTTATGTTAATATAACTAATTCTGCCAACATGGTGCATGACTGTAGTGACCTAAAAGGCTGAAGCAAGAGGATCATAAAGTCATGTTGAGCCTGGCCAACTTGCTGACACCCTGCCTTAAAATAAAATAAAATAAAATAAAATAAAATAAAAAGGGTTGTGGATGTAGCTTAATGGTAGTGCACCATTGGACTCAATTCACAGCAATCCCCTAAAACTCTACTTCAGCTTGCTTTCTTTCTTTATTTCTTTTCTTTCTTTCTTTCTTTCTTTCTTTCTTTCTTTCTTTCTTTCTTTCTTTCTTTCTTTCCTTCTTTCTTTCTTTCTTTCTTTTTCTTTGTATGCTGTCCTTTTCCTTCTTTTTAAAAAATATACTTAGAAAATTATATTAAAAATTTCTTGTAGACAGCATATAGTTGAATGATTTCTTTTTAATTCTTTTTAAAATTGCTATGTTTAGATTTTACGTTTGATATAACTTTTGATACATTCGTATTTAAGTCCACTATTTTGTAATTTGTTTTCTCTTTGTTCTCTTATTCTACTGGTTTTTCATTTCAGGCCTCGTTTGGATCATGTGTACAAATTTTGGAGTTCTCCTTCAGTTTATTGATTTTAATTTTGACTACCTGTCTTATACAATTATTTTAGTAGTTTATGTAGGGTTTAAAAGTACATAATTAATTTCCCACATTATTTAATATCAATATTTGGAACAAGCAAACTTTATAGGTCCCTTTTTATATATTGTGTGTCATCTACATACATTGCAAACACCATCATACAATATTGCCCATGTCCTGCACAGGCGATGGGAATGGGGTACCCTTCCAGTAGAATGGGCTGGCTGAGAAATAAAAGCTAAGAAAAATAGAATGGTGGAATAACCACCAAACACAGAAAGTAATTTTGAAGCAGGGATAGGACAGGCAAGATGATCTAGCTTCTAACACACAAAGAAGCTCACATTTGCTTTATTTGTATTGGAAGACATGAAAGAAATTCTGTGGAAATTTCTTCACCAAAACAGGTTAGAGGTGGGGCAGGTAGGTTACTCAGTTCCTAAAGGGGTTATTCTCTGATGCTACTGTGAAGAACCTTTCTAGCAGAGTGGAGGGGAAGGTCACATGCATTAGGTGGTCTGTCTCCATGGGAAACCACAGGAAGTTCCCAGTTCCAGAGAAAAGGTCCTTATGCATTTCACAGATGGCTTCCCACAACACAATGTTATATTTTTCGGTTTGAACTATCAAACATCTTTTAAAGAGCCCAAAAGGAGAAGAATGGTATGTTAATGATAAAATAAATATCTTATGGGTAAAATATTGTGTTAATGATAAAACTACTTATTTTCCATTTTTGTTCTTTTCCTTCATTCCTTTTATTCAAAAATTTTCTGCTGGTCTTATTACCCATTACCTTAATAAATTTCTTAAGTAATTGCTTTAGAGAATGTGTGTTTGTAATAAATGTTCATAGCTTTCATTCATCTAAGAATATCTTGACTTCCTGAAAAATAATATTGCTGGACATAGGTTTTTGGGTTGTCAAATTTTTTTTTAGCACTACAATATTATGGTGCCACTTCTTGCTTGTCTCTTGACTTTTAACAAGCAATCTTCCTCTATGTGAAAAGTTGTTACTGTATAGGTGATACATTGTTTCTCTGGCTGATTTGAATATTTATTTCTTTTATTTTATTTTAATTTTTATTATTAGTTCATTTTAGTTATATATTACAAAAAGATTCATTTTGATATAATTATAAAGGCATGGGATGTAATTTGTTCTAATTCAGTCCCTAGTATTTGCCCTTGCCTTCCCTTCCTCCCTACCTCCACCCTATATTTTACTTGACTTTCTGTTATTTACTTATTTTTTTTTAAATTAGTGTTCTGTGGATGTACATGATAGTGAGGTTCACTGTGGTATATTCATATATGTACATAGGAAAATTATCTGAGATTCATTCCACTGTTTTCCCCTATCCCATCCCTCTTCCTTTCCATTCATTCCCTTTTGTTTATCCACTGATCTTCTTCTATTCTTTTTTATACCTCCCCTTATTTTGGATTAGCTTCCATGTTTCAGAGAAAATATGCAACCGTTGACTTATTGGGACTGGCTTATTTCATTTATCATGATATTCTCCAGTTCCATCCATTCACCAGCCAATGTCATCATTTCATTCTTCTTTATAGCTGAGTGAATTCCATTCTGTGTATATATATATATCACATTTGCTTTATTCATTAATCTATTTAAGGGCAACTGGGATGGTTCCATATCTTTGACTGTTGAGAATTGGGCTACTATAAACATTGATGTGGCTGCATCACAGTATTATGTCGATTTAAAATCTTTTGGAGTGTATATTGACTAGTGGGATAGCTGGATAATATGGTGGTTACATTCCTACTTTTTTGAGGAATCTCCATACTGCTTTCCAGAGTGTTTTCACTAATTTGTAGTCCAACCAATAATGTACAAGTGTACTTTTCCCCCCACATCTTTGCCAACATTTATTGTTTCTTAAAATTTACTCGATTTCTTTTTATTTGTTCTTTTTACATATACATGACAATAGTGTATTTTGACACAATATACATACATGCAGTATAACTTATTAGGATACCGTTCTTGTGGTTGTACATGATTTGAAGTTTCACTGGTCATAGGAAAGTTATGCTGGATTCATCCCACTGTCTTTCCTATTTCTATCCCTGCTCCCTTCTCTTCATTCCCTTGTATAATCTACTAGACCTCTATTATTCCCTTCTCCCCGTTGCTGTGTGTTAGCATCCACATATCAGAGAGAACATTCATCTTTTGATTTGTTTTAAGGAATGACTTATTTTACTTAGCATGATAGTTTATGGATCTATCCATTTACCAGCAAAAGCCATAAAGTCATTCTTTTTATTGCTGAGTAATATTGCAGTGTGTATATGAACCACAGTTTATTTATCCATTCATCTGTTGAAGGGCACCTAGTTTTGTTCCATAATTTACCTATCATGCATTGAGCTGCTAAAAACATTGATGTGGTTGTGTCACTGTAACATTTATTTTTTTAATTTTTTTAAAATTGCTTTTATTTTTTAAATACACGACAGCAGAATGCATCACAATTCTTATCTCACTGTAACATTTAAATTTTAAACTTTGGTATATGTCTAGGAGTGGGAGAACTGGGTCAAATGGTGGTTCCATTCCAACTTTTCTGAGGAATCTCCATACTGCTTTCCATAGTGGTTGCACAAACTTATAGTCCTAGCAGAAATGTGTATCTTTTCCCGCACATCCTCACCAACATATTAATCATACCATAAACATAAATTGGAGAAAAGATGGCCTCTTCAACAAATGGTGCTGGGAAAACTGGAATTCATATGTAGGAGAATGAAATTTAATCCCTATCTCTCACTCTAAACAAAAATCAACTCAAAGTGGATCAAAAACTTAGGCACTACAACAGAGATTCTGCACCAATTAGAAGGAAATATAGGCCCAACACTCCATCATGTTGACTTAGGAACTGTCTTCCTCAAGAAGAGTCCTAAAGCACAAGAAGGAAAAACAAGAATCAATAAGTGGGACAGTTTCAAAAAAAAAAAAAAAAACTTCTTTTTTTTTTTTTTAACCCTGAGTTGCTTTAAAAATATTTATTTATTTATTTGCTTATTTTTTATGTGGTGCTGAGGGTTGAACCCAGTGCTTCTATAGCACTGAGATACAAGCCCAACCTCTAAAAAGCTTTTTCATAGCAAAGGAAATAATCAAGTCGGAAAAATAGAGCTTACGAATGGCAGAAAATCTTTGCCATTTGCACCTCAGATAGAGCATTAATCTCCAGGATATATGAAGAACTCAAAAAACTTAACACCCCCAAAACCAAATAGCCCAATTAATATATGGGCAAAGGAACTGAACAGGTACTTCAGAGAAGAAGAAATATAAGAGGTCAATGAATATATGAAACAATGTTCAACATTTGTAGCAATTAGAGAAATGCAAATCAAAACTACACTGAGATTCCATCTCACCTCAGTCAGAATGATAATTATCAAGATTTTTTCTTTTGTTTTTAGTAGATTGATAATAATAATGTATTTGGGTATATATTTCTTTGGGTTTATTTTGTTTGGGATGTGCTCAACTTCTTGAATATGTAGGTTTAAGTGGAAGCAGAATAATAGTTCCCTAACAAGACCCATGTGTCTAGAACTCATGAATATATGCTGTTATCTGACAAAAGGGATTGAAACTATAAAATTAAGATTACTAACTTAAGATAGTCAGATATGTTCAATGTAGTTGCATGAGCCCTTAAAATGGGAGAAGAATGCAGAACAGAGAGATGCAGTATAAAAATTATGTCATTGGTATGTGACAGAAGGAGTCAGATTTGAAGCAGGAGAAAAACTTGACCTGCATTGCTAGCTTTGACAGGAGCCATGAACCAGGTGATATAGTCAACTAAAGAAACTGAGAAAAACCTTTGCCTGACAGTCACTGGAAAATGGTGACCTAGTCTTACATGAAAATGAATTGTACTTACAACCTAAATGAACTGGAAAGTGTATTCTAACTCAGAGCCTCCAGACAAGAGACCGGCTGATATCTTCACTTTGGTCTGTGAGACTCAGCAGAGGAACCAGTTGAGCCACACTGTATCTGAATTTCAACCCACACCATAGTGATATAAAGAATTTGTATTGTTTGAAGTTGCAATGTTTAGGGTAATTTGTTAGAGCAGCAAATAATAGAAAACTAATATATTAGTTTTACTTTATTTTCAGGAAATACATTCCAAGACCTTTAGACCTTTAGTGGATTTCTGAAAACAAGGGTAGAACAAATTATATATGAGCCCTTAAAATGGGAGAGGAATGCAGAACAGTTAGAGAGATACAGCATAAAAATTATGTCATATATAATCTAATATTTTTCTTTAAGTTCTGACTTCCATATAAACCTACCAGAGTTAATCTACCCTTCCAAGTTTTATGCCTTGTGCTTCCTTTGCATTACTACTCTTGAGATTTGGGGTGATCATTAAGTAAAATAAGGGTTACTCAAATACAAGCACTGTGATCCTGAAATAATCATCTGATAACTCAAATGATTAAATGACTCACAGGTTGGTAGCATATACAGCATGGATATGCTGGACAAAGAGATGGCATGATGGAGAAGGATGGTATGAGAATTCATTACACTACTGAGAATGGCATGCAATTGAAAAGTTATGGATTCTTTATTTATGGAATTTTCCATTTAATATTTTGGACTATGGTTGACTATAGGAAGCTGAAACCACAGAAAGCACAGCCATTGATAAGAAAGGACTGGGATACTGCCACATCGATGTTCATAGCAGCACAATTCACAATTGCTAGACTGTGGAACCAACCCAGATGCCCCTCAGTAGATGAATGGATAAAAAAAATGTGGCATCTATACACAATGGAGTACTATGCAGCAATAAAAAATGACAAAATCATAGAATTTTCAGGGAAATGGATGGCACTAGAGCAGAATATGCTTAGTGAAGCTAGCCAATCCCTAAAAAACAAATACCAAATGTCGTCTTTGATATAATGAGAGCAACTATGAACAGAGCAGGGAGGAAGAGTAGGAAGAAAACAGTAACATTAATCAGTGACATGAGATGGGAGGGAAAGGGTGAGAAAAGGGAAATTGCATGGAAATGAAGGGAGACCCTCATTGCTATACAAAATTACATACAAGAGGTTGTGAGGGAATGGGAAAATAAACAAGGAGAGAAATGAATTACAGTAGATGGGGTAGAGAGAGAAGCTGGGAGGGGAGGGGAGGGGGGATAGTAGGGGATAGGAAAGGTAGCAGAATACAACAATTACCAATAGGACATTATGTAAAAATGTGGAGGTGTAACCGATGTGACTCTGCAAGCTGCATTTGGGGTAAAATTGGGGGTTCATAACCCACTTCAGTCCAATGTATGAAGTGGGTTATGTCAAGAGCTTTGTAATGTTGTGAACAACCAATAAAAAAAAAAAATAAAAAAAATAAAAAAAAATAAAAAAAAAATAAAAAAAAAGAAAGGACTAGTATATATATGTACCTTTAAAATCAACCTTGGATAGTTTTTGGAGATTATTTCATTTATTGCCACATTCACCTCCTGTTCTGGGACTTTGATGACACAAATTTATACTTTTTGTTGTTTTCTTACAGACTTCTGAGGCTCTCTTTATTTGTTCAAAACTCCTCGCCCTGTTGTTTGTATTGAATAAATTCTATTGATCTGCTTCAAGTTCATTGATTCTTTTACCAGATACATTCTGCTTTGAAAATTATCAAGTGGGTTTCTTTATTTAAATTACAGTTTTCAGTTTTAAATTTTTCATTTGTCTTTCTTTATAAATTCCAGTTTTCTACTGAATATTTTCTGTTCTTTCAAGTATGTCTATGGGGGCAGGGGTTGTAACTTAGTGGTAGAACACTTGCCTAGCATGTGTGAGGCACTGGGTTTAATTCCCATCATTGCTTATAAATAAATAAAATAAAGGTCCATTGACAACTAAAAATATATATTTTTAAGAAGAATGTTTATGGTAACTCATTTGAGCATTCTAAATTGTTGTTTAAAGATGGTCAAATTATCTAAGCATTTGTGTAGTTTAACCATTACTCTATAATGATTGTATTTTCTCATGAATTGAGATTTCTGTGGCCATTCACTTTCCAAGTATTTTGTATTGTATACTGGACATTTTATGTATTATGACACTGAGTCTTATTTAAATATTACTAAGAGCACTGATATTTTGTTTTAGAAGGTAAATGACCTGCATAAGTTTAGAATGCAAGGTCCAAGATGCATTTTATGTGCTTAAATTTCTGTATCAGTTGATTTTTCAATGCTACCTGAATCATTTCTGTTTGTGACAACTAATGCTCAGTTTTGGACCTGGATGGAGGTCTATCCATTAGCATTGCTATCAGAGTTTTATATTAATTAAGATAATATTTAGACATGTGCAGGTCAGGGATTTGCCCAGGAGTTCATAAACAATTTTATGGGTTCTCTGTTCTGAGATTCTCCCACTCCATTTCTTTGGTATTTGCCAGTTCCTTGATGCTCCTTTTAAAATTCTTCCAGCATGAAACCATCCATAATTGTACAGCCTCTAGGGATAAGCTATGAGGGGGTAAGGGAGGGAAGAAAGGAGGGGGAGGGGGGAAGGGAGGGGGGAAGGGAAGGAGGAGAGAGGGGGAGAGAAGGAGAGAGAAAGAGAGGAGAGCAATAAGGTTTGGTTCTAACCTTTTGATTCCACAGCTCCCCACCAAATGGAGAGAAAAATTCTTCTCTCGGTTTTGTTTTCTGCAATCTCCTTTTGTTGGATTTTACACTGTGTATATTGCATGGGTCACTTTTGCCACAGGATTGCCTTGAAGCTGGGTATGAAGAGAGGAGAGAGAGAGAGAGAGAGAGAGAGAGAGAGAGAGAGAGAATATGGAGAATTTCTCCACTCTCTTGGCACTTTCCTTGTTTTCTTTTCCATTCTGTGGTCCAGGCTTATCCTGGATGTCTGTTTGTTTACACTGTGAGGCTCACTGGTAGTTTCAGGTTTCACTGAGTTGGGGCTGAGGATGCTTGAGAAAAAAATTGATAAAAATCAGTTTAGTTTTACTTTGAAGTATGCCAGCCTCCAATTCATCTGTTCTAATTAAATTTTGTATTCTCAAATAGCTGGTCCATGAATTCTATCCAGGTTTATAATTGCGTTCAATTGGAATGAAAGAGTGGCATGTGTGTACTCCATGCTGCCTGGAATGAGTTCCTTATTATCCCTTTAAATGTCTATAGGATCTGTTGTAGCATCTTTTCCTTTATTTTCAATATTGTTCATTGGTGTCTTCCCCCTTTTTCTTATTGAGTCTGGGTAGATCTTTATCAATTTTATTGGTTATATCAAATAAACAGATTTTGGTATAATTGATTTTTCTCTTTATCTATTTTATACCTTATTGATTTGCTCCCTTATCTCCATTATTTTCTTACTGTACATAATTTTTGTCTAATTTGCTCTTGTATTTTTCCATCTCCTATTTCTTTTTTTTTTTTGTATTGTATATTTTTAAGATTTCTTCTACATGCATTGTTTTCTTATTGGCCATATATCTTTGATACAGAATTTGCCTCATGTTTAAAATATACATTTTGTTGTTATGATCTACCTTCAAAAAATATTGTATGCATACCATAAGAAGAACAATATTATATGTATAGCATATGATACAAGGGTATACTTCTATTTTTCTTTCATTCTTTATGCTATTGTGTCATACATTTTCTATTTTTATATGATATAGTTGCACAATACTGTGGCACTATTTTTTTGTTTTATAGTTAATTATCTAATAAAGATCAAAATAATAAAATATATTTTATATTTGCCCATAATACCATTTCTGGCACTCTTTATTCTTCAGGTGGGTACAATTTTTTTTAATATAGTTTCCCACTAGTTGAAAATTTACCTTTAACATATCTTTTCCTGTAAGTTTAGTAGTGATAGATTCTTTCAACTTTTGCTTGTCTGAAAAAGTCCTGTAGCCTTTTCTTGAAACATACTTCCTTGGGGTGGAATTGTAGGTAGATCTTCTGTTGTTTCTTTGTTTTCTTTCAGTGCTTTAGCAATATCTCTCCATAATTTTCTTGCTGTCATGGTTTCTGATTAGAAGCGTGATAGCATTCTTATTTCTGTCATGCTATATTTAAAGTGTTTTTTTCTCTGGCTTCTTTTAAGACATTTTTGTGGGGCAGTGGTACAGGGGATTGAAATCAGGGACACTCAACCACTGAGCCACACTTTTATATTTTGTATGAGCCCTATTTTGTATATTATTTAGATATATTTAGAGATATCTAGACATTATATATTTAGAGATATTTTGTATGAGCCCTATTTTGTATTTTATTTAGAGACAGGGTCTCACTGAGATGCTTAGTGCCTCTGTTTTGCTGAGGCTGGCTTTGAACCCAGGATCCTCCTGCCTCAGCATCCTGAGCTACTGAGATTACAGGTATGGGCCTTCTTTTAATATTTTTAATATTACCATGGTTTTTAGAAATTTCATTAAAATGCCCCTTGATGTGATTTTATTTATGCTTCTTCTGTTGGGAATTTTCAAAATTTCTTGGTTTTTCACATTTATGATTTTCATCAAACTTGAAAATATTTTGGTTATTACTTCTTCAAATATTTTCTTATACCACCATTTTTGGAATTCTAATTATTTAATCACTTGTTAGACTCCTTGATATTGTCACACAAACCACTAATGATGTTTGTCTTTTAGTCTTTTTCTTTTTGTGTTTCACTTTATCATTTCTATTGGTAAGTCTTCAAATTCACTGATATTTTATTCTGTTTTGTCAAATTTTCTGTATAATCTGTTGTGTTGTTTTTTTATTTCTAAAAATATTTCATTTGGTTGTTTTTAAAAAATTTTTATTTATTCTAATTTGTTTTATATGACAGCAGAATGCATTACAATTCATATTACACATATAGAACACATTTTTTCATATACCTGCAAATGCCATGATTTTATTTGCTTTTAATGCTGAATAATATTCTATTGTGTGTATATATACCCATTTTCTTTATGCATTCATCTACTGAAAGACAGCTAGGTTGCTTGCACAGTTTAGCTATTGTGAATCGTGCTGCTGTAAACATTGATGTGGCTGTGTCTCTGTAGTATTCTGTTTTTAAGCCTTTTGGGTATAGACTGAGGAGTGGGATAGCTGGGTCAAATTGTGGTTCCATTCCAAGTTTTCCAAGGAATCTCCATACTGCTTTCCACATTGATTGCACCAGTTTTCAGTCCCACCAGCAAGGTATGAGTGTGCTGCCATTGTCTGGCTGGGCGAAATAACTGGGAGATGACAAGCAACTTGAAGGTTGAAGCGGGGACTACTTTATTGCGAGTGAACTCAGTGGGAACTCAAAGTAGCGGGTACCCTAGGTAGCAGGCACCACCTCTCTGCCAGACTAATCACACACAGCTTAACTTAATTAACATAAACTAGATACAGCAGTCAGTCATTAAGGAATCCTCATCATCTTAATGGCTCACTGGCGTTGGCTCAGAAACCACTCCTCCTAGCAAACTGCCAGGTGCCATCTTAATTTGGTTGTGGCCCTACATCCTCACCAACACTTATTGTTGTTTCTATTCTTGATAGCTGCCGTTCTGACTTGAGTGAGATGAATTCATAGAGTAGTTTTGATTTGCATGTCTCTAATTGCTAGTGATGATGAACATTTTTTCATATATTTGTTGATTGATTTTATATCATCCCTTGAGAAGTGTCTCTTCAGTTACTTGGCCCATTTACTGGATGAAGTATTTGATATTTTTGGTATTAATTTTTTGAGTTCTTTATATATCCTAGAGATTAGTGCTCCGTCTAATGTGTATGTGGTAAAAATTTGCTCCTAAGATGTAAGCTATCTATTTACCTCACCAATCATTTCTGTTGCTGAGAAGAAGCTTTTTAGTTTGAATCCATCCCATGTATTGATTCTTGATTCTATTTCTTGTGCTATAGGATTATTATTAAAGAAGTCAGAGCTTAATCCTACATGATGGAGATTTGGGCCTACTTTTTTCTATTAGGTACAGTGTCTCTGGTTTAATTCCTAGGTCCTTGATCTACTTTGAGTTGAGTTTTGTGGATGGTGAGAAATAGGGGTTTAATTCATTTTGTTGCATACGGATTTCCAGTTTCCCCAGCACCTTTTGTTGAAGAGGCTATCTTTTCTCCAATGTATGTTTTTGGTGCCTTTATAACTATAATTGAGAGTTTGTCTCTGTATCCTCTATTCTGTATCATTGATCTACTAGTCTATTTTGGTGACAATACCATGCTGTTTTTGTTACAATTGCTCAGTAGTATAGTTTAAGGTCTGGTATAGTGATGCCAGCTACTTTACTCTTTTTACTAAGGATTGCTTTAGCTATTCTGGGTCCCTTGTCTTTCCAGATTAATTGTATGACTGCTTTTCCTATTTCTATGAGGAATGCCACTGGGATTTTGATTGGAATTGCATTAAATATGTATAGTGCTTTTGGTGGTGTGGTCATTTTGACAATATTAATTCTGTCTATCCAAGAACAAAGTAGATCTTTCCATCTTCTAAGATCTTCTTTGATTTTTTTTTAGCTTTCTGGTTTTGTAGTTTTTGTTGTGTAGGTCTTTCACCTCTTTTGTTAATTCTCAAGTATTTTATTTTATTTTTTGAGGCTATTGAAAATAGGGTAGCTCTCCTCATTTGTTTTCTCAGGATTTGTCACTGATATGCAGAAATGCCTTTAATTTATGAGTGTTGATTTTATATCCTCCTTACTTTGCTGAATTCATTTACTAGTTTTAGAAGTTTTCTGGTGGAACTTTTAGGGTCTTCTAGGTATAGAATTATATCATTGACAAATATTGCTAATTTGAGTTCTTCTTTTCCTATGTGAATCCCTTTAATTTCTTTCATCTGTCTAATTGCTCTGGCCAATGTTTGAAGATCTATGTTAAATAGAAGTGGGGAAATAGGGCATCCCTGTCTTGTTCCAGTTTTTAGAGGGAATGCTGTCAAATTTTCTCCATTTTGTATGATGTTGGTCTGTGGCTTAGCACTGATACCTTTTATGATGTTAAAAGCAGGCAGGGGTTTCCATCCTCATATCAAAAAAGATTTCAAGCTAAAGTTGATCAAAAGGGATAAAGAAGGACACTACATACTGCTCAAGGGAACCATACACCAAAATTAGGGATACATTGTTATCCCTAATTTTTCTAGTGTTCTGAAATGAAGTGGTACTTTAATTTGTCAAGTGTTTTTTCTGCATCTATTAAAATGATAATATGATTAAGTCTATTTATGTGACAAATTATATTTATTGATTTCTGTATGGTGAACCAACCTTGCATCTCTGGGATGAACCTCACTTGATCATGGTGCACTATTTTTTTGATATGTTTTTGTATTCAATTTGCCAGAATTTTATTGAGAATTTTTGCATCTATGTTCATTAGAGATATTGATTTGAAGTTTTCATTTTTTTTTGATATGTCTTTGTCTGGTTTTGGAATCAGGGTGATATTGGCCTCATAGAATGAGTTTGGAAGTGCTGCCTCTTTTTCCATTTCCTGAAATAATTTGAAGAGTATTAGTATTCGTTCCTTAAATGTCTTGTAGAAATCAGCTGTATATCCATTCAGTCCTGGACTTTTCTTTGTTGGTAGGATTCGGATGGCATTTATTTCATTGCTTGAAATTGATCAGTATAATTGTTTATATCATCCTGATTAAATTTGGACAAATCATATACTCTAGAAATTTGTTGATGCCTTTGATATTTTCTATTTTATTGGAGTACACGTTTTCAAAATAATTTCTAACTCTCTGCTGTATTTCTCTAGTGTCTGTTGTGATATTTCCTTTTTTATCTCGCATGTTAGACACCTTTCACATTCAGTCTGTGGATGTCTTTTCCTTTTCTTCATTAGCATGGCTAAGAATTTATCAATTTTATTTATTTTATCAAACAACAAACTTTTTGTTTTTTTTCAATTGTTTCTTTTGTTCAATTTCATTGAGTTCAGTGTTGATTTCAATTATTTCCTGTCTTCTACTGCTTTTGGTATTGGTTTGTTCTGCTTTTTTTTTAGGGCTTTGAGATGTAATGTTAGTTCATTTATTTGTTGAATTTTTCTTCTTTTAAGAACTTGATGCAATGAGTTTGCCTCTTAGCACTGCCTTCAAAATGTCCCAGAGATTTTGATATGTTTTATCTGTGTTCTCATTCACCTCTAAGAATTTTTACTCTCCTCCTTGATGTCTTTTGTAACCCATTGTTCATTCAGTATCATATTATTTAGTCTCCAGGTGTTGGAGTGGCTTTTATTTCTTATTTTATCATTTATTTCTAATTTTATTTCATTATGATCTGATAGAATGCAGGGTAGTATCTCTAATTTTTATATTTGTTTAGAGTTGCTTTGTGGCATAGTATATGGTCTATTTTAGGGAAGGATCCATTTGCTGCTGAGAAGAAAGTGTATTTTCTCATTTAAAGATGAAATATTATATATATGTCAGTTAAGTCTAAGTTATTGATTGTATTATTGAGTTCTATAGTTTATTTCTTCAGCTTTTGTTTGGAAGATCAATCCAGTGGTGAAAGAGGTGTGTTAAAGATACCCAAAATTATTGGTATGTGGTCTATTTGACTCTTGAACTTGAGAAGAGTTTGTTCGATTAATATAGATGCTCCATTTTGGGAGGCATATATATTTATGGTTTTTAAGTATTGTTGGTGTATGGTTCCCTTGAGCAGTATGCGGTGTCCTTTATCCTTTTTCATCAACTTTAGCTTGAAATCTAATTTATTTATTATGAAAATGGAAACCCCTGCTTGCTTCCACAGTCCATGTGTGTGTGGTATGATTTTTCCCAACCTTTCACTTTCAGTCTGTGGATGTCTTTTCCTATAAATCTCTTGAAAGCGGCATATTATTATTTTTTTAATCAAACTTGCTGGCCTATGTCATTTGATTGATGAATTTAGGCCATTAACATTCAGGGTTATTATTGAGACATGATTTGTATTCCCAGTCATTTTTTTAAATTGTTGGTATTTAACTTGATTTGGTTTCTCCTTTGATTAGTTTTTCCTTTAGTGTAATACCTTTCTCTGCTGATATCAATGCTTTTTATTTCCTCTCCATGAAATATTTTTTTTTAAGAGAGAGTGAAAGAGGAGAGATAATTTTTTTTAATATTTATTTTTTAGTTTTCGGCAGACACAACATCTTTGTTGGTATGTGGTGCTGAGGATCGAACCTGGGTTGCACGCATGCCAGGCGAGCGTGCTACTGCTTGAGCCACATCCCCAGCCCCCCATAAAATATTTTTCCAAGAATCTTCTGTAGTGCAGGCATTCTAGTTGTAAATTCTTTTAAATTTTTTATCATGGAATGTTTTTATCTTGTCATCAAATCTAAAGCTTAATTTTTCTTGGTTGCCATCCATTTTCTTTCAGAGCTTGGTATATGTTATTCTAGGATCTTCCAGCTTTCTTTGTCTGTGTTGTAATATCTGCCCGTGACTTAATTCATTTCTCCTTATATGTAATCTGATTCCTTTCTCTTCCAGCTTTCAAAATTCACTTCTTATTCTGTATGCTATGCATTTTCATTATAATGTACCTTGGTGTGGATCTGTTGATTTTGTACATTTGGTGTCCTGTACGCCTCTTGTATTTAATTTTCCAATTCATTCTTCCTGTTTGCAAAATTTTCTGGTATTATTTCATTGAATAGCTTGTTAATTCCTTTGGTTTGGAACCTTATGCCTTCCTCCATCCCAATAATTCTTAAATTTGATCTTTTTATGTTATCCCATATTTCTTGAATATTCTGCTCATGGTTTTTTACTATCTTCACTGTGTGGTCAACTTTTCTTTCAAGATTATATATTTTTCTTTGTCTGAGGATTTATTTTCCAAGTGGTCAAATCTGTTGGTGATGCTTTCAATTGAACTTTTACTTTGGTTTATTATTTCTTTCATTTCAAGGATTTCTGTTTTTTTTTGAACCTCTATCTCCCTATTAAAATAATCTTTTGCTTCCTGTATTTGATTCTTTCTCTTTATCAAAATTATCTTTTATTCATTTATTTAATTATATATCTATGTATTTATTTTAAATTGATTTTTAAAAAACAAATGACAGCAGGATGCATTATCATTCTTATTACACATATACAGCACAATTTTTCATATATGCTTGTATATAAAGTATGTTGACAACAATTCATGTCTTCATACATATACATGAAATAATGATGTCTATCACATTCCACCAAACTTGTTAATCCCCTGTCTCCTCCCTTTTCCCCCTACCCTCGGCCCTATCTAGAATTCATTTCTTCCTCCCATGCTCCCCCTTCATACCGCACTATGAGTCAGCCTCCTTATATTAAAGATAACATTTAGCATTTGATTTTTTGGGATTGGCTAACTTCACTTAGCATTATCTTCTCTAACTCCATCCATTTACCTGCAAATGCCATGATTTTATTCTCTTTTATTGCTGAGTAAAATTTCATTGTGTATATATGCCACATTTTTTTAATCCATTCATCCACTGAAGGGCATCTAGGTTGGTTCCACAGTTTAGCTATTGTGAATTGTGCTGCTATAAACATTGATGTGGCTGTGTCCCTGTAGTATGCTGCTTTTAATCTTTTGCTGCCTGTATTTACTCTCTTATATAATCCTTTAATTTACAGAACATTTTAGTTATGTATACCCTGAACTCCTTCTCTGTCATTTCTTCTGGTGTGCTGGCCATGGATTATAATAATGTAGTATCTTGATTTGTTTGGGGCACTTTCTTCCCTTGTCTTTCAGGTTGTTTGTGTGTCTACCCTTCTAGCACTCTCGATCTGAGGCATTACCATTTTACTCTATATGCTTACAGTGCCCCTGCAGGGTTCCAGTACCTCTCCTTTGAGGGGAAGGAAAATGTTAACAGATTTCTTGCAAACAATATACAACCTTAATTCTAATACTTGCTATCAAGATGTTTACAGTTTGGTCACAATATATAGAAATGGTGAATTCAATTATTATCTACAACATAGACAGAAGGTTTGCAAATGGGTTTACCATTTCTGATGGTGGACAAAGAACCAGGGGTGAGGTGTAAGATGATGCCGCAGTCTGGCTGGGCACAATTCAGGAGCCACTTGTCAAAAGAAACTAACTTTATTTTTAGAACTACAAACGCCAAACAAAACAGCTCCTCAGGAAAAAACCCTCAGAGCCCAACTGCCACCACCGGCTTCCCACAAGCCTCTCACCCCCACACAAACCTCACCACCTCCCACAATCCTCCTGCTCTTGAGGCTGATTGGCTGGGTCATGTGGGCGGAGCCAAAGAAGTCCCCCAATGAGCAGCTCCATGGAGGAGCCAATCAGCTAGATGTTGCTGGGGCCGCTGTGAGCCAATCATCAGCTGGCAGTCTGAAGGGCAGGGAAACAGCCCAATGAACATCACAGCAGAGGAGCCAATCAGCTAGATGTTGCTGGGGCCGCTGTGAGCCAATCATCAGCTGGCAGTCTGAAGGGCAGGGAAACAGCCCAATGAACATCACAGCAGAGGAGCCAATCAGCTAGATGTTGCTGGGGCCGCTGTGAGCCAATCATCAGCTGGCAGTCTGAAGGGCAGGGAAACAGCCCAATGAACATCACCGCAGAGGAGCCAATCAGCTAGATGTTGCTGGGGCTGCTGTGAGCCAACCATCAGCCGGCAGCTGGAAGTTTGCTGGCAGCTGGAAGTTTGCTGGGGCCCCTTTGGCTGTGGCTCTCAACAAGATGATATGCTGAGGAGGTAGGAGGTGAGGACATAGAGTTATTATTTCTTAGGATGTATGAGAGAGGAATCCAAAACAACTAGGTTAGTAGCAGGTGAGTAGAAAGGAAGTAATTTTGAATGGACAAGTAAGTATGAAGACAGTAGAGTTCATAAAACAAATACACATAAATATTAAGAAAAATTTAAGAATAGTAAAAGTAGGAGAAAAATAAAAAATATACAACACAACTGTAAAATACTATTCAGACATCCCAATCCTCAGTATCCTAATTCATGCAAAGTACTTGGTTTCACATATGCTGGGGATATGAAGGTGGGAGAATAGAAAGGAAGAAGAATAAAAGAAAACTCAAAGGAAGAAACAAGGATTGTTTTGGTTGGTGATCAGCATCTTTCTTGCTTCCCTTCTCATCCAATAGGTGGAGTCATTTGTTGTTAGCTGGTATCTCTATTCTCAGGATGGGGAACGTTACCAGGGTGGGAGGGTTGGTCTTGGGTGCAGGGCATCTGGCAGTGGGGTATGGCAACCCCTGGTCCTGATAAGAGACTGTACCTTTAGGATCTCCTTTGGGGCCTGCTCATGTAATATGGGCATCTGGTCTTATTTCCTAAATCTCACCTGTAGACCTTACAGTTCCTGGTCTCTAAATTAGTCTCTAAACTGTGTCTTATTCACCCTCTCCCTTTATACTTCCTAATCAGCAACCTTTCTTTCCAGAGGTCTTGTGTGTTGCACTCTTAGGGCTGTGCACCTGTTGCAGAGAGCTGTTTTGTATTGGGGAATCACTGGGCTGGGTTAGCAGCTGCAGAGAGAGTGGGGATTAGAAACTATGGGCACCTGGCGATCCTGTGTTCTAAATTGGGAGTTGCCCCAACTAAAGATGGTGACAAAGGTGACACAAGATGGCGGCAGATGCTTTCAGGGATGGGGTGTTGGTTTGGGTGGGAGAAGCCAGGCAATGGCTTTGGGCAATGTGTTCAGAGATGAGCTCTGTGGCGTGCAGTGTTGGGGCTGTCTTCAGAGACTATGGGATGTCCCCAGGTACAGGTATCCTATGGTACACCGGGGACTATGCCAGTAGCTGCAGAGTCCCAAAATGAAGATGACCAGGGGAGCCCCACGTTGGTAGAAGGAGGTCCATATGGGATTGGCTGCTGGAGTTCCTGCCTGTGGGTCGTGACCAGTTGTCCTACTTGGGAGTGGTATGTAGGAATTCTGCACAGGTGGTTAGTCAGGAATTCTGCCCCAGTTCTGATGCCAGTGGTCCTGCTCAGGTACCCGTGAGTCCTGCATGGGTGAGTAGTCTGGAGTCTGTAGTCCTGCTCTGATGCTGAGGACCAGAGCCCTGCGTGTGCATGGCGGCAGTGATTCCTGTGCAGGAGCAGCTGTGGGGGGTCCTTTAGCATTCACAGAGAAACAGTATATTCCCACTACTTGAGACCCAGGTAGCTGAGTGACACAGAATGCTGCCTCCCTCTGACCCACCATCTTGGATCCTGTTAATTTGGTCTTTTAAAAATAACTTGCCTTTCCATATGCAACAAAATGAGATTAAACCCTTATCTCTTACCAGGCACAAAACTCAACTCAAAATGGATCAAGGACTTAGGAATACAACCAGAGACCCTGCATCTAATAGAAGAAAAAGTAGGTCCTAATCTCCATCATGTGGAATTAGGCCCCAACTTCCTTAATAAGACTCCTGTGGCACAAGAATTAAAATGAAGAATCAATAAATGGGATGGACTCAAACTAAAAAGTTTCTTCTCAGCAAAAGAAACAATCTGTGAGGTGAATAGCAAGCTTACATCTTGGGAGCAAATTTTTATTCCTCACACATCAGATAGAGTACTAATCACTAGGGTATATAAAGAACTCAAAAAGCTAAGCAGAGAAAAAAACAAATAACCCAATCAATAAATGGGCCAAAGACTTGAACTGACACTTCTCAGAAGATGATGTACAATCAATCAACAAATGTTCATCATCACTAGCAATTAGGGAAATGCAAATCAAAACCACACTAAAATTTCATCACACTCCAGTCAGAATGGCAGCTATCAACAGTAGAAACAACAATAAGTGTTGGTGAGGATGTAGGGGAAAAAGGTACATTCATACACTGCTGGAGGGACTGCAAATTGATGCAGCCAATATGGAAAGCATTATGGAGATTACTTGGAAAATCGGGAATGGAATCACCATTTGACCCAGCTATTCCTCTCCTCGGTCTATACCCAAAGGACTTAAAAACAGCATACTACAGGAACACAGCCACATCAATGTTTTTAGCAGCAAAATTTATAATAGCTAAACTGTGGAACCAACCTAGATGCTCTTAAATACATGAATGGATAAAAAATGTGGCATATATACACAATGGAATATTACGCAGCAGTAAAAGAGAAAAAAAAATCATGGCATTTGCAGGTAAATGGATGGAGTTAGAGAAGATAATACGAAGTGAAGTTAGCCAATCCCCCACCTCCCAAAAAAACAAATGCCAAATGTTTTCTTTGATATAAGGAGGCTGATTCATAGTGGAGTAGGGAGTGGTAACATGGGAGGAATAGCCAAACTCTAGATAGGGCAGAGGGGTTGGAGGGTAAGGGAGGGGCATGGGGTAATTAATGATGGTGGAATGTGATGAGCATTACTATCCAAAGTACATGTATGAAGACATGAATTGGTGTGAATATACTATATATACAACCAGAGATTAAAAACTTGTGCTCTATATATGTAATAAGAATTGTAATGTATTCTGCTGTCATATATAAATTTAAAAATTACATAAAAAATAACCTTCCTCTTCATTATATTCATATTTTCCTGTACTTCTTGAAAGTATGGAGAACATTTTGAATAATATTTTTGACATCTTTATCTGATGATTTTATAATTTCTGTTAACTCTGTGTATGTGTGTATTGATCAATTTTTTTTCTCTCCTGATCATGAGTAAAATTTCCCTTCATATTTGTAAGCATGGTAGTTTTTAACTGCATATCCAACCTTGTGACTTTTATATTGAGATCTGGGCTTTGTTGTATTCCTTTAATTATTTTGGAATCTGTTCTACCATATATTTATGTTACATGTGATCTGTTTGATCATTTAAACTTTGCTGGTATAGATTTGGGGCTAAGTTAGCTGCAATAGTAAGGTAATAGCTTTATGAGGGCTTTAATCCTATAATTAAAGTACAAGGCCTCTCTATTCTTACTGGTGGGAATATGAAGTATTAACAGCCCAGTGTGGACATCAGCAGTTTTTCAGTCTATTGATTTCCAGTGGTTCTCATTAGCAGATTGGGAAGTAAATTCTTGTTTTCATAAATATTATTTGTCAGGTACTAATCTAAATGTTTTAAAAATTTGTTAATCATTTCTTAAATACTTTATCATTACTGTTTTCACAATGTGTTGTTGTAACTAAAATTCTCATTTTTCCAGACCAATAAAAACATGAGGGGTTCTGAATTTTACCTCTTATAGTCATTCATTCCCTACAGTGTTTTTTAGGGTCAGAACTTAGGAAAATCCTGTAAATTCTTGTTATTTATGTTAGTTACGTTCTATAACATCACTGAAAACACTGAATTAATGAATTCTGAATCAATGCCTCTAGGAGAAACACATGGATAGATTTCTTCAAGCTTCTGGATACAAAATTTTTTGTGAACAAATCAACACATAACCTTATATTATGTGTTTTTTGTTTAAATATACTTATTTAATATATGTTGCTGATTTATCAACATCGAACTCACAACCAATGGCACTATAACTCATGCCTAAATGAAATGGCTCTAAAACATATTTTTCCATAAGTCACTTTGCAGCTTCCTTGAGATTATGGATATTGGACATCACTTCAGTACTACATTTGAAGGTGATTTAAAATAGTGAGATTATTAGCAAAAGACAAAAATAGGTGGAAATTGTGGGACTGAGTATATCATGAAGGCAGAGTATGACCTTGTTCCAACTCAGTAGGTAACATGCACATTTGTGCATACACATGTGTGTGAATAACTACAAAAGTTCTATGAATGTTAGTTTTGGAATCACAAATACATTTTAATAAGGAGCTAATTTGCAAACTTGGAATCCACACATAAAGAATTTTGACTGTATCAAAGTGTGATTTGTTTCTTCCCATCTATTTCCACTTTGTAATACTTAAGGGACATGCTTCCTGGAGGTTGGCACAGTCCCAACCTCAGTGACACCTTCATAAGACTCAAATACTCAAAAACTATATTAATTAATTAAATCCAACTCAAAAACTATATTAATCTCTCATGGGAAAACTCAAAAAACTAGAAGTCATTGTAATAAAACAGGGCTTGGGAGTTCTTTACGTCAAAATTTCATGGGACCCTAACCATATTTTAGCAGAGGCAGCTGCTTTCAGTATTGACTTGATGGACCTGCTCTCTGAGTCTGTTTATTCTTGACAGAAATAATATAATCCACATGATACCTAAATATACTTCATATCTTTTTGGCCGAATTACACATTTTATTGCCTGCAATCAACCATTTTTAGTGTCTAAATAAAGTGGATTTTGTTTGTATATATCATTAGGAAGTGCATGGACTCATCAGGGTTCCTTTTTTTTTCCCAATTGACTAGTAAGTTTTACCCTACAAAGGCCGTTAGTCTCTTTCATTTTGTGAGATGTTTTATGTTTAAGAAAATGGTTGTGTGTTTACAGTCTGTGTTTTAAGAAAGGTCACTTTGAGATTTTCCTTTTGGCTTTTCATGAATGTGCTGTATGTCTGGTCTGTCATGTTACATTAGTGTTTTTCCAGGATTATGCTATGCATATCACTGTGAAGAGACTCAATCTATCAAAAATAGTCTCTATATGTAAAAATGGGGGAAAATGATGCACCTTGTTAGAACCAGGTCAAAGAAGTAAAAACTATTATTGCAAGATGAATTCTGAGTCCAAGAAGCAAAAGCCAAGACTGCAACCTTAATACTGTTTTCAGCTGGTTTTAAACTGACTTGTCCAGAGAGGCCAAGGGGGAGATTATTTGTATAAAAAAAGTGACATTTGAGTTTATCTTCTCCTAGCCTTTTGCCTAAGGAAGGGAAAATATGGAGTGCATCATTTTAATAGAGCTTCCCTTCTAAGCTTGAGTTCCTTGTACCTAAAGCCAAAATCCCTTAGTGGTCCATATTCCAGAAGTCTGCCCAGGATCCAACTTCAGAATGCCTTGGCAGAAAGGAGAAGCTCCAGAGTGTGAAAATGTCTATAGACCTGAAGAAAACTTTGTGGAAATTTATTTTTTGTGCACATATTTAACCATGAAATGTTTAAACAATAATGCATAATAACTAACTAAACAAATAAATATGTTGGAATAAAATCTGATATGCCATTGATTCCCTTTTTCATTTTGTCTCTACTGAATGAAGTGTCATTTATATATACATGCAGTTCTGCACTTTCTCCTCTACCTCCACTATCATCGACATACTTTTGAGATTTTGTACCTAGATTTTCTTTCCTCTGTTTCTATCCTTGATTCCTTGGAGTTCACATTTGACTTTTATTTCTCATGAAATTTCTTCCATTTGCTTAAAAAAAACTCCCTCTTGACAATGTCAAGAGGGTGCTTTTCTGTGCTAATCCTATTTGATATTCTGCTGCCCAAGACATCAACTGTCCCTGCCTGATTTTCTCTAAGTTCATGCCCTGTCAATATTTCTCTCACATGTACATTAGTGTCTTCTTTTAACTCCTCCCTTTGAGTGCTTCAGGTTAACCCTTCCCATCCCTGATTTTTGTCCTGAACCTTTTTAGGCTCTCTCCTTTGCCATTGTCACTCCCCCTTTCCCTCTCTCTCTGTCTCCCAATGTCCCTTTTTATTATAAACAATCTCAGATTTACAAGCCCTTTAATAATATACCACAGTGAATCTCACCATTATGTACATCAACAAAACAGTAATTACAAAATAAAACTATAAACAAATAGCAGAAAGATCAGTAGAGTAGACGGAAGGGAATGGGGAAGGAGAAGAGGAGGGAAAGAGACAAGGGAAAGGGGAAGTACTGGGGACTGAATTAAAATAAATTATATTCCATGCTTTTATAATTGTGTCAAAATGAATCCTATTGTCATGTATAAATAAAAAGAACCAATAAACAAAAATATTTTAAAAACTCCACTTAAAGATCCTATAATTTATACTATCTTAGTCATTCTTATTAATAACCATCCTGATGTTTTTTTTTCCTTTTACCACCAGATTTTTAAAAAGAATAAACTTCTCTTGTTACTGAGACTTTCTCTACCAACAGTATGTCATCTATTCCCACCACTCTAAACAAATTATTCTACTTAAGATTCCTAGAGGGCTGGGGTTGTGGCTCAGATGTAGATCACTTGCCTACCATGTGTAAGGCACTGGGTTCAATCCTCAGCACCACATAAAAATAAAAATAAAGATATTGTGTTCATCTATAACTAAAAATAAATATTAAGAAACAGATTCCTAGAGACTTTGAAATCATCAAAAATAGTTGTTTGTCCCAGTGTTTCTCCTTTTCCTCACTCTTTCAACCATGTTGTCATGGTTAAACTAAACTTTCTTGAGGGATTACTTAGAAAGGTAAAATCAGAGTAAAAGATTCCAAACATTAGTCTAGATTTATCATTTCAACTCTGAGGAAGCAATAACTGAAACAGTTTTTGTATATCCTTCCAGAAATTTTCTATGCATATCTTCTTATACAAAGTCATATTATAGATAATCTGTTTGTAGATAGTTTATACTACTTAAAAATATGTCTGGGGGCTGGGGATGTGGCTCAAGCGGTAGCGCGCTCGCTTGGCATGCGTGCGGCCCGGGTTGGATCCTCAGCACCACATACCAACAAAGATGTTGTGTCCGCCGAGAACTAAAAAATAAATATTAAAATTCTCTCTCTCTCTCTCTCTCTCTCTCTCTCTCTCTCTCTCTCTCCCTCACTCTCTCTTTAAAAAAAAATATGTCTGTATATATCATTCCATATTGGTATTGTTATGGTTTGGATGGGGGTTGTCCCCCAAAAGCTCATGTGTGAGAAAATACAAGAAGGTTCAGAAAAGAATTTATTGGATTACGAGAGCCTTAACCCAATCAGTGAAGCGATTCCCTGACGGGATTAACTGAGTGTGAATTGAAGGTGGGTATGGAGTGGCTGGATGAGGTGGGTCATTGCAGGAGAGCTTTTATGGTATATATTTTGTATCTGATGAGTGCAGTCTCTTTCTCTGCTTCTTAATTATTATGTGAGCTGCTTCACTCCACCATACTCTTCTGCTATGATGTTCAGCCTCACTTTCAGTCCCAAGGAATCGAGCTCTCTAAGGACTTAGACCTCTGAAACTGTGAGCTCCCAAATAAACTTTTCCTCCTCTACAATTGTTCTGGTGGGTCTTTTAGTTGCAGCAGTGAAAAAGATGACTGAAACAGGTATATATAGTTTTACTTCATTAAAAATGACTGACATGTCTTCCTTGTAAGAATGAATCATAGTTTATTGAAGTGATGTCCCATGGATGGACATTTAGGTCGTATACTAATATTGCTATCACAGTATTTCAGTGAACATGATTAGATAGCCAAATGCATTTGTATTTGATTGCTTGTATGACTATATATATATATATATATAGTATCAATTTCTAGATTTGGAAAATTTACCAGACCCTCTCTTTAAATATGAAAAGCATAATAACGTAAAATACCTATATAATCTCTATCATACTAAGAAATAGAACATTTGCCTATCTTGTATTTATTTTCTCTACATCTTCCTTGCTGCTCATCTCCCAAGTAATCACAAATTTGAAATTAATGTCAATCATCATCATGCTTTTTTCCAAAAAGCATGTTACCATACACATAGGAAGTTTTATGCATTTCTCCATACATATTGCTACATTTTATGTTTTTCATAAATCTTTGTAGAATCAAAATTTTATGACCGGTTTCTACATCAGGATTGTTTAAGTCATCCACACTGAAACCCCCAACACTTCATCATTCTTTTCTTCATTGGCCTTCTATTTTCCTGGGTCCCTTTTCAGTTTGTTCTCCTTTCCTCTTTTGTTTTCCTCCTCATTTTCTTCCCATCTCTTTAGTGTGACTGGTTGAGTTTTATTCCTCTTTTCTCTCTCTCTCTCTCTCTCTCTCTCTCTCTCTCTCTCTCTCTTAATATCAATGTCTACTCAGTGATCTCATTTATGTTTTTATATTTTCTTTTTAATATTTTCCATTCTCTTATTCATATGGATCACTCCCACACCTATATTTATGCATCTAGTCATTTTCCTGAGATCTGAACATCATCAGCATTTTAAGTTGTATATCTTGCTATATCATATTAAGTTATTCTGGATTCAAATAGCATTTAGTGAGTATGTTTATTTCATATACTGTGCTAGATGCTGAAGATTCAGAGAAGAATAAGACATGTTTATACATTTTGATAGAAAAACAATTGTTAAAGCCTGCATAAAATTTTACATGAACTTATTGTATTTTCCAATACTCAAGTCTGACTGTAAGTTACTTACTTCCTTAATAACACCAACATTTTCCTCCTCACCTAAGCTTATCCATTTATCTTATCCTTTCTTCTTCCTGAGCCTTCTTGTCCATTTGGTTCTTTTTTTTTAAATATTTTTTAGTTGTCAATGGACTTCATTTTGTTTATTTATATGCGATGCTGAGGAATGAACCCAGTGCCTCATACATGCTAGGCAAGCATTCTACCACCGAGCCACAATCCCAGCCCTTCATTTGGTTCTGTGTATATTTTTTTTTGTTTTGCTCCAGAAAGGGGTTTGGTTAACCACATTGAATCAAGTCTTCTCTGTTGTACATAACCCTTTCTCTTTTAACCCATAACACTACTCTTTGGTCTTCTGTCTTCACACTGGAACTGTTACAAAATTTTCCTTTTCAACCTCAAACTCATTCTGCAAGCTGTACAATGCTTAAACTTTCTCATAGCCAGCTCTTAATATTGTTGTTACTCATCAACTCAAAAGCCATTTGCTACCTGTTAAATAAGAACCAAATTACATATTCTAACATGTAAAGCCATCTATAGTGTGAGCTCAAGCTCTTTTTTCTGTAGTCTCTCCTCTCACTGATTTCCTGTGAGAAATGTTTGCAAACTCAAATGCTCCTAGACTTTAAGCAGGTAATGCAAATTGATGGGTCTGATTGGGTAAGAACTATGGTGAGTGGGAAGCAGATTTTCTATTTAAAGGGTATAGTTTGTGGCTATACTATACTTAAGCTGGTTGTTGCCATGTATGAATTGCAAGAAATTTTTTTGTGTGTTGCCATTTTTTTCCCCTACTGCAGCTTTTGAGCCCAGGGCCTCGAACATTGTAGGTAAGCACTCTCAGTTATATTGCCAGCCCTAGATTATTTAATTTTTAAGAGAAGACAGAAACTCAGACTTTTACATGACATTTTTGCATTATTAGGTGTTGGAAACTCCTTAAGACAAGTAGTTTAGTTAATGCATGGCTGAGATTTGTAAGTCTATGACTTTTGCCCTATAGAAACTCTAGCGGGGCTGATACACTAGATGCATTATCACCTCAATTTGCCTTCCTAAAATGACTTCAGCCCTTCCTTCAAATGATCATAATCTATAAAATCTAGCTCTGTTGGGAAGCTTCCATTTGTCAGAGAACCTTACTCTGTAAAGTACTTATTGTCTATTTTAATATTTTGGCATTTAAAATGCTTCATATTGCTTATGCTTTTAATGTTTCTATGATTCTTTGAATATTATTATGATTACACAGACAATACAAATTCAATATATAAAGTTTGAAATGTACAAGAAAGCACACCACTTAAATTATAGATACTAATTTTCCTACCACCAAACAATAAGTCTTATTATCATCATTATATTTCCTTATGACTTTCTAGGTCCTGTGAAAGATATATCTTTATTTATACATTTATATTGCCTTGCATTCTTTGGAGAAATTGCACAAATGAGATATGTACATCTCTTTCTCATGTGTACTATTGATAGATAGATACAGATTAGATATAAAGAAAGAGGTTTAATATGATTAGTTGGCTCATGCAAATATAGAGCAATCCCATGATGTGCCATTTGGAAGCACAAGGCCTAGAAAGCTAGAGTTCCCCCCTTCCACAAATACAACCTCTAAGACCTGAGAGCCAGGAGAGAAAATGGTGTAAGTCAGTCTAAATCTGAAGGCCCAAGAACCATGGGACCAATGGTAGAGTCTTGACCTGATTTTGAAAGTCCAAAACCCAGCAAACCCGACCAAGAAAAGATGGATATTCCAGCTCAAGAAAAGATATGATTCAGCCTTCCTCCACATTTTTGTTCTATGCAGGCCCTCAATGGATTGGATGTCTACCCACATTTGTGAGGGCAGATTTTCTTCACTCAGCCTACTAATTCAAATGCTAATCTCTTGTGTAAACACTCTCTCATATACACCTACAAAAAATGTTTTACCAGCTATCTGGGCATGCTATAGCCTGGTCAAGTTGACACATAAAATTAATCATCATAATTCACTCTTTGTCATCTTGACATTGGTATTCAGATCCTTAAAACATACTTAATCTCCAAATACAATCACAAGATCATAAATCTGCCTCACATGATACAACTACCATGAGTCCAACTGAAAATTCACTAATCCCTTCCCCAGAAAAGAAGGTAAAGTCATTGAATGATGTATTATCTTCTCCTGATATCTCATGAAACTATAATGTAAAATATTAAGATATAAAATTAACAATACATAAATACTGACATAAAGGTGATACATTTTATATGATAAAATAATGAGAAGAAATAAAATAAAGAATTTTGCTTAATATACATATATATAGAGAGGCACACAAACATATTTATAATAAAATTAGAAAATACTCATAATGATTACAGTCTTATGTTTTGTGACTAGTCATGTTATACAGTTGGTATTTATAAATAACTTTTCCCACTACCTATTCAGTATTCCCTTTGCCTTCAGGAAGTACCTCAAGTGGTTATGGTTCTTTACCTGTTGGTGTGATACAAATCTTTATTCCAGAAGGGTCTGAGCCATTTAGTTATGCCTGAATTGGGTTGTCATAGGTTTTCAGTGACCTTAATTACAAGGCATGATAATACTAAGAGATGCCCCAAAAGATCTCTTGTATTTCAAATATAGTCTGTCTTAATTTCCTACAGGAATTCTGAATCAATCACTCCAGCTATGTTAGTCAGGGGTTTTTGTTGTTGTTGTTGTTGTTGTTGTTGCTATGGCAATATATTTGAGATAAACAACTTCAAGGAAGACTGATTTATTTTGGTTCATGGTTTCAGATGTTTCGGTCCATAGTGGCTTGGCTGTATTTCTGTGGGTCTCTGGTAAGGCAGAATATCATTTTAGGGAGGATATAGTAGAGCAAAGCTACTTACTCCATGGCAGCTCCTAAGGAGATAGAGAGAGAAAGAGAGAGAGAGAGAGAGAGAGAGAGAGAGAGAGAGAGAGAGAGAGAGAGAGAGAAGGGGCTGGGGACAATATATATTGTTCCAGGGAATGTTCCCAGTGACCTAATTCTACCTACTAGGTCTCACCCCTTACAGTTTCCACCATATCTAAATAGTACATTAAATCATTAATTATTAATCCATTGATAAGATCAGAGCCTTCATGATGCAACCACTTTTCAAAAGTCCCCACCTCTGAACATTGCTACACTGGGGACCAAGACTACAACACATGGGTCTTTGGAGGACATTTCAACTCCAACTATAACACTAGCTAACACTTTAACTCAGAGACATGAGGTACCCAAAGTAATCTAGTGACAAGCTTCTTAATTTCCAGTCCATGGAGTGATTGTATTGGTTTGTCTAATTGTTGTTGAATTTTATGGATTCTTTATGTATTCTGGATGTTAAATCCTTATCAGATATATCATTTGTAAATATTCTCTCCTTTTACTTTCCTGATAGTTTTCCTTAATGCACAAAGATTCTTAATTTGTCTAAAAGTTCCAATTTGTTTTTTTTTTCTTTTTTTGGAAATGCTTTCAGTGTTATATCCATCAAATCATCACCAAATTAAAGTTTTCTGTTAAGAGTTTTATAGTTCTAACTCTTAAATTTATATTATTAAGTCCATTTTGAACTATCTTTTTTATGTAGTATAAGACAAAGGTCCAGCTTCATTTTTTTTGCATGGTGATGTCCATATTTCCAACACCATTTGTTAAAAAACAACTGCCCTTTCCTAATTGAATAGAATCATTCTTGAAAATCAATTGACTATCTATGTGAGGATTTACTTCTGGGATATCTATCCTATTGGTCTATATATCCATCTCTATACTTGTACCATATCACTTTAACTACTCTGTAGCTTTGTGGTAATTTTTGAATTTAGTAAAGGTAAGTCTTTCAAATTTATTCTTCTTTTTCAAAATTATTTTAAGTGTTTGGGACCCCTTACAATTTCATGTAAATGTGAGGGTCAGATTTTTTTCAATTCTGTAGAAAAAGCTGTTGGAATTTTTATACAGATACTATCATTTTATTATTAATTTATCTAAATCTTAATGAGTCTGGATACCTTTCCATGTTTATTAGCTATCTAGTCCCTTCTTTTGTAAACAGATGATGCTATCTGTTCATGAATCTACATGACTTTTGTGATTATTCTTATTTGTTCAAATGAGCTGTTGTTTATATGGTAAGATCATAAACCCTTGTAAAATATTTCAAAAAATTGCAATTTAATTTGAATAATCAAACTAAAATACATGAAAAAGTATTAAAACACTAAACTCTTTGATCCATTATTCTGATGTATGATGAAAGGGTTTAAATCTATCTTTCTTGACATAGTTATATTCTCTCTTTATAGACTAAACATTGCTTTCCCTACCTATTTATGATTTCACTGTATTTATTTATTTGATGCTTATGTGTTTTATCTCTCAAATCTGAGGCTACTTTTGTACTAGTTCTATAGTATTTTCATTATTGTAGCTTTGGACTGTGTCTTAGTATATAATAGAATGCTTGCTCCATCATTACTATTTCTCCCAAATGTTAAATATTTTTATATACATGCCCCAAATTAATAGTTGACTATTTTGAAGACAAGGCTGCTCCCTATTCATATGTTTATTATTTTCTTAACTATAATTTTGGTCAGTACTCTTCCTTGCCCAATTAATTTTTTTTTTTATGTACAGAATATTGAACTGAGAGCCTTACATATGCTAGGCAAGTGTTTCATCACTGAGCTACATCTTCATTCCATTTAAAAAAAAATTGAACAGGGTCTTGCTAAATTTCTCAAGATGACCTAGACATTGCAATCCTCCTATCTTGGCCTCACAAATAGCTGGAATTACATCATGCCTAATACACAATTAATTTTGATTCAATTTCTAAACTGAATTTAATGGTTCCAAAGACTCTGTTTTTATGCTTGTTCTCTGAGTACCCAAATTCACCTCTGAACCTTGGAATATTTGTAATTCAGACCCACATGTATTTATCCATGTAAGGATATTATTTGACCATTTCTCACTTTTAAGTCTGAGTGCACCTTTGCAGGATGGCAGGTAGCATTTTCTGGAGTACCTTTTTCTTTCATTGTCATGTAACACATTTAGCAAGTGTGCATTGTATGCAGACTCATCTATGGGGACACAGAGGCAACATCTTGGCAAAGTGGAATCTGTTGTGTACTAACTGAAACTTGCCATTTATTTTTTCTTCCTTTTATTCTTGCAATCATCTGGTAGCCTTATCTGAAGATATTTGGACTCTTAATTTTTTTCCCCATACTGGAATTTGAACTAAGGAGTGCTTAGTCATTGAGCCATATTCCCAGCCCTTTTTTAAGATTTATTTTTTAGACTGGGTCTCACTAAGTTGCTTACAGCCACACTAAATTGGTGAGGCTGGCTTCGAACTTGCAATTCTTCTGCCTCAGTCTCCTGAGTTGCAGGGATTACAGGCGTATGTCACTACACCTGGCTTGGACTCTTTTTTTTGGTACTGAAGATTGAACTCAGGGACACTTAACCACTGAGTCACATCCCTAGTCCATTCCTTTTTTGTATTTTATTTAGCGATAGGATCTCGCTGAGTTGATTAGGGCCTCACCAAGTTGCTGAGGCTATCTTTGAACTCACTCTCCTCTTCTGGCTTGGACTCTTTTGAAATTCTTTTTACCCCTCCCTCTCTACTCCTGGTGCCACTGCTTGCTAAATATAGACACTCATATATTTACTTAAAACCAGGAGAGCCAAAGGTGTAGCTCAGTAGTAGAGGTCTTGCATAGTATGTAAAAGGCCCTAAGTTTGAGTCCCAGCACTGCAACAAAGCAAAATAAAACAAAACAAAATAAAAAACAAACATACTATGCTTACCCAGCCATTTCACTTTAATCCCATTGCAAAAATTCTGATCTGTTATTTAGCTGTGCCTGACCATGATCCTCAAAACTATTGATTTGGCTTTCTTGCACTGTACTGTTTATTCTATAAAATATGCAAATAGTGGTAGTTCAGATCACTACCCTCCAAAAGGTAGGTTATTGAGTTTCTGTCTTGAATATACTAGGTCTGATGTCCCATTAAGTCTTATACCTTTTGAGTATCTGCATATGAAAGCCAGGCAAAAGCTCATTTACTAGTAACTTTCACATAGACATCTGAATGCTGCTTTGGTTTCTCTATGTGGATCTAGGAAGACAGTGCTATGTTCACTAGCAGAGAGCTATCTCCCTATTCCATCTGCCATAAATAGAGTTTCCCAAATACTGTTTCAGATACTGTCAATTCCTGTATCTTTGGCACTGCTACAGAAACAGACTCCATAGCCATACACTTCCTGTATAAAGGAAGAACATGCAGATTGTTGGCTCATGCATACATTTCTAAGGTGCCTGTCAATAAGTGTTTTGACAGATGTCAGAAAGAATAACTCAAAATGACCTTAATCAATTAGAAAAAAAGTAACTTACTGAGAGGAAATAAGGGATGATCTATTACAGGGAGACTAAAAAAACAGATTAACCAAAATAGAGTTGAAAAAGCCTGGCTCATCTTAAACATCATGGACAGAGACAGTTGATCTCAAGCTAAAATCAACAAGTGAATTCATGAATTGATTCTCTTGTTAGATTAAAGAATACAATTTTAAGAAAACTGCATGTATAATCTATTATGATGATAATGATGATGATGATGATTAAACTAACATTTATTTTACATTGAAGAAACTTCTTTTACATATATTATAAGTTTCTTCAGTCCTGATGACAAGTCTGAAGTATTTATTAGTACATCCCCATTTAGTAGAAGTGAATAGACTTAGAACAGGTAACCAATTCATACCTAGATTGTCCCATTGAAATAAATAAGGAGATAATGAAAGTCAAGGAACTTGCAGTTCAGAGGTTAGAAAAAACGGTCTTATGGATAGGGAGAAATTGGGGGACTGTTTAATCGGGAAGACACAAAAAATAGATAATCTTTTTTTTTACAAAAGTTTTTATGAAAATTAAGCTGCTCAATTATTTTGTCTATTTACAGATGGAACAGTGTAAAATTGGCTTCAATTTTCAATTCAATTCAATTTTTTCACCATCTTTCTAAGATATACTAGCCGGTCTGCCAGGCATGGAAGACACAAAGATAAGTAGAAAATTGCCCCTGCTTTCAAGGGCTTTCTGTTAGAGTAGTAGCAAATGTATAAATAATTATATTATGACATGAATAGAATAATAAAGATATGTATGACTGGAATGCTGAAGTATTAAAAAACTAATTTAATCTAAGGAAGTCACCAAAAGTGAGGCTTTTTAAAGCTGATAGTAAAGCTTGAATAGAATCTTACTTGCTTAAATTGAAGCAGGGGAGATTTCAGTTAAACTTCAGGAAGAACTCTAAAAAAAATAACTTAGGAACTATAATGATCTATTAAAAGAGTTTTTTTTTTAACCTCTGAAGGATTTAAAGGGAAAAGATAATCTTTCCAAAGGCCAGGGGATGTACCACATGGTCCTTTAAGCAAGTCATCTTTTAGTTCTGTTTTTTTCTGATAAATCGAGGGCTCATATTGTATGCTCAGAGATTTGCAAAGTCAGGCATTAGACATAATGGAAATCATGCAGTGTACCTAAAAGCAATTCAATAAAAATGCTTCTATTCTCTTTATGCTTGTTTTTTATGTGAATCTGTGTTTGAGGAAAAATTAAATGTGTTTGTTGTAAGCAGATGTTCATGTGCTTTCAGCTAAGCAATAATGGGAAAAAGTAGAAGGAGATGATGCTTGGTATGAGGCAGTGGAGCTCAGCAGTATGGGTGTGATGCCAGTGCACTTTAAAGAAGAAAAAAAGGATTGTTGTTTCCTGGTGAGTTTCTTTTGAAAAATATATGGTTGTATTAGGAAAACCAAGATAACAAATCTGGGAGAAGGCATCAAAGCAGAGGCTTATAGGGATCACACTCATCTGAGGATCTTTTTCAGAATATCTTGGTATCAAGGCTCAGATTGCTTTAGAGGGAGTGGATTTCCTAGACTTATTAAAGCTATAAGAAGTAACACAGTGTAATGTTTAAGAGTACAGAGCCTGGAACCAGATGGCCTTGGTTGAAATGTGTATTCTTCCGTACTAATGATTGTGTTATCTTTAAAAAGATTTCTTTTACCTCCCTGATTCTCATTTTTCTCATCTGTAGAATGGGGATAATGATAGTAAAAATATATCTATGTGTGGGGTTGTTTGAGGATTAAGTGAATTCACACATACAGAAATGCTACCTGAAACATAATAAGTGCCATTATGGTGTAAGTCATGCATTTTACAGTTTTCAAAGTCCTCACTCAGTATCTGGTGAGAAGGGCTAGGCATATTAAATTAACCCCATTTGACAAATGAGGCTACAGGCTCAAAGGGGCTGAGTAGCTTGCTCCAGGTCATGCAGAGCCAAGACTTGAACCAGGCCTTCATGCCTCATCTAGCATTCTTTCCACTTGATCACACCTGTCACTGGGTCCACATTTCTTCTTAGGACTTTCTTAGACAACTGAGGAAAATAAATGTTCTTGCCTATATTACTGTTCTATTGCTGCACCAAAAGCTTTCCAAACTTAATGACTTAAAACTGTTCACATTTACTATCTTACAATTCCTGTGGGTCAATAATTTGGGTATAGCTTAGTGGGATCCTTGCTCAAGGTCTCATAAAGCTATAGTCAATGTGTGAACCAGAATGAATTCTCATTTGCAGGATCCACTAACAAAGGATCTGCTTCTAAGCTCAATTGAGTCGTTGGCAGAATATAATACCTGTGACTGTATAATTTTTGGCAGGTTGCTTCTTCAAAATCTGCAATGGAGAAAGTGATTGTTCAGAGTCTTTTATTGCAGGGTAGCCCCTAGACTTTTTTCACCATATTAGGTCATGTCCCACTAGGAAAATCTTTAATTAATTAAAAATCTAGTAGACACTTTAATTACATTTAAAAATCCTTTCACCTTTGCCCTGTTACATAACAGAATTATGGGAGGGCTACCCCCATTACCTTTGCCATATTTACCTCCACTGGAAGACAGGGGATTATACAAGGGATTGCCCATTGGGGATCACTCTAGGGCATGTCTACAATAAGGCTCATTGTTTTCAAACTATGGATGATCATTTACATTTTTGTTTTGTATCAGGGATTGAACCAAGGCGTGCCTCACCACTAAGCCACATCCACATTCCCAGGCCTTTTTCATATTTTATTTAGGGACAGGGTATCACTAAGTTTCTTAGGTCCTTGCTAAATTGCTGAGGCTGGCTTTGAACTTGTCATCCTCCTGCCTCAGCCTCCCCAGCTGCTGGGATTATAGGCGTGCACCACCACACCCAGCAATAATGTACTATGAAGATGGTCAAGAGATTATAAGTCAGAACTTGAATAAGAATAGATATGTAGCCATGTATTTTGGAGGACAGGCAAAGGATTGCTCCCATCTTACTTATATTCTTCAATAGTTTCCTTTACTTTCCCATATGGATATATTCCTGGTCATGATTCTTCTTTCTCTAGGCTGACATTAGATGCATACATACTTTCTTTTTACTTGATGTCCAGGACTGTAATAGTTAAAACTATGAGCAAAAATATCAATACTTTCTTCAGTACATGCCCACCAAAGATGTGATTTCTTGGTGGGGTTCCCTGTAATTATGGCTAAGAGATAAATATCTGATATTTTCACATAATTAACCCTCAAATACTCCTTTGCATCCTTAGCCCTTTAGCAAAGCCTTCCAACATAGAACTCCTAGATAAAGCTGTCCCTCTTGGTATCTCATCTGTTTGTGAAATTTTCCTGTGTTTTGCATTTGTTTGAAAGCTCTTTAATGTGTTTGTAAAAAGAACACAAATGTTGATTGATAAATAATAAATAAAGAACAGTTGGCATAGACAATATTACATGATCTGAAAAGAAGCTTCAAGAACCACCAGGCTGTGCTGTGGTTACTACCTTTTCTCTTGTCAACTTGTGGATTTCACTGTCCTTCTGGTCCACATCCAAAATCTCAAATGCTTATAGTCTGCTACAGTTTTTCTGGAGGTCCTCTATAGGAAATCATGAAGAAACTGATTCTAAAAAAAATGAACAATGGACTGGGGCTGTAGCTCAGCGGCAGACTGCTTGCCTAGCATGCATGAGGAACTGGGTTTGATCCTCAGCACCACATAAACATAAACGAATAAAATAAAGGCATTATGTCCATCTACAACAACAACAAAAATGAACAATTAAAATGAAAGGTGGGCTTCTTAAATTACCATATATTCTTTAGAGAAAAAGTTAAATCCCTAATTGCTTTCCCCAACATCACCTTCCCAGCAGTATAAAAGGAAGTGTATAGTGGTAGTATGAACTAAGCAAAATAATCTTGGAAGTGCTATATTGTTTCTTTTAAGGATGTCACTGGATCTAGTCTGAACTATAATGGACAGAGAAGTTGTTGAAAAATATACTCTGTACTGTATTGAAATGCAAAGAGGCCCTGATGAAGGTTTTGCTCAAGAAAAGCAACAGTGGGTCTCCTGTTTGTTGACTGGTATTGTATTGAGTACTCATTGATGGTGAATAAATGTTATTTTTCTTTGAAAATATTTTCTTTGAACCTAAAAGACTCTTCTACAATATATGAAATAAATAAAAGAGTGCTGCTCGGCCCAGAGACACTGTCTATTAGATGTGGGTATATAGCCGACAGGGGCTTGTTTCATGTCTTTCCATGCCTGGGTTTTCATGAAATATGTTCCAAATCAGTATTTCTTGACTATATGCCTCTTGACTATGGATCCATGACCACAGAAGACATTAAATTATAGAAAGAAATTTAAAATTTAAATCTTCACCAAATGCTGTTGTACAGTGAATCAATAATGTGTTTTGCATATCCATGTATTACTATTTTACAAAGTATTTTGATGTTGCAATGATGAATAAAATACAAACTTATTTATAAGTGTTGCTGAATTTGTTTTAGATTTTTTTAGTTAGTGCATTTTCTCAGTCAGCATATGCTAAATGTGACTCTGTGGTGCATGTGTGTGTGTGACAGAGGGAGAGAAAGAATCACTTTTAAATGTATAAAACACAGCCACACATTCCAAAAGGTTGGAATACACTTCTCTAAGCACTTGCTTTTAGTTAGAAGTCTTGTCTTTGTCTCTATTTTACCCTCTCTCATAATCTTCAAAGTGGCTGTATACAATTATCTCTTTCCTTCTGTTAGTGACTAAAGCATTTTCTTAAGACATTGATGCTGAGAAAGACATAATAGTAGTTCTAATAGTAATAATAATTGCCCCCTTAAATAACACCTTTTTTTCCAGATGCTCTGTAAGTGCTATATGGCAGGATGACTCTGTCACTAGGAAGGGGAATGCAAAGTTAAGAGATGCTGCAGCTGGGGATAGAATCCAGGCCTTCTGGTCCCTGAAATATACTTTCTCCCTATTGAGACCTGCCTGCCTATTTCTGGCAGTGTGGGGCTTATCTATTTCTGACTTAGTCCAACAGCTCTAGGGGAAGGCTTGGCAGCAGGGTCTCCAGCCATTTGGGTGATTTGCCAAGCTGCTATACATTCATGTATTCAGACACTTGAATAAATCCTTCTGAATCAAGCATAGCTGAGGAAATAGGAGGTTAGCAGTCAGTTTATAAAATACCATGCTTCATTTTTCAATAAATTAGAATTTAACAAAATACATATAACATGTATATTAGTATAAAGAAAATTCCTTTCTATGAAGATTCTGAAGGCATTTTTAAACTTGCATGGGGCCATGAAATCAGCATTATGAACACCAATGAACACCATAGTGCAGGTGATTGACTATGCTGAGGCACTTAGATAAAGAAAGCCTAACGTAATGGAACTGATAGTAGATGGCAGGTTTCATGTATTTACTTCTCGAGGGTTACTGGGTCTAGGTTCATCCTTAGTTGATATAAGGATTGGGGGAAAAATCACATTGTGTGTCTCTACCCCTTCATCATTTGTATATTGACCAAATCAGGCTGAAATTACCATTTATGCTGATGTCAGGAATGGAAATGGTGAGAAAAAAAAGAAACAGGGGCAGTAGAAAGTAGAATTTTAAGAGACTAAGATTAATTTCATGTTTTCATGCTTCTTGACACATGAAAAATTTAGAAGAGCCCAAAGAAGAGAGGTTATAGTTTGAATAGTTCCTCTGAAACTTATGTCAAGATTCAGTTGCTACTGTGACAGTATTTGGAGGTAAGACTCTTAGTAAATGATATATTCATGAAGACACCACCCTCATGAATGGATTATTATTATTATTATTATTATTATTATTATTATTATTATTAATGTGGTTAGTTATATGGGACTGGCTTTGTTACAAAAGTGAGCTCTCTCTTGCAAACGTTGCCTTGTTTCTGTCCTCTTTCTGTCTCTTGCTTATTTCTTGTCATAATATACCAAGAAGTTCCTCACCAGATGTGGCCCTTGGCCTTCCCAGCCTCCAGAATTATTAACTAAACTTCTATTATTTATTACTTACCCAGTCTGTGATATCCTCTTATAGCAGCTGAAAATATGACAAGATAGGAGGGATATAAAAATAACACAATAACTTGTATAAAAATATCCAATTTATTAGAATAGCACCCTTTATTGGGAGTTCCCCACCACATACCCTGCCTAAGGGTCCTTTTTGTTTCCAAATCTCCATACATATCATTTAGCAAAGGCCAAACATCCTCTCTACTATGTTATTCCCATCTCTATCAGAATTGGAATTAGATCTACTAAAGGTCGAGGAGCAAAATTCTGTTGAATTTAAATAGACATTGAGCAATTTAGGCCACGAGTGTAACACTTAAAGTAATTTGGTCCAGACAGAAAACACCTGTCCATGCTGTGAATCCAGATGGGGGAAGTTGGCAATCTCAGGAGAGCCATAGCAGTGCCCCACAATAAGGATAAAGGAGACCAATTATCTCAGAAGCCAAATCTTCTGAAATAAATTGTCTGAGGAATCGACCTTTGAAAGGCTCAAGATCTAGCGTGGTTTGCTTAAAAATGTCTCACCCTGGATACTTCAGAATCTAATTTCCACTTTTGTTATTCTCTCTATTTCTCTCTTGCTTTAATAGTAATAAAGGAGATATATTTACCACATCACACATATTAAATTTTCAACCCCAGAAAGTAAATCTATTTCAAGTGTGTTTTCCCAAATGACTATAGCTGCTTGAAAGGCAAACCGAGGGGAGGTTGGGCCATTGGCAGGGAAACTGGGAAAGGAAATGAAAGAAGCCTAAGCCAGAAGCTGAACTTGGCCTTTTTAAGTGGCCAGAATTTCCAGAGGTGACCTCTGAAGTGTAAAGAGTTGTCTGTAATTCACATAGCAATCCCAGGAGTGATCAGAAACCAGGTGTCTGTCAATTTAAGGAAAGGTGGGGTAGTGGGAGAGTCAAAAGAGGAAGTTCTTGTTTATGTTTCTTGATTTTTATCAGTACACAAACATTGTTATGAAAACAACAGGAACATAGAAATGAAAAATCACCCACATTATTACTACATAAAACCTATTAATTAGTTTTTCCTGTGCTTTTACAAGCACACTTAATTTTGCAAAGTTTTAAACATAATAGAGATACTTTCATGTGTTTTCTTCTTTATATAATCTTGTATTCATAAATGTTTTTCATGTAGTATTTGTTCCTCCTAGCAACAATAATTTCTTGAGGCTGCACAATGTTCCATAAGGCAATTGATCATAATATAGCCAGTCTATTGTGAGCAATTTAGGTTGTTTCTTATTTTTGATATTATAAACAATGTTGTGATGAACATCTTGCTTCATATAAATTCACAACCTCTTGAATTATTCCCTCAGTATAAATTCCCAGCAATTTAATTGCTGGGTGAAAGGGTATAAACATAATTTTTCTTAAAAAATACTGCCAATGTGATTTCCGACAACATTGGTATAATTGATTAATATCACCACAACCTTGCCAGAAAACTAGATAAATATCTAAATGAAATTGTTAAAAATATTACCTTATTATATAGTTTTTAAACATTTTTAAAATTGGTGTTCCTTTATTTTATTCATTTATTTATATGTGGTGCTCAGAAATGAACCCAGTGTCTTGCATATGCAAGGCAAATACTCTGTCACTGAGCCACAACCCCAGCCCTCATTATATAGATTTTTAAAAAAATATATTTATTTTTTAGTTGTAGTTGGTCATAATACCTTTATTTTATTTATTTTATTTTTATGTGGTGTGGAGGATCAAATTCAGGGCCTCACACATGCTAATTGAGCACTCTACCACTGAGCCACAACCCCAGCCCCTCATTATATAGTTTTTCTGATTACTTCTAAGATTGAACATATTCTCTTATATTTGTTTATTACATTTTGTCTTTTAAGAATTGCCTCCTCTCTTTTGTTGGCTGTGTATCTATTGGGACCTGTAACTGTTCTAATTATAATTTGAATAATTTATATAATATAGGAGGTATCCCCTTGTCATAGTTATACCAAGTTTTATTCTTACACTTAAGTTACTTTCCTAAACAGGAGAGAAAAAATCATGAGATGCACATGATTTTAATTTCAATCTTTGTGACTCTTTATTGTAGCTTTTGTGTTTTAGTGTATAGGATGCTGAATGTAACACCAAAAAGAATATCCTGAAAGGAAAGAAACACAAGATTCTAGTTTTAGAATTGGAGTGAAAATATAATTCAAATCTGGGGCAACATGAAGTAGAGTTTCTTGGTTAAGCATACAATCATTTAAATTGTGCACTAGTCCTTTTAGTGCCATAGCAGCATTAATTTTGTAGGGCCTTGATTTGTTGAACAAAAATGCTGAGTTGCAGGGAGTGTAGTGTTTTCAAAGCATGGCAGAGTCCACACATATGAAAAACTATGATTGCCTTACAGGCAATCTTTAATGCTCTAAAATGTGACCTTGAGTCTAACTTATTGTGTAAGGGGAATCATGCAAAATGATTTTCAAGTCTATTTCTCTTTTGGGCAAATCCTGAAAGAGACCCTGTCTTTGCCATTTTTTATTGCATTTCCAATGCTTTCATGTTTGTATCAGAACTTGGACTATTTCCAAAGCAGAAGAAAAGAAAAAGGCCTAGCTGAAACATGCTGGATGTATCCCTGACACCCTTAGGAATATGTAGTTGCTGAGAGAGTTTGTCAAAATTTGTTTCCATTTTTGGGCCCTGTCACTCATTCTGCTAGCTTTTAACAGCTATGCTCCACCCTCTTCACTTGTTCTGCAGTGTCTGAGCATAAGAAAAATAAATTAAGAAAGATTTATAAGGGGAGGAACTGCTGCTGGAAGATGGTGATATTAACTATGTCAAGGCAGGGGATAGGTGGATTTAAGAGCAGATCATTACAAAAACCTTAGCACTCACTATTTGACATTTCATAAACATTGACTACTTTTATTTCATTTTATTTTAAAGCTTCTTTAAAATAGAAGGACTCAAAGAGGATACATATTTATTCTTTCTTTCATATTCTATAGAATAGCTAGAATTTCTACCAATATAGGCTATTACTGTTGCATAATTTATATATACTTAATTTTTTTTTAAAGAGAGAGTGAGAGAGGGGAGAGAGAGAGAGAGAGAGAGAATTTTTAATATTTATTTTTTAGTTTTCAGCAGACACAACATCTTTGTTGGTATGTGGTGCTGAGGATCGAACCCGGGCCGCACGCATGCCAGTCGAGCGCGCTACCGCTTGAGCCACATCCCCAGCCCTATACTTAATTTTTATTGTTTTGCTGACACATATCTCTTACTGTCCTCTTTACCACAATTCACAAATGTTGTCAGGTTCTATCTCTTAATATGCTTGAGTACACCCACCTTTCTCTTTTCATACTTCCTGTGCACCCAATCACAAATAGCATAGCATATGTCGCTCTAGCTCAAGCCCTCTTATACTTGATTTTTTTGTATTTTCATCAATTGTTTTAAGGCCCTTTAAAGTCATCCTATCCCTAATCAAGCTCAAAATCTTCATCTATAAATCTGGACTTCTTGCAGTGCTCCCCATCCCATTTTTCTAGTGCAGTATATCTGAATCCTCCCTGTGCCTTCATCATTTCCTACCAGGACTTTTGCAAAAACTTCCTAATATTGTTTATGCCTTTTTTCTTTCTTCTTCCATTTGAAATCAGTATGGTTTTTACAAAATAAAAACCAGATCACTTTACTTTTCTGCTTAAAATCTTTGAAAGTTTTCCCTTATCTTTGGCATAATTTAAAAACTGCTCTTTCTGGCCCAGTTTCTATCAAACCCTTCTAACTCTTCCATGATCCAGTCATAGTTTATTACTCTCTGAACTTCAAGTACACTTTCCAGCTTCATATTTCCATGCCTTCTTTCTTTCCTGAACTAGCTGGTCAACTTCTAAGAAGCCTTTAAGTTTCGTCACAAAGGTCACCTGTTCCGTAAAACTGCCTTTCATAAACTTCTTTTCCTGACCCATTTTCTTACCTTCTTTCCCTATAATGTTCGGCATTTCCTCTTATTTCTATATCAGATGGTGTGTAATTAATTATAGTAGATATCCCACTGTACTTATATGTCTTATTTTCTATTTTGATTTCTACAATAGATAGAACATCTTCAAGGGCAGAGATTAGCATTAATGTTACAACACTTCCACCACTTTATGTGGTACCCCTAAGGTTTGCTGAGTGGGTGAAGAATATGTAAGTAAAGTGTTTTGACCTTTCAACCACTTTTTTTTTCCTCCAGTCGCTATAATTTATAAGCACTGGGATTTCTATCCCACACCAGAGGGTCTTAATCCCTAAGACTATGATAATTTATATTTTTAAATTCCCAAGAATTTCTGTTTCCTCTTCCATAAGCTGCTCTTTTTTGGTAAAGGTCTTTCCTGCTGTTTCAGAATTTTAAATTCCTGTTTGTATTAGAACATTCCACAAGTCTTCTCTGTTGAGAGCCACAGCCAAAGGGGCCCCAGCAAACTTCCAGCTGCCAGCAAACTTTCAGACTGCAAAGCTGATGATTGGCTCACAGCGGCCCCAGCAACATCTAGCTGATTGGCTCCTCTGCGGTGATGCTCATTGGGCTGTTTCCCTGCCCTTTCAGACCACGGAGCTGCTCATTGGGGGACTTCTTTGGCTCCGCCCACACGACCCAGCGAACGGGCCTCAAGAGCAGGAGGATTGTGGGAGGTGGAGAGGCTGGTGTGTGGGTGAGAGGCTTGTGGGAAGCCAGTGGTGGCAGTTGGACTCTGAGGGGTTTTTTTCCTGAGGAGCTGTTTTGTTTGGCGTGTGTAGTTCTAAAAATAAAGTTAGTTTCTTTTGACAAGTGGCTCCTGAATTGTGCCCAGCCAGACTGCGGCACTTCTCAAACTTTTCCTATCTTATTTCTTTCTGCTTCTTAAATATTTTTAATGCCATCAGGAGTCCATCAACTTTTACTTTAAGAGGATGGTCCCTCTTTGATGATTCTTTGTGTAAGGATTTTTTGAATCTATTTTATTTATTTATTTTTTTTGGATCTTGACCTTTAGCTTCCATTTGTAATTTTCTTTAAAACATCTTTTTATGCTTCTCCTTCTGTGCCTTTGACCTGCTTCAATTTCTGTGTTACCTCCCTCCTTCTGAGAGCTTTTCCTCCTCCCATTTTTTTATATATATTTTTTATTTTTTGCAGGCCACCAGATTCCATATACAGTGAAGTCTATTATTTTCTTTCACTTTGGTCTTTCTGTGTGACTCCTATCCCCACACATACATTTCTTCATGTGTTTCTTCTTTTTCTCCTCTGTGTACCTTTACACAGTTTTTTCATAGGCAATGGAAACCCATCATTTTTCCTCCCAGTGTCGTGCTTGCTACTTTGCCATTGCTTCCTCCAGTGTCTTTATTCCTGTTTCTATTTCTTGCTGAAGTGCAATTTTATCCTTTATTCACTGACTATTCAGTATCAGTTTACCTTTCATTTCAACCCTTTCAAAAGACTCAATTTACTATTACACTTGGTATATGATATGGAGTCATAACAAGCAAATAGAGGAAATAATTAGATTATTTTGTAAATTGAGAAAACTGGATAAAGGTTTGGGAAGAAAAAAACCTCACCTCATGACATGTATTAAAATAAACTCATAGTTCAGGATCTAAACAAAGAAAATATAACCATATATGTTGGAATAAGTTATGAGTGAAGAATTAACAAGTTGGGGGACAACTTTCAGAGCATAAAAGCAACGAAACCAAGTAAAAGCTCAATATATTTATGTACATAAATATTATACTTTCTCTATACACAATAAATACACAAATAATATTACAATCAGAAAATTAGTTAGGAAAATATTTATAATGAACATGATCAAAGATTAAAGCTCTTAATATATAATTAACTAACAATAGTTGAATGACACTAAGTTGACAAAATGCACATAAATTAGTTCACAATAATTTTATCACTAAATATAGTAATTAAAGAAATGTACAAAGCAACACTTTGTTTTATGTTACATTGGTGTGAATAAAATGAAGTGAATATTTTTATATGTTGTTGGGAGGACTGAAAACAATCTTAGGTGAAAGAAATTACCAAATGTATATATATCAACATATATAACCTACAACATGCATGAAGCTGTAAAATGTTTGCTTTACAACCTTCTGAGAATGCACTCAAAGAAAACATCAAACAAAGTATACAAAAAAGTCCACAGTATCATTATTTATAATTATGTAAATTCGAATAATTAAATACAATGCAGCTATTAATAGGTATGTTTTCAAAAAATGTTTACTTCTTGGAAATATATTAATAATATCATGACAATAAAAGTGGTATGTACGTGAAATAACACATTTTAAAAATAAAATCTACATTAGGCAAAATAATCAAGTAACACATCAAAGTATCAATGATGGTGAGATTCTCAATAATTTAATTATTAAAATTATTAAAAATTACCAATAACTTTCAAAACATTTATGGCAATATTTTACTTCTAAAAGCAGAAAAATGTTATTTTTTAAGGAAATACACAATTCTACTTTTTCCACTTTGTCAATATGCTCTTGGTTAGTTTGATTTGCTTTGGAATTCTTGGACCTTTGTACTTTTTTTTTTTCTTAAGTAACTTTCAATTAGTTCCATTCTTTCAGCTCTGATTTTGCATCCCCAAATTTATTAATGAGTTTCTAGTCCCTATTTCCTGATATATTCTCTAAATCCAATTTTTCCGCTGATCTGAAGCTCATATTCCATGAAGGATCTGAATTATTGAGAATATATTTCTTAGAAAAATTCCAATTAAAGTATTAATTGGGGCACCCACCACCAAATCTCTACATAACTCATTTGTGAATTTACAAGACTTCTTTTGAAGGAATTCTCCTCTTGTCCTCCATCATCCCTTTAAAAAGACCCTTATCCTTTCCCTTCCTTCTTTTGTGCCTTCCTCTCCCCTCTTCATTGTCATTCTCTGGCTTCTCTTTTCCTACCTTCCCCTTTCCTTTACCCCTTCTTCCTTATCCTTATGTTGGTTTCTTCTCTGACTCACTGTCTCTACTTTGCTTCCTCTGTTTACTCTTTTCCATTTATCTTTGTTTTATACCTGTCTTATTTTTTTCCAATGTGAATTCGTTTGATTTTCTAGTTGCCTCTCTGTATCTCACTTATCTATCAGCTCTTTACATTGACACCCTGGACATATTGAAGTGATATAGACTAGCATAATTTTTCTTTTTTCTTCTATTAAGAAAAACATTCATTTTTATAACTTGATCAGAACTTACCTTTGGGCTTTGGCAGTCATGTTGCTGATGCATGTTCATTTTACTTTCTACTATAACCCTCAGACCCTCTTGTGATTCCATTTTACATCAGTGCATTTGATTATCTTTTCCTTTGTGAATCACATTACATTTATAAATGCTTTATTGAATCTTATTTTATTGATTTCTGTCCATTTAAAAAATTTATCCTGCTCGCACTCTATTTTATGCCTATTCTGCAATGTGCAGGAACACCTGCAAATTTTATTAGCATGCTCTCTCTTCTATTCTCAAAGTAGTAAATGAAAATATTGAATTGTATTGAACTCAGAGTGTACCCCTAAGGGACCTACTTGACACCTCCACCCAATCCAGTATTGAACTGTCAGTAACAACTCTTTGTACTCAATTTGTTTTTACTAGTTTTGTGTCTAAACTATCCACCTTTGGCACTTACACCTAATTCACCCTTAAAAAAATTTGCTAGCCTAAGTCTCCAACTTTTAAAAAAATATATACTAAAGTTATCCTGTTAAAGGAAGGATTGAATTGTGATTTCACATGATATGTTTATGACATCTCATGGTAGCTATTACTTGTTTCCTTATTTATTTAGTCTAAATTGATCATTATTAACATCTTCACATATCATTGTAGCTGTTCTTTGAGCTGATTCAGTAGTGAATTTACTGATTTGTTGCTCTCTCAAGTCATGTTCTTCTCTCCATGTAGCCCTTTTAAGATTTTTCTAGAGACCCTGGTTATTCAATAGGCTACCATAATAGTTGTCTCTTGATCTGTACATTTCATCTTTCAGCTCTTCTAGTTTCAAAGAAAGAATCATCCCCAAACATTAATATATGCTACAAACATAAGGCATCTTTTGTTTTTTCTAGTGAGGCTTCAACTTTAAAATATCCATTTTTTTTACTTAAGGTTAGTTTTGTTTTGTTTTATATTCGTTTCTAATCTTGTGTGGAGCCATGTTTATAATTCCTATTCCTCTATCTCCCACACCAAAACAAACCCTCAAAACTATTTATACTGTAGAGAGGATATTTTTACAACCTGTGTGTGACAAACAATTTCTAATTGTGATATAAAATGCTGAGAAGAAAATATTGATAATGTTGATTTTGTAAAAATAAAAATAATTCATGATAAAATATCAAAAAATATAAGTGAGAAACTGGCAAAATTTTATTTGTAGTTGATAGCTATGTTAGTCCATCCTTTCCAATATATACAGAGTTCCTACAAATCAGAATGAAAATAAAAAAATAGGAAAAGTGGGCAAAACATGTATAGATATTTTACAGAAAATACTACTCATAAACATATGAAAAGATGCTCAATGTAATAATTAAATATGTCAATAAAATACCATTTTGACATTTGGTACCATTGAAAAAAGTTTGGTAATATTTTGTTGGTATGTGGGGATATCAGAATTCTTACTTATTCATTTTTGGTGGAACACAACTTATACAATCCCTATGGAGAACAACCCATCAAAACCACAATGTGTTTATCTTTTAGCCTACCAGTAACTTTTCTGCAAATTTATTCTCCAAATATATGTTCATATGTAAAACGAATGTGGCAGTGTTTGTCATAGGATACTCTTGGAAAAATAAATTTATTTCTTAAGATGGAATCTTTGCTCTGTTTCCCAGTCTCATCTCAAACTCCTAGGCTTAAATGATCCTCCTGCCTCAGCCTCCTGAGAAGTTTGGATTGCAGAAACATTCTGTGGTGTTTGGCTCTGGACTACTCCTAAATTTACATTTGCGGGGAACTGATTAATTGAAATATGTTATATTGATACAATAGAAAACCACTAAGTTGTAACCTTTTTTTTTAAAGAATGAAGATGCTTTTTAGATAAGGATATGAAAACATCTCTAGGACATATTGCTCATTAAAAATAGTCAAGGTACAGAATGGTAATGCATTAGGGAAGTAGAAGAGAGATAAAGAGAAAATATATGTATTTCTATTGCGTGAGAAACTTTTGAAGAACAAGAAATAAAATTAATAATAGTGGTTATAATTTGAGGGTATCTGAACTTGGAATAAAAATACCAAAATTATGAGAGAGGCATTTATACCTTTTATTATTTGAACAATGTGCATGAATTGTGGATTTAAGAACTTAGTTTTATAATAGCATCATTCTGTAACTGAAAGCTTTAAAAATACTTTGTCAATATGTATATAAATGAATAAGTTGAATGCATTATGAATTAAGAATAAAATCTGGACATGATTTGAATGATTTACTATAGATTGGGAATTTACTGCTTCCAATGTTGCTAATTACTAAGCAAGTCAAGTTTGGTGGGACATATTTTCTTGAAAATAAAATAATGAGAATTCTTGACAACTACTCTAAAGTTTTCAAAGTATTTTGAAAAAATTAATCATTATTGATGATTTCAGAACCAACATTTTAATGTTATTAAATAACAGAATGAAGCAAATTAAATGTTGTTTTATTTAAATATAGACCATAAATGAAGACATTACAATTGTTTTGTGTTTTTCTGAGTAAAAAATGATAAATAAGTTGAAACTCTGGGCAGAATCTAAATGTAATATGATTTACCTAGAAGAAGCTCAAATTGGTGCAGAAAAAATATTTAATATTTTTTTAATTCCAAAAGTTTGCCTTATTCTTAATTAGTTGATAGATACTAAAATTGATATAAGGAACAAAAATCTATTTTCTTTGTTAAAAGATAGTTGCTATGGTTTTTGTGAATGTGTGATGTGTTCACATGCGTGTGCATAAGCATATGTAGGTTATTGCTTTATATTTAGCATATGAATAGATATTTGTCTTCATTTAATTGTAGTATAATTAATTCTCACCAAGATTTAGTGAAAGCCAGGGTAGCATTGTGACTCATGGTCTGGGGTTGCAGCTCAGTGGTACAGTGCTTTCCTGGCATGTGTGATGCACTGGGTTCAATTCTCAGCATCACATATAAATAAATAAGCAAATAAATAAATAAAATAAAGGTCCATTGACAATTAAAAATATACATATATTTTTAAAAAGAATTAGTGAAAGTCTTTTAAGTGTATCCTATTTTTTGTTTCAAGAAAAGAAGAGCTTGGTGGCTATAATTCTAGTCATTGTTGTTTTCCCAGCATCCAACATCACCTGGTGTCTTTTCTCCCATTAATGTGAATTAATTTTTCCATTTTCCACAGAAGCTCTTGAATGAAAAGAATAAGTAAAACTTACTTTGACTTCATCCTTACAGCTCACAATCTGCTGAGGTATGGAAAAATTGCCCCCTTTTGAAGGTATTCAGGTTGGAAGCAGATGAAGGCAAGACAATTTTCTCTCGTGAAATATCTGCTGGGAAAATGTTGGTCTTTCATAACCTGTGGAGAGGTTGTTCTAAGCTGGTGTGATGGGAGTCCAGCATTGCATAGCAGGAAATTTGGGGTTCTAGCAATTAGGGGTATAGAATAGCATTAACATCTGTGCTGCTTTATGAAATTATATATTTTTACTAATCATACTAAACATAAAATAATAGAATTGAACACTTCCTCCCAAGTCTATGTTTCATACTTGATTTGCTTGTTGTTTCCACAAGGTATCTCCCTGTTACATTGATTATATTACCAGATTATCTGATGATTAAGGCCATTAACAATCCACTCTCGAGTAGTCAACATAACAATGTTGAGTTGCCTTGCAGTAACAATTAGGGAATGAAGCAATTTACCATAATTAGGTACTATCTGAAAAAAAGTATCCACGTTAAGGGAAGTTAAAAAGACTTCTTTTTATGGTTAGGGACGACTGTTAACATAGTGATTTTTTTCTGAATTGCAAGGAAAATTATTGCACTTTTAATTTGCTCATTATTGCAAACACAGAAACAATAAATGGTTCTTGTTCAGAGTTTGCCCCATGTGGCTTTGGGCAAGTTTCTTAACCTTCTCTGTTCTTGTTTCATCATCTAGGAGGGAAAGATAATAGCCATACCACAAATAGACCCTGATGGGTAATTAATGTTTGCAAAGTGCTTTGAGATCCTGGGAAAGAAAATGATCTACAAGTTAAAATGCATAATTTACATGGCATATTTTAATTTATTGCAATAGGCTTATTCAGACTTAAAACTCAGCAGGGAAAGCCCTTTGTTTCCTATTCATAATTTCCTTTCATCAAATAAGAATATTTAATGTATCTTTTACATTTGCACTACCTTTTCAGGCCCTTAAATGGTGTTATCTACTTTTGTAGTCTGTTGAGAGCCACAGCTGAAGCAGCCCCAGCAAACTTCCAGCTGATTGGCTCCTCTGCAGTGATGCTCATTGGGCTGTTTCCCTGCCCTTTCAGACCACGGAGCTGCTCATTGGGGGACTCTTTTGGCTCCGCCCATGTGACCCAGCCAATCTGCCTCAAGAGCTGGACGTAAGGGTTCCAGTTGAGGTGCTCCCCGGAAGAGCCAGTGGTGGCAGTTGGGCTCTTGTGGAATTCCTGGAGAGCTCGGGTGGTACAGTGCACATTCAAAAAATAAAGTTCGTTCCTGCTGCACAAGTGGCTCGTGAATTGTGCCCAGCCATACTGTGGCAGTAGTCTGTCTGGAGTAAGATCACCGTTTGCTTTCTGGTGTTGTTCAGTCATACAGAAACTATCCAAATAAGACTGGGTTACACATTTGGGAAACAGATTTTTGCCTGTTTGTTTTTAGAAATGTTGGCCTAAGGAGGACAGGGTTCCTTATTTAGGCATAACTTTATATCCTCAGATTGGGTACTTTTTCCTGTTCCTGGATCCTGGGGCAGCTAAGGGAGAAAGTGGTCACAAGATACAGAGTTACAGCTAGTTGTATTGGATGCACTGCTTTTAATCATTCTACCCTATTCACAATTTGAAAAACCTGTAGGATAAGGGTACTTTTTGGACTAATAGAATATAGCTGTGGAAGGTCAGATGTTAGGTAATCAGTGGGAGCTCATCTTCTCATATTTGTTTCTGCCCAGACCTGGAAGAAGATTGAAGTCTAGGCTATGAAACCTAGTAGGATTTATAGTAGTGACCAAGGCAGATGCTTAGTGATCCATGTTAACAGAGGAGTGAGGGTTAAAGTGGAAGGTGGAAAAAAGAGCTATAAATCAGAAAGGGAAAAGGAAAATATTTCCCTTAGGAAATGCATCTCAGATGTTTTACAAACATGAACATGAACATAAAGTGCTTATTATGTGGCAGACACTAACCATTTTACAAGTCTTCTCAGCTTTAATCTTCTCAAGAAATTTATGAGTTTGATACCATCATTATCCCCACTTTATAGATGACGAAGCCCAGGAATATAGAAGTGAAAAAACTCTTCCCATAGTCACACAAGCCAGTTATTAAGAGTGCTAGGGTTTGAACTCAGGGTGTGCAGCTCTAGTATAAATGCAAATAACTACTATCTACAATTGATTTTTATTGTTGGTTGATAGCAAGGTAATTGGGAGAGAATGCAGAAGTCGAGGTGATCAATACTGAGCCACTAGGAAGCCTGATCTAAACCCAAACTAAACTGAATGATGAGACTGTCTGCTGACAGCTCCTTCAATTAGAGTTGACTCAGGATTTGGGAGTGACTTGGATTTACAACTTGGGACACCATCAAACTCAGCTATGAGGAGTCAAGGAAAGGGAGAAGAAAGCAGAGAAGCAGAAGTGGCAGCAATAACAACCTCTTATTAGAATAGTGGAATTCAAATTTGTTATTTTGCTGTGTTCCAGTGTCATGTACATCATCCTTATTGAGTCAAGTAGGTGGTTCTATGTCTTGTAGTAAAGTTTTAGGAATTAGGAATACCCATAGAACCATGCTAGAATATTAGCTTAGCCCTAACTCAAAGGGAAATTTGAAGCCTTTCAGCTCAATAAATCTTGATTGTTTACTGTGATCTTTAAGCCAAGCACTGACTAATACTAATCATTTTTAGTTAATGAGGCCAGGTAAGATCACAACCTATGTTTTCCTGGGAAAATTATAGATACAATTATAGGGAACTTACATTTTTACCTCCAGCACACTTGATGATTGGACTAGATTTGTAAGATTTTCCCAATATGTAATATACCCTTCCAAAATGAATGAAGCACAATTCCTCATACACAACTCACATACACACACATATGGATACTATCTCTTATCTATATAAGTTTCTCAATTGAATATATAGATTGGAATATTGAATTATGAAATTTATTATTGCACTGTAATATTTGATAGTAAGAATGAAAAAAAGAGAATAGGAAACACCTGACTGTAATGGAGATGTAGTGTAGTGAATAGGCACTTATTGTATGCCTATTTTATACTGTGCTTTATACTATGTACTATTACCTTACAAAAGCAGTGAAGAAACATTGTTGTTCTTGTTTTCCAGGTGAGAAAACAGAGACTCATAGAAGTGAAACAATTTGTTTAAGAGCACATACACTATTGTTAATTAAGTGGTAAAACTAGGTTGTGAGTTTATATCTGTTGATTGTGAAGTATAATGCTGCAATAGCCCCTCTGTATTCCCTTTCTTTGTTGTTCTTCTTTATTGGTTTAGTTTCAACTTTAAAGTGCAACTCATTTGGAAATCTCCAATTTTATCAAATATATGCCATAATAAGTAAAGTCTATATTTGAATCTTTTTAAACAGTGATAATGATGATACTAGTAGTAATAATATTAAATAATAACAAAATCATTTAGTGAAATATACTAGAAGCCAGACAGCACACCAAACACTTTACATGGATTCTTTTTTTTTTTTGCAGAACAGAAAAGATGTGTATTTGCTGGCTACTATTTTCAAAAGCAATACATTTACTACTAGATGATCATAATTGCACTTCTGAAAAACTATATTTCACCATCACATATTTTTGTTATTTTTAAGAGCCTCTTTGCTAAACATGGCCCCTGGCCTTGAGGTCCTCCCTAGCTAGCTCCATTTGATTACAATTGTTCGTCTTCATTAGGAACTTCACCTATAATTGAGTTATATTCAAGAGAAAACTTGGAGGGTCTTTTAACACAACACACAGTTGCTTTCATGCTTCAAGTCAGAGACTCTATCCTCTTGATTTTGCTCATTTCTAAGTTGTTTCTTGGATTTGGCTACTTAAGTATATTGTTAGACTTGGATCTCTCCTGAATGAAAACCCAGTATCCAAGGTATTATTTGATTAATATCTTAAGGCTTTCATGGTCTCCGTTTACCTACCTTGATTTTATTTATTTATTTATTTTTTTACTGTTGGTTGTTCAAAACATTACATAGTTCTTGACATATCATATTTCACATTTTGAATCAAGTGGGTTATGAAATCCCATTTTTACCCTGTATACAGATTGCAGAGTCACATCAGTTACACTTCCATTGATTTACATATTGCCATACTAGTGTCTGTTGTGTTCTGCTGCCTTTCCTATCCTCTACTATCCCCCCTCCCCTCCCCTCCCCTCCCCTCCCCTCTTCTCTCTCTACCCCCTCCACTGTAATTCATTTCTCCCCCTTGTATTATTTTTCCCTTTCCCCTCACTTCCTCTTGTATGTAATTTTGTATAACCATGAGGGTCTCCTTCCATTTCCATGCAATTTCCCTTCCCTCTCGTTTTCCCTCCCACCTCTCATGCCTGTTTAATGTTAATCTTCTTCTCATGCTCTTCGTCCCTACTCTGTTCTTAGTTACTCTCCTTATATCAAAGAAGACATTTGGCATTTGTTTTTTAGGGATTGGCTGGCTTCACTTAGCATAATCTGCTCTAATGCCATCCATTTCCCTGCAAATTCTATGATTTTGTCATTTTTTATTGCTGCTTAGTACTCCATTTTGTATAGATGCCACCTTTTTTTTATCCATTCATCTATTGAAAGGCATCTAGGTTGGTTCCACAGTCTAGCTATTGTGAATTGTGTCGCTATGATCATTGATGTGGCAGTATCCCTATAGTACGCTCTTTTAAGATCCTCAGGGAATAGTCCAAGGAGGGCGATAGCTGGGTCAAATGGTGGATCCATTCCCAGCTTTCCCAGGTATCTCCATACTGCTTTCCAAATTGGCCTTACCAATTTGCAGTCCCACCAGCAGTGTATAAGAGTACCCTTTTCCCCACATCCTCTCCAGCACTTATTGTTGTTTGACTTCATAATGGCTGCCAATCTTACTGGAGTGAGATGGTATCTTAGGGTGGTTTTGATTTGCATTTCTCTGACTGCTAGAGATGGTGAGCATTTTTTCATGTGCTTGTTGATTGATTGTATATCCTCCTCTGAGAATTGTCTGTTCAGGTCCTTGGCACATCTGTTGATTGGGTTATTTGTTATCTTATTGTCTAATTTTTTGAGTTCTTTGTATACTCTGGATATTAGGGCTCTATCTGAAGTGTGAGGAGTAAAGATTTGTTCCCAGGACATAGGCTCCCGATTTACCTCTCTTATTGTTTCTTTTGCTGAGAAAAAACTTTTTAGTTTGAGTAAGTCCCATTTGTTGATTCTAGTTATTAACTCTTGTGCTATGGGTGTCCTATTGAGGAATTTGGGGCCCGACCCCACAGTATGTAGATCATAGCCAACTTTTTCTTCTATCAGACGCTGTGTCTCTGATTTGATATCAAGCTCCTTGATCCATTTTGAGTTAACATTTGTGCATGGTGAGAGAAAGGGATTCAGTTTCATTTTGTTGCATATGGATTTCCAGTTTTCCCAACACCATTTGTTGAAGATGCTATCCTTCCTCCATTGCATGCTTTTAGCCCCTTTATCAAATATAAGATAGTTGTAGTTTTGTGGATTGGTTTCTGTGTCCTCTATTCTGTACCATTGGTCCACCCGCCTGTTTTGGTACCAGTACCAGGCTGTTTTTGTTACTATTGCTCTGATGTATATTTTGAAGTCTGGTATTGCTATACCGCCTGTCAATTAAGTCTAGGTTATTAATTGTGTTATTGAGTTCTATAGTTTCCTTATTCAACTTTTGTTTGGAAGATCTGTCCAGTGGTGAGAGAGGTGTGTTGAAGTCTCCCATGATTATTGTATGGCGGTCTTTTAGACTCTTGAACTTGAGAAGAGTTTGCTTGATGAACATAGCTGCACCATTGTTTGGGGCATATATATTTATGATTGTTATGTCTTGTTGGTGTATGGTTCCCTTGAGCAGTATGTAGTGTCCCTCTTTATCCCTTTTGATTAACGTTGGCTTGAAATCTATTTTATTTGATATGAGTATGGACACTCCTGCTTGTTTCCAAAGTCCATATGAGTGATATGATTTTTCCCAACCTTTCACCTTCAGTCTATGTATGTCTTTTCCTCAAATGCATCTCCTGTAGGCAGCTTATTGTTGGGTCTTGTTTTGTGATCCATTCTACTAGCCTGTGTCTCTTAATTGGTGAGTTTAAGCCATTAACATTTAGGGTTATTATTGAGATATGGTTTGTTCTTCCAGCCATATTTGTTTATTTATGTTACTAAACATGGTTTGTTTTCCTCTTTGATTATTTTCCCCCCTTTACTGTCCTGCCTCCCACTATTGGTTTTCATTGTTGTTTTCCATTTCCTCTTCCTGAAATGTTTTGCCAAGTATGTTTTGAAGAGATGGTTTTCTAGCTGCAAATTCTTTTAACTTTTGTTTATCGTGGAAGGTTTTAATTTCATCTTCCATCCTAAAGCTTAATTTCGCTGGATACACAATTCTTGGTTGGAACCCATTTTCTTTCAGAGTTTGAAATATGTTATTCCAGGGTCTTCTAGCTTTCAGAGTCTGTGTTGAAAGATCTGCTGTTATCCTGATTGGTTTACCCCTAAATGTAATCTGCTTCCTTTCTCTTGTAGCTTTTAAAATTCTCTCCTTATTCTGTATGCTGGGCATCTTCATTATAATGTGTCTAGATGTGGATCTCTTATGATTTTGCACATTCGGCGTCCTGTAGGCTTCTAGGATTTGCGATTCTGTCTCATTCTTCAAGTCTGGGAAGTTTTCTCATATTATTTCATTGAATAGATTGCTCATTCCTTTGGTTTGGACCTCTATACCTTCCTGTATCCCAATGACTCTTAAGTTTGGTCTCTTTATGTTGTCCCATATTTCTTGAATGTTCTGCTCATGGTTCCTTAACAGTCTTGCTGAGCTGTCTATGTTCTTTTCAAGTTGAAATACTTTGTCTTCATTGTCTGATGTTCTATCTTCTAAGTGTTCTACTCTGCTGGTAGTATTCTCAATTGAGTTTTTAAGTTGGTTTATTGCTTCCTGCATTTGTAGGATTTTTGTTTGTTTTTTATTACCTCTATCTCCCTGTATAGTTGATCTTTTGCTTCCTGGATTTGTTTATGTAATTCATTTTCGAAGTGATCTTTCATTGACTGATTTTGCCGTCTCATGTCTTCCTTGAGACTCCAGAGCATCTGAAGCATGTATATCCTGAATTCTGTATCTGACTTTCCATCTGCTGCAGATATTACCTCTTCTAAAGTTGAGTTGACCTGCATTGCTTGTGGTCCTTTCTTTCCTTGTCGTTTCATACTGCTCGTGTTTCTTTCTGCTTGGTGAAACTGTTGTGTTTTTGAAATTTTCCCCCTACATATTCATATTACTCTTGTATAGTTGAAAAGTCTCCCTTGCAGGGCGGGCAGCGGCTGTGCTCCTCCTCCAGTTGGTGTGACGTGTCTACCACGCCCGCGGACCCCTGGGGTGTTCTGGCGGTCGGTCGCAGGTCTGCCTACCTTGCAGGAGCGGGCAGCGGCTCTGCTCTGCCCTTACACCAATTGGGGTGACGTGTCTACAACGCTGGGGGGTCGCTGGGCCTGTTCCGGGCGCGGGAGGCGGCTCTGCTCTGCCCCTACTACAATTGGTGTGACGTGTCTACCACTCTGGCGGGTCGCTGGGCCTGTTCCGGGCATGGGCGGCGGCTCTGCTCTACCCCTACTCCAATTGGTGTGACATAACTACCACGCCGGCGGGCCACTGTGTCTGTTCAGGGTGCAGGCAGCGGCTCTGCTCTGCCCCTACTCCAATTGGGGTGACGTGACTACCACGCCGGCGGGCCTCTGGGCCTGTCCCGGGCGCGGGCGGCGGCTCTCCTCTGCCCCTCCTCCAATTGGTGTGACGTGTCTACCACGCTGGCAGGCTGCTGGGCCTGTCCCGCCGGTCGGTCGCAGGTCTGCCTACCTTGCGGGCTCAGGTGGTGGCTCTGCTCGGCCCCTACTGCAGTTGGGGTGAAGTGATACCATGCCGGTGGTTTGCTAGGCCTGTTCCGGGCGCGGGTGGTGGCCCTGCTCTGCCCCTACTCCAATTGGTGTGTCGTGTCTACCACGCCAGCAGGCCACTGGGCCTGTCCTGCTGGTCGGTCGCAGGTCTGCCTACCTTGTGGGCTCAGGCGGCGGCTCTGCTCGGCCCCTACTGCAGTTGGGGTGAAGTGATACCACACCGGCGGGTTGCTAGGCCTGTTCCGGGCACTGGTGGTGGCCCTGCTCTGCCCCTACTCCAATTGGTGTGATGTGTCTACCACGCCAGCAGGGCGCTGGGCCTGTCCCGCTGGTCGGTCGCAGGTCTGCCTACCTTGCGGGCTCGGGCGGCAGCTCTGCTCAGCCCCCACCTCAGTTGGGGTGAAGTGATACCACGCTGGTGGGTCGCTGGGGCTGTTCCGGACGCGGGCTGCAGCTCTGCTCTGCCCCTCTGGCCCCCAGAGCACTCAGCAGGATCTGGACCGAGAAGCAGTCTCCGCGGGTTCCTCAGCCCTGGGTCAGAGCAGCTCCGGGAGCCAGAACTCGGCCGCTCTGGGCTCCGTGCATGCTCTGATAGGAGCAGGCTCCAAGAAGCAGCCTCCGCAGGCTCCTTAGCCCTGGGCCAGAGCAGTTCCGGAAGCCAGAATTCGGCCGCCCCGGGCTCTGTGTATGTTCTGATAGGAGCAGGCCCCAAGAAGCCTGGATTCTTTAATTGTTCTTTAAAACAAACATTGTGATGTACGTGTAGTTATTATCCTTATTGTAGAAAAAAGCTCAGAAATGTTAACTGAGTTTTCTATATTCACACAGCTGCTGAATATCAAAGCCAGAACAAAAACTCAGATTTGCTACAAAGCTAAACTTTTTTGCTACTATCTCTTCATGCTCTTATGAATTATTTTTGAGTTAACTTCATAACAGGAAAAATCTGTGCTTTAAGTATTTCTATGCAACATTGGCTTCTGTAATGGCTTTTAACCTGTGTGCTGCTGGATGAGAAATGATGCCTCAGCCTAAAAATTGGCCCCTTGTTGAAATAAATAAAGAAGCACTATGAGTCTAGTGGGTAGTAATTTTTATTTCTTTTTTTTTATATTTTTTTATTGGTTGTTCAAAACATTACAAAGCTCATGATATATCATCTTTCATACATTTGACTCAATTGGGTTATGAACTTCCATTTTTACCCCAAATACAAATTGCAGAATCACATCGGTTACACACTCACATTTTTACATAATTGCATATTAGTGTCTGTTGTATTCTACTACCTTTCCTATCCCCTACTATCCCCTCTCCCCTCCCCACCCATCATCCCTCTCTACCTCATCTGCTGTCGTTCAATTCTCTCCCTTTTTTCCCCCCTTTCCCCTCACATCCTCTTCTATGTAATTTTGTGTAACATTGAGGGTTTCCTACCATTTCCATATGCTTTACCTTCTCTCTCACTTTCTCTCCCCCCACTCATCTTTGTTTAATGTTAATCTTTTCCTCATGCTCTTCCTCCCTGTTCTGTTCTTAGTTGCTCTCTTTATATCAAAGAAGACATTTGGCATTTGTTTTTTAAGGATTGGCTAGCTTCGCTTAGCATAATCTGCTCTAATGCCATCCATTTCCCTGAAATTCTATGATTTTGTCATTTTTTATTGCTGCTTAGTACTCCATTTTGTATAGATGCCACATTTTTTTTTTATCCATTCATCTATTGAAAGGCATCTAGGTTGGTTCCACAGTCTAGCTATTGTGAATTGTGCCGCTATGATCATTGATGTGGCAGTATCCCTATAGTACGCTCTTTTAAGATCCTCAGGGAATAGTCCGAGGAGGGTGATAGCTGGGTCAAATGGTGGATCCATTCCCAGCTTTCCCAGGTATCTCCATACTGCTTTCCAAATTGGCCTTACCAATTTGCAGTCCCACCAGCAGTGTACAAGAGTACCCTTTTCCCCACATCCTCTCCAGCACTTATTGTTGTTTGACTTCATAATGGCTGCCAATCTTACTGGAGTGAGATGGTATCTTAGGGTGGTTTTGATTTGCATTTCTCTGACTGCTAGAGATGCTGAGCATTTTTTCATGTGCTTGTTGATTGATTGTATGTCCTCCTCTGTGAAGTGTCTGTTCAGGTCCTTGGCCCATTTGCTGATTGGGTTATTTGTTATCTTATTGTTTAATTTTTGAGTTCTTTGTATATTCTGTATATTAGGGCTCTATCTGAAGTGTGAGTGGTAAAAATTTGTTCCCAGGATGTAGGCTCTCTATTCACCTCTCTTATTGTTTCTCTTTAATTATGCCTCACTCTTACTCAGATTTTAGCACTAACCCCAATGCTTACAATTCTGTGTCACTTAAGGCCTATTTGCTGATTGCATGAACTCCAGAATAGTATTTCCAGGAACAAAATTGAGAGGGGAGGGTGGTCATGATGATTTAAAAAATAAATTTTGTTGAAAAAAGTCGACAAAATTAATTAGGAGGTCTGAAGAGGACACAAGTAGTAAGAGGAATTTGTCACAAGTTTATTAAAACTGCTGCAGAAAAGGGGAAAGGCTCTCATTATGGGTTTTAAAACTTCTTGGTGTTATGTATAAACCAAGTTTAAAGATTTCCATTCCACATGACAATTCAAACTGCTTTTTCTTCATGTAGGTGCAGCAGTGCCTCTACTTAGAAAATGAAAAACCTCCAAAAGTTGGGCTGCTCTCTGCACTTTGAGCAATGGAGTAGATAGAAAATCCAACAATTTGGAATGTAAGACCTTTATTCTAAGGAGAGCAAAGATACAGAGGAAGCCAGTGGGAAAACATTCCAGTCACCCATAAAGCCACAGCAAATCTAAGGCTTTGGTAATGGTTTTCATAAGATTCGTTCACTAGTTAATAAGTCCCAAAAATGAGGGTAATTTGTGTTATATCAGCTATTACTTGTGTAAGATTTTCCTGTTCAAGGACTTATGCCATGAAACATAAGTCATAGGCAACATTAAAGGTTGTAAGCCCAGTTAACAAAACAAGCTTGGTAAGGGGACTGTGAAAAACAGGCAAAGGCAAATAAGCTACAGCTTGAGTTAGGCCGGAGCCAGGCTGCCTGCATGCTGTTCCCTTCTACAGATGGGGCATCACTTGGCAAAGCTGACATAGATTTGGAATTTAAAGTTATGTGGTGATTTCAGTATTTCATTTTCCTGTGAATCAAATAAGGATGATTCAAAAGCAAACCAGATGGCCATGCAACTACTGTGGAATATCAGCTACAGGCCAACCTTTTAGTTTTCTTCAGAACATTTACCTCTTGTAACAATCTTGATTTCCAAAGTGTCTTAAATATAGCAAAACACACTTCATTGAGGGAGAGTCTATAATATGCCTCTTTTTTTTTTCTCACAACTGCCATTAGGATTCTTAAGATGATCTAATGCCTCTGAGAACTCAGAAAGCTAGTCTGAAATTTCAGAGGCAAAGCACTTTTTTAATATTTATTTTTTAGTTGTAGTTGGACACAATACCTTTATTTATTTATTTTTATGTGGTGTGGAGGATCAAACCTAGGGCCTCCCGCGTGCTAGGCGAGTGTTCCACTGCTGAGCCACACAGTCTGCAATTTCAGAGGTTGGAGAATGTGAAGCAGATTGATAATCAGAGTGGGTTTGAGGGGTGGGGTTTTGGAGGTAGACTTTCATTGTCTTATTTTTTATTTGATTTTTGTTTTAAATATTGAAGAAAGAAGCATGATGAAGAGAGTTCCAGAGCTAGGAGAAGAAACCCTAGAAAGCTTAGTGCTAAAAGATGGTTTTGGAAGAAGTTCAAAGGCCAGAAATGTAGTAGCCTCAGAGAAACTTGTGAAGAATGTGGTTTTTTTAAATGTAATTTTCCCCTTCTCTTAGAGACCCTTGTGTTTCTTTACTGAGACCTTAAGTGCAAAATCCCACTTGATATTTTTTCTATTACCCTTCCATATTTTGATCCTTTAATTTTAAATACTTTCATGTTACACAAGAGTGATAACAATCATAGAGAAAATTCTTATATACACTTCACACAGCTTCCCTTCTTATTTACTTGTATAATCGTGATAAATTTATCAAAACTAAGGAGTTTATATTAGTACATTATTACTAAGTAAACTACAGACTCTATTTATAATTAGTCTTCTGACCAACACCCTTTTTCTGTTCAGGATATATTCAAGGATTTCATATTTTATTTAGTCATCATTTCTCCTTAGTTTCCTCAAATCTGTGGCATGTTTGGGGGTCTTCCCTTATTTTTCATGACTGACAATTTTGAAGAGGACTGAGCAGAGTATTTTGTAAAATGTCATTGGTTTTGGCTGATGATTTTTCATTATTACACTGGAGTTAGGGGTTTGGGGAAAGAATATTTACAGATGTAATGTGCCCCTTTTCATTCATATATATATATTTATATTTTTTTTTAAAGAGAGAGAGAAGAGAGAGAGAATTTTTTTTAATATTTATTTTTCAGTTTTTGGTGGACACAACATCTTTATTTTTTATTTTTATATGTTGCTGAGGATCGAACCCAGTGCCCTGCGCAGGCCAGGCGAGCGCGTTACCGCTTGAACCACATCCCCAGCCCTCATTTATCTTATAAGGGAATATATGGTAACAAATTATCATTTATGATGTCAATCCTGATTAGGTCTCCATATTTTAAAATATGTAGCTATAAAACAAGTTGATTAAGTGGCTAACTGATCAACATAAAATTCAATAGGTTGAGTATCCTTTATCTGAAGTACTTGGGACCACAAATAATTCATATTTCAGAGTTTTTCAAACTTTCAAATATATATTTGCACTGACTTAACTGGTTGAGCATCCCAAATCTGAAAATCTGAAATCCAAAATGCTCTAAAACCTAAAAATTTTTGAGTGTCATGTTTTTTTTTTTTTTTCTCAAAAAGTTTTGGACTTTGGAACATTTTGGATTTTAGGTGTTCAGATTTGGGATGCTCAACTTGTACTGTTTTAACACCTGACACTCAACCAATGTTCATTCATTCATTCAGCAGTAATTATTTTTAGTAAGCCAATATAACCAATGTGTCAAAGAAATTTATATATATATATATATATATATATATATATATATATATATATTTACTGAATATATATATATATAAATATTTATTAAAGTAAATAAATATTTATTAAATGGTTATTATGTGTAATGATTGGGCAAGTGAAGAATTTGCCTTGGATGAAAAATTTAAGTGAAGCAGTAAACAAGTGTTTGTCAAAATAATAGTAGTTTATTATTTTAATATCAGTGTTATGGACTTATAAGTTTCATCACTCTTGAAAAAGTTGATTTTTGTCATAACTTTGCCTCTTAGCAATGGTATGAACTCAGGCTAGTCTTTCTTCCCAATATTTATTTTTTATTTGTAGTTGGGCACAATATCTTTATTTTATTTATTTTGTTGTGGTGCTGAGGATCGAACCCAGGACCTTGCACATGCTAGGCGAACACTCTACAGCTGAGCCACAACCCCAACCCTTTCCTCCTTTTCTTTTCTTTCTTTCTTTCCTTTTTTGGTACTGGGATTTAACTCAGGGACAGTCCACCACTGAGCCACATCCCCAGCCCTATTTTGCATTTTATTTAGACACAGGGTCTTACTGAGTTGCTTAGTGCCTCATCATTGCTGAGGCTGGCTTTGAACTCAAGATCCTCTTGCCTCAGCCTCCTGAGCCCCTGGGATTACAGGAGTGTGCCATGGTGCCCAGCTGTCATTTATTCTTTAAGTCACAGTTTCCACAAATCCAAAATGTAAATGTTGATACTACCTACCTTATTAGGTTTATGTCAAAATCAAATTAGTTGCTACATATAATATGATAAATGAAGGACCTTGCTCTTAAATATTATTCAATAATTGGCAGTTCCTATTTTTATCTAAACTCCCCAAAACAATTCATTTGAACCTGTTTTCTATTGGTTATAAGAGTCTATCTTGTCTCCTTCTCTGTGGAATCGATCAGATAAATCACCTTATTAAGAACATCCATGCAACAATTATCACTTCCCAAAACACAACAATAAACAGTTATAATCAATGCCTCTTTCATTATTACTATGGTTGTTACTGTTATCATTATTGCTTAGAAGGGTGAAATGTTTATGAACTACAGGTACATGCTGAGCCTTACCTTAGGAATTGTCAAGAACGTGAGGTGGCTGAGATTTTAATCTATTTTCAAGCTGTTACAGTTTCAGGGGCTGTTAAAAGATAGATTTCTGGGTCAAATACAAAGGATTTTGTTACTTATAGCAATACCAGCAGTCAGAGTATCAGCATGTCTTTGTACCAGTTTCCTGAATCCCAGTTCCCACAGGGCAACACATGATATGTGCACATGCATGGGGTTGGTTACAGAAGAGGAATCCTGATCTTAGGGAACCTGAATATTTTATAATCAGCAGTATGTCTTATCTTTATTCTAGAAGGAAATGCTATCTACACTTTTAAGGCTGCTAACTATGCAAACATCCTTGGAAAATAATATAGAACAAAGAAACTCAATACCTTTGTTCACTGGATTTGCAGAAACACAATATGGAGAATTGTGTCAGAACAGAAAACTGCACAAAGCTGTCTGATATTATCTGCTCCACCAAGAAGGGTGGCAATCATGGAACAATACCCAAAAGCAGGCATTTGCTGATCTAGTATTATCTTCTCCAATTTACCATTTAATAAAAGCTTTCTGGTCCTAAGTAGATATGAGATTCTTAAAATGGTGCTTTGACATCTTATTCTGTAATGTGTTCCAGTAGAGGAACACCTGTCCTCTTGGCACTGATGTGAATCTTACCTTTATGCTGAGACTGAGTTTCTGTTCCTATTCTCTTGTTGTCTAGTTCCATGTACTACTGCTCTGGCTTCCTTACTTGGCTTCTTCAATTGGTCTGCTTTTTCGGGCTTGAGCCAATGTCTTGAATTTGACCTTGAATTTGTTCTCTAAATTAGTGAATGAGTTCCTTTTTAAACGCTTGTGGGTTTTTTGGGTACAGGTATTCTTTTTTTAGAGAAATTCAAATCATGTATGTAAACAGCCAACTATTTTGCCACTGTGTAGGCTGACACTACAGATCTATAACAGTCTTTTCTTTAATTGAACCATCACTTTGAATATAAAAAACACATGCTATTGCCATTGATCTGGTTGTAGACGTATATTATGAAATACAGTGATCACCAGCAAAAGTGCTAGACCTGTCATTTACAAAAGCCATTCTATTTTTCTTACCTCTTTTCATTCTCAGCCAAGTAACAAATTTTTATTTTGGCCTAAACTTAATAGCTCTTGGTCTTGGCCCAGAGGCTAAATTCCATTGAAAGTTAGAAATAAATCCATTTATGTGCTTCTGAATTACACAAAAGGCAAAAGAATAACATGTTTTGAGTGGATTTTCCCCAGTGGTCATATCTTTGTAGACCCACTATCTGTCTGAAGCATGTAAACAGTGACAGTGAGCCTGAATCAGTGATGGTCAGGATAAAAAAAGGGCAAATATATGTGGTCCCTTTCTCAGAAATGAAAGTAAATATAGTGAAAGTGACTTTTTTTCCTATTTCATTGAAAGAGGGCAAAGAGTAAAGTGACTTTGTAGCAGTGGACACAGACATTTTCAGTCTATTGCTAACAGTATAATGAAACAGCCACTAGAGAACCTTGGTCATAGTTGTTACTCATAGAATCATAAAAAATGGAAGATATCCTAGCTCTTATTAGGCACAACCTGCTTTTTTTAATGGAAGATGAAGGTCAGAGAACTTGCAGAGTTCTCCCAAATAAATCCTGCCTAAACCAGTATTTATATTTGTTTCTTAATGCTATAATGCTAATTGACTTATAGTAGGTACTCAATAAATAATTATTAAAGGATAAATGAGTGATTGAAATATCCTATCATTCATTACACATTCTATGTAAATGGTTTTATTGTAATTAAGCTCTATGTTAATGTGTAATATCTCCTGAAAAGTGTACAAATAATTAATGTATACATAAATGGGTGATTTTTAACAAAATGAAAATGCCCACAAAACCATACTGAGATAAAAATAGTTCATTACTCGTTTCTCAGTGGTTCCCAGTTACTAACTTTTCTCCCAAAATCATTATTATGAATTCTATACCAATTGATTCATTTTGTCTATTTTAAAAAATTCATATAAATTAATCACACCAAGTTCCCTTTTCTATGTGGCTTTTTAGCTGAATATTAGGTACATATATAGGGGATTTCTAACAATATTTTTGGGTGGAACTATACTTTATTCTCATTGCTGTATAATATTCTACTGTATGACTATGCCATGACTTATTCATTCTATTGGTGGATATTTAGATTGTTTCCATGTTTTGGCCTTCATGAATATTGCTGTTATAAACATAATTTCTCATGTTTTCCCCGCACACATACATTTCTTTTTTGCATACATTGGTACATATAATAAGGAGTTCACTTGCTAGTGTGATAAATGTTGTTGATGCTCTGCCTCATGTACCCTAGGCTTATTTCTGAGTTCACTTACTGCTTATTAATGCTTACAGCTTCCCATATCAAAATCTAGGTTTCTCATCTATTCTTTTATTGGAATGACTACTCTATTATATATAATGTAATTACTAATATATTTGATGTAAATTATAATCTTCCCGTTTGTTTTATATTTGTCCAATATCTTTAGGATATACTTTCCTTCTATTTTTGCCTTCCTGGAATCAGCAAAATATATTTTTTATTCCATTTTACCCTCTAATTTTGTGTTATCTGTACACATTTCTACTATATTTGACCACTTCTCAGGTAATCACAGGAACTTAAAATAATTTTAATAATACAATAATTTTAATTACCTCTCCCACATTTTCATTATTGCCATTTAAAAATTCTACCCAAACTTACAAATTTACAATTAATTGCCATCATTCTTTAATATAGCCAATATTTACTTTTATTTATCCATATATTTAACCCTTCAATTGCTTTTTATTCTTTATTGAATATTTCTGTGCTCACCTGGGATCATTTCCTTATGCCTAATGAATTCTCTTTGGATTTTTTTTAGTATGAATCTACTGGTAATAAAATCTGTTTTATTTGTTCAGAAATGTTCTTTTAATGTTCTCTTCAAGTTTGAAGGCTTTTCTTTTCTGGCTATAGAATTCAGGTTGGTCATTATTTTAACTCAGGACATTAAAGATATTATGCTTTTGTTTTCTTGATTCTGGCAGTTTGTTGATAATTTGGCTATCAGACTTATTGTTCATTTGAAACTTAGATACTTTGTTTTCTTTTTTTCTGGTTTTAAAATTTTCTTTTCCTTTGATTTTCCAAGGTTTTACTAAAGTATGCCTGGAAGTGAATTTATTTGTATTTTTCCACTTAGTGTTTCTATCACTTCTTGACTATTCAGCTTGATGACTTCGATCAATTGTAGAAGACTTGGTCATTATCTATTCAGATATGGCTTCTGTCCCATTCTTGTTGTACACTATCTCTGAGGCAAGAATCAAATTTATGTTAGGTTTTTGTATCATATTCTATATGTTCTTGTAAATTTCTATATGTTCTATTCTTTGTTATCACTATGATTTAGCCAGGATAGTTTTTTTTTTTTTTTTACTAACTTATCTCCTGGTGTAATAATTCTCTGTTCATCTGCTTCCAATCTTCTCTTGAATCTACTTGTGATTGAATACTGGACATTTCATGTGAGAAACTAGAGATTTTGTATAATGTGTTATTCTTCCACAGAGGAAAACTTAATGTTCTCTTAATGTTCTGACAAGTAGCTGACCACCTTTATCCATTCAGGAGCTGAGCTCTATTTCAAACTTTATAAAGCTTTATCTACTTCCACTTTGTCTTCATTCCTAGGATCTTTAGCTCATGGGATTCCACTGAAGCCCAGTGAGTTTCCTAGAGCTCCTGTTCCTTTGAGACCTTTGAATTCCAAATTTGTCTACCAAGATACATTAAGTAAATTATAACTTCATGGAGCTTTTCAGTTGATTTTGGACCAGCTTAGTTTCCATCTCTGTGCCACTCTAGAATAAAATCAACAAATACCTTAAGGCACACAGAATATTTGGCTCACTTCAGTAGATTGCCTGTTTCTCTGAAATGTTGGTCTTCTCAGTTCTTGTCTGTGTTGGAAGCTCTTTGAAATCTTCAGACAGTTTTTCTTTTGTATTTTATCTAGCTTTCTATTTGTTTTATGGATCCTTAGCTTACTCCACTCTACTCTGTCAAATTAAGGAACATAAGTCATATCTTATTCTTCAGTAACATAATTTAAGTACTTAAAATATGCAAAATTCCTTTTGTTTGAGAAGTAGTTCAGAGAGTAGTTGAAGGTGAACTGGCTTTTTGATGGAGTTTTATCAAATATATCTTATGCCAAACATAGATGTGCCTTTCTACTTAATCCATCTTAACGTATCCTAAATTTTGCAATTAGGTAATTAAAATTTACACAGAATACTCTCCCGTCCCTCTAACTCCTTCATTATCTTACTTTAATTATGACAGAAAATCCCTGATTAATTAGTCTCAGGAATAATGTTACATTATACACTTATTTGACACGTGTACAACAATTATTCTTTCTGAATACTGGATTTGGGAATTTTTAATCATCATTTTACTTAAGATTTTAAATGAAAACATCTCAGTATATTTGTATATATGAAAATGTTTGGATTAAAATATGTAAGCAAGTTGGTAGTTTCCATAATTCCAAATTGTAAACTAAAACAGTGCTTTTATTTTTTTTCTTAAATTCAGGGAAAATTTGTATAGGGAAAAATTGGCCTTCAAATTTAGTAAGTAATCTTTGGGCTATAAGTAATTAAAACTTAACAAAAACTAATTTAGGCTAAAGGGACTTTATTGGCTCATGTCTTAGTTAAAGCTGCTGTAACTAATTACCATATGACTTAAACAACAAACATTTATTTCTCATCATTCTGGAAGCTGGAAGTCCAATATTAAGGGGCCAGCAGATTCACTATATGGTAAAGTCCTGCTTCCTGGTTTATAATGATATTTTTGTGTCCTCAAATGGTAGAAGGGGCAAAAGAGTTATCTGGTGCCTCTTTTGTAAGGGCACTAATCTCATTCATGAGAGCTCCACTTTCATGGCCTCATCACCTACCATAGGCCCACACCATTAACTACTATCATATTGGTAATTAGTATCTCAGAATTTTGGAAGAATACAAAATTTAGCCTGTAAGAGCTCACGTAACTTCATACAACTGTGAAATTCAAGAGTGGATTCTGGCTTGACAACTATCTTGATCAGGGGACACATAAGAAGTTGTTGAGACTTGGCCTTCTTCAAATTTCCAATAAGTTTCTCTTTTTTATGCAGGCCTCAATTTTTAGTTAGTGTCTTTCTCTACAGTAATAAAGGTGGCTTCAAACTATTTCATCAGGTTTGGTAATCCAAACAGAAGAGAAACCCTTTTTATTCTATTGTTTCTATGTCATATATTATGAAAAAACTCTGCCATAGTATGAGTCATTTGTTCAACAATAGACAAATCATCTACTAGGGTAGGGTATTATGGTTGAGCTTTGCTCTCATGGCCATCTTTGTTGTAACAGAGGCAGATTACTGTGATTGATAGCTTCAGCATGACTACATAAGGAAAGAGAGCCCTTTATTATGCTTTTGTTGCTTAAAATTGCCTGAAGAATGTTTCTTGAATGACCTAAAATTATCTATGGGTCATATGTCATCATGATAAACATGCAAGAAATATTCAGAAAGCAATCCAGTGCATTATTTTTTTCCTATGCTTACTTAAATGGATGAATATTGGTTCTTCTTTGTATGCAAGTTTGGGGTTCAGTTCCTCCCCATTACCTGACTCTATATTAAATATAGTTTAGAACTAAAGAAATAATAGTGACAGGAGCCTTCCTCTTAGCTCATCCATACACAATTTGTATCAATACGTTCCTTTGGAGTAATTGCCTACCCTTTGCTTTTACCATCCTTTCCTTTTAACTCTTCATTTCAATTCTGTGCTTCCACTTAACTCTATGTACACTCTCCAGATTATGAATGTTTGGCAATTGGCTACTCTTTAAATGGGTAGTGTGTAACAACTCTTGGTACCTTTGGGTGTAGGACCTCCTGTGGATACTAAAATATGTGAGTGCTCAAGTTTCTTATATAAAATGGTATATTACTTGCATATAACCAATGCACATCCTCCTGTATATTTTAAATCATCTCTAGATTACTTTCAAAACCAATACAATGTAAATGCTATTAAAACAGTTGTTATATTGTTTAAGGAACAATGACAAAACATATCTGCATGTGTTCAGTACAGATATAATCTTTTCCCTAAAATTTATACTTCATTCTTTGTTGAATCTGTGGATACAGAATTCAAAGATATGGAGGGAGGGCCAAATGTACTTGCTTCTATTCTGAATATTTTCCATGAAATTCCTTGTTCCTGATGATGTTATAATTATACTTTGTCAACTGTGGGTGGAAGGAAGGGATTAGGCCCCAGAGGACTGATAAGATATATACATTCTGCAGGTGGGGGAGATATCAGGGGATTAATTCAGAGTAGATAACTAACATTGATTGTCTACAATCTAAAATATTTCATTTGCAAACATTTTAAACTGTAGTATGATCTTGATAAGAAGGAATCACATTGTCCTTTTCGAATTAAGGCTCAGAGAGGTGAAGTAACTGGCCCAAAGTCATGTAATTATTCATTATACTTTCATATATTAAACATTCAGGTAATTTTGACTACAAAGCCTGAGTTCTTTTTAAGGAAGCAAGTCATGAGACAAAGTTTATCTATGGAGGCAAGAAAATATGGTGACGGTGATGCACATCCCTCGTATGTTTTAGAGAAAATAAATGCTCTGAGGAACTGATAACCATAGTTTTCATAAAAAAATCAGAATCAGTATTGCAATCTCTAAAATTAAATCTGTATTTGCAACACTTACTCTAGATAGCACATTTGTCAGGAACCAAGGGAACAGCCAAATAAGTCCACTGGGGAGAACAAGTTTTAATGTCAGAACTCTCAAATTTAAATGGCAAATTTATAGACCCAGGGTAAGTCAAGACAATGTTCAAAGATAGATGGAAATAGGACAAATGCATAGAGATATAGAATGAGTATGGGAAAGAAGGGAGGATTTTTAAATATCAATCTCCATGTAAGTGGGGATTTGTGGCTTGCCATTGAGTCACAGTATTTATAGGGGTTTAAAGGGCCAAAATACACAAAAGCTAAAAAAAAAGGAGTTCCCTGTCTATTTAACAAGGGAAAGGTCCAAAAAAAAAAAAAAAAAAAGAAGAAGAAGGAACAGGTGAATGTCCTGGAAAGCAGTGATTAAGGCTGTGTGGCACTAAGACTAGCAGAGCACTAATTAAAAGCTGCCAAGTATTCTATCCCCCAGGTCAAACCCTTTGAATAGGAGATGGGAAAGCAGCTCAGCCAAGGCTTTGAACTGGCTCCGAATTCAAGACAAAAGAGTGACAAATAAGTCTAGTTCCCAAAATAGCACTTGCTGCCACTAGTTTTCCAGCTTGCCCAGTGTAAAAGGGATTGTTAATTCCTCCATTGTTTTTTAGCCACACCCACAGATCAGCACTGCCATCAGTCTCCTTACCCACCAAGCTCTGGCAACTCTTAAAAGGAATTTTCTAAGCATTTTAGTTTAGTGTTCTAACAGTCACAGCTCACAAGCCATGCCCTGGTTTCTTCTGCACCTGGAAACTATGGGTGGGGGCTGGATTTCTGTTAGACCTCAATAACTTATGCACACCTGCACATTCTTTTGTTTCTATTGGCAAGAGAAACATTTCACAAAACAGTTTGAAGAGTGTTATCAAGAAATTTGGGCAACGAATTCCTACATGGGCCTTGTTTTCTTCAGGACTGAAACTGGTGACATTTTATAGGATTCTAAAATTAGTATTTTTTCTCATAAATTGATTTTTCTTGCTTTTCATTTACTATAATTTACTGGGAAAAAGATTAAGAATTCCCATTTCTCTTTGATATGAATGGATGCAAGAATGTGCATTTCCTTTCTTTAGCTATCGTGTTAGCTAATTTGGGCAATTTGGGTATGATTTCTAGATTATGGTGCTGTCATCTAGGAGGTGACTTTGAGGAAGTATCACCTTAATTTATGTGTCTTTGCTAATATACTTAAGTTAACATTAACCAATTTCTCTGTCTTCAAATGGAAGAAAAAATCAACTATAGCTAAGAAGTGCCTTTAAGGTCAGGAAAATTCTAGTTCTTTGGAATGGAGTGGGTGAGAGAAGAAGCCTAAAATTTGGATGAATGAGATTATAGTTCGTATTCAAATACCTAATGCACAGTAGTAAGAGTCAACTTTGATGTGCATGTACAGTATGTATCCAACAAATGTTCTAACATGTTTCTGTGGCAGATTATGGGTGTCAGTCAAGAAGGTAGAGCTGGATAAATTTAATTTTAAGCAAAGTTTTAGGAAACAGGCTATACTGAGGAATCAGAAGAAGACAATTAAAGCTTCATATCAAGTTCATAAAAATCAATGGCTAGATGAATTTTTGTCAGAAGCCAGGTGATTAGAAAGGAACAAGTATGGAATTAATGGAGAAACAATGTAGGATGAGCAAAGTTTGTGTTGTTTCCAAGGCCATGGTTAATGGAAGAATTCTAGGAAAGAAAAGTCCCAAATACAGTCTCTGAGAATATAGAGGTAAATATGCTAGAATTAAAAATATAAAATAGAGCAGAGGAACCACACTAAAGGTACCAGGCCAGTGGTGGTAAACTGATTGGTAGTATTATAGCTATGGGCAGGTTTTGCTTGGTCTGCAAAATGGTTTGAAAGGCTGTGTATGTAGGCAGATGGCATAGTTGGTTGCAGTACAAGATTATTTTCACCTATTGTCCTGTATCAGGCCAGCTTCACACATTCATTATTCTTGCCTAGTTCATGTTAGACATTTGAGTTTGCTACTCCTGGTGGAGGCCATCTGCTTGACATTCTACTTTCACATCCTTTTAGTTTCTATGGCCATTTTGGTCCCAACCATTAGGAATGATTTTGTCCTAGTAATCAGAGGGGATTTAGGGAGGTCTGGTCTAGTTATTTTATATGTTAGTAACTTATCATGCTACTCATCTGGTGCCCGTTTTTGCCCTATAGACTTTAGGATTCAGTTCTGAGTCAAATGAAAAATGCCAGGGGATAGTAGAAAAAAGTATGATGATATATTCTCCATAGTTAATAAGAAATATTTGAGATTAGGTAGCAATCCTTGGCTAAAAAGATAGGGTAGAAAGCTGTAATGTCATCCTTATTTGTTTCATTTTAAGTTAACTATCAATATTATATAATTTATATCTTGTTCAATATGCTGATGTTTTGGGAATTGAATATTGTCATCTTGGAAAAATGCCAAACTACTGAAAATTTAAATTTTTGTGGCTGTGATTTATTGGTTAATTGAAAATCTGTGTGCAGAATTGGATCAACCTTTGATTGGACTATTTTATCTTGCTAACATTTATAGAAATCTATCAGAGAGTCTAGATAAAAGGATTTTTGTTTTCTTTCCTCTCTCCCAGTAAACCAGTCCCTAAACAAAATCTCAGAACTTCAGTCTTCAAGATAATGTCTGTTTTTTATCTTACAATAATAAATTATAATTATAGAAATTACGAATTTTAAAAGTTAAGTAAGCTGGGTACAGTGGCACACACCTGTAATCCTAGGGGCTCTGGAGGCTGAGGCAGGAGGATCCCTAGTTCAAAGCCAGCCTCAGCAAATTAGCAAGGCCCTAACAAACTTAGTGAGGCCCTGACTCAAAATAACAAATAAAAAAGGCCTGGGAATGTTCATCAGTGCTTAAGTGACGCTGGGCCAATCCCTGGTACCAAATAAATAAATAGAAAGCATTAGAAAGGAACTACTGACTACTGTTAACATACTTACACATTTTTGTAAAAATGAGATCATACTCTATGATAACTTGTTTTTACGACTAATGAATTATAGGGATTTTCAACATTTTTAACCATTTACAGTTCATTTTGTAGTCTTATACTATCATATGGGTGAATGATAATTTATTTGAATGATTCCTCTATAAATGTGCAAGAAGATTGTTTTTAAATTTCTATAATATCAAATACTGTAATTAACAGTTTTATAGTTCATCTTTTCCCATTTTAGAACTTCTATATTTCCTTATGATACATTTCTAGAAGAGAAAATGCTGGGCCAAAGAGTATATACATTGTTAAAACTTTTGATATATTTTGGGAGATTATAAAATTCCTTCCTTGTAGTTTACTTCCCTTCCAGCTATGAATAAGAATGCCTGTTTTTCTGCACCTGTACAGATACTGGCTATTACGGTTTAAAAATATTTGCTAATTTGAAAGGCAAAGGCCACAGATTTTACACTTTAATGGGAAGCTTCCTTGAAAAGGAATAAGATTATTTGTGCAGTGTGTCCTTAAATACAGCTATATTTTAGGGCCTAGAAGTAGTTAATTTTACCTACTACTCCATTTTAAATTTCCTACAGAGCTTTGTTTTATGCACTGCCATCCATCATAACTACAGATGTGTTCTATACAGTAACTCACCAATCATTCAAGTCCTGGTAAATCTGTAATATTTGCAATTTGTGTCTATTGCACATATTTATCTATTTACTCCACTTTCATCATCTCTAGGAAAACAGCTATATTTGCCTCAGTAGCATCATTAGAGAGAGAAATAAGTTAGCAGTTTTCACCCGTTTGTATTCCTTTACCTGATTTACTGTGGAATATGATCGTTTGATTTGTGAAGTAATGATGCTGAATGAGGAATCAGAATAGTGGCAAGGAAAATATTTTTTAACGGGAAGCCTTTTTTTATTGTTTCACCAGTTGGAAAGGTAAAGTATTCAGAAGGGAAGAGTATGTCATCATAAAACTGAGTTAGATAATAGGCAATAAGGCATAACAGCGTTTCCTAACCTCTTAGATAAAACTTGCAAAAATCTTCAAGAACCAATTACACAGAACAATATATCACTAGGGTGTGCATTCTCTTTAGTTGCTTTGTGATTTTCCATAAATGGTAAGCATATTGCTTGGTGGAATTAGAAATACACAGGAGCTCTCTCTAGCTTGGCATTCTCTAGCTTGCATTGGCTCAGCTGCAGTTCTTGGATTCAGCTTTTTTTAACAGATCATTTCTCTGAAAGAGAAAAAGGAAAAATGAAAGTCAACTTGTTTCCATACCCCACCTCTAACAATGTCCAGTGGGAAAATACTGGAGTGGGAGGCTTTCTGTGGCAAAGCAAGGTTGAATATTTTGAAGAATTGCTAATGCTAGTAGTAATATATTGGGGGCTTTGTTCTCTCCCATATTGCCAAATGGGATAGATGATGTTTTGGATATTAATTTTCCCCATTCACTATTTAATACAACCATCCCTGTCCCTACTTGTATTTAATTACTTACCAAGAGAAAATACATACTAAGGGAAACAACTGCTTTTCAAGGAGAAAATAGAACAAAAAAGATAACAATCCACTTTGCCAGCTCATTGTGCCAGCTCATTGAAATCAGATCGAGTCATATCCCTAGTGACAACTGTAGTCACCTTTGATTTAGGATTTTATCATTATTCCTGAAATTCATGTGAATTAATACAATTCTTAATATTGGCTTGAATAATTAATCACTCTTTTGGTGATATTTATTTTTTAAGGTAACATTTATGAAACTTTTATAATAATATGAAATTATTAGATTTTTGAGTCAAATTTTTATCTTTCATTAGTGTGATGTTTTATTTTTTGTGTCGACTTGACTTGATCAAGGGGTGACAAGATATTTGATCAAATTTTATTCTGGGTATTTCTGTAAGGGTGTTTTTGGATGAGACTAATGTTTGCGTTTGTATATTTGAGTAAAGCAGAATGCTTTCCCTAATGTGGTGGGTCTCATCCAATCAGTTGAAGACCTAAACAGAGCAAAAGGCTGACCCTCTCATACGTAAGAGGGAATTACTTCTGCTTGTTTGACATAGGGTATTTGTCTTTTCCTGTCTTCAGACTCAAACTTGTACATTGAATGTTTTGGTGTCTCAAGCCTGCAATCTTTTGAATTGTATCTGTAATACTGGCTCTCCTTAATCTCAAGCTGGCCAACTACAGATCTTGGTTACTTTCAGATTTCATAATTGCATGAGACAATTATTTATAGTAAGTACTTCTCTCTTTCTGTTTGGTCTCTCTCTCTCCACACACACATATATTAAATATTGCATATATATATATATATATGTGTGTGTGTGTGTGTGTGTGTGTGTGCGTGCGCGCGCGCGCGTATGTGTATGTATATATGTATATATGTATATGCATACATACTCATTCTGTTGGTTCTGTTTCTTTGAAGAACCCTGAGCGGTGTAATTAGTAGAAATCATTTACCTTAGAAATATGCTCCATAATGCTCTCCACTGCTTATTACTCACCTGATTTTCAGATCCTTGGGAATATCTTCAGCATCTACATGTAGTATTAGTACATGTTCTAATACTACTAACAACACATAGATGCTGGAATAAGGCTGACTCACATCGTGATGATTATAGTAAAACTGTTCCTAAATTCCTTTTTAACAGACACTAAGAAAACTAAAGGAAATTACAGTTTTCAGCGAATTTGAACAACAAGTAGATTATTTTTTCTTGTATATGATTATCCCTGCACATATTATCTATTTTGCAAAGTCCATAGTTTGAACATAGGCAATGAGGACATGCTTATTAACTATATATATTTACTTACTTATATAATATTTTTACAAGTTTTAAGTCAGAGTGGGTGGTTATTAAAGACTTTGCTAGTTGTGAGATCTATAATGAGTACTTTTGGTGCAACACTTTTCACTTGGGTCATGTGCTGATAGTAAAGGATTGCTGGTAGTTGTCTGTGATCCAAGGAGTGATAAGTTACTCATTGATGTTTAATAATCCTTGTTTCTCAGTACTAGTTTCATAGAAGAATATACAATGATTTTTTGTTTCTGAAAATGTATTTTGAAACAAAGTAGGGCTGGGGTTGTAGCTCTGTGTTAGAGTGCTTGCCTAGCACATGTGAGGCACTGGGTTCCATCCTCAGCACCACATTAAAAAAATAAAAAAGTATTGTGTCTACACCTAAAAATAATATATATTATTTTTAATACATTTGTTGGTTTGGGGGTGAGTTGGTGTGGGGTAGACATCAAAATTGTAAGGTTGCAAAATATAAAATTCATTTATTATTATGTTCCTTGCATTTGAATGTCTTATCTTTCTAACCAATCAAATCCTGCAACAAAATTCTGTAAGAAAAATAAATGAAATCCCATACAGAATGACAGCAAGAAAGAATGAACTGGGTCAGGGGACTTTAGCTCTAGCCTAATAATTTCAATCTGACCCAAATCAGTAATGAAAGTTGTTTGATGCACTACGGGAAATTTGATGGTAGTCTAGGGCCAAATTTAATGGGCAAGTGCATCTATCAGCACAACATATCACCACTGAGCAATCACATTTATGATCTCACAAGAATTAAGTAGGCAATGAAGAAAAAATGCTTCTCAAAGCAAACAGGTAGGTTCTTCTCTGTCAAGACTGAGATTAAAACTCTCTGAGCCATGTTTCCATTTGCCACCTTTAGTGCTAGTGCTTCAGAAGTCATGGACTTTTAATTTGATTAAAACTCAAGTGCCCTTAATTTTACTGCTGTAGGTTTGCATCATGAGTCATTGAGTTATGAGAAACAGCTGTTTGAATTTGCAAGAAAGTATTAAACAGAGACTTCTTAACACAGCTCATCATGACCCAGCAAAAGTAGAACAATTACCAGGTCAAATGGGTAAAATTATGATCATCTCCAGATTCAGGAGATGGTGGGAATGTCTTGTAACCAGGAAAGTCACCAAGCTGCTAATTATTACACACCAGATTCCAAGGTCGTGACAGGGACACTGAGACATATTAAATGAAAGTGTCTAATTCAGATGTTATTGGTGAATGGGTATCAATTTTAAATAGACTATATTAGAATATTCAAAATATATTGGTGAAGATACCAAGGGACTCTTGGTTCTCAATTTGTGAACAAATAATTCAATGTTTTTTGTTTTTTTGTTTGTTTTTTTGGTACTGAGGCTTGAACTCAGGGTGCTTAACCACTGAGCAACACTTCCAGCCCTTTTTATATTTTATTGAGAAACAAAGTCTTGCTGAGTTCCTTAGGGCCTTCCTAAGTTTCTGAGCCTGGCTTTGAACTCATGATCCTTCTGCCTCAGCCTGGGATTACAGTTATGTGCCACTGTGCCTGCCTCTGTTTTTTTTTTTTTTTTAACCATGGAATGTAAGGAATCTGGCAAGAATAATTTGAGCATTTTGTTTGTTTGTTTGTTTGCAAAAAATAAAATCTAATAAAGGTAACTCTTAGTTAACTTTACTAATAAGGAAGGTCATGTGAGATGAGGTAAATTTCAAATGCTCCATGTCAGGGGTTCTCACTCTAGGAATTTCAAATTGCTAGCTCTAGAATGCGGTCAAGGTACACTTTTAAAAGTTCTTTGGTTGTTTTATTAAATTCAGTAATTTGAGAGTAAGACACAATATACTCAAGCTCATATACTAGCTCCACTCCTGACCACATTTGGTGGTACTCAAATAATGAGATTCTGAGTGCTCTAAATGTAGACTTGGTCCCTTGGTATATTTCTGCCAGCATCCCTGACACACTGCCTAAAATAACTATGTATAGATTTTTATAATCTAGACAAATTGCAGATTTTTGGGGGGTTAACAGTTTTTTTCAATTTAATATGCAGATTAGCTAGGAAAGGGAGCACAGATTTTTAACAGTGGAGTCAAAGCTCTAAAACATGGAGTGTTACCTAGGGAGGCCAGTTATGCCTCGAATGATGAGCTTTCCATGTTTGCCTAGAATTGAGGGTTTCCTTGGATATAGAAATTTTTATTTTAAATAAACTCGGATAGTCCTGGAGAAACTGGGATGAGTGGTTAACCATAGGTGAGGCGTGCATGGAACATCAAGACCTGGGTAGGCTTTGGGCACCTGGATATGAGTGAGTGACTCTAAAGAAGGAGCAGAGAAGAAAGCAGTATAAAATAACCCATACCATTTACCTTGCCATTTTGTCTGAAGATGGCCTATCATAATAGGGGTAGGATCATTTAAATAGTATGAATTATTCATTTTTACTGCCTATATTTGCTCTTTTATATCTTCCTTAAGTTCACAGAGCATTTTAACCATGTACATTCTAAACTCCTTCTCTGTAATTTCTTCTGCTGTGGCTGCCAATGATTCTAATGATGTCGTGTCTTGATTTGTTTGGGGTATTTTCTTCCCTTGTCTTTTCATGTTGCTCGTCTGTCTTCCTTCCCAGCTCTGTGGGTCTGGAGTGTTACTGTTTTTACCCTATAGGTTTGTAGTGCTCTTGTAGGGTTCCAAGACCTCTCCTTTGTGGGGAAGGACAATGTTAACAGATCCCAATATCAACAATATACCACCTATGAACAATTTGTTGTTATTTAGATGTTTACAGTTTAGTCTCAATGTACAGAAATATTGGATTCAATTATTATCTAAAAGTATCAGGATATAAAATCAACACCCATAAATCAAAGGCATTTCTGTATATCAGTAACAAATCCTCAGAAAGAGAAACGAGGAAAATTACCCCATTTACAATAGCCTCAAAAAAAAAAAAAATACTTGGGAATCAACTTAGTGAAAGAGGTGAAAGATCTATAGAATGAAAACTACAGAACACTCAAGAAAGAAATCAAAGAAGACCTTAGAAGATGAAAAGATCTACCTTGCTCTTGGATAGGCAGAATTAATATTATCAAAATGACCATGCTACCAAAAGCACTATACAGATTTAATGCAATTCCGATCAAAATCCCAATGGCATTCCTCATAGAAATAGAAAAAGCAATCATGAAATTCATCAGGAAAAATAAGAGACCCAGAATAGCTAAAGCAATTCTTAGCAGGAAGAATGAATCAGGTGGCATCACTATACCAGACCTTAAACTATACTACAGAGCAATAGTAACAAAACAGCATGTTATTGGCACAAAAACAGACTGGCAGACCAATGGTACAGAAAAGAGGACACAAAGACTAACCCACAAAAGTACAATTATCTTATATTAGACAAAGATGCCAAAAACATTCATTGGAGAAAAGATAGCCTCTTCAACAAATGGTGCTGGGACAACTGGAAATCCATATGCAACAAAATGAAATTAAACTGCTATCTCTCACCATGCACAAAACTCAACTCAAAGTGGATCAAGGACCTAAGAATTAAACCAGAAACTCTGCTTCTAATAGAAGAAAAAGCAGGCCCTAATCTTCATCATGTGGGATTAGTCCTCAACTTCCTTAGTAAGGCTCCTATAGCACAAGAATTAAAACCAAGAATTAATAAATGGGATGGCCTAAAACTAAAAAAGTTTCTTCTCAGGAAAAGAAACAATCTGCGAGGTGAATAGAGAGCCTACCTCTTGGGAGCAAATTTTTACCCCTCACATATCAGAAAGAGCACTAATCTTTAGAGTATAAAAGAACTCAGAAAGCTAAGCACCAAAAACCCCCAAATTTCCCAATAAATAAATGGGACAAGGAAATGAATAGACACTTCTCAGAAAAGGATATAAAAATCAATCAACAAATATATGAAAAAATGTTCATCATCTCTAGCAATTAGAGAAATGCAAATCAAAACCACTCTAAGATTTGATCTCACTCCAGTCAGAATGGCAGCTGTTATGAAGACAAACAACATTGAGTGTTCTCGAGGATGTGTGGGAAAAGGCACACTCATACATTGCTGGTGGGACTGCAAATTGGTGCAGCCAATATGGAAAGCAGTATGGAGATTACTTGGAAAACTGGGAATGGATCCACCATTTGATGCAGCTATTCCTCTCCTTGGTCATTTCTAATATGCAGAAATGTGTGTAGAAAAACTCATGTCCACTGCATTAACTGTTGAGGATTTACTACATGACAGACACTTTATATATTATTAATGTTCATACCCTATGAGGATATACACACACACACATAGTTATACACACATATACAGCATATAGTTAAACATACGTATACATATATTTATAAATAATCACATATAATATGCATTCTTTACAGAAGAGAATTAGGGAGGGAAAGCTGAATAAACATACAACCTCCAATAAGTGGCAGAGTCAGAACTAGGAATTTTAATTCATGCCTGTCCTATTCCAAATCCCATGCTTTTACCACACATCATGTTACTTCTGTATTGGTAAGAAAAAACAGGTTCTCTGGCTACTTGTTTCCTTTCTTCAAAAGGAAAAGTGTAGAGCCAGATTGAAGGCATGAATTTATTGACATGTATCTAATATAATTAGCCTCACTCACTTCCTTGGATGTCATTTTGACTACTTTCAAAACCTAAGGACTTAGTCTCTGGGATGCGCAGTTCTGTGATAGAGTTCATTGGTGCAGCTGTTTTGGGGTGTGTCTACCTGGAACAGGCTCAACATTAGTTCTAGACAATTTTAAAAGTGTTTCATATGGCTTTTGGCCTCAATTCATCACCAGGTGATTTTTTCTCCTGGCCAGAATCCGTCTTTCATTCAATTGCATATAGAGAAAGAAGAGCAACTCTGGAAAGTGGTATACAGCCTGGTAATTATTTTGCTTTCATACCCTAACTGGATAAGTGGTACCTCTTTTGGATTCTTAAGTTTATTGTATTTAATTCTGATAGAATCCAAACAAGGAAAATCCCTTGGGACAATATAGCTTGAAACAGATGAAACCATGGAAGACTGAGCATGAAAACAAATGTGGAAATGGATCTGATTACTAGTAATGCTCTATGGTATCCTGTTACTTTTTAGTAAGATGCTAATAATAATGCCTTCAAAGGTATAATTAATGCATATTAAAGCATGTTAAGGCATGTTAAGAGTTATGCAGACCTGAATTTGATTCCAGTTTCAAACTTGCTCTGTGACTTTAGGTAAGTCACAAAAACTCTCTGAACTGTGTTTTCTTTATCTTTAAAATGGATGATAATACAGAACTCATGAGCTTTAAGTGAAATAATTTATATAAGATTGCAAAGTATCTGGCATATAGCGAATGTTAATAAATGTTAGCTATCATCATCATTTTCCTTCTATATCAAGTGCTGCATGTTGACTTTGAGAAGAATTACACTATTTTCCCTTAGCTTTAAAAATGCTTAAAAGCTGTTTCTTGAGCTTTGTAATGTTTTGAACAACCAATAAAAAAAAGCTGTTTCTTCACATCTAAACAATTTAGTAAAAAAATTTGGTCCAACTGGTTTTGGGGTATCATATAAAAACAGAAAAAATTAAAAGCATGTGAAGGACTGGTACTATTATAATTAAAATATTTCCCCTAATTATTTGTTAATAATCTGAAAATAATAGGAGCGCCTTTCTTCTAGCATCTTGGTTTGGCTTACCTTGTAATGTCAAAACATGTCTGAACCCTCAATTATGCCTTTTGGTTCCACAGAAATTATGCCTTACTTCAATCAAAGCTACATGTTCATCATCTAATATGTGCCAGGGACTGGTGATATTCAGCACATACTAATGAATTAGACACAGTTTTTCCCTAAATAGAGTTTTAAATTTAATAACCATATGAATTCAGTAGCAAAGATGGCTTTCATGTGGACTTTCTCATGTTTATGTCCTGAACATTGTATGAGTGGCCAAGGTAATCTTCTATCTCTCTGTCACTTTCTCATTTTACTTACTTTCTTGACATGAACTGGATGTGTGGGAGTTTGGCATCCTTACCAGCTGGCAAGGCAATATCTGTGCCCCTTATTGAAAGGGACTGTCAGATAGACAAATGATTAGATTTCTCTTTAGTGGCTCCAAAAACCAAACTAAGATAGATGAATGTGTATTAAGGGGGGCAGATTTTGACTCAAATATAAAAACTGAAACTATTTGAAAATTGAGTGGGATATTCAGCTCTGGAATGCTTAAACTCATGCTGAGTGACCACGGGTCTGGATGGTCATATAATTCACTCCTGTATTTATTAGGTGATTGTCCTAGATTGTCTTCCTGGTTTCCTCTCAGCTATGAGGCTCTACAAAACAGAGAACTTTCTAGAAAGTTAGATTTTCATATTGATAACAAGAATTGCTTTTTTTCAATATTTTTCTGTTGATATTACAAAGATATAGGAAGTTTAATGCCTTGAGCTTATCATTTCAACCTCCCATAGTATAACATGGATAGTTTTTTAAAGTATAAAGTTACAAATGAGTTTGGGATTCTAATATTTTCTTATTTTCAAAAGGAAGTGTACACAAAGATACTCATTTCATAGTAAGAAGCAGAATTGAAATCTCTACAGCTATATGCAAAGAACTTTATTTTATGAAGGAGCTCACACTCATCCTAGTTCTTATTAAAGAAATCTAATTTCTTCTGCTTCTGTCTTCTTGAATTTCTCCTTGTGGTCTAGTGAACTACTCATCTTCAGGCTCATGTTTGTTTTAGTTCTAATTCCACTCTCCTTTGGCATTTATGATCTTTTTGTTCTCCCTGGTGGTTTGATTCCAGACATGGTATCCTATCATTGATCTCTGGTTTCCTACATTGTTCTTAAGTCACTCTGTATTAATCTGTATCATGTAGACAAGTGTCCAATATTACACATCATTCTAAGTACTGGCAGCAGTATTTTTGTATGAACTCTTGAGTTCTAGCTCTTCCTTCCTGGTTTGCTAATTTGTAGATTTAAACATCTGATTTGGATTATGCTCTGAAGTTATGATCTGATAATTGACTGAGTAATATCTACCTTTTTCATCTGTGTGCCAGCATTACTATGCTTTCAATAAAAATAGAGGTTGAAAACTGGAAAATTCAGAACAGATGGGTAAAATGATCAAAGTAAGATTTTCTTTTCATATGAGAACAAACTACTGGGATGAGCAATTTGAAAGAAAAAGGTAATTGGAATCCTATCTTCAATGTTTGATATGGGGAAATATTGAATAGTATTTATTTTTCAGAGATTAAAAATTTAAACGTGGTTAAACATTTAAGTAGGAGAAATTTCTATGGAACACAATGATAATCTTTATGATTAAAAAGGTATACGAAATCCACTATGGACCACCAAAGCTACTGATTAGTATTTTCCTAGCTTAAAAATTGCCTCAAAATGGGCTGGGGTTGTAGCTCAGTGGTAGAGTGCTTGCCTAACATGTGTGAAGCACTGGGTTGAATTCTCAGCACCACATAAAAATGAATAAATAAAATAAAGGTATTGTGTCTATCTACAACTAAAAATATTTCTAAAAATGCTGCAAAGCTGGCTACAGAAAGCATTGTTCAAGTCACAAAATAACATGCTATGTTTTAGGTGCTGTGTATTCATGGAGAAAATAAAAAGCATGTTAAATATTGATATTATTAAAACAAATATTTTTTTTCCAATTAATTTCAAGAGAAAATTCAATAACTGGTGCTGGAATATATTCTATCCTGATGCCTGAAGGTTGTAGAATTGACAATGTGAGGTCCACCTAATTCTTATTCTTATCATTCTCTTAAATTTAAATAGGGAATAAAAGCTATTTTGAATCAGATAAAAAATTGGTTATTTTGGTCACTGTTAGAATTTATAAATAAACATTTTTCATGATACTTGTGATGAACAGCCTGCTGTATGTTTTGATTTATCTCTTTTAATGATCATAATTAAATATGATTCATCATTGTATGATTCATCAATAAATCAAAGTAGATATCACAAGGCAAAGTCATCTCTCCTATACAGCCATATAGTTGTTTATTAAAAAAATGATTATCTAAGGGAGAAGGCAAAGACTGATTTCAGAATTCAGTAACACAGCACTTAAGACTATAGTAAGACTATTTAGATGGATATGTGGCATAATTTGTAAAATGGTGCTAAATATATCATCTATGGGATAGTATATTGAGAGGATTGAATTAGATGTGTACAAAACTTTCAGCCCACCAACTGGCGCTTAGAAGTAAATGAAAGTTTCTTGCTTAGTATAACATTCTTTCAGCACACATTTTTTTCATCTTTGCAATAGTATTTCAAAGATAACTTTTACTTAGCATATAGTCAGTTATGAATTCCAGGTTTCTTAAGCATACTTATTATTTATTAACTCTCTTCTATCCTATAGCTGTAATTGTATATCTTTTATCTTTACATCTATGTGCATTCCCAATACTTTGTGCTTTCTTTATTGTCATCATTCCTACTTTGTAGGGCCATTTTACCAGTATATCAACATACCTTTGCACGATATTTCTCCATCTATACTCCTGCCCATCTATATCCCTGCCTGTTTAATATCATGAATATTTGATTAACACATTCTTATAGTTCTGGAGACTCGACCAAAAGCTCTATCCCTTTGCTCAACACAGGTGCTAACTCTGCTTAGCAGTCCAGAGATTCAAAATAAAGGGAAGATATTAAGTTGTTTAGTAAATTTTGTTGTTACTTTTTTTGGGGGGGGTCTTGGAATTCCAGTTCTAATGTTACTTTTATGGTTGAATTGGCTTGTTTATAGATGTGTTTTGTTTCTCAGTCACCAAAATTTATTAATGACAATTTTATGCCAACATCATAGGGACAATAATATTTCTTTGGATGTGACTGTTATCATAACTAAATTAAATTCCTTCATACATGTATAATGAAACACAAAATCAAATAGCATGAGATTCAGCCACTCAGTTTTAATGTGCTCACTGAAAAATTTGAAAATCAGTTTGGAATGTTTTCTATTTTTCTGTGAAAGGTAAATATTTTAAAGTAATTATAGTTCCTTGAAGATTGCTTGGGTTAAACACATCTTCTGAAATACAAATTGTTTTTATGAAGACATTTAAAAGGAATTAAGAATGAATCATTGAGTCTATCTATAACATAAGACTTTCCAAAAGTTCTTCAATTTATATTACATGAAGAAATTGGGAAACTAAATGGGCATCATTTGGTTTAGTATTCAGAGTAATTATTCTTCAGTTGTTTTAGCATACTAGATAAAAATGAAGGTTAATTCTTATGCTAATTGGGAAAATTTTATTAGTTTTTGCATATTGCATTGAATAGATTAATTCTAAGCTTTATTATATTGCATTAAGATCACTATCATATAGAAAACACATAGATCAGAGCATGTCAAAATTTACCTATAATATGAATTAATGCAAGACATATTTGATCTCTGTTAGAGAAAAATATTTCACTGGAGAATAATAAATAACGAGGGAGATTGCTTCTGAAATATTATTTAGGGTTATTAGGGGCCACAGGCAAAGAAAAGGTGGTGGCAGTCCTGCTTGTCCCTTGTGTTAATGAGAAAATAATTGTTTGAGGATGTCTTTGGTTCCAAGCAAAATCCCAGCAGGGAAGGCTTTGAAGATTTGTTTTTCATACCCTTTGAGAGAGGACAGTGTGAAAAAGACCTTAGAAAGATGTTAATCAACATTGTTAAAGTTCCCATATTCTAAATCTCCTCCACTAAACGAAAAAACACATTTGAATAAACGTCGTTCTAAATGTACATTTCATTATTGTTTATTACATTTGTCATGTGAATGTAGTACAACGTGTATAATGTAGAGTCATCATGAGTTATCTAAGAACATTGATTCCACTTCATAGAACAGCTATTTGATTTGTGGTTCAGCACAAAAGGATGGTTCTAGTGTTATCCTTTCAAAAATATCTCTTCAACCCCATCTTCATTTCCATAATGCAAATTTAATGCTCATATAGATGTTTCAAGAAGTTATATACTCCTGTGATTTCTTTCTCCAGAATAAATAAAACTTCGCCTGCTTATTCCAGGATCTTTGCAGAGGACTCTAAGAAAAGGGAGTGATTTTTCACTTGACCTATGGTTCTTAATTCATTTTTATTTAGTTTAGTCTTTTGACTCTTGGATTTGTATCTAGATGTGCTGAAAGGGAGATCACCTTACAATGAAAGATATATATATATATATATATATATATATATATATATATATATATATATATATCAGTAAAGATTCAATTTTATCTACATCCCTAATTAAATGTTTTCTTGGACTTGACTCTAGGGAGAAAGAAGAAAATAACAAAATAACATAGTTAACTTTCTTGGTGTATATTGAACTTAGTATAAATTTGGTTTATAACCTGTAAATTTTTTTCTTACACCTTGAATAATCATAATTTATAGCCAGAATGTTGCCTTGGAAGTTCCACAGGTTGTCAATCAACAAGTATTTTTTTAGTTTACTACAAACCCACTAAGATTCAATTGTTTTCCCCATATGCTTTATTTATCATGACACAAAATGGATGACTACACATTATCATGCTATTCAGCACAATATATTGAAGCAAAAACGGGTTTCAATAAATAGAAGATTTCATTTCTTGAGTATTTTGGATAGCTTCCATGAATATAGAACCCTCAGTCATCCTATCCAGCTTAGCACTTCATAACTACTTTATTTATTTATTTTTTACTGAAATCTAATTTCACTTGTCCTTTTAAAAATTTGTTATATATGACAACAGAATGCATTACAATTCATATTACACATATAGAGCACAATTTTTCATATTTCTGATTGTACACAAAGTAGAGTCACATCCTTTGTGTCTTCATACAGGTACTTAGGGTAATGATGACCATCATAATTCACCATCTTTCCTATCCTCATGCCCCCTCCCTTCCCTTCCCTCCCCATTTCCCCTTTGCTCTATGTAGAGTTCATTTATCCTTCCATCATCCCCACTCCCACAGCATATTTTAAATCAGCATACTTAAATCAGAGGAATCATTCAACGTTTGTTTTTTGGGGATTGGCTAATTTCATTAGCAATATATTCTCCAGCTCCATCCATTTACCAGCGAATGCCAAGATTTTATTTTCTTTTAATGCTGAATAATATTTCTTTTTTTAAAAAAAGTCACATGTTTATTTTTATAAATTTTAGGTTCTTCTTGCAATTCTCCAAATTTGGAGTAGGGAGAACTGAAATTAGTATAGTTCCCACTCTGTCTTTTTTTTTTTTAAGTTTTATTTCTTTTTATTTTTTAAATGCACGGCAGCGGAATGCATTACAATTCTTATTACACATATAGAGTACAATTTTTCATATCTTTGTATATACAGGAAGTTCATGCCAAAGACTTATTTTTACCAATCAATCAACTGAACAATGAGAACCGGATTTGACATCTGAGAACCTAAGTCCAAACTCAAAAATTTCTGTTAATCAGTTTTGTGTCTAGTTAATAAATTTTCCCAAGTTTAAGTTTTCTCATCTGTAAAATACAGTTGACAGTACTCAAGGTACAAGGTAAAGGGTAAAATGAATTAATGTTTAAGTAGATGCTTTGTAAACTGTAAAATGTCAGTTTTTTATTATTCATATTATTGATATTTTAAAGGATAGAGAATGGTTGCATTGATCTTATACTCACCAGAGTATCCCAATAATTTTTGGTTTTAATACATAATTTTTAAGAGCACTTGAGTGTACTCCTTCTACTCAAACTACCCTTGAGTGATTGTACCAATATCCATATAATGGATGAAGACAAAGGATAAAGGAAGATATAAGAACGTTTTAGCATATGATGTTGATTAACAAAATCCCCCCAATAATATATTCATATATGTCTGGTTACATATACAGATACATTCTATGTTGGTTTAATACCTCAAATCCAGGTTCCTTGCATAGTTTCTTTTTTGTTTCCCCTAAAGTGTCAGACCCGTCTGTATTTCTTGAAAATATTGCATGGTCAAATGGCATATAGTCATTGTATTCTTTCTTAGTATGTTAATTTTGGCTTTTCAGAGGAAAAGTGTTTAGTTTCCTGGGGAGCAAAGAAACTCCCATTGCTTCCATCGTGCTTGGTTCTCTGCAGGAGAGTTAAATATTTCCATCTGAGCACTATTAGCCCATTGGACAGTATGCCAAAAGAAGCAGTGAAGGCATTTACTGCCTAGATAATTTAAAGTTAAGCAGAGCCACACTCTGGAGAATGTTGTGTAGGAAACAGTGCTACAACATTGCTTTTACACAAAGATATAAAGTTGATCTTTAAATGAGCTTTTATTTTGCTTGCTAAATGGTATGATTTTAAAGTTTATTTTCACTCTACTTGTTCTGATTCTTTACAAGTAACTTATGATATCAAACTGTCAGTTATTTGTAGGAATAGGTCTAACCTGTATAATTGAAATCCACTGATAATTATAAAGATTTGTTTATAGCTCTTATCTTCAATCTTCTTCCTCTTAAATCTACTTGAAATAAAGTTAGAGTTGCTAATAAGCAGCCAAATGTAATGCTTGTGTTTCTCTCCATTCCTTCTCACTCTACCTTGCAGATGTAAATGAACAAAGACATGCCTATAAGTGAGGCGGTCAGGAGGAGGGGAAGTAGAGGTCATGGATAACCTGGAAAACGAATAAGTACCTCCATAATGAGAGGCAATGACACTCTTGTTATGTACAATTCTTTCAAGCAACACAAACATCTTCCATCCTACCTGTTACACTAAGGATTTGATTTTTGTTCTCTTTAGGTATGAGAATTAACTAAGGAACTATAGCATTCCTTAAGTTAGGAACTTCTGATCTCTTTCCTTTCTTTGTCCACTTAGTAAAATACACCCTATTCAAAATCCAGCAATAGTGTTTTCTTTAAATGAAGCCTTCCGTATCACTTGGGAGAAGTTAATTTTACTCTTTTTATGATGTCACTTACCATTTACATACTTTCATCATAGCACTGTGAGATAAATATTTAAATGTATTTTCTGTATTGCAGTATAAGCTCCTTGAAGAAAGAAAAATTGCCTAATTCTCACTTCCTTCTTTCTGTGCACAGTGCCTGAATATAGGGATCAATAAATAAGTACTCAATACAGCCTTGTCCAATATGCTTTGTAGGTCACATTTAATTTAATAAATATAAAGTATTTTTCTTCAGTTTCGTTCTGTCATTCCAGTTAATATAACCTTCATGTTCATTTAAAAATGTCAATCAATCATACTTTTAAAAATCTTGCAGAGAAGATAGGAGGTAATGATTTCATATTTGGAATGTACATTTACAATTTAAGTCCATAACAGAATACTGTCTGTATAACATATTGCTTTTTAATAATGTAAATATATAAACATTAGAGCTGCCTTTTCAATCCTTAGTACTTAAACCTTACATCACTATCAGAAACAAATTTAATTAGATATCTGAACTGTGAAAAATTCTAGCATATTAGCACTGAAAGACTCAATATATTGTTTTTCTTGGCATATAATTGACGTTAACATTAAAGGAATACAGTGTTATTTATTCATACCTTAAGTTGGAAACAAACCTAATGCAATGGAATGATTTTCTGCACTACTAGTTAAACAGGATATTTGAAGGCCAGATGCTTGATATTTTATGGGGTTATTTTGTATTTTTGTTTGAAATTTTACATGTGTAAAAAGTAAGTACTGAAAATGTGGGACCATTTCTTCTGAACAAAATTCATTTGCCTGCCCCACCACTGCCTTTTCTGATTTCTGTACAAAATTTGTGTGTGTGTGTGTGTGTGTGTATGCGCGCGTGCTCGCATCCAGTGGGGTTTGAACCCAGGGCAGCATGCATGTTAGGTAATGCCTTTCCAATTTCTTCTCTATTTCCTTCATCTTCTTCCTACATCATCGGCTTTGCTAATTGTGACAATTGCAGAAAAAGCTGTGTCACTCTTGGCTGTTTTTGTTTTAACACATCATCGTACATATTTAGAGGTTACAGTATTACATTTAAATATACATAGTATAATATAAGCTGATCAAATCAGAGAAATAGAAATTAACAGTTCTATCTTATCATTTCTTTGTTTGGAGCATTCAAGTTCCTGTCTTCTAGTCACCACACTGTGCTGCAGAACACTAGAATTTGTTCCATCTAGATGTTTTGTGTAACCTTTATCCAATCTTTCTTTTGGATTGACATTTTTAGCTTCCAGATATGAGAGAGAATATGTGGATTTGTCTTTATGCTAATCTTTGTATATATATGAGGTTTGGATTTAGGCATCATTCACCATAAATTTAGGGTATTTCCTCCTTGTGTCTTTTACGTTACTACATCTTCAGAGGCTTCTTATGGTGCTATGCAGGGAAATCAGAAATTAGTCCATGCACCTGTTTTGCTGGAGTCATAACCAAAACTATGTCAATGAGGAATCAACACTACCCTAGAAGATTTGTCTTCTATAGTTTAAAAGGAACACAGAAGCCAATAGTAACTATTAGCCACTTCAGTACCTTCTTTATGCAGTTTTTATTTTGGGGGTGGATGCTAACAATCAACATTTGCTACTGTCCTGATGATTCTGTGCATATTCACATATATCCTCAAGATATTAAAATTCTCAAATTTTTTATTTATTGAAAAAATGTAATTAAGAATTACTACTTTGAAGTTCCATGCCTAATAGATTTGGGGCTCCCAAACTAATGCATATACCTTTACAAGGTAAGTCCATAACAGAATACTGTATGTATAATATATAAGCAAATGTAATGCTTGTGTTTCTCCCCATTCCTTCTCACTCTACACTTAAGATATAAATGAACAAAGTGAACGATGTGTGTATGTATATATGTCTCTGTGTATGTATATATATATATATATATATATATATATACATATATATATATATATATATATAAAAGTGAACTATGTATGTATGTATATATGTATGTATACATATATTTTAATTTTCCTCATGAAGCGATAAATTGTCTATGCCAATGTGTAAATCTGACCATTCAACATTGTGCCCTTGGTGTTTTATCAGTAAAACCGTAGCTTCTTGGAGCAATTTGAGAACAGATTAGTGGATAGATTTAAGGTAACATGCAAACAAAAAGTTCTGATTCTTCTATTTCACAAATCTAGTTCTGCTTCTGTTAGGGTTTAGAAGAAGTTCACTTAGTCTTTGATTCTAGAAATAAATTAATTAGAGGTGAATTCATGAATGGATAAATTAATGGTATAAATGGATTAATGAATAATGATGATGATAAACTTTTTATCCAATGCTAGAGTGATATATTGACATAAAATGTGGGGCCATTTAGCATTAAAGGAATGAAGAATACATGATAATTATATTAATTTTGTGGTAAAATAAAGTAGCACATAGTTCTATTCAGGCAAGCCCTGAGCATGATAGAAAACTTGGCAGATTTGGCTCAAATTTCCCTTTGATCATTTTTATGCACTACTATTATATTTTTCCATTTCCTGTGCATCTGTCCTTTGGAAGGCTTGCAGCTTCATGAAAGCTATGTGTGCTAATTTTCTTCTTGAGTGCGTATAATCTCAATACTCCTGACCTTTCCAGATCGCTTTTCATCACCTAAAACAACCATCCACCTTTCAGGAGCCTTACTCTTTGACAGGGCTTCTGGGATGCCTTAACCAATGTTTTAAGAGTTGAATGGGTAATTGCTCTTCAAAAGTAATGTTTACATTTCAGTTAAGACCTTCTAAGCCTTAACCTTTTTGTAGCAAATATAGTGGTAAATATTTCAACCAAATTGTAGCAATTTCCGTGTTTTGGCACAATTCTGGATATAAAGAGATAAGAAAGACATAATATTTACATTCTAACTTTAATGGAGAAATAGATGTGTAACTCAATGCATAACAGTGTGATATGCTCACTTGTATAACAGAGAGATGGACACAGAGGAGGGAAAAGGCTAACTCTGCCTGGGGAATTATGACAAACCTCATAAGGGAAGTGTAATTTGAACAAGAATGAATAGTTAATAGTAATTTACATATTTATATTTTATAAACTACTCTGGCAACAGAGGAGAAATTAAAAGAGGCCAAGACTAAAAACTATTTTAACATTAAAATAATAATGTGAACCAAGGGAATGGGAGAAAAATAGAAGATAGCTGTCAGTTTTGATTTTAAAGTAATTTCATAGATAGAATCAACAGGCCTTTGGTGATATTTTTGCATATGTAATATGAGAAAGGATAGGTGTTGAGAAAAAATCCCAGGTTTCTGATTTAGGGGATTATGTATAGTGTTACTAAAGGAGATTTGAATTAAAGGTGAAGGAGCAGGTTTGGAGTATGCAGCAGGAAAATATTAACTTTTTTTTCCTGTCCAAAGGATGAGTAATTCAGGACGTCCACGGTTGGTGGGCACATGTATGACAGTCCTCCAGTTTTCTTCCTGTTAGGAAGTTTTGGCCAAACTGTCATATTGCTCAGAGTTCTGCATAATTATGATATATATTTGAAGAAAGTATATCTGAGATTAATCTTCAGTGGTGTAGACTTGTAGAAAAACAATGCACATTGTCCTTTCATAGTGCATGAGATACCTGGACATTTACTGTATCTGTTTAGGCTTAAGATACTCTATATCTGGTAACAAGTTACCATTGTATATTTCAATAAATTAATACTTCTATACTAAGGGGCTTGATTATTAGGTGGGAAAAAGAAATATGACAGCATATTTAGGTCACCCTTTACGTCTAGGAGTGTCTTTGTGGTATGAAGACACGAACTCTACGGAGGTAACCTGTATGATGTTGGTGCCAACAAGAGGAGTAGTGCATTGAGGAAAATCTCTGCCAATTTCTTAGTTTTGCCTGTGACTAGGCCTCTGTGAATGTTTCATTTTATTGGAAAGTTATCCAGAGGAAGGTTATGAGATTTTATTAATTGGTACCAAATACCTTGCAAAGATAATGTCACGTATACATGATTAATAATTGCAGCAGAAAGCAACTAAAACTGTGTTAAAGACTATACCCTGAATTATTATTTTCTGCTGTTGAACATAGATATAGTTATGAAATAAATCTAAGTGAGGAGAAGAAGAAAGGCTTACAAATCTGTGGTGATGGGGTAAAGTCCCTATCAAGAAAGGTGTACCCTGTTCATGGATAGGCAGAACTAACATCATCAAAATGGCGATATTACCCAAAGTTCTCTATAGGTTTAATGCAATGCCAATCAAAATCCCAACGGCATTTCTTGTAGAAATAGATAAAACAATCATGAAATTCATATGGAAAAATAAAAGACCCGGAATAGCAAAAACAATGCTAAGCAGGAAGTGTGAATCTGGAGGTATAGCGATACCAGACTTCAAACTGTACTACAGAGCAATAGTAACAAAAACAGCATGGTACTGGTACCAAAACAGGCAGGTGGACCAATGGTACAGAATAGAGGACACAGAGACCAATCCACAAAATTACAACTTTCTTATATTTGATAAAGGGGCTAAAAGCATGCAATGGAGGAAGGATAGCATCTTCAACAAATGGTGCTGGGAAAACTGGAAATCCATATGCAACAAAATGAAGCTGAACCCCTTTCTCTCGCCATGCACAAAAGTTAACCCAAAATGGATCAAAGAGCTTGATATCAAATCAGAGACTCTGCACCTGATAGAAGAAAAAGTTGGCTCCGATCTACATATTGTGGGGTCGGGCTCCAAATTCCTTAATAGGACGCCCATAGCCCAAGAATTAATAACAAGAATAAACAAATGGGACTTACTTAAACTAAAAAGTTTTTTCTCAGCAAGAGAAACAATAAGAGAAGTAAATAGGTAGCCAACATCCTTGGAACAAATGTTTATTCCTCACACTTCAGTTAGAGCCCTAATTTCCAGAATATACAAAGAACTCAAAAAATTAAAAAATAAGAAAACAAATAACCCAATCAACAAATGGACCAAGAACCTGAACAGACACTTCTCAGAGGAGGACATACAATCAATCAACAAGTACATGAAAAACTGCTCACCATCTCTAGCAGTCAGAGAAATGCAAATCAAAACCACCCTAAGATACCATCTCACTCCAGTAAGATTGGCAGGCCATATGAAGTCAAACAACAACAAGTGCTGGAGAGGATGTGAGGAAAAGGGTACTCTTGTACATTGCTGGTGGGACTGCAAATTGGTAAGGCCAATATGGAAAGCAGTATGGAGATTCCTGGGAAAGCTGGGAATGGAACCTCCATTTGACCCAGCTATCGCCCTTCTCGGACTATTCCCTGAGGACCTTAAAAGAGCGTACTATAGGGATACTGCCACATCAATGATCATAGAATCACAATTCACAATAGCTAGACTGTGGAACCAACCTAGATGCCCTTCAATAGATGAATGGAAAAAAAATGTGGCATTTATACACAATGGAGTATTACGCAGCACTAAAAAATGACAAAATCATGGAATTTGCAGGGAAATGGATGGCATTAGAGCAGATTATGCTAAGTGAAGCTAGCCAATCCTTAAAAAACAAATGCCAAATGTCTTCTTTGATTTAAGGAGAGCAACTAAGAACTGAGCAGGGAGGAAGAGCATGAGGAAAAGATTAACATAAAACAGAGGCGAGTGGTGGGAGGGAAAGGGAGAGAGAAGGGAAATTGCATGGAAACGGAAGGAAACCCTCAACATTATATGAAATCACATATAAGAGGTTGTGAGGGGAATGGGGGAAAAAAAAACAAGGGAGAGAACTGAACAACAACAGATTAGGTAGAGAGGGAAGATGGGAGGGGAGGGGAGGGGGATAGTAGGGGATAGGAAAGGCAGCAGAATACAAAAGTCACTAATATGGCATTATGTAAAAATGTGAATGTGTAACTGAGGTGATTCTGCAATTTGTATTTGGGGTAAAAATGGGAGTTCATAACTCACTTGAATCAAATGTATGAAAGATGATATGTCATGAGCTTTGTAATGTTTTGAACAACCAATAAAAAAAGAAAGGTTGGGTGTAGTGAAGGAGAGCTTGTCCTATCTACCAAACACACAACATTGATGTTCCAGCTAGTCTGTTTGCCATTTTGGATAAGCTAGGTCCTCAAACACTGGGTTCACTCAAACTGGTTACAGGGTGCCAGGTCAGAACTAGTTTAGTCTTGTTGAATCATTAGAAGCACTCTTTTCTATGTTTTTTAATTCCTTCATTCTACAGAATAAACTTCTACAAGTCTATACATTCAACATCACTAATGTCTCTCTTATCTGTTCCTGTTGTTGGATTCCTTTTCATCTTTCCTGAGAACCTAAAAACATTTTTCTGAGGTAGCATGATAGTTTCTTAACTTGTTTCTCTACCACCCTTGTTTTTTTCCAGTTATCACTTTTGGAATATCTTAATTAAATTAATAAAATTGTCTTTGATTTTCCTGATAGGAATAGGCTGTGAGTCAGACAGTGTGAACCCAATGAGAACTACTAAACATTGGAATTTACCCAATTTACCTTAGTACTTTCTTGGTAGTTGATAAAAATGTCATTTTGAACTAGGTGAGGTAGTGCATGCCTGTAGTCCCAATGACTTGGGATGCTGAGGCAGGAGGATTGTAAGTTTGAGGCCAACCTGAACAACTTAGTGAGACTCTCAAAATTTATAAATAAATAAATAAATAAGGGCTGGGGATGTAGCTCAATGGTAAAGTGACCCTGGGTTCAATCCTCAGTACAAAAAATGGTATTTTAATCATTCAAATAATATATCTAGTAGGAATAAAATAATGCAGTATAAAATGGTTTAATGTTGGGTTGGGGTTGTGGTTCAGTGGTAGAGTGTCAGACTAGCACATGTGAGACCCTGGGTTTGATATTCAGCACCACATAAAAATAATTAAACATAAAGGTACTGTGTCCAACTACAACTAAAAAATAAATATTTAAAAATTGTTTAATGTCATCTTTTGTTATTTTTTTCTGTAGAACATAAAGGTAAAAGAATCCAATATGCAGATGGCATAGCTTTGAATGAATATTTTGAATATATTTCATTTTTCCTGTGTATCCAACCTCCCTGTGCCTTGGATTGTAGGCCTTTTAGGACTGTACTAACAGTATCCTTTCTTCTTTGGCTTATTATTGGACATAGCCAATGAGGTTGTACTTACAGAAGATCAGGCTAGAGGAAAGAGAGACCAGGCTACCAGTTGGTTGTAATTTCATTTCTTTTCCCAAAGATATATTTTCAGTTGTGTCTGAATTCCAGGAACCAGTTTATCATCTTTACCACTTTAACTCTAGGGTAGTGATGTGCCTGTATTCTTGCTAGTTCAGGGTATTAATGAAAACTTGTTTTTTCTTATGCCTTATTTTGTCTTAACCCTGACAATTTTAAAAATCTCTCTGTTAATTGTCTTCAATTTTTCCATTTGTATATACAGTCTTCTTCCTGTCAGAACCCAGACCAATAGGTGACTTTACTGGTCAATGTCTTTATTTACTTCCAGAAAGAAGGAATTCACAGAATACTTGAAAACCAAATTTGTTTATTTGAATGTTTGGTAGTTGTTATTCAAGTATGTAATACAAAAATCAGTTATTTGGAAGTGAATTTCATAACTAGTGCATCAGGGAGTTTTATTTTATATGAATGATGTATTAATCATAATAGGTAAACTTATGTGGCAATAAAGAATCTCTGGAGTTTAACACAAAATAGTTTATTATTCTTTTGAAGTCTGCTAGGGGGGTCTGGGTGATTCCTCAAGGGTGCTGTCTTCTATGTAGTGACTTAGCAATATAGGAATCTTGTGACCCCATGATCTCAAACTAATTTCTTCCCTACTATTTTACTAACAGGAGAATTTTCCAGGGATTTTCCAATTTCTGAGGCTATAAGTGATACTTATACCTTCTAATCATATTTCATTAATATTGGTCATGTGTCTCTGCTAAGCTTCAATATGGTTGGGAAGAAGATTTTTTGTTTACTCAGGAAAGAGGGCCATATACCAAGGAAATAAGAATTGGTAAACAACTTTGCCACAATGCTGTGATAATGATGGCTTTACTGTTTAGATGGGTATTTGTTTACTTTTTTTCAAATTAAAGTTATTGTAGCTTTGATCTTCCACTTGTCTCTTAGCAGAAAATCAATATTATTTTTTTTTAATGGAGCAGACCCTTTTACTTGCTTGTGATACTCTGTTGGCATACCCATAGGCTGAGTAAGGATTGCCTTCTTCTATTAAGGTGCTTGTCCTTGTAGAATAGTTAGCATGCACCTGATGCTTACACGAGCAGAATAAAATAGATCCATAGCTCTATTCCAGGTGATCATCAGAAAGTTTAACTTTGAAGTCTTTGCATAAGGGATATTATAAGAAACTATCCTTTGAAAGTGGTTATTGTATTTCATGTAAGGATGTTATTTAGGTTATTGTTTACCACATTTTACAGCATCCTTTTATGAGGGCCCATAGATCTTCTCTCAGTAATGGGTGGTACTTTTTTTTTGAATAGTTTAAAATAATGTCAAGGTTAATACAAATTGTATAGATGGGCATGTTTCTCTTTCATGCTGGCTGTTAATTCATGAGGAAGCAAACTATTCTTTCTCACAAGGATACATTGCTTCACAATATTTACTTGACTTCAATTCATTGTCTCATTTTATTTTTCCTGCAAATATTTTCTTTGTTTCTGATTTTTCCACAGTTTTATTTCCATTTAATCTTCCCATATCTTTATATACTCTCTTATAAAATATCATGCAACTACATATAAAGGCAAATTCTGGTCCTTGTATAAGTCCCTGAATGCTAAATTTTGCCACTACCTAGTGTGATTTCAGCTTCTGATATATCTCTTTCTGTACTGGAAATTTAATATTTTGTCATAAAAGTACCATATATAGTTCCTACACGCATGTTTTTGAATCCCAAGGAAACAAACTCACTATAAACATCAAGTCAATATTTCAAGTAAGATTTTCCAGGCTGGCATCTCTAAATGTGCCCCATTGTCTAGCATAATATGATTAAGTAGACCCATCATTAAGTAAGATGAAAATGTTGCAAAATACATGAAAGGATGCTTACATTTACTTTCAATTTGAGAATTATCTCAATAATGAATCACTTCACTTAGGTGTTGAAACCTTGAGATATAAACAGCAATCAGTTTTGTGGCTTAGTTCTGGCTAGCTACATGAATTCATCTCACTCCTAAATGTCTGATTTGGAGGCTGGTGCAAATATTCCTAGGTGTTCTGGACATTGCCTCATTGAAGAAGCCTGATTTTCTTTGTGGCAACTACCCTGGTTAAAATAAAAGACATAAGTGGCTATTTATATAAATCTATTTATCTAATTCAACCATCATATAACTAGTTTTCTTTCTTTCTTTGTATTTTCAGCTTTCATCTACTATTTTCATTTCTTCCCATTCTCTTGGTTTGGTATCCCTCCCAAGTATGTTCCCTTTATTGATATATTTTCCTCCCCTTCTGTTCATAATCTCTTTCATTTTCAGTCTTATTTCTATCAGATTTATTTAATTATTTCCCTCTCAGTCCATTGGGTTTTCTTCTCTTTTTTCTCCCAGACTTCAGAGAGTGACTGCATGTGGCTTGGTTTCTACTCACTCTCCCCTTTCTTTCTGCCTTCTCATTCTGTTTTCTGTCCTGCTGAACTAGTTATACAGTAACGGGGTTTTCAAAGGCAGAGCCATTTGATGCACAGAGCTAGTAGATTATGTGAAAAGAAGAGAAATAGTGTCACTGTTCTCCCTTCATTTTTAAAGGGAATATCCTGTTTGCTACTATCTTACCTATATTGGGGGAAATTTAGCCAATGCATTTTTCTTCTTAGGACAATTTAAAAGAGGTTATTACCATTTTTTCTGGAATAGAAAAAAATGGAAACAAACCACTTAAGATAAATTATGTCCCTCCCACTCATGTATCAGTTTCTTTTTACAATCATTGATCTCCTCTTTCTATCCTCTGTTATTCTCTTTAACTCATTATGTAAAAAAATCCATATTATAATTTTACTTTTACATTTCTAATTTTTGCTTTGAGAGAAATGTTATGCCCATCAAGAATGAAACATGTACTCTTTGATTGGATTCAGTGTCTTGGGGAACTGTCCAAATTCCGGTTTACTGCCTCAAAATGACTGAGTCCATTGTGCTATTCTCATCTCTTGTTAGTTGAATCTACTGAACTACATAACAACCTTGTGGTCTACACGAAATATGGCTTTTTAAATGTGGTTGCATTCCTAACAACAATAAAAGTAGAAAGAATCATGAAGGCAATGAAATTCTTGAAGTTATAAAATACCTAGATACCCAATTCAATGGTATAGTGGGTTGCCCCATCCAGTCTTTAGTTCAAGCCCTAATCTTACTTGCCTGTGAAAAAAAGTTAATTTATCCATAGATCAGTTATTTTAGTTCTTACAATATGCCACATATTTCAGCATGTCCCAGAACTTATAGCATGAAGGTTATCTATTTATACTACATACAGCAATCACTTGGGAAGTTTTATGAAGTGTGCTTACATCTAACTCTTACCGCTAGTGATTCTGATTCTCATCTAGGTGTAGACTGGAAATAATTTGTAAAAACTCCTTAGATGATTCAAATGTTTGTCCAGGGGTGAACTCTTCTGGTCCAGGGCAGTATTTTTCTAAGTGTCCCACACCAGCAGCATCAGAATCACCATTACCTGTGAACTTGTTAGAAATGCACACAATTGGCTCCAATTCCTAGCTTTCTAAATCATAAACTCTATAATTAAGACAAATCAGTCTTAATTTTAATAAGCCTTGTTGGTCAGTTGTTAAAAAAACTTTTTTCTGTAAATGACCAGAGATTAAGTATTTTAGGTTTTGTAGATCATAAGGTGTGTGCTGCAATGACTCAGCTCTACTGTTTTAGCATGAAAACAGCCATGAATAATATGTAAAAAGGTGAGTGTGGCTGTGCTCTAATAAAACTTTACTTGTAGAACAGGTGACTGGGCTGGATTTGGCCATTGAACAGTCATTTGTTCACTCCTATTCTAGATGATTCACACTAAGGTTTGAAAACTATTGTTTTAGGATGATTGACAAATGAATAGTCAGAAAAAAATGCTATTAGGTATGATTAATTATTTTCTAAGGGAGTAAAAAATGTAAAGAATGTAAATTAAAAGTCATCTAACCCAAATTTGGTGGATGAAGAAAGAATGCTAACAAAATGTCATCTAATAATGTGATTCTGCAATCTGTATACGGGGTAAAAATGGGAGTTCATAACCCACTTGAATCAAAGTGTGAAATATGATATATCAAGAACTATGTAATGTTTTGAACAACCAACAATAAAAAAATTCAAAAAAAAAAAAAAAGAAATAAAAGATCCAGGAGAGAATGTTCTTGGCAGGTGGAGCTGTTGTGCCACTTTTTCTGAATATGCCCCCTCATTCCATTTAGAATTGCCTTTTCACGGCCTAACTCATAGACACCTCTGCTTCTATGACATTGTTTTACTACTTCTGCTTTTTGGAATGCCTTTTATTTTCTTCCAAAACCCATTCATTCTTACCTATTTCTCTAGGCCCAATTTAAGTTCCAAAGGGAGTTTATATCTCCCTTCCTGTCACCATTGATATGTGGGATGTCAATGCATTAGAGGTTCCAGCTGCTTATGAGAAGGCAGTATACTGTATTCAGGCTAAATAACCAGATAAGCTGCTGCACCCACCTGCAAATTTACAGGTCATAATGGAGAAAGGAAAAGGCTTTGGTTGAAATTGATAGATACATTTTAAGTATTCAAAGACATTAAGTAAATGTCAAGAACTTCCAATGATTTGTAATTAGAACTTGCAGCAAGAAGGTATTCCAAGAAACAATTATGTGGTAGAAAAGAATGATGTTGGATATACTGGCCAAACTAATCTAGCCCAAAAGCCACACTATTTTAAGTATTATTAGGTCTTTCCTGCTAAGGAGAAACTGAATACTGATATGTAAACTTACTCTTATCTTTCATGGATGTTGGTATTTGTTCATTCAGGGAAAATTGTTTTGGGTTTTCATTATGGACATTCAATTGACACTTTCCATAAGTACTTTTGTTACCTAAATAAACTTCCAAGTTGAAATATCTTTCTAGACATTTTCAACTCAGGGTACCTACACTGAACAGAACCTACCTGACAATTAAGTTCTTGGTTACTCAGATTGGACACGTAAGGTAAGTAGAATTCTTTTAATGAGGCTTATTTAACATTGAGTCTTCTCTAAGTTACATAAATATGTGTGGGGGAGAAGAGAGAAAAAGAATGGTTTAGGAGACTAATTAAACATGACTGTAATAAAGAGCATAGGAAAACTATCGGACTTGTGGTTGGAATAGTGGATGCAAGAACTATATCATGTAGGGTCTCATATTGTAGGCTAAATTTTTTGGAATTTATTCTGATGTTGATCCATTTATTTTAAACAGGAAAGCAACATGATTCATTTCACAATTTACAAAGTTACTCTGAAAATTACATAGGGGAAAAGACTGGAAACAGTTAATTCTGGGCATGGAGAAGGTACAGGATTCCATTTTGGGTATGTTGTTTTGGTGTGCCTCTGCAACTTATCTAACTTTCACCTAAAAAATATCACAAATTTCAATTTATCAATTGTAGTTCTCTATTTATACCTAAATTCCTCCTGAATTTTCATTTCACCTAATGAACTAAAAATTAAGTATTAATAGTCATATATGCACATAGAATCAGAAAATAATAGAAACATTAATATAGGAAAGAACTTTAGAGAAATCAACTAATCTAGCTTCCTCATTTTACAAATAAGGAATCTGAATCTTGAAAAGGTTAAATGACTTGTATAAGGTCTTAGGTGAAGAAGTTAAATTAGAGTATAGAAGTGGTATTTTTCCTTCTATTTAAGTAATTTTTTTCATTATACTGCTCTACTTTATCTGTGTCTGTGTGTCTTAAGCAAGAGATTTTTAGAGATATATGTAAATACACTTTCATATACAGCAAATAGCTAATATTCAGGAAAGATTGAATTCCAACAATAGCTAGATGGCTCAATTACATGTAATAGAAACTAAACCAACACAGAAACCTTCTTGGAGTATTTTTGTGGTTTATTAGACTGGATTGTGGGGTGCCTAGATATTTGTTTAAAAATTATTTTTGGTTGTATTGTGAAAGTGCTTCCAAGTGATATTTGCATTTGAATCTGTAGGCTAAGTAAATCACATTTCCTTCCAATATGTTGGTGAGGATGATCCAGTCTATTGAGGCCCTGAATAGAGTCAAAACACAGAGGAAGAGAGAATTCACTCTCTCTGCCTGACTTATTGAGCTTGGACATCAGTATTCTCTCACCTTTGGACTGAAAATTATGACATTAGCTTTCCTGGATCTTGGGCCTTTGGATATGGACTGCAACTACAGTAGCAGCTTTCCTGAGTCTCCATATTGTAGATCAGAGATCACAGGATTTCTCAGCCTCCATTATCAAGTAATGCAATCCCCTACTTCTTATGCTAAATGTCTCTCTCTATATCTCTATATAATTTTATATACATATATGTGGTATATATATATTATATATCATATATACACATTTTATTTCTCTAGATAATGCTAATTATATATTATATATAAGAACATATTATGTATTACATATAAATATTACATATAATATATCATTTGTTGTTCATAATCAGTATTTACAGAAAGATGCTTTAGATTCACATGAAAAAAGTCAACTTCCAAAATCTTTCCGTGTGTAAAGGAGGGAACTGGTAAAATAATGAAAGAAAATGAAGACATTTATTTAGTGTTTGTGAAATGAATAAACATTGCCCATACTGACACTTCCTGAGTATAATGTCTTTTTTTTTTTTCTATTCCTATTGGAAGGTTTAGAACATCTGAACTGTGTGGATGTTAATTCTGGGGAAGTGACATGTACTATCTCTATTTATTATTTTGCTTATAAGCCTTACTTTTAAAATAATATTTTGGGGGAGGTATGTTAAAAATAAAAAATGACACTGCAATATTTACAGCTATAACAAAGAAGATGCTCCTGTTACCATGCTACAAAATTAAGGATTAATCATGTCATTATTTCTAGGATTGTCTCAATAGGTACCTAGTTGCAAGTGGAACTATGTTTTGTTATCATTTCTCTTGATTTCTGAAGCCATTTGTTCAGTCAACTTTGCATCACTGTGAACAACTACCCAATAAGAACAACATAGAGGAGGAAACATTTACTTTATCTCATGGTTTTAGAAGTCTAAGACTATAGTTGACTTTCCATTGCTCTGGGGCTAAGTTAAGGCAGAACATCATGGTAGAAAGGCATGGAAAAGGAAAGCTGCTCAGCTTATGGCAGCCAGGAAGCAGAGAGAAAAAGAGGAGTGGAAAAGGAGTGAGGGAGGGAAGGAGGAAGAAAGAAAGAGAGGGAGAGAGAGAGAGAGAGAGAGAGAGAGAGAGAGAGAGAGAGAGAGAGAGGCTGAATTACAGACAGACAAGATGGACAAATAAACAGAGGAAGGTAATAAGGGGAAAATAAATGTTCCAATATATACTTTTTTCAATGAGGACCCTCCTCCCAGGAGTCTATCTATACATCAGATGATTAATCCATCAAATGGAATTTATCTACTGATGAGGTTACAGCTTTCATGATCCAATCATTGCCTAAAAACCTCATCTCTGAAAATCTGCATTGGGGATAATGCTTTCAATACATGAGCTTTTGGGGGAACTTTCTAGATCCAAACCATAACACCATTCTTACTTTGGACTCATTCTTCATCCTGTGAAAGAAGACATCCTTTCTGAAGCTCAGTCTGTTCTTTCCTCTTTAATTGCTTTCTTACCTCATTAGGTTCAGTTCTTCCTCCTCTAACATTGTTGTTTTCTTCATGTTACAACTTCTTTTGTAATTTCAGTTAGTTATTATTAGTACTAAGGCCTGAAAATGGTTTCTTCCTTTGAGAGAAAAAACACTATTCATGATTTTGGTCAGTCTTCCAGAAAGAAGGTTTCAATGAAAGTGTGATTATTCTTTTTTGTCTTAGTCTTTCTAGCTTGGATTAGTTTACAGCATGTTATTTGAAACACATGCTGTGTTTTATGCACCTCTTGTTCATCATGTAGTTTCCAATAGGAAATGAGAAACTCATCTTTAACTTGACCTTATTTAGTTTAAGAAAAAGACTTAGCAAAAAAGATAAGATTTTTTTTAAAGTTCCCTTTTCTTCATCCTTAAAAAGTCTGTAGATTCCTGTTTAGTTCTTAGCAGGGGGATATCTTGTCAGTTTTATTTCTTGGCTTGCAGCATGAAGTTTCAAGTAAAATCCTTTTTTGATTCAAGACTATTTCATTTACAGGAAGACTAAAGAAAAAAGTGTATTTTCTTTTAAATAACTTTAAAATGTGGTTTCATGGATTCTTTAACCAGAAACACGGATTGTGTCAATGTGAGACTGAGCTAAGAACAAGTTTGACTTCCTTTACATTTCCATTTTTTATAGTTAAATGACCAGTAAATATAAATTTGTATGATTTATCAAGATAATTGACACAAATCAAAATTCATTTTGGTTTTATGCAAGGTGCAAATTAGTGAATACTTGTTAAGACCCAGACAGAAGTTGTCTCAATGTTTTCAAAGATGAGATCACTTTCTTCCTATAAGATGTCTTTCTCTGTTCAAAAAAATATAGAATTACACAAAAAGCTTGAATTTTCCATAAAGGGATGCAATGTTCATAGAGAAAATAGTCTTTCCACATGAGCACAATTTTAAAGAAATGATTCTAACAAGTTTTTGTTTTTCTATTTTCAAATCTATGGTGATTATATCTAGAGTGGCTCATTCAATTGGCATATCACTTGAAGAAGTTTACCATAACCATTAATTAACAACACAGTACAGTATTCATGGTGGTGATACCTAACTTATTCTTTGTTTTAAATCGTGAATAATTGACCATATGGTATCACAAATATAGCCATACTCTTAGGGAAAAAGCAGGTTTAACAAGGATATTCTGAAAATATTTCTGCCAATATGTGAAAGTCTACAATTTTTTCTGCTTATCTGTTTTCACACCTTTGTCATTTGAATACTTTGCCTGGCATGAATCTGTTAGTTCACCCCACAGGCTTAACTTGTTTCTGTTTCATTTGTCTTGTGAGACATAATGTTTCTTGAAGTGTTTAAAACTCTTTCATTTATCTCTGTTCCTTTTCTTTGATTATGAATTGTACTTTAGCCCAGGAATATTTTACCTTTCTATTTCCAGTCTTTTTTCCTTTTTCTTCAAGGTTTTTGTTACTATTATTAGGCAAAACAGTACACCAATTTATTATATTATTGTGAAGTCTAAGCCTGGGAGTGGTATACTTTTCCAAAAAAATTGATGGTGATGGGGATAAAGTAGAAGCAACATGAAGTTCAGAGCCTCTATGGAGTTAGGTCTAGGTGGGGTGGTGTTTGAGGAAGTGAGCAGGGAATAGTGGCCAAGCTCTTTCTATTTAACATGAATCTCTAATAAAAGGAAACAGGGCTATTTGGAGAAATGGCTTACCCTAGGGCTGGGACCCAGGAAATAGAAGATATTCCTGTGACATCTTATAAAGTCATAAATTAAGGAAGTACTCAAAAACACCAAATGGAGATGTATCAAAGGAACTTCATAGCTGACCTGAAGTGCTCCCAATGGCCAAAGATGGAATAATTTATTCACCAAAATAAATAACAGAGCATTGTATTAAAATCCTAAGTATAAAGTAAATATATATGATACAAACTGTCATAAATAAATAAATAAATGGATAAATAAAGAAAAGACAAATCTATGTGTAATTTGTGGAGATATCTTGCCTTTTAGGAGTGGAAATTAATTCTACTCTCTAGAGTAAGGAATTGATTTAGTGACATACTCCCAAATAATTGTGTATGGAAATGGGTGGGGGTTATTGTACAGTAGAGAAAACTGGCACATACTACCTAAGCTAGGTGATCAAGGATATCATGAGACATATTGATCATAGGTACTTCTAAAAAAATGTGATGCTGTGAAAATGGAACATTACCTTGTGAGTTTTCTCATAACCTTAGTCTAATGTTGAGAAAACCATCAGAAAAACCAAACTGATGGACTTTCTATAAAATATCAAACAAGAATTCCTAAAACTGTCAAGATCATGAAGAAAATTAAGTAAAGGCTGATAAACTGCACAGACCAATCAAAACTAAAGAGACATTGGGCTGTGGTTGTGGCTCAGAGGTAGAGCACTGATCTAGAATGTGTGAGGCCCTCAGTTTGATCCTCAGCACCACATGAAAATAAATAAAATAATGGTATGGTGTTCAACTATTTCTAATAAATAAATAAATAAATAGACATGATTACTAAATAAAATGTGAGATCATTGAACAGAAAAATGGAGACTAATGAAAAACTAGCGAATTCTTAATAAGTCTTGAATTTAGTTTTTCATGGTGTACCAAAATTATTTCCTGGCTTGTGACAAATGGACCATGGTTATATAGCATGCTAATAGAGAAAACTGGGAGGGGTGTAAATGGGAATTCTCTGTGCTATTTCTACAAATTTTCTATGTAACTAAATTTTGTCCATGTAAAATTTATTTGAAAAAATAAATAGTGAAATAAACTAGACTCTGAAAGTTGGGGTTTGCATGTTTTCTTTGACATGCAGCAGCAAGAGCAAATTAAAGGAATAAGTGGAGCAAGGCAGGTCCCGTGAAAAGAGGAAAGATCAGTGAGAAGTGAAAGTAGATTGAGAAGAAATAGGAGGGATGGGAAAATGGAGGAAATGTGGAATGAAATTAAGAAAATCACACTATGTGCATATATGAATATATCACAGTGCATTCTGCCTATATGTATACCCATGAACCACCAATTAAAAACAATAAATATATAGAAGGAAGGCCAGTATAGTAGAGGAAGGGGAAAGTAGGAGGGGAGGGAAAGAGGAAGTATTGTGAACTAAAATGGAGCAAATTATATTCCATGCATATATGATTATGTGAGAATGAACCCTGTTATTACGTATAACTATAATGCACTAATAAAACCCTCTTTTGGTTAAAAAAAGTAAATTCTAAGAAAGTCTTCTGAAATAAGTAGACAAACTTTCTACATATCATACTTGTCACTTTGAACTACATCTCAGTTTCTTTGTGTGTGTGCACACACTCTTATATATAAATTGATCAATGCAATGCACACTCAATTTATAGAAAGGATGATGAAATTTCTAGATAATATATGTCAGAATTGTTGAAAAGTTGGCAGGCGTTTCTATTGCATAACTTTATGTAGTACATGGAAGAAGAGTTTCAAATGGAATGAGGACTTGGATGAACCATATATTTTAACAGAGTATTTGTAGACTCAGATTCAGTAAGAGTATCTGTTGAAGAAAAATAAAGAGGAAAGAAGAACAGGAGGTGAGAAGAGAGAGGGTGAGGGGGAGGGTGGGAGGGTGAGTTGCCCCTAGGAAGAAGAGATGGTGTCAGTTCCTACAAGTAGAAAAAAAACATAGGGTAATTAAACTACAGTGTTTATTTTTAGTGAAATCTATTCAAGCAGACTCTTTGCAATATCACCCATTTAACCAATTAATCACATATTTACTAACACTTGAAATGACTGACATCCTGGAAATGATTCTAAGTTGCATATAGTCATCTGTTTACTGGGTCTGTTGAAGATTGAGGCATATTTAGATTTGGGGGATTTGAGGTTATTTATGAAGGAAAGAAAAAACCATTGGGGCATCATTTTGGAAAAGAGGTATCTGAAATAGATGTCTCTGTTTACTGAGCTGTAGAAATAGTAATATTAGGAAAACTTTTGATTGAGATGTGTTTTAGATAGCTTTTTCACTGCTGTGATCAAAAGACTTGTAAGAACAACTTTAGAGGAGGAAAAATTATTTTGGGCTCATGGTTTCAGAGGTCTCAGTCTTCAGACAGCTGATTCCTTTGCTCTGTGCTAGAGGTAAGGCAGAACCACATGGTAGAAGGGTGTGACAAAGGAAAGTAGCTGGGAACATGGCACCAGGAAGCAGAGAGAGAGAGCTCCGCTCAACAAGTACAAAGTATATATTCCAAAGGCACACCACTGGGATCCACTTCCTCCAGCTACACCCTATCTGCCTAGAGTTACCATCTAGTAATTCATACAAGTGGATTAATAAAGTTAAGATCCTCATAATCCAATCACTTCACCTCTAAACTTTTTTGTATCATCTTACACATGAACTTTTGGGAGACATCTAATGTTGAAATCATAACAAGATGGTACTAGAATATATTGGTAGAGCATTTGGATTAAGTAGCAAAAGTAAGAGGAAGATTAGAGCCAAGGAGAGGCAAAAACTCTTCTCTGGGAGTTGGAATTTAGGAAACAATGGGTGTTTTTTTTTATATTTTGGCATGGTTCATAATAATTGCAAACATATTTTATAGCCAGCTTTCAGATATGGGAAGCAGCAGTAGAATGTGGGGATAATACTTGTTTTCCCTTTGCCAAAAAACTAACCTTAGGTACACAAATTATCTTCTGCCAGCCAAAAAATATAACAAAGGTAATGGGGGGGGGATAATATCTACTGAAAAAACAATGTTTTATGTAAAATTTATCAAAGAATGAAACTTTTGATGCTAAACCAATACCAGAACTATGATTAAACCCAGAGTAGAATTAAGGCTGGTTCTCAATTCAGTGTGATATTTCTCAACAATTAATGCAGTGACTGAGAATTGTTAAGTTCAGTAAATTACTCTACATTGTCTTGCATATTATAAGGGGTAGGTTCAAGACTGTTTATATTGCTTGTACACTGGTTTTACATGGCATTCTATTTTTTTATTTTCTATAAATAATTATTGAATACCAAAGCATACTATGTTCTCTTTTTCTCATCCATGGGGTGCCTGTTTGTTCAGACTCAATTCCCAGTCAAAGCACTGCAGTTGGTTTATAGCATATGTGAATTGATGGCAATCTATTCATGTGGAAATAGTTCTCAGAGTGTATTAGCTCTGTGTCACTGTGACTAAAATACCTGACTAGAGAAACTTAGAGGAGGAAAAGTTTATTTTGGTTCATGATTCCAAAGATTCAGTCCAGGCTTCGCTGAGTTCATTGCTTTGGGCCCAAGTAAGGCAGAACATTATGGTACAAGGGCATGGTGTAGGAGCACTGCTCTATTTTTGGCATTCAGGAAGCAGAGGGGGGTGGGAATGGGCTGTAGAGAAGGACCACTCTTACAGGGCATATCTCAGTGACCCATATCCTATTGCCATTTCCCACCTGCCTACAGTTGCCACTTATTCCACTCAAACTCAGATGGATTGGTTAAGTTACAGATCTCACGATCCATTTATTTTATCTTGAGCATTCCTGGATTAATATGTAAACTTTTGGGGACAGCTCTTAATTAAAACCATTCCACCTCTGGCCCCTAAAACTCAAGTCCACCACAAAATTCAAAATGCAGTTAGTTCATCTCCAGAAGTCATATAATCTTAACAGTTCCAGAATTGCCTACAAGTTCAAGTCCAAAGAGTAATCTGAAACTCAAACTCATCACTGTATGCCATTATAAAAATCAAAAGCAAGTTACATATATCTTATTTTCAGTGACATAGTAGAAATTTTCTTTTCAAAAGGGAGGAATGAAAATGTAGAAAGAAGGAAAGAGACCAAAAACAAGACTGAAACCGAGCTGGGAAAAGAGATCCCATAATTGCAAGTGTAGCATCTAGGTTACATGACTGTGACATGTGCTTTCTGCACATATGCAGCCCTATTGTACTTGATAATTGTCCTTGACAATTTCAGCACACATATCTCTTTTCTTAGCTTAATTCTCTTCACAGCAGCTTTTTATTGGTTAGACAGTCCACATTACTGGCATCTCTTAATTCCTGAAATCTCCATTCCAGCTTCACCTTCATTTTCACAGCTTCATGTATTGTCCTCTTGGGGGCAGCCTGCGGGGATTCTGACCCTGCTACATTTGCCTGGCCTCCCAGGTCTTACTTTGAAATCTCTGTGAAAGCCTCCATGACCCCTTTACTCCAGCATTCTGGATTTCTGCAGAATCAGCACCATGTGGGTAATGCCAAGGTTTACTGCCAGCTTGCACAATACTTTGTTCTCCTGGAATTATGGCTACAGTGTTTTCTGAGGGTCTCCATGTGCAAACAGGACTCTTGAATGATCTCTTCTCAAAGAAATTTCTTCTGGGCCTTCAAGCCTACAACAGGTGTGATCTTACAGATTCCTGAAATGCCTTAAGCCATCTTTCCTATCATCTTTGTGTAAAGTACTTCACATCTCTTTAGGGGCTATGATCTCTTTAATAATCAGAACTTTCTTGGTACTAGTTTCACATGTACTGTTCTCACAAAAATGAAAGTTTTAAAAATCATCCAGTTCTGTTTTCTTCTCCTGACTCACATAGTAAACTTGGCTAAAAACTTCCAGAAATACCTATGCTACTGACTGAAGATGTGCTGCCTTGACATTTTCCTCCACTAGAATAAGTATTCCATCACCTTCAAATTCTGCCTCACATAGAGTCTCAGGACATGGGAAAAATGTAGAGAAGCTCTTTGCCAGAATATAACATGTGTGGCTTCTAGTTTAATTCCCAGTAGAGTACTTTTCCCCCTCTGAAGCCTCATGAGCACACTCCCCATTCCTATCATAATTCTTGTCTTCTGAAATTTCACCAGAGTCTCCAATTAAGCTCTGCTTACAACATTTTAAGTTTTCTACAGTCTGAATTTTCAATCTTTTTTAAAATTTATATTTCAAATCATTTCCAAAATTTTTTGAACCACATGATCATGTTAGTCATAGAACAGCCCCACACTTAGTAGTGATTTCTACATTAGTTGGCTTTGTGTCACTAAGACAAACTACTCAATAAGAACAAGAAAAGTTTATTTTGGCTCATGGTTCCACATGTGCAGCCCATTGTTGACCTAGTCCTCTGCTCTAGGCCCAAAGTTGGGTAGAACATCATGGCAGAATGATATAGTGGAGAATTGCCACTACATTCATAGTGTCCAGTAAGGAGTGGGGAGAGGGGGAGATAGAAGGGGCTGCAGGAAATATGAACCCTTCCAAGGCATATCCCCAGTGACCCACCTCCTTTAGCCATATCCAACCTGCCTACAGTTATCAGCCAGTTAATTTATTCAAACTAGGTTGATTAAGTTATAGCTCTCATGATCCAATCATTTAACCTCCAAACAGTTCTGCATTAACACAAGAGCTTTTCAGGAACACCCATATGCAAAACATAATACAGAATATTGGTATTACAAATTGTAAAATCAGAGCAAACACAGCATCTGTGCTTAAAAATTAGTAGAGTACACTGAGTATTCAGAATATGACAAGAACAAGGAAATATTATAAGGATAGACTTGTAGGTGTTCACTATATAACCAGCTTAAGTCAGAATGAAAGATAAAAGGAGAAGATAAAAAAAACAGAGGTTAAGAAGGGAAGGATTTGCAGAAATTCAAGGTGAAATAATTCCCTGTCAAAAGCAGGAGGGATAAGCTGACCTGTTGTTGATGTTGATAGAAGGTGGATAAAAATGGTGCCAAATGAGAAAAGGCTCTGGTAAAGAAAGGCTGGACACAATCCTCAAAGGACATTTTGAGCCATTACAGGGACGTTTCTTCTCAAAATTGCAAAAATTTTCATTTGAATGGGTTTTTAAGGTCAGTTTTGAGGGAAACCCTTCAGATATGCAATTGAGAAGAAATTACAAAAACATTTTGGAAGTTTTATTTTATGCTCCAGCTGGTTGGCACTAGCTGAATTTTAGTATCCATGTTCCCTTACTGCTTGCTTCATATTCCCAAATTGGCAAGGGTGTTTAATGAACATGAGGCAGGAAGGTAAAGGAATTGCACCAACTTGAGATTTATGTAGAGACTGTGTCATCAAGGTTTTTGTTTCCTCTTTGAGCTTCACAAAGGATATGGATTACCAGAAAAAGATATGTAGGATTTATAAATCAGCTCAAACACAATAGTGGTGTTTGGAACTTGTACTGAGTTTACTAGAGCTACTTCTTTCAAGCTTTACATAACCCTTTCTTGCATACACTGTGATTGTCTTTATAGATAGATTCATAAATTACTCCTGGTATACAGAATATGTGGGAGGCTGATTGTTTGCACAGCATGGGTCCAAGACCTAAGTATTCAAATACTGTAGACAGCTGGACCACAATCTGTGCAAAGGCAATCAGAGCTCTCAGGTCTATTCAATACTAACTTAGAACATCTAGTGAGAATTGGGGAAATCTCACTGAGTTATAAATTTATAAATTTTGTAACTTGGCAGTCTCCCCTTTATGTTCCTATTTCTCTTTGATATATTTTGATATATACCATTAGGTTACTAGGGCAATTTGTCTTTGATATACTGAGCTGCATTTTCAAAATACAATAAGCCAAATTTGTATGAATTTTGTACATGTGTCTTTTATATAAGGAGAAAATTTTGGTGAAGTCTTGGTTTTGATTTGGAATTCTTTGCCACTTACAAAGAATAACAGAGACAGATTATAACAATGTCTAAATTAAAGTAACCCCTGACTCTCTCTTTGTTTAAAATTATCTCTACAAATGTATAGATGAGACAGTTCTATAGGTTTACACATTTTGCTTTCATATAGTTAATGGTTCCCTCCATATGTTAATTACTTTGTGTGTGGAAGATAAATCATATTGAAAGCCATATTAGTTCCTCTACTGTCTCAGTTGGCTATATACATTATGATAAGAGCTTCAAAGGGCTGATTTTTATATCCGAGGAAGGTCTCAGACTTTAGATTACCAGATACTGGTCTTAGGGTTGTCTGGTGAGGTATGGTCAGAAGTCCATTCCATTTTTTTTTAATGGCTATTTGACTTGGGCCAAATTTGCACCAAGAAAAGACTTCTGAAGGGATTCTGTTTGAGACCTCAGTAACAAATTTTAACAAAACTGTGGAAGTCCTTGTTAAATGATAAATCAACAAATTAATATGTCCGGGGGTAGGAAAAATTTGTTTCTGTCAGAGCAAATCTAAAAAAAAAAATGCCCCTAATGTCTAAACTTCCCATATAATTATCACCCACAGACCTTCCTCATTTTATTTCGGAAATTAGATATCTAGAAGTAAATGCATCAAAAAAGTACACCCACACGTTCCTGAGGAGGTTTGAGCATCCTGTCTCTCTATATCTGTACACAAACACACAAACACACGCACACATCTATCCCCCATGTGCTACAATAATACTTTTGTGATTGAACACATACCAGGTTTTTACATTGTGTAGTTAATACAATGTGTCCCCTAAATTGTATTAAAATATGAATACTAAGAGATATATGATGTTCACACAGCCAAAACTTCAGTATATAGTTAAACAGATTATCATGTGAATGAAAGGTAGCATGAAAAACCCACCAATTCTATATTAGGAAGACCATTTGGAATCTTTATTCTTCCTTTTTATTTCCTTTGATAGTAGTTTGTGCAGCCACTGAATCTCATGTTGAACCTCATTGTCATACATCAGCCCTACACCCATTGACTTTTTTCTTCTGAGGCATATAGCCCAATTTTCTCACCTGTTGAATGGGTGGTGTTTGGCAGATACAATGACACATATTATCTTTCATGCTTGCATGATTACTGAATTGTGAAATGAGTCCATACTTAAGCTCAACCTGTTTATCCCATATTCAATTCTATTTCTCAATGATTGACTACAATACCTTTACACTTCATAACAATTCATAGTTAAGTTTGACTACTACTTCCTATCAAAATGTAATAAATATTTGATTCTACTGACAGCTTCTGGGAAATATCTGGGCATTTCATAAAATGAGCATGGTATTTTGTTTGGAGTACTGTGTTTATTAAGGGGATTAATGCACTATGTACTTTGGTTTTCATTATTTATAGATATCCAGAGCTGGAAGGGATTTGAGAAGTCATATAGTTCCTACAGCTGCCATGCCAACCTGGTGCCTGCCTTTAGGTAGTACCACAAAACCTCCAAATTGTGAGGAATTGATATGTTTGCTTAAAGATTCTTGGTAAAGAAGATTCCTGACTCACATAAATCACTTACACTTCTTAGTTTCAGGGAATTTGTTTTCATGTTGAACAAGTTGGTCAAGTTGCTTTTAATAGTAATTCTTTTAAATTTGTCTTTAGTAGATTTGCTGACTTGTCACTTTGTTGGGGAAAACAAAATAAAACCAAACAAAAGCCCTGAAAATAATAATGAAGCCACTATTAGCTCTTTCTTATCTGGGCAGAATAATTTCAATTCTTTGCTATACCTTATCTTAATATATTTTAGTCACATTTGTTACTCTTTTCCATATTCTACCCAAGAATTTTTAATCTTTTTTTTTTTCAAAATTATGTATTCCAATGCTGGACAAAGCTCACTATTGTTAATAAATGAATGGGAAGGGATACTATCTCACAATCTCAATCTTCTAATACACTTTTCTACTTAGACCAATCCCATACTGCTTAAATCCAGATAGATGGAGAAAAAAGTAATGTCTGCCAACATTACTCCTTGCTTCATTTCTTATCAATTCCAAGTCTGGTTATGGGCCATTTTTTTTCATTTCCATTTTTAAAACTTCAGAAAAGAAGAATTTGTTCTACACATTTTTGTCAATTATCTCATTTTGCATAATTTTCAAATAACTCTTTACCATCTGCCAAGTCAATGATTCAAGTAATTATTAAAATCCAAAGTACATATATGGCAGTGTGCTTGATGCATCCTTATACTGGCTCAAATTTGGATGGCAACTACCTCATGGCTTAAGCTTGGTTTCTAATCTTGACAATTTTTTTTGGTACTGCAATTTTGAACTCAGGAGCACTAAACCACTGAGCCCATTTATGTTTCATATTGAGATAGGTCTCACTAAGTTGCTAGGCCTTGCTAAGTTGCTGAGCCTGGCTTTGAACTTGCAATCCTCCTGCCTCAACTCCAAAGCCACAGGGATCACAAGCATGCACCACTGTGCCTGGCTAATCTTGACAAATTTTGAGGCAAGCCTGCTGCTGAGATCATCTACCATTCTGGAGATGTAAGGGTACCTATACAAAAGCAGTAATTTGTTTCTATGGATCTCTTTATGTGAGAAGTACAAACATTAATTCATTGATTTACTCACCATGTATATTTATTAAGTATATATACTATGTTCTAGGTGCTATATTAAGCACTTATATACAACAGCTAAGAAAAATACACAAGACCTTATCTTATTGAGTTTTCACTCCTTTATGCAAGGAAGACTCTAATCAGAGGTTCAGACAAGTTCATGTATAATCACAGGAATGAAAATGTGAAGTGGAGATGTAAGGTGTCATGACAACATAGGAAGTGATCTGTCAGGGAGGGAAGGGTAAGCTTTCCTGATTAAGGAGTAATAGAGTTGAAATCTGAAGAAAGAGAATGGTTCCAAGAGATTCTTGCTAACTTCAATAATGTTACTGGATCTGCCTTCAATTAGATTTTGGTGAGAATGATGTTGCTCAGGTAAGGAAGGGTAGAACCAGGATGGTAGTTGTGTAAAATAATGCAGGTGGAGTAGAACTGGAGGGCCCAGAAAGAGATTAGCAGAGATTTAGGCAAATTACTGCTTAGATTAAAAAGTAAAATAAGATAGTAAAAAAAGAAAAGAAAAAATCACCTGCTTTGGACTTTTAAAGCTGGAGAGAAGGAGGAAACAAACATTGCTACATAGGTACAAAAACTAGGAAGGAAACACTACTACTTGGCAGATGATTTTGTGATACCTTTTCTTTTCTTCTTGAGTGGTAGTGTTGACAGGTGATGGGACACTTTGGGGAATGTGATTTTTTAACATTTATATTTTAAATTTATTGTTTCTTTTTAGTTATACATGATAGCAGAATTCTTGATTCCTAGTAGGTAGAGTTCGATAGAATGGTGGATATTTGGGTGAGAATTACAGTGTTTTAGAATGAATAAAATAATTGTGTAGTATGTCCTAGGGCATTACAAAGGAGGGTTGAAGAAATAACTGACTAAACAGGACTCTCTCAGCACATTAAATTTTAAATTTATACCACAAGTTGTGCAAGAAGATATTGAAGAGGGTACAATTCCATAAAATTAGCATGTTAAGTCAAATAGTGTCAAGAAGCTAATTGTGAGTTGTCCCTAAATGTTTAGAAAATAATCTCCTGAAATAGCAGAGCCTGAAAGGGGATATGATACATCTATAGTAGAAAAAAAGTGAGACCAGATTTATGAGTCAACTTTTAGAACATCTCTGGAGCATTAGCAAGGAAAATAGAGGCAAGAAGGAGTGGCTTCTTCATAGTTTGGACAAGAGAGATAAAACCCATTACTCCCAAAAATGTGATTCAGAAAAGGATTACAGATTGTTTTTTTCAGGAATTGGGCAGATTTTAGTTTTTACTTTCATTTTACATTCTTCCTTTAACTAGGATTAAGTTATGCTTTCTTTGTTGTATAGCTTTGCTTTTAATTTCAGTCAGTCTTTATTTTTTTAAAATGTTTCTTTTCAATTTCAAATCAATTATTTAAACAATATGCTGAGAATATTTAAATCTCATTTGCTTTTAACTGGCCTTGTTAAAACATGTAGTTTTCAAGTAATCATTTATGTATAGCTCATAGACTTGTATAATGACTCAGATCAGAGATTCCTGAGTCGGGCTTGCCTGGGTTTGAGTCATACTTATAGTACTACTTACTGGCTATATCACTTGCACAAGTTTCTAAACAGCTCTTTCCCCAGTTCCCTTTTCTGTAAAATGATCATATATATAATATGTACCTCATAGGGCTGTATTAAGGTATAATGATGTTAATATACACACAACCCATACAACATATCTAGCCAACAATGAGTACATTGTTATATGCCAGACATCATTCTGGTCTTTTATATTCATATTCTTGTTAAAGCCTTGAACTCTATCACTTGATACATATAAACCTCATTGGTTAGGAAACTGAGTTACAAAGAAGTTAAGTGGCTTGTCTAAGTACTAGAAAGCTTCATTTTGAACCCAGGATATTTGACTCAAGAAATCACACTCTTTTTTACTATACTTTGTTATTTCTAGGTTTCAACTACAAATATTTATATTTATATTATGTATAGTATTAATCAGGATACATATGTACAATTTATTTCTTCCATATTCAATAAGTATTGTTTATGAATAACTTTCATGATGGTACATTATGGACCTAACAGTTATTTTTAATTTATGAAAAGAGTCCATCATGTCGATGTGCCCTAATTTAGCTTCCCCTTACATTATCATGAGGCTTTTAGGCTGTTCATAGAATTTTGCTTTTATAAATAGCATCATTATGGGTATCTATGTAATATAGTTCTTTTCTTGTTTAGAATTATTTCAGTGAAATCAGTTCTGAAAAATAGATTGCTGGGTCATACTGTGCAAACATTGTGAAATATGGGAAACTGAAATATATAACATACACATAAAATTAAAAACCATACATGATTAATCCTCCTTTATTTTCTATTGTATACAAACTGAGAAATTCTTTTTCCTCATATCTAGATTCATAGTATACAGGAGATCATTGTCAACAGTTTAGTGTACATCCTTTCCAAGACATAAACACATTTTTACACACATGCACAGAAGTTTTATGTATTAAACAAATATGGGATTGTTCTATTATTCTAAATATTTATACATTAATATTTTAGTGTTTCCTAAAATATAGTAGGCCAAATTGTGTATCAGAATGACTATCATTTGATGGCAATAATAACAACATATAAATATATTTGATTTCCCAGTGTTGTATTTTCATCTTTGAGGTTTTCTTTTATTTTAAATTTTGTAAAGTTTATTTTATGAATGTAAGGCCTAAATTCTCACTCTGTTGAATTTGTTTTCATTTGATTCATTTAATTGTACTATTTTTAAGTGTTTTTTAATCTTGGTTTTGTCTTCCATTTAGGGTAGGTAAGACTTTGATATCTGACAGATCTGCTTTTGACTCTTGTCTATGTTATTTATTGTATGCCATGAAAAAATAAATTTATTTCTCTGAGATTCAATCTCCATATCCATATTGTGAGGATTAAGTAAAATAATTGATAGTTTATATAAATCACACAATGACTTGCATAAAATAAATATTAATTACCAATCCTCTTTCTGTTTTGATGATCTGAAAGTTGGATAATTATGTCATTGTATGATTGCATCTAAATCACTGAAAAAAATGTTTAATGGGATATGACCAAGACAAAAATCCCTTAAATATCCCCAGAGAGATTTTCTCCAGGTTGGCATCAATTATTAATAAGTATCTGTGAGTACATTCATGACTGTCTCAGAACTATTCAAACCTAGTAGTCCATCAGAATCACATGTGGCATTTTAAAACATAAATATACTGAGATCCTAAGCCAGATTTACTGAATGAGAATCTCTGGACCAACATATATCTTTTTTTAAGTCATAACTTATCCTGAGTATTCAAGGGTAAGAACCAATTATTTACAGAAGAGTATTATTTAGCTTACATTTTCCTGTCCACAAACATATCTATCATCCATTATATAAACGTTTATGGAACCATATTATATAGATATAATCCTAAGCACTGGACCTAAGTTTGAAAATAACATTCATCCTACTCTTTAGAGCACTTACTCTGTCAAATAAAGTAGAAGTTTAATTTGATAAATTAAAATACAACGTGATAAGAAATAAGAGCAAAGTACTCAGAGAATAGGAGACTAGAATAATTGCATATAAGTACAGGGGAAGAAACATAATTGAGGAACTAGCATTAAAGTGGGGTTTTGAAGATATGAGCACCAGTTTGTGAAAAGTTTGTCTCAGTCAAGGAGAACAGCATCCAAAGATAACTTGTTAAAAACAGGAACAGGTATTTTTAGCCAATATTGGTAATTAAACATAGAAAAGATATAAGATACATAATTTATAAAAGGTGAACTGAGTGAAAAAATTAAATGTGATAATTATGGAAAGAAAAGGTGATGGCAGAGTGTGAAGGGTCATTCATCAAGTTCTCAATTAAGACAATAATATAAATTATTCTACAAGACATCTGTATATAAAGATGTAAAACTAGGAGAAATATGATTTTTAGACATCTATTTGAGCATCATCAGCATATAGATTATAGTTAAAGGTATAGAGTAGATAAAATTCTCCAGAGAGATTGTACAGACAACTAGGGCAGAGTTTAAGAGAACTCCAGTATTTAATGGGCCAGAGGTATGGTTAAATACAAAGAGAAACAATGGTTAAAAGAAGAGTGACAAGAATCCAGAAAAGATAATTTTGTCTTGAAAGCCAGGAAAAAAGAGCATTTTACAAAAAGTATCTTTTATCTGGCAAGTAACATAATTTACACCTTTTCTTTCAGAATAAGGACAAGTTCAAAATAATTGTGGATGTATTGAAATAAAGATGGTGAAATGACATATATTTATGGGTTTCATACCTTCTGGAAATGTGGGTAAACTGTGTCTAAAGTGTATTTATGCACTACCAACCTAGTAATACTACTTAAAAGGGAAACGAAACTTAGAAATATGAAATAACAAATACATATAGCTTGGGAGCTGAGAAGATCTCTCTTTAGCTGGAAGGAAGCTAGGCAGATATTCCAGATCTGTTCACTCAGAAAGGAAGCAGTGAAAGAAAAGCAAAATTGAGAGGTGGTTGACAAAATAAATGCTCAGAGACTCAATATTACAGAGTCTGACACCCAGAGAGATTTGAAGATCAATTAGCAGAGTAGAAAATATTCACAGAAATTTTCTAACCCAGAACCCAAACCAGGGTGGGGAAGGTGGGGCAACACAGAGAGGAAAGGAAGAGAGGGAGAGGGGGAGAGTGGGAGAGGGAGAGGGAGAGGGAGAGAGAGAGAGAATATGAATAATAATGCACACCAAGGTAGAAAGGAGGAACAGATGGTGGGTATTTGAGATAGTAGCAGATAATGAATGAATAGGGTTAAGAGGTGCAAGTATAAACTAGAGTTGGGAAAATAAAGATAGAAAATTGATCCCAAATAATGCTTTAAAATATTAGTTGAAATACATTCAAATGGATTGCAGGCACAATGCTGGCTATTAGTGTAACAACTATCTATCAAGTTTAAAGTAATATGTATGATCAAAGCTGATGTTAAAGTTATTTATATTAAAACATGCCAAGGTGAAAAAATCCTCATTGAATCTTGGTTTGGATTGCATTAGGGTTTGTGAAATTTAGCAGGCATCCATCATTCTTTGGCTGTGGATCCCTCCAGTGTTACTGGGACACAGAAAGCACTTCCCTAGTTGCTATGGACATCCCACCAGCCAGTTCTGTTTTCTCAGCTCAGGGGCATACAGCTGACTTCTCAGATGATGCAGTGTTGTGTCCTGGTTATTTCCATTGTGTACAGGAGATTTCAGGAAGCAGGTTCTGGAATATATCTATCATTGCTGTGGGTCACTGTGTACCTGTTCCCCTCTGCAGGGTCCTTTTCATGGTCGCATAGAGTCTGTTGGATGTCTGTGAGCAAAGGACCTCTGGTTGTGGATTTTCTGTTAGTTCTCTGTGGTGCAGAAGCATTCCTTCAGCTGACACTGCTCTCTGGGTTACAATAGTTCTAGTTACCACTGCCCCACATTCTTAATGGTGGACTTCAGTTCCCTCTATTGACTGACTGATGCAAGGTCCATCTAATATCCAAACAATGCCCTTTCATTCACTAGTTGTGATCACAGGTCCGGCTGGGGTCTGGATAAGTCTGGAAGGAGTCACTTCCTGTTGCAGTGGATCAGGCAATTTTGTACCTTAACTGAATTCCCTCTGGCTGTTTGTGTTTCTGCTTAAGTTTCCTTGGGTACCTAAGGAACTTCTCTTAGCAGCTTTCTTCTGGTAGATGCCACCATCCTAGGACCAGATCTCCATGTCACTGGATATTCCATTATGGTCCCATGATCAAAGTGACAATCCTTAAGCTTCCCATGATGATATCTCCCCAATATCAGTTGTCTGGTCTTTCTCTCTTCCTGTGTCTCTCTCTGTTTCTTCTTTTTTCTTCTCCTTTTTGTCCACTATTTCTTGTTACCCCCATTTTAGCCCTCATTTCAAGTTATAGAAATTTTACTAAATTTAATAACTATTTTTGACCAATTTCAGAATTTTACCAATAGTTTATACCTGGATTTGAGGAACTGTGAATAATAATATAAACAAGTTTTCATTTCTCATAAGGTTGAATAGTATGAGGCTTGGCTTTGAAGTAATTTTAGTAAATAGGGTTCAGTGGCATCTCTCAAAAGGGTACTAATATTGGCATTAGCAGAGATCACACATTGAGTTAAATAGCATTATCTGAATATTCACCCATCCCAGGGCTTTTAAGAGAAAGAAGTGCAGAGTAGTTCCTTGCATAAAAGAAGTGAGGGTCTGGGGATGTGGCTCAAGCGGTAGCGCGCTTGCCTGGCATGCCAGCGGCCTGGGTTCGATCCTCAGCACCACATACAAACAAAGATGTTGTGTCTTCAGAAAACTAAAAAGTAAATATTGAAAAAACTCTCTCTCTCTCTCAAAAAAAAGAAGAAGTGAGAACTATCTCAATAGAGAGGAAAATTCTCATGCAAACAGTATGAAAATGCAAATGGACAAACCACCCTAAACAGTCCATAATGTTTCAATAACTGACTTCATCAACATTACAGTGGAGGAGTCAGAGAAAATATTTGGAAAGTTCATAGTTAAAATGTCCTATGAACTAAAACAAGTTGTATGGAGAAAAATTAGAGAGAAAATACAGGAAGTGAAAAATCACTTCAGTAAAGAGAAAGAGATTCTCAAAAATAACCAAACAGAAATCCTGGAAATGAAAGACTTGATAAACCAAATAAAAAATTCAAAGGGAAGAATCACCAATAAATCATACCATTTTGAAGATAGATTTTCATGTCTCAAAGACAAAGTATATAATATTGAAAATGAAAAGAAAAGATGTGAAGAGACCATTAACTGAATATTTAAGAAATCTGTTATAATATCAAGAGGACAAATTCAAGAATCATTGTGGTAGATGAAGGCTCTGAAATATAAACTAAAAGTACGTACAATATTTGCAATGGAATAGTATCAGAAAATTTTCCAAACCTTAGGAATGTCATGGAAATTAAAATATAAGAAGTGTATAGGTCTCCAAATATACAAAATTGATTTATGCCTGACATACAGAATAAGGGTAGAATTTTAAAAACTGCAGGAGAAAAATGGTTGCCTACATTTAGAGGTAAATGTATCTTCATTAAACTGATTTCTCAGCCCAGACCATAAAAGACAAGATGGCTTTGAGTAATGTATACCAAACTCTGAAAGAAAATGGATGCCAACCAAGAATACTATACCGAGCAAAAATAAACTTCAAGACTTAAGATGAAATAGAAACTCTCCATGATAAAAAAGCTAAAATAATTCATAACCAAAAGCCTGTACTACAAAACATACTCAATAAAGTATCTCATAAAGAAAATGAAAAATAAAAATGAAAACCAGCACATTGTAAAAGCTATATATGACAAAGCCAATGACAGCATTATACTGAATGGAGAAAAACTGAAAGCATTTCCTCTAAAAACAGGAACAATAAAATTATGCCAATTTTAGCTATTCCTATTCAACACAGTCCTTGAAACTTTAGCCAGAACAATCAGGCAAGAGAAGGAAGTTAAAGGAATACAAAGAGGAAAAAATTGCTCATTATTGCTACTGATGACATGATAATATATTTAGAAGACCCAAAAGACTCTACTAAAAGACTTCTAGAGTGGGTAAATGAATTCAGCAATGTGGCACATTACATGATCAACACTCATAAATCAGTTGTGTTCCTATATTCCAATAATGATTCTCCTGAAAAGAAATTAGGAAAACAATCCCTTTTCTATAGCTTCAAAAATACTTGGAAATCATTCTAACAGACAAAGTGAAAGACCTCTACTTTAAAAATTTTAGGGCATTAAATAAAGAAATTGAACAAGACCATAGGAGATGGAAAGACCTCTCATGTTCTTGAACAGGCAGAAGTAATATTGTCAAAAGGGTCATAGCATGAAAAGTGCTATACAGAATCAATGCAATCCCCATCAAAATTCCAATGACATTTTTCACAGAACAAGAGAAGTTAATTCTGAAATTTATTTGGAAAAATAAGAGAGCTAGACTAGCTAAAGCAATCCTTAACAAGAAAAGTAAAGATGGAAGTATCACAATACCAGACTACAAACTATACTACAGAGATATAGTAACAAAACAAAACAAAACACATGGAACTGGCAACAAAACAGGCAGGAAGACCAATGGAACAGAAAACACAGAGACAAACCCACATAAATACAGTTTTCTTATACTAGACAAAAAGCACCATAAACATAGATTGGAGAAAGATGTCCTCTTCAACAAATGGTGCTGAGGAAACTGTAAATCCATATGTAGAAGAATGATATTTGACCCTATCTCTCACCCTGCACAAAAGTCAACTCAAAGTGGATATGAGACCTAACAATCATACCAGAAACCCTACAAATGTTAGAAGAAAATGTAAGCCCAACACTTTAGCATTTTGGCACAGGAAACAACTTCCTTAACAAGACTTCAAAAGTACAAGAAATAAAATAAGAAATCAATTAGTGGGATGTAATCAAATAAAAATCTTCTGCATAGAAAAGAAAATAATTAAGAATCTGTAGGGAAAGCCTACAGAATGGGAGAAGATCTTTGTCACCAGATCCTCACATAGGGCACTAACATCCAGAATATTCAAACAACTCAAAAAAAAAAAAACAGAACAAAAATAAAAACAATAACAATAACAAAAACTCTCAAATCATCCAATTAATAAATGGGCAAAAGAACTAAACAGACACATTTCAAAAGAAGAAACACAAATGATCAACAAAAATATGAAAAAAAATCAAAATCTCTAGGAATTAGGGAGATGTAAATAAAAACTACATTGAGATTTAATCTCACTATGGTTGTAAATTATTGAGGAAACAAATAATAATGAATGTTGGTGAGAACGTGGGGTAAAAGTACACTCATACATTGTTGATGGAGCTGCAAATTAGTACATCCACTTTGGAAGAGTATTGAGATTCTTTAAAAAGTGTAAGAATGGAAGCAATAAGAGACCCAGAATAGCCAAATCAATCCTTAGTGAGAAAAGTGAAGCAGGAGGCATCGCAATAACAGATTTTAAACTATACTACAAAGCCATAGTAATAAAAATGGTATGGTACCGGCACCAAAACAGGCATGAAGACCAGTTTAATAGAATAGAAGACACAAAGGCAAACCCACATAGAGTTCTCAAACCAGACAAAGATGCCAAAAAATACATTGCAGAAAAGATAGCCTCTTCAACAAATGGTGCTAAAAAAACCCCTGAAATTCATAAGTAGTAGAATAAAATTTAATACCTATCTTTCACTCTGTACAAAATTCAACAAAAAGTGGATTAAGTATCTAGGTATTACACCAGAAACTCTGCACCTACTATAAGAAAATGTAGGTCCAATACTCCAATTTGTCAGTTTAGGAAGTGACTTTATTAACAAGACTCCTAAAGTCTAAAAGTAAAATTTAAAAAATCAATAAACAGGATGGTATCAAACTATATGGTTCTTCAAAGCAAAGAAAAGAATCAAAAGCATGAAGAGAGCACCTACAGAATGGAATAAAATCTCTGCCACCTGTACCTCAGATAAGGTGTTAATTTGCGGGATGTACAACAATGTAAAAAACTTTACAACAAAAAAGCAAATAATGAAATTAACAAGCAGGCAAAGGAACTAAACAGACAATTCTCAAAAGAAAAAAAACAAATGGTTAATGAATATATTAAACAATGTTCAACATCTCTAGCAATTAGAGACATGCAAATTAAAACTAAACCTATATTTCATCTCACTCTAACTGGAATGGCAATTAACAAGAATACAAATAACAGGGCTGAGGTTGTAACTCAGTGGGAGAGTGCTTGAGTGACGTGTATGAGGTATTGGGTTTGATCTTCAGCATCATCTAAAAATAAAGAAAACAAATAAAAAGAATACAAATGATAATAAGTCTTGTTGAGGATGTGGGAAATGGGTACATTCATATATTGCTGGTTGTACTGCAAATTAGTGCAGTCACTCTTGAAAGTAGTATAGAAATTCCTCAGAAAACTTAGAAGGAACCACCATTTGACCCAGTTATCCCATTCCTTCATTTATATCCAAAGGAGTTAAAATTAGCACACTGCAGTGAAGCAGCCACATCAGTGTTTATAGAAACACAATTCACAATAGCTAAGGTATGGGATCAATCTAGACACCCAACAACATATGAATGGATAAATAAATTGACGCTGCTATTGCCCTTCTCGGACTATTCCCTGAAGACCTTAAAAGAGCATGCTACAGGGATACTGCCACATCTATATTCATAGCAGCACAATTCACAATAGCTAGACTGTGGAACCAACCCAGATGCCCTTCAATAGATGAATGGATAAAAAAAAAATGTGGCATCTATACACAATGGAGTACTATGCAGCAATAAAAAATGACAAAATCATAGAATTTGCAGGGAAATGGATGGCACTAGAGCAGATTATGCTTAGTGAAGCTAGCCAATCCCTAAAAAACAAATACCAAATGTCTTCTTTGATATAATGAGAGCAACTATGAACAGAGCAGGGAAGAAGAGCAGGAAGAAAAGATTAACATTAAACAGAGACATGAGATGGGAGGGAAAGGGAGAGAAAAGGGAAATTGCATGGAAATGAAGGGAGACCCTCATTGCTATACAAAATTACATATAAGAGGTTGTGAGGGGAATGGGAAAATAAACAAGGAGATAAATGAATTACAGTAGATGGGGTAGAGAGAGAAGATGGGAGGGGAGGGGAGGGGGGATAGTAGGAGATAGGAAAGGTAGCAGAATACAACAATTACTAATAGGGCACTATGTAAAATTGTGGATGTGTAACCGATGTGATTCTGCAATCTGCATTTGGGGTAAAATTGGGGGTTCATAACCCACTTCAATCTAATGTATGAAATATGATATGTCAAGAGCTTTGTAATGTTGTGAACAACCAATAAAAAAATAAATTGTGATATATATATATATATATATATATATAATGGAATATTACTCAGGCATAAAGAAGAATACCTTTATGATATTCTCTTGTAAATGGATGAATCTGACAACTATCATGTCAAGTGACATAAGCCAAATCCAAAGTTTTAAAGTTTTCTCTGATAAGTGGATGCTAACTCACAATGAGGAGGAAGGGGAAAATAGAAGTTAATTGTATTAGACAAAGAGGAATGAAGGGAAGGAAGGGGTTATAGGAATAGGAAAGGCAGTGGAATGAATTTGACATAAATTTCCTATGTACATAATACAGCAAAATGAACCTCAACATTGTGTGTATCCACAAGAATGGGGTTCTAATTAGAATAAGATATACTCCATGTTTGTATAAATATGTCAAAATAGACTCTACTATAATGTATAATTAAAACAAAAACAACAAAAAGAACCAAACTGCTGGGCATGGGACTGCTGGGCATGGTGGCTCATGCCTGTAATCCCAGTAGTTCAAGAGTCTGAGACAGGAGAATCATGAATTCAAGCCAACATCAGCAACAGCAAAATGCTAAGTAACTCAGTGAGACCCTATCTCTAAATAAAATACAAAATAAGGCTAGGGATGTGGCTCAGTGATAGAGTGCCCCTGAGTTCAACCCCTAGTACCCTTCCAAAAGAAAGAATGGAACCAGAATAAGTCTCATTTATTGAATTTCTCAGCATATATTGCAAAAGATTTAAAATCAACATACTACTTTTGCTGTGATGCAGCTGTATCAAGGTTTATAGAAGCACAATTCATAATAGCCAAGCTATAGACAAACCTAAGTGCCTGCTATGGTTTAGATATTGTGTGTCCCTATAAGTTCATGTGTTAGATAATTCAAGAAAACTTAGATGGGAAAGGATGTGGTTATAAGAACCTTAACATAATTGGCCTGTTAATCTTCTGATAGGGATTAACTGGATGATAACTGAAGGCATGTAGTATGGGCTGAAGAACATGGACCATTAAGGGTATGCCTTCGGGGTATATATTTTGTCTTTGCTGAGTGGAATGCTCTCTCTCGCTTTCTGTCTCCTTCTCTTTCCTGGTGTGATGGCCTACACCATTTTTCTCCACTTGTATTCTTCCCCCATGATTTTCTGTCTCACCTTGAGCTCCAAGGAATGGAGCCAGCTGTCTATGGACTGACCTCTCAATCTGGGAGCCCCAAATAAACTTTTCTTTCTCTAATTGTTCTTGTCAGTTATTTTGGTCACAGCAATGAAAAAGCTGACTAATACAGCTTTTGGTACTGGGAGTGAGGGTCCATGCTGTGTGTAGCCAGACCATGAAGTTCACAAGGATTTGGAGATTTTTAGAATCTGTGGGAGAAATTTTGTAATGTCAGTTATGCAAACTGGAAAAGTTTTAGAATGTTGTAAATGGACCTTCATGGGCAATTCTGGTGAGAGTTCAGAAGAATTGAATGCCAATAAAACTGTGGAAAACAAAGACTGGGTTGATGAGGTTTCAGAGGAGAAGGAGAACTCTATCTGAAAATGGACTAGAGGGCATTCATGTCACTTTCTGGCTACTAAGTTGTCGACAGTTTGTCCATGTCTTTGAGGGTAAATTTAAAGGTGATAAATTAATTAATCTTGTACAGGAATATTCATAGAAGCATATCCTTCACAGGGTGACATGGGTATGGCTGGCAGCTTTTAGCCAATTTTATTGTGATAAACAGAAAATAAAGCAAGAAGATTTGAAAAACTTGCAGTTTGGCTAGAAAACTGTGAATAAAACTGGGGCTAAGGAAGTTGTGGTTGTTAAAAACATTATAGCCAATTAAATACTAAAGAATCTGCCCAATGAAAATAGGAAAGATAGCTTGAGGGCATCTCAGGCTCAAGTGTTGAAAACTAAAACTTCCTTTGAGAAGAGAAAAGTGGGACATTCTGCTTTCAAAAAGGAGCCTAGAAAGCGGTTTCAACATGCTCAGTCACCCAGACACTCAGAGGATGCTGCAGGCAGGGTCCCAGAAGACTTGACATTGGAGATGTCAGCTCTACTGCTTGGTGTCAACCCTGTGGTGCTGGTTCTACAGGAATGCAGGATGCTGGCATTAGGGGTCATGGAGACTTCCACTGAGATTTCTTTTATTTATTTATTTATTATTAGTTGTTCAAAACATTACATAGTTCTTAATATATCATATTTCACACTTTGATTCAAGTGGGTTATGAACTCCCATTTTTACCCCATATACAGATTGCAGAATCACATCAGTTACACTTCCATTGATTTACATATTGACATACTCGTGTCTGTTGTATTCTGCTGCCTTTCCTATCCTCTACTATCTGCCCTCCCCTCCCCTTCCCTCCCCTCTTCTCTCTCTACCCCCTCTACTGTAATTCATTTGTCCCCCTTATATTATTTTTCCCTTTCCCCTCACATCCTCTTATATGTAATTTTGTATAACAATGAGGGTCTCCTTCCATTTCCATGCAATTTCCCTTCTCTCTCCCTTTCCCTCCCACCTCTCATCCCTGTTTAATGTTAATCTTTTTCTCATGCTCTTCCTCCCTGCTCTGTTCTTAGTTGCTGTCCTTATATCAAAGAAGACATTTGGAATTTGGTTTTTAGGGATTGGCTAGCTTCACTTAGCATAATCTGCTCTAATGCCATCCATTTCCCTGCAAATGCCATGATTTTATTATTTTTTAGTGCAGAGTAATACTCCATTGTGTATAAATGCCACATTTTTTTATCCATTCATCTATTAAAGGGCATCTAGGTTGGTTCCACTGAGATTTCAATGGGAGGTCTAGACAAAGTACATCAGGGTTGGAGTTCCTGCAGGTAGCCCCTGAGAAGGTAATTTGTGAAGAAGAGAAAAGGAAGCCAAAGCTGCAGTGAGACCCCTGAGATTCACAAATGCTACTACTGTGCTGAGCATGGTGGCACATGCCTATAATCCGAGCAACTCAAGGCTGAGGCAGGAGGATCATAAATTTGAGACAAGCCTCAGCAATATAGTGAAGAATTAAGAAAATTAGCAAGAACATTCAAAATAAAAATTAAAAAAAAATCTGGGATGTGGTTCAGTGGTTAAATCCCTTTGGGTTAAATCTGCAATACAAAAAATATGCCACTACTGTGGAATGTTTGCCAAAGAAAGCTGCAATAATTGATCAGAGATAAGCCAAGAGATAGGCAATGGGCTGCAACCAGCAAATCCATAGGGGCAGAGCTACACAAGACATTTCAAGAGAACATCATGATGCTATATACACCCGATGCTGAAAGTAGAGCATGTTTTTTTTTTTTGTTTGTTTGCCAGATGAATTTCATTCTTGCTTTGGTCCCATCCCTTCTTCCTATACCCCCATTTTCCCTTGTTAAATGGAAATATTTAGTACTCTATACATTTATATATCAGATGCATGTAACTTGCTTTTGATATTTACAGGGGCTCATTCTAAGAGGTTGCCCTGAGTCTCAGAGGAGACATTGAAAAGGGCTAAATGTATTTTGCATCATGAGATGAGCAGGAGCTTTTTGTGTGTGGGGGTCAGAGTTGGAATGTTATGGTATAGATATTATGGGTCTTCCCAAAATTCTTGTGTGAGACAATGTAAGAAAACTTAGGGGTAAAATGATTGGGTTATGAGAGCCTTAACCTAATTAATGCATTATTCTCCTTATAGGGATTAACTGGGTGGTAACTGTAAGAAGATATGGTGTAGCTGGAAGAGTGAGTCATTGGGTGCATGCCTTTGTGGTATATATTGTGTCCTTGGTGAGGGGAGTATCACTCTGCTTCTTTGTACCCTGTTCCTAATTGCTTTCTTTCACCATACTCTTCCACCATGGACTTTCTGCCTTACCTTGTGCCCAAGGAATAGCCAGCTGTGTACGAACTGAGACCTCTGAAACTGTGAGTCATGAAGTAAACTTTTTCTCCTATAATTGTTTTGTCAGGTCTTTTGATCACAGCAGAGAAAATGTTGACTAAAACATTGCACTTCAACATATTAATCAATAAAGAAAGTGTGATGTATGTACAATGAAGTGTTACTTGGCAATAAAAAATAAGGAAATTATGGTATTTCTGGTAAATATATGGAACTGGAAACTGTCATGTTAAGTGAAATAAGCCAGGGCCCCAAAAATAAGATGTTTTCTCTGATATGGAGAAGGTAATCCAAAATAAGGGTGATGGTGGTGATAAATAAACAGAAAAGAGAAAAAAAGGTACAGGAAATTTCATCAAAAAGAGGAAGGATTAGTATAGAGTAGATGAAGGAGATTGAGGAGAATGGATGGCAAAAGGGAAGAACAGTGGAATGAATCTGACTGCAATTTGTTATATATATAATGAATATAGTACAGTGAATTCCAAAAACAATAGTTTCCACAAGACACTAATTTTAAAAAGTCTACAAATAAGTTACAGAAAGATCATTAGAATAAAAAGAGGAGAGAAGGTGGAGGTAGAAGAAAGGAGGGGGCAAGTGCTGGGGACTGAGTTAGAGCAACTTATATTTCATTCTTTTGTGATTATGTCAAAGTGTATCCTAATGTTATAGATAACTTAAAAGAATTTTAAAAGCACATAGTTTGTTTACATAATCTTTGAATGTAAAAGGACTTTCAATGTATAAAGGCAATGGAAATAACATGAGAAGATCGACAGATTTTACTACAAAGATTTAGTTTTCTTATGCCAAAATTATGGAAGCAGAATGAAAACATGAATTGGGGAAATATTTACAACAGATATGACTGGAAAAATATTGCTTTCATTTGTGCCTTTCCAAAAATGTGCTTATATAGAGAGCAAAATATAAATATTAAAGCCTAATAAAATGATTAAAAAACCATGATCAGACATGTCAAAGAAGAGGAAGTACATATAATGATTAAATATGAAAGAAATATATAATGTGACAATTGCAAAATTTGAAATTGACACATTTGCTTTAACTAATCAGTTCAAGAAAAAAATGCTCAGTATTGGCAATGGTTTAGTGAGGTAGACACCCTCTATAAGTGGTGGGACTAGAAATTGGTAATAACTCTATGGGAAACACTATGAACCAAGCATATTAAAAGGTTATATCCCTTGGCTTTAAAATTACATTTACAAGACACTATCCTAAGGAAATACCTAAAACTCAAAAATAGCTTTATAGTCAAGTTAGCTATTACAAACATTGCTTATGTCAAGAAAAAAAATGGAAATAAATTTTAAAAGTAAGAATAGGGAAGGGTTAAATGAATGATAGAATACTACTCAAATATTACATTTAAAACATTCAAATATTAAATTTAATTATCAATAAATTTTTGTAAGTGAGGAAATAACTTATAATTTAACATATTATGCTCAGAGCCCATCATGATACTTGGCACAGAGTAAAAATTAAATATGTATTTACTGGATAAATACTGAAGGAAATAATATTATGTAAAAAAGCTGGATACTGAATTACTAGCTCATAATATATCAACTGTGTAATTATATATAATTTTAAAAATCCCTTGATATACCTAAATCTTAATGAGTGGGTATGTCTAGTTGGTTATTGGGAAAACTGCAGTGATTTGTGTAGACTTGGCATGAGTTGTTCTTGGTGAATCCATGTTGGCTCTAGCTAATCACATTTTCCTTTTTGAAGTGCCCACAAAGTGCTCATTTAATATTCCATTTTAGAATCTTGCTAGGAAGAAGCATCAAGCTTGTAGTTTGTCATATTTGGCATATGCCTTTTTGTGTTTCCTGAAAGTGCAGCTAGTTGCCTCTGTTCAGACTTCCATCATATATGTTTCAAGGCCTTCATAATTTCTCAAAATTAATAGCAATAGTTTAGTGATTATGTGGAAGTTTTATAATCATTCAGGACATGTAAATATATTTCCACGGGGCTTATAGATTTAAAATCCTTTTTAGCAACAAGTTGTTTTCTGCTCACTTATACATTTCATTTATTTTCTTCAATAGGTTTATTCTACTTGTTTGTGTTAGAAAATCATTCTTGATGGATAAAACAGGAGTGGGGCATTTCTTTCTAATCTGATGTTTGGAGAGGGTCTATCTAATTTCTTCACCTTGTACCCCTCAAGACACAAAAGAACCAAAAATCCTTTTTCTAGGACTAAACTCATTCTCATCTTTACCTTTCTATAATTTACTTTATTTTTAATGTTTTAATTTTATTTATATTTTGGTGTCTTTCCTCATTTTATCAGTGAATTATAATTGTACATAGTGATGGGATTTGTTGTTAAATATTAGTACATGCACACAACATAGCAATATAGTTTGGCTTATATTGCTCCCCAGTACTTCCTTTCTTTTAGGACAATGTAACTTTTCCTTTTCCTTATTGAGAAATTAGAAAGAAAACATGTGTTAGCACTTTAGTTCTGGCATTTGTAAGAAAATTACCTTCTCCCCTAACCTGAGCCACAGTATTTGTGATTATCAAATGTGGATCATAAAAGTCACTTTACCTGGGCTGGGTTGTGGCTTAGTGGTAGAGCACTCGCATAGTATGCACAAAGCCCTGGTTTAATCCTTAGCACCACATAAAAAATAAACAAATAACATAACTATATTATGTCCAAATAAAATTAAAAAATAAATATTTTTTAAAAAGTCACTTCATCTGTTGCTCAGGTTTATTAGGATGCTCTAATGGGATAATGAATATATAAATGCTTTGTAAGTCTTGCGTTAGAGCACATACAGTATCCTCTTCATGAAATGGCTTGCTAAGCTTTTTCCTCTTTTCAATCATATGGATTCCTAATTATTATTCAACATAATGCCATTTCTCTGAAACTTCCCCAAATATTTGTATAAGTCTCATCCCTTAATTTCCCGCAAAAAGCATTTTTCCTTCCTCAGTGCTCCTGTTACTTGATACATATTTTTATTATAATGTTAATCTATTGTGTTACAGTTATTTCTTTCAATGACTGTTATTTCTATCTAAACCCCAAGTCTCAGCCCAATCTTTGGTGCCTTTTTTCATTTTATTTTTATGTGTTCTTTTTAGATATACATGACATTAGAATGCATTTTGACATATTATACATACATGGAATATAACTTATTCTATTAGGATCCCATTATTGTGGTTGAACATGATGTAGACTTACACTGATTGTGTGTTCATATGTGGATATAGGAACTCATTATGTCCAACTTATTCTACTGTCTTTCTTATTCCCTTTCCCATGCAGTTCCCTTCATTCCTCTTTGTCTAATCCAAAGTAATTCTACTCCTGACCCCCTTTATTATGTGTTAGCATCCACATATCAGAGAAAACTTTGGTTTCTGTTTTTTGTGAAACCAACCTAGGTACCCCTCAACAGATGAATGAATAAAGACAACAATGTGGTATATATAGAGAGTGGAATATTACTGAGCCATAAAGAAGAATGAAATTATGGCATTTGCCAATCTTTGGTTCTTGAAACAAATTTGAATTGTTTTTCTAACACTGGCTTCTTACATGCCAATGTTTTGTAACATTGTAACTATTTTGTTGAATGAGTGAATGAATCAGCAATTCAATTAATGAACAACAACACCTAATATAAAATGCTATGTGCACATAGGTAATTGTTCTTGGATATTTCTTCTTCCTTCTTTTTTTCCCAAGTCATGTAAATATCCAATAACTCATTCTCTATTGTTGAATCAATTATCACTTTTGTGTCTCCTTATTGTTTTCTGGTTAAGAAAGCTCTATAATTTACTTTATTTTTTAAGGTTTGCATTTTTTTTGGTGTTTTCCCTCATTTTTATTGGTGAATTATAATTGCACATAGTAATGGGATTCATTGTTAAATATTAGTACATGCACACAACGTAGCAATATATTTTGGCTTATATTGCTGCCCAGTCCTTCCCTTCTGCCTCCTCTTTCTCTCCTACTACTCCCTGGTCCCTTTACTCTATTCTACTTATATCTTTTTGCTTGTAATGTCATTACTCCTACTCTTTCCCCCTCTTTTTCTTCTCTTGCTTCCACAAAGGAAGCAAAACGTAGCACACTTGACCTTCTGAGTTTGGCTTATTTGCTTAACATAATGTTCTGAAGTTCCATCCATTTTCATGCAAATGACATAATTTTATTTTTATTCATGGCTCTATAAAAAGTCCATTTTGTGTATATACCATATTTCCTTTATCCATTCATCTGTTGATGAACACCCACAGTCCCATAGTTTGACTATTGTGAATTGTGCTGCTATAAATATGGATATTTATGTATCCCTGTAGTATGATGATTTTAATTCCTTATGATAAACACTGAGAAGTGGTATAGCTAGATCATATGGTTGTTCCATGTGTACTCTTTTTAGAAACTTCCATTTAGATTTCCACAATAGTTGTGCAAATTTACAAACCTTCTGATTGTGTAAAAGTGTTCCTTTTTCTCCACATTCTTCTTTCTTGATTGTATTGATGGTTTCACTTATGATAGCTTCTCACACACTTAGAATCATATTTCCTCTGGTATCTCCAATCATGGGATCATACACAGATTTTGAAATCTGTCCATCTATTGCTTGTTGGCTATCAGAAAACCCTAAATTGATAGGATCACATATACCCACTCCCCAGGAAACATTTCCATTTCAATGTCACTTGGTAATAGAAGTTGTTTTTTCCACTTCCTTTGCATTGTGAGTTAAATGCTTGACAGCAGAGCAAATAACACCTTGATTGTGCATATTGGCTATTGTTATAATTAATGATGTTATTCTAAATTTATACCTGCATACAGACCTTTTTAAAATTTTTTTTATCAGTTGCTCAAAACATTACAATGATCTTGACATATCATACATTTGATTCAAATGGGGTATGTGATCTTATTTTTCCACATGTACAGATTGCAGGATCACATTGGTTATACAGTCACGTTTATACGTAGGGCCATACTAGTGTCTATTGTATTGTGCTGCCTTTCCTATCCCCCCTCCCCTCCCCTCACCTCACCTCTTTCTACCCAATCTACTGTGACACGTTTCTCTCTCTCTTTTTTCTTCCCCCTCACACCATCTTATATGTAATTTTGCATAAAAATGAGGGTCTCCTACCATCTTCCGTGCAATTCCCCTTCTCTCTCCCATTCCCACCCACCTCTCCTCCCTATTTAGTGGTAATCTTCTTCTCATGCTCTTCCTCCCTGCTCTGTTTCGAGTTGCCCCCCTTATATCAAAGAAGACATTCTGCATTTGTTTTTTAGGGATTGGCTAGCTTTACTTAGCATAATCTGCTCTAATGTCATCCATTTCCCTGCAAATGCCATGATTTTATTCTCTTTTATTGCTGAGTAATATTCCATTGTGTATTAATGCCACATTTTTAACCATTCATCTATTGAAGGACATCTGGGTTGGTTCCACAGTCTAGCTATTGTGAATTGTGCTGCTATGAACATTGATGTAGCTGTGTACCTGTTGTATGCTCTTTTTAGGTCTTTTGGGTATAGTCTGAGAAGGGGAATAGCTGGGTCAAATGGTGGTTCGATTCCCAGCTTTCCAAGGAATCTCCATACTGCTTTCCAAATTGGCCGCACCAATTTGCAGTCCCACCAGCAATGTACAAGTGTACCCTTTTCCCAACATCCTCGCCAGCACTTGTTGTTTGACTTCATAATGGCTGCCAATCTTACTGGAGGGAGATGGTATCTTAGAGTGGTTTAATTTGCATTTCTCTGACTTCTAGAGATGGTGAGCATTTTTTCGTGTATTTGTTGATTGATTGTATATCCTCCTCTGAGCAGTGTCTGTTCAGGTCCTTGGCCCATTTGTTGATTGGGTTATTTGCTATCTTATTGTCTAATTTTTTGAGTTCTTTGTATACTCTGGAGATTAGAGCTCTATCTGAAGTGTGAGGAGTAAACATTTGTTCCCATGATGTAGGCTCCCTATTTACCTCTCTTATTGTTTCTCTTGCTGAGAAAAAACTTTTTAGTTTGAATATGTCCCATTTGTTGATTCTTGATTTTGACTCTTGTGCTATAGGTGTCCTATTAAGGAATTTGGGGCCCGACCCCACAATATGTAGATCGGAGCCAGCTTTTTCTTCTATCAGATGCAGAGTTTCTGGTTTGATTCCTAGCTCCTTGATCCATTTTCAGTTAACTTTTGTGCAAGGTCTGAGAAAGGGATTCAATTTCATTTTGTTGCATATGGATTTCCAGTTCTCCCAGCACCATTTGTTAAAGATGCTATCCTTTCTCCATTGCATGCTTTTGGCAGCTTTGTCTAATATAAGGTAGTTGTAATTTTGTGGATTGGTCTCTGTGTCCTCTATTCTGTAACATTGGTCTACCTGCCTGTTTTGGTACTGGTACCATGCTGTTTTTGTTACTATTGCTCTGTAGTATAGTTTAAAATCTGATATCGGTATACCGCCAGTTTCACTCTTACTGTTTAGAATTGCTTTTGCTATTCTGGGTCTTTTATTTTTCCAGATGAATTTCATGATTCCTTTTTCTATTTCTGTGAGGAATTCCGTTGGGATTTGATTGACATTGCATTAAACCTATACAGTACTTTTGGTAATATGGCCATTTTAATGATATTAATTCTGCCTATCCATGAACAAGGTATATCTTTCCACCTTCTAAGGTCTTCTTCTATTTCTCTCTTTAGGGTTCTGCAGTTTTCATTGTATAGTTCTTTCACCTCTTTTGTTAGGTTGATTCCCAAGTATTTTTTTTGAGGATATTGTGAATGGGGTGATTGTTCTCATTACCATTTCAGAGGAATGCCACTACAAACATTACATATAATACATTAAACATGTGTTTTCATTTCTCTTTGGTATATATTTAGTGGATGGAAATGCTGGATTATATGGTAATTCTGTGTTTAATTTTCTAATAAACTACTAACTTATTTTTCACAGTGGATGCATATATTTACATTTCTATGAAAACTTTATATTCTCATCTTTTTAATTATAGCTATTCTTGTGATTGTGAAAATTGATGATGTTGAACATTCTTTTATATGGTAATTGACCATTTGTTTATTTTCTTTATAGAAGTCCTTATTTAGATTTTGTTAATTTTTAAATTGGTCATTTTTAACAATTGAGTATTAAATTTTCTTTACATATTTGGACACTAGTCCATTCTTATGTGATTTGCAAATATTTATACCCATTCTCTTGATTATCTTTTGATTTTATCATGTTGTCTTTTGAAACACAAAAGTGTGAAAGTTTGAATACTTTTTTGTTTATTTTTATTTTTGTGATTTCAGTTGTATTTACAAAAACAAAACAAAAGAAAACAAAACAAAAAACCCACTGCCTAATCCAAGATCAGCTGGAGTCTTATTTCTATGATCTATTATACGTGTTTCTTACCACTTACATTTAGATCTTTGATCCATTTTTATGTTAATTTTGTGCACTGTATGAGGTAGTGGTCCTTCTTTATTCTTTGTACATGAATTTCCTATTACCACAGCATTTTTTGTTGAAACGAATATTTGAATTGAATTGCCTTGATATCCTTGTCCAATGCAATTGGCCATGCAAGTAAAGGCTTATTGCTGAATTCTGAATTGCATCCTATTAATCTGTATTCCTATCCTAATGGTAGTACCACACTGTCTTAATACCTATGGTGATTTAGTAAATTTTAAAATTCATAAGTGTAATTCCTCCAACTTTGTTCTTCTTTTTCAAGATTGCTTTGGTTGTTTAAAGCTTCTTGCATTTCCATGCTAATTTTAGGATCAGCTTGCAAATTTCTGCAATAATCCAGCTGGGATTTTGTTAGGGGTTTTACCACATCTCTAGATCCATTTGTGAAGAACTGCCATATTAATAATATAAAAGCTTCAGTCCACCAACACAGGATGCCTTCTCACTAACTTGATATTCAGCGTCTTTCAGTGATGTCTTGTTATTTTCAGTATATAAGACTTGTACTTTTTTGTTAAACTTGTAACTAGATATTTTTTTTCCATTATTTTTGTCATTTTTGAATCATTCTTTGCTAGTGCATGTAAAAAGAATTTTTATCGTTTGCATATTTTTCAGCCTTATACTACTCGCTTGTTAGTTCTAATAGTTTTATTTGTTTTTGGTGCAGATACATTAGGACTTTCTAAATACAAGCTCATATCACCTTAAATAGAGAGAGTTTTATTTTCTCCTTTCCAAAATGGGCATCTTTTAATTTTTTTTGCCTAATTTCCTTGAGTGGAACCTCCACTACAATGTTCAGTGGAATTGACAAGAGTGGTCATCTTTGTGTGGTTCCTGATCTTCAGCAGACAACATTCAGACTTTCTCCACTAAAAATGATGTTAGCTATGGGTATTTTTGGCATGATTTTTATCAGATGAAAGACGTTCACTTCTATTCAAGTTTGTTAAAAGTTCTATTATGAGGGGATTTGATATTTTATAAAGAACTTTTTTCTGCATCCATTGAGGTTATAATGTGGCTTTTTTCCTTTATTCTATTTCTATAATATATTGCACTGATAAATTTTCATCCCGTAAACCAACATTGTATTCCCTGGAGAAATACTACTTGTTTATGTTCTAAAATTATTTTCGTCAGCTTTTTGCAACAGTGACTAAAATACCTGATAAGAACAATTAGAAGAGGAAAGTTTATTGGGGGCTCACTGTTTCAGAGGCTTGTCTATAGACAGCTGGCTCCATTGTTCTGGGCTTGAGGTGAAGCAGCGCATCATAGTGGAAGACTGTGGAAGATGAAAGTAGGTAGAACATAACACCAAGAAGGAGAGAGAGGGGAGAGAGAGAGAGAGAGAGAGAGAGAGAGAGAGAGAGAGAGAGAGAGAGAGAGAAAGAGAGAGTCCACTCTTCAGGGACAAAACATAATACACTCCCAAGGCATGTCCCCAGTTACCCATCTCCTCAAGCCACACTCTATCTGCCTTCAGATACCACCCAGTTTAATCCCTAACAGAAGAATAATTCACTTATTTGTTCATAATCCAAAAATTTCACCTCTAAACCTTCTTGTATTAACAAACCTTCTTGGTTTGTTAATAATTGGTGGAGTATTTTTGTTTTTGTATTCCTAAAGTATACTGTTATTGTGATATCTTTGTATGGTTTTGATATCAGGGTAATTTTTTTTATAAAGTAAGTTCGGGATTGGCTTCTTTCATAATTTGGGAAATCTTTGTGGAGTATTAGTGTTTAATTATTGCTTAAACATTTGGTGGAAATTACCAGTGAAGCAATTTGGCCCTGGCTTTTTTGTGTGTGCAAATTTTTTGATCATTAATCCAATCATTTCCCTTTTTGTAAGTATATATGATGTTCTACCTCTTCCTGAGTCAGTTATTCTAGTTTATGTTTTTCTAAGAATTTGTCCATTTTATTCAGGCTTTCTATCTAATTATATTAGCATATCATTTCTTATATTATTATCCTATTCGTACTTGCATGTCACTTGTAATCTCTCCTCTTACAGGCCTGATTTTCAAATTACAAGTATCCTCTATCTTTTTAAAAAATGTGTCTAGCTACAGTTATTCCAATCTAGTTGATTTTTAAAAGAATCAACTTCTGCTCTCATTAATTTTCTCTAATGTTTTGTTATAGTATATTTAATTTATTTTTACTATATATATTATATACTTTTTAATGCTGTCATTGGTTCAGTTTTTTCTTATGGAGGAAATTTAGATTATTAATTGATGTTTTATTTTTAATATAGGTTATTTAAATACATAGCTATACATTTCCCCCAATGCACTGCCTAGTTTCCTCTCGTATTTTTATGTTGTGTTTTGCTTTCATTTATCTTTAAGTATCTTATAATTTCCCTGTGATGGTACTAGCACTAACACAGACATGAAGACAAATGGAATAATATAGAAGACACTGAGATAAACTCACATGAATATAATTATCTGCTACAAAGACCCAAATGCTGATAGGACTGAAGACCAGTGCCAAAAACCTTCATTGGCGAAAAGACAGACTTTTTAACAAATGGTGCTGGGAAAACTGGAAATCTATATGTGGAAGCACGATAATTTACCCTGATCTCTCACCCTGCACAACTAAACTAAAAGTGGATCAAAGACCTTGGAATTATATAAGAAACTCTGCACCTGCAAGAAGAAAATGTAGTCCCAACACTCTAAAACATGGGCATAGAAATTGATTTTCTTAACAAAATTCCTAAAGTGCAAGAAATAAAACCAAAAATCAATGAGTGGAAGGCAGCGTATTAAAAAGATTCTTTACAGAAAAGGAAACAATCAAGAACATGAAGAGAAAGCCTACAGAATGGAAGATCTTTTCCATTTGCCCCTCTGATAAGGCATTTAATATCCAGAATGTACAAATAACTCAAAAAAACTTAACACCCAAAACCCCAATAACTCAATTAATAGATGGGCCAAAGAACTAAACAGATGCTTCTCAAAAGAGGAAATATGAATTGTCCAGAAATATATGAACAAATGTTCTATATGTCTAGCAAATACAGGAATTAAGTTAAAAAATACATTGAGATTTCAATTCACTCTAGTTATAACAACAATTATCAAGAATGAAAATAATAGGGTTGGGGTCATTGCTCAGTGATAGAGCACTGGCCTAGCATGTGTGAGGCACTGGATTCTATGCTCATCACCACATACAAATCAATCAATCAATCAATCAATCAATCAATTAATTAAAGGTCAATTGACAATGAAAAATATTTAAAATATATTAAAATAGAAATAATAATGAATGTTGGCAAGGATGTGGGGAAAAGGTGCAATCATACATTGTTGGTGGGACTGCAAATTAATGCAACCACTCTGGAAAGTGTTCTGAAGATTTACCAAAAAACTAGGATTGGAAAGACCATATGATCCAATTATCTCACTCACTGAAACATATTCAAAAGTACTAAAATCAGCATACTATAGTGATATAGCCACAGCAGTGTGGCACAAATCACAATAGCCAAGCCATACTAAGGTACCCTTCACAAATGAATGAATGATGACAACAAAAACAACATACATATTATGTTGTATTACTTAGCCATAATGAAGAATGAAATTATAGCATTTGTTGATAAATATATGGAAGTTGAGGCCATCACGCTAAGTGAAATAAATTAGACTCAGAAAGAAAAATGTTGTGTGGAAGCTAGTTGAAAATAAGAAGGGAAAAATTAGAAAGAGAGAAAAAGGGAAAAGGGGGGATTTCATCAAAATAGAAGAAAGACTGGGAATGAAGGAGAAGAAGGGACATGATAAGGGAAGAATAGAGGAATGAATCTAATCTCACTCTCCTATATACATATATGAATATACCACAGTGAATCTCATGGTCATGTATATCCAAAATACACTAAGCAAAAACAAAATATTTAAGAGGTAAGTAGCAGAAATATCAGTAGAGTGGAGGAAATAGAATAGGGGGAGGGAGTAGGGGAGGAAAAGCAGGAATATTGGAGATTGAAATTGAGCAAATATTTCATGGTTTTTAAATTATGTCTAAATGAATCCTATTGTTATGTATAACTAAAACTAAGCAATAAAAAATGAAAGAATATAAGCCTTGAAAATGTGGCTTTTTAGGTAATTTCTAAAAATATGTTCTATATGTCTAGCAAATACATGAATTAAATTAAAAAATAATTTTAATTATTAAATATTAAAAAATGAATTTAATTATTAAAATTTCTAGGCAGGTGAAATTGTGACACCTGTTGTGATATAAGCATTTTAAGAACTCCAAATATATTTTTGTTAATTTTTTAGTTGCATATTTATTTATTTATTTATTGTGGTGCTGAGGATCAAACCTAGTACCTCATACATACTAGGCAGGCACTCTACTACTAAGGCATAACCCCACCGTCCAAATTCATTTTGACCCCTCTAGTGCCTGATGAACTGTTGGCTTACACAGCTTCAGTAGTTGTAAAGCTCTTAGTTTGTAGGTTATTGTATAGCTGGCAAGAGGTAGATGAGGATATAGCAAGTTGAAATGCCATAAAACTGTTATTCAGCCATGAATAAACACTCCTGTGCTGTTGCAAACCTTTGGATAATTTTTGTTATCCTGAAAAAGCTGACATTGTTGCCAGTGATCTTATGCTTTTATGCAAAACTTTATTTTAGGAGTTTTTACCCCCACTATTCTAGATGAGTTTCTTCAGAAATGGCAACTTCTGTTCTTAGAGTTTAAATAAAGTACCATATAAATGCATCATGATGGAGTTAAAACAATCATAGGTTTTGTATTTAGACTCACTGTAAATTAAATCCTGGGTCAGTTGCTGGCTATTATGCAACCCTGGGTAAGTGACTTATCCTCCCAACACTTTGATATTCTCAATAATTCTATGTAAAGGATAATGAATATTCTATAGAATTGTTGTAAGAGTTAAATAAAATAATGGCTGAAAAAACTTCTGGTACATATAAAGCATTCAACACATGTTAAATTTGCTATTTACCTTTCTGCTTAACTGCAAACTCAATGATTTTAATCTCAGCAAGTTGCTACAGTCAACATCAGAGATGATCAATTTATTTGTCACAAAAATATGTAGTAATAGTGTAGGGATGTGCATCCAGTAAATACCATCCCATTAGCTGTCACCTTTTAGCTGCAGACTTATTTGCAAGGTGCCTTTAGGACTTGGTCTTTGCATTACAACTCCATTTTCCTTTGTGCCTCCCAGCACTTGGTAGGTTTTACTAACAGTGATACTACATTGTTGACTTATTTTCAGCCTCTATTCATCACCACACCCATAGATCTTTTTTAGCCCCCTTACACATAGCCAGTTATTTCTCCTATTTATTATTTATTTATTGTTAGATTTATATAGTGCTTTCCTCCCTAAAAGCTTAAGGCACTGTACAGAGAACTTAAAAACATGGCCCATCGAACATTATACATCTAAAATAAAATTGAAAATGGGGAAAGTAGACAAGCAAACAGGAATGGAAACTCTGAGAATAATGGATGATCAGTGGAAAGAGAATATTGGGTATATTGGCCAGCACATTTTTTTTTCTCTTTTGGTATGGACTTGGAGAAACTGTCCCTGGTAATTTATTTTATTTTATTTTATTTTTATTTTCAGGTATCTGATCCAGTCTTATGATGCCTGAAGCCATTTATATTTCAAAAGAGATGTACATTTGTTACCTATACAAATTTGAGTGAACAGAAAGCACAACTCAATATATTTTCTTTCTATTGACCAAGTTACACATTTAAATGATAAATATATTTAGTCTCAGTACCATTTTTTTTTGATGGTGGGAGTGTGTTAATGAAATTTGAATTGTTAGTGGGAAAACTGTATCTTGCATGGACAGGCTTGTTGCATTCCATGTTTAATGATGATATACAGTGCTGAAAGGAATGAAAAACTTATTGGCTGATAATCACTAAGAGCATTAAACTGATAAAAAGGATAGTGACTTGCAAGTATCACTTAGGTTAAAGTGTTAAGAAAGATAATAGCATCTTTTCTCTTCTTCTCTTCAAGTCTGGCATCCCATAGTGTGCACTTTCAACTTCCAAGCAGAAGTTAAATGAATTTTGGTGTTAAGATTGCAGATCTGGTATAATGGAGGATATTGAGGGGCACATTTGAGTAAATATTGGCATACTGACTATCACATTGATTGAAAGAGAAATCATTATTTTATTGCACCTAAAAAACATTCTCTTCTTATTATCAGTGTTTTACACACATGTACACACACATACTATTCCTTCAGTACATTAAAAGGTGGTTGATGTGATCTGAGTTTATTATTCATTTTTATTTTGATTACCTTTAACATTTGTCCCAAAGGGGCTAAAATCAACTCAGATAATTCAATAGCTCATTAGTAGAATAATAGGATAACCATTTGGAATTAATATTTCCTGTCTCTTGTTACAATGTGTTGAGGACTCCAGGGTTTTGCCATTATTTCGTTAAACTGCAAGTTAGGTGAAACTTTTGATAGTTTCACTTAAAAGAGATGTGCCATGAAGCTGTTCAGAATATACAAACCAAATTCATTTTTTTACATTCTTGAATATTTTTTAAAAATATTTTATTAGTAGTTGATGGATCTTTATTTACTTATTTATATGTGGTGCTGAGAATTGAACCCAGTGCCTCACACATGCTAGGCAAGTGATCTACCACTGAGGCAAAACCCCAGCCCCCAAACCAAATTCATTTTTGAAAATTAAAGAAATTTTCCATGAAACTCTACTGTGACAAAGCCCTGCATAAGGATCTTCATCTGGATAGTATTGGATCCAGTCCTGTTTTTGTTTTCTCTCTATTGATACCTAGTATACTATCATTGCTCTTTGTAGTATCTTATCCGTCTAGGAAAAATCACTGAGGCCCTCAGAATTTGGTTACAGTTCCAAACGGCATTGTATTTTGATACAGACAATGTATGAATAATTACATTTCTATGTCTTGGTTGTTTTCTTAAGTTTGAATCTTTTTGAAAGGAAGTTGAGCTATGTTTGATGTGATACTTTAATTTTATTGTGAAATTTATTTAATATTTAATAGAGTAGTTTCATTCACTCTTTAGATTAAACAAAAGATATTTTTGTCCCTTTCTCAAATAGCATTCAACTAAATAAGTTCATTTTATGGGATATAAGATACAGAATATATGGTACATAGAGTAAAAACTGATTATTTTAATATTTGTGATGAGTAACTATATTTTACTAATGAATTAAAGCTACATGTCACATATCTTAGAAAATTATACTGAAGTGATCTCAGTACTAAGTGAAAAACCAAATTAGTGAGTTTTTCATGTTTTATTAGTAAACTATGAATATATAATGAACCAACATTACAGATAATTTTAGAATCTTTTAACCTGAAAACACTTTTTTGCTAGTCTAAAGGATTTTAATACCCCCTGCTTTCATCATGATTTGAAAGTGAATGAAGAACTTAGAATGATTTTTATTTTCTTTTTTTTGGATAGTTTTTTTCAATAGTTTTTTTTTTCTCTGATTGATTTCATTTCAGTGTGGCCTAGTTATATTTAGGTGCAAGATGTTAGCCTCTGCTATAATAAGCCAGGTTGAAGGGTTGCATGTGAGTTGACAATAACATACTAAGGTAGGAATACAATAACACATATATTTTTCTCTAATTATTGCCCCATGTCCTAGAATTAGATGATGTATTATGTATGTATTTTACTAAGTGGTCAACAAAAAGAAACCTGAGACTTGGATCAATCTTCCAAGAAACTAATATCCTATATAAGCCTTATTGTAAAGGTAGGGATACTGTCATTGTCTTTTCTCTCTTCCAAGGTAGGTTACTACCCTTAGATACAGAACTGCTGTTTAGGTGAAATAAGCAGGTGATAATGGGAAATGTCTCCTGGTTTGGTAAATAGGAATTTAATTGTAGCTCACACATCCTTGCCCCGCCAATCTAATTAAAAAGAAAAGGTAATTATGTTCCTATCTTTCCTATTAATATATCCATAGTTATTCTGTCCTCTGGCTCATAGATAAAAAAGATTCTAATAATTGCTATGGAGACTTTGAGTTTAAAATGGCATTTAGCTAAACTGCACTTAAGATTCCTACTACAATACTAACAAAAATCAAACTAATAGGAGAACATAAACATTTGGAAAACTAAGAGTAAAACCTGATTTCAGGAACTAAACTGAAATGCTTGTAACTTTAAGGAAAATAAAGCTGGTCTGCAATCTGAAATTTTCTTAGCAGTATTAGTTACTCAAATACAGACAATAAGATTTTTTTTTCACTTGTACTCTTTAACACAATAGTGCAAAGTTTCTATTAACAGACAACTTGACAGTTACCCTACTACCTTTGAAAATAAATGAATTGGTTTCTGTAGTTTTCATTGTAGAGGAATTTGATGGAAAGATCCCCCTTGTCCTTGGATAGGCAGGGTTAATATTGTCAAAATGACCATACTACCAGAAGCACTATACAGATTTAATGCAATCCCAATAAAAATCCAAATTATATTCCTCATAGAAATAGAAAAAGCAATCATGAAATTTATCTAAAAAAATAAGAGACCCAGAATAGCTAAAGCATCCTTAGCAAGAAGAGTGAAGCAGGTAGCATCACTATACTGAACCTTAAACTATGCAACAGAACAATAGTAACAGAAAAACAGCATGATATTGGCACCAAAATAGACTTGTAGCCCAATGGTATAGAATAGAGGACACAGAAACAAACCCACATAAATACAGTTATCTCAGATAAAGGCACCAACAACATACATTGGAGAAAATAGCCTTTTCAACAAATGGTGCTGGGAAAACTGAAAATCCATTTGCAGCAAAATGAAATTAATCCCCTATGTCTCACCATGCACAAAACTCAACACAAAGTGGATCAAGGCATTAGGAATTAAATCAGAGACCCTGTGCCTAGTAGAAAAAAAAATTAGGCCCAAATCTTCATAATGTCAGATTAGTCCCTGTATTCCTTAATAAGACTCCTATTGCACAAGAAATAAAATCAAGAATCAATAGATAGGATGGACTTAAACTCAAAAGTTTCTTGTCAGCACACAAGAAACAATCAGTGAGGTGAATAGAGAGCCTACAGAATGGGAGCAAATTTTTACCACATGCACATCTGATAGAGCACTAATCTCTAGGATGTATAAAGAACTCAAAAAATTAACATTAAAAAACCTCAAACAACCCAATCAGTGAATGGAAGAAGGAACTGAACAGACACTTCTCAGAAGATGGTATGCAATCAATCAACAAATATATGAAAAAGCGTTCAACATCTCTAGCAATTAGAGAAATGCAAATCAAAACTACTTTAAGATTCATCTCACTCCAGTCAGAATGGTAATTATCAAGAATACAAACAACAATAAGTGTTGGTGAGGATGTGGGGGAAAAGGTACATTCATACATTGCTGGTAGGACTGTAAATTGGTGCAGCCAATATGGAAAGCAGTAATGAGATTCCTTGAAAAAATTAGAATGGAACCACCATTTTGACCCAGCTATACACTCCTCAGTTTATACCCAAAAGAATTAAAAACAGCTTACTACAGTGACACGGCCACATGAATGTTTATAGCAGCACAATTCACAATAGCTAAACTGTGTAATCAACCTAGATGCACTTCAGTAGATGAATGGATGAAGAAACTGTGGTATATATACACAATGGAATATTACACAGCAGTAAAGGAGAATAAAATCATGGCATGTGTAGGTAAGTGGATGCAATTGGAGAATATTACACTAAGTGAAGTAAGCCAGTTTCCCAAAACCAAAGGCTGAATGTTTTCTCTGATATGTGGATAATGATCCATAATGGGGATTGGGGGAACATGGGAGGAATGGATGAACTTTAGCCAGGGAAAAGGGGAGGAAAGGGAAGGGAGGGGACATGCTGGTAGGAAAGATGGTGGAATGAGATGGACATCATTACCCTAAGTACATATATGAAGTCAGGAATGGTGTGACTCTACTTTGTGAACAACCAGAGACATGAAAAATTGTGCTCTATTTGTGTACTATGAATCTAAATGCATTCTGCTATCATGTATAACAAATTAGTGTAAATAAATAAATCTAAAAAAATAAATGAATTGTGGCTGAGGCTGTAACTCCATGGCACAGTGCTTTCCTAGCACATGTGAGGCACTGGGTTCAAACCTTAGCACCACCTAAATATAAACAAATAATATCAAGGCATTCTGTCCATCTAAAACTACCAAAAAATAAAAATAAAAAATAAATTAATTGATGTTGTGAAAATTATAAATGGTTACTGCAATGATGCAAATAATGAAACACAAAGAATAAACCCCAAATAAACCTAAATTCTAACTACAGGTATATTAAGTAGCATTTTAGTGAATAACCTCCCAGACATTTTCTATGTAAATATATGAACAGACATTTTTAGAAAATTTTACTTAAATGACATCCTGGCATATATCATGTCATATATGTCATTATAATTTTGTCATTCCCATTCCATCAGTACATGTTGTAGAGTAGATTTTTTTTGAGAGAGAGAGAGAGAGAGAGAGAGAGAGAGAGAGAGAGAGAGAGAATATTTTAATATTTATTTATGTTTAGTTTTCGATGGACACAACATCTTTATTTTTTTTTTTATTTTTATGTGGTGCTGAGGATTGAACCCAGATCCCTGTGCATGCCAGGCAAGGGTGTTACTGCTTGAGCCACATCCCCAGCCTGATATATTTTGTTTTAATCAAATAAATTTCACACTGACATTTATTCACTAAGTAGGATTGGTTAACCTATATGTGTACCATACATTGTCTCTCTGCTATCTTCTGTTCCCCATTCCCTCCTGTGTTCATCCCATGTCCCAGATTGTTTTATTTCCTTTTTCTTTCTTTCCCTCTTTCCTTTCTTCTTTTCTGGCTTTCTCTATATATACATACATATATTATGCATATATGTGTCTGTTATATATACACATGTACAAACATGTATGTTCTTATATGAAATCTTTGTTCAATCTGATGGTGTTCTCTGAGTTAGGTTAGTCTTAAAGTGAGTGAATTTGGTTTAGTTCCTCACATATGCCATGTGAGAGATACTAAATGATACTGGATTCTGGTGTTAATGCATAGACCCCCTTCCCATGTAAAGGAAAATCCAACTTCTTTGTCAGTGAAGCTGTAGGAACTTCACTTAAAAAAAAAAAAATTAGAAATTATTTTTAGTTGTTGAAAGGCCATTAAAACTTCTAGATAGGGAAGATATTTCAGTTATGGTAGTGGTGTTTATATTGGATTGTAATTAACTTTTAGTTAATATTTTAATATGTTTATATTGGATTAGTAAGAAATGAAATATGAATATGATCAAACAGAAGTACTAGGCCTAAAATTTCATTTCAATTTCTGAATATAGAGGAAATAATTTTCTCCCTTGATCATTTTTAACTTGAAATAAAATGAGGAGTCACAATCACAGAGAGCAGTCACATAATTCCCACAAGTAAAGTGAACCTGGTATTGGGGAAAAATGGAGACTGCAGTGGCTTCAAAACATATGTCCACTGAGAATCACTGTTTTTCAATTCCCATGATTACTAAGTGAGACCTTGCATCCATTCTCACTAGATTATCTGATTTTCAGTAGGCTATAAATCCAATTTTTTGTGTACTCTTCTTGAGTTGCAAATGTTAGCAAAACAATACAAAATCACATCAAAGTATGTGTGTGGAAGGAGATGGGTGTCTACAGAACTTTTGCTACATAAACGCTTTAAATGTGTGATTTTAGATATTGCCTTTTACTCCATAGTGAGTATGTTGCTATTTTTGTGTGGCTTTTTTATTTCCACTCTTAAAATTCTATTTATTATTCAGGGGGCATTGATTGAATGCCCTAGATTTTACAGGTTGGGAGAAGAATATACAGGATAAAGAGAAAGAAAGGAAATAAAAGCTGTGTGAAAATATGTATCACTAGTGCCTTTTCATTTATATATAAGTCAATTATGGGGATTATATCCTATTAATTCTATACATAGTTTAAAAACTGAACTTTAGAGACTTTAAGTAATTTATCAATATCACAAAACTAGTAATTGGCAGAGCTAGGATTCAAACTCAAGCGTATGTGAACCCAAATCCTCTTAATTTTTTATAACTTTTTTAAACAGTTATAAAAGCTTATAGTAAAGAATAAACAAAATATAAAAGAAAAATTTTAGAATGCTTACCTCAAATCACAAAATGCAGCCATAAATACAGGTTATATGTAAATGAACATACATACTTCCAGTTTTACATACACAAATATACAAATATAACAAAATAGCTATCATACTGCTTATATATTTACATATTGAATATTTTTCTGAAAATTATATAAAGAGCATATTTCCATTTTATTAGCTATTTTATGTTTTCATTAGTGCATTGAAGTTTTATATATTTGTGGGATTTACCTTCATATATTCATGAATGTATATATCATAATTGACTTCATTTAAATATCCAGTACTATCCCCTTCCTTCTCTTTCTCTCCTTCCTCCCCAGATACCCTACCTCTCTTCTATTTGGTTTTTCTTCTATTAATATATTTTCTTAATTAGTGCATTATAGTTTTATACAAAACTGGAATTCATTCTGATATATTTATACATGCACATAACATAATTTGGTCAATTTCATTCCACATTTCTTCCCCTTTCCCATCTCTCTACCTTCCCACTCAATCCCCTGCTTCTACTACACAGATGTTGTTTCTGTTTTTATGGGATCTCCCTGCTTTTTTTTCCCTCTAGTTTCCTCATATGAGGGAAAGAATTTCAACCCTTTGTTTCTGAGTCTGATTTACTTCACTTAACATCATAATATTTAGATCCACATAATGTTGTTCTTCTTTATGGGTGAGTAAAACTCCACTGTGTGTGTGTATGTATGTGTGTGTGTGTGTGTGTGTGTGTGTATATATATATATATATATATATATATATATATTACATTATTTTTTTATCCAGTTGTCTGTTGATGGGCAAGTAGGCTGGTTTCATAACTTGGCTGTTGTGAATCATGCTGCTATAAACATTGGTATGCATGTATCACTACAGTATGCTGATTTTAGTTGTTTTGGATAAATACCAAAGGGTGGGATAACTGGATAATGAACTGATCAAACTATTCTATGTAAATATATAAACATAACACTGTGAATTTCACTTTTATGTATATCCATTACTAGTCTTTTCAGGAGTGGTCACACTCCTCCCCAGTGTGTTTGCACTAATTTGCAGTCCCACCAAATGTATGATTGTACCTGTTCCCCCACATCTTCACCAGATATTATTATTATTATTATTATTATTATTATTATTATTATTATTATTATTATAATGGGTATTGAATCCATGGATGTTTAATCACTGAGCAACATCTCAGCCCTTATTTTATATATTATTTAGAGATAGGGTCCCACTAATTACTTAGGGCCTCAGTGAGTTTCTGAAGTTGCTTTTGAAATCATGATCCCCCTGCCTCAGCCTCCTGAACAGTATTATTTGAATTCTTGATGATTTCCATTTTAACTGGAGATGAAATACTGGTGTAGTTTTGATTTGTATTTCACTGAGTGCTGAGGAGGTTGAACATTTTTTCATGTACTTGTTGGCCATTTGCATTTATTCTTTAAAAATGTATGTTTAGTTCATTTGCCCATGCATTGATTAGGTTATTTTTATGTAGTGCTAAGTTTTGTAGTTCCTTATATGTTCTGAGTATCAATCCCCTACCTCCAGAAGGTTGAAAGATATTCTCCCATTCTGTAGGCTCACTTTCTCTTCAAGACTTTTTTTCCTTTGCTACCCCATTTATTGATTCTTGGTTTCATTTCTTGTGCTTTAGGAGTCTGTTCATTTTTATAGTTGTACATACATAATGATGTATTTGTATGTGCACATAATATAACTATAATTTGGCCAGTATCACTCCCAAGCACCCAACTCTTCCCTCCCTGATTCTCATCCCTGATTCCTTTCCTCCACTGATATACATTTGATTTTCATCATTCACTCCTTCCTTACTTTTCCTTTTCCCTCTCTATCTCCTGCATATAAGAGAAAACATATGACTCTTGGCCATCTGAGTTTGACTTATTTCACTTAACATGATGGTCTCTACTTCCATTGAATTTTCTGCAAATGACATAATTTCATTTTTATGGCTAAATAAAACTCCATTGTGTATATAAAACATATTGTATTTATCCATTCATCCACATTGATGGACACCTAGGCTGGTTCCATAGTTTGGCTATTGTTAATTGTGCTGCTATAAACATGGGTATACTTGTATCATAGCAGTTAAGATGACTTTAATTCTTCAGGATAAATAATGAGGACTGGTATACCTGGGTCTTATGCCTAGTCTTTTGAGGAAATTCTATATTGATTTCCATAGTAGTTGTACTAATTTACAATCCCATGTACAGTGTGAAAGTAGTCTTTTTTCTTCACATCCTCTCCAGCACTTATTATTATTTGTATTCTTCATGACCAGCATTCTGCCTGGTGTGAGATAAAATTTCAGTGCAGTTTTGATTTTCATTTGTATTTAACTAATTGTTAATGGGTTGAACATTTAAATATATATTTGTTGGCAATTTGTATTTTTTGTTCTGGGAAGTGTCTGTTTATTTTATTTGTCTATTTATTAATTGGGTTTTTTTGGTATTTTGGTGTAAAGTTTTTTTTTAATCTTTATATATTCTAGATATTTATCCTCTGTAAGAAGAGTAGTTACAAAGATTTTCTCCCATTGTGTGCATTTTCTCTTCACATTCTTAACTGGTTTGTTTGCTGTGCAGAAGCTTTTTAATTTGATGCTTTCTGATTTATCAACTCTTAGAATTAATACCTGAGCTATAGGGATCCTATTGAGAAATTGTTGCCTGTGCTTATAAGTTGGAGTGTGGCCCCTATGTTTCCTTCTAGGAGTTGCATAGTTTCTGGTCTAATTGCCATGTCTTTTATACATTTTGAGTATACTTTGGCAGGGTGAGAGATAAAGGTCTACTTTCATTATGCTACATATGAACAACTGGTTTTCTCAACAGCATTTGTTTAAAAAGGCTATCTTTTCTACAATGAATGTATTTTGGCACCTTTGTCAAGAATCAGATTACTGTATATGTGTGGGTTTTTCTCTGTGTCTTCTATTCTATACTATTGGTTTATGTGTCTGTTTTTATGCGTTTACCAAATAATTTCTGTTACTATAGCTCTGTGGTATAATTTGAAATCAGGTATAGTGATGCCTTTAGCATTGATTTTTTACTTATAACTGCTCAGATTTCGGGGTCTTTCATTCTTCCAAATGAATTTTAGGACCATTTTTCTAGCTTTGCAAAAGAATGTCTTGGTATTGTGAGGTGAAATGCATTAAATATGTATATGGCTTTCATTTATTAAGGTGATTTTAACAACATTAATTTTGCCCATCCATGAATATGGGAGGTCTTTCCATCTTCTGAGGCCTTCAATTTCTTTCTTCAATGTTCTAAAGTTTTAAATTTATAGGTCTTTAACTTCTTTGCTTAGATTTATTCCCATTTATTTTATTTTATTTAGTCCATTGTGAATGGAACTGACTTACTGATTTCTTTCTCAGCAGCTTCATTTTGTATATGGGAAAGCTATTGATTTTTCTATGTTGATTTTGTAACCTGTTGCTTTGTTACATTTGTTTATTGGCTCTAGCAGTCTTTGGGTGGAATTTTTTTTAATCTTCTAAATATAGGACCGCATTGTCTACAAACACATAGTTTGACTTCTTCCTTTCTTATTTCTGTCCTTTTTATTTCTTTCTCTTGCCTAACTGCTCTAGTTATAATTTCTAGCACTATATTAAATAGGAGTGGTAAGAGTGTACATCTTTGACTTAGCACAATTTTAAAGAAAATACTTTCAGATTTTCTCCATTAGCTATGAGGTTTACTTTGGGTTTTTCATATATAGCCTTTATGATATTGAGGTAGATTTCTTCTATCCCAAGTTTCTCCATTTTTCATGAACGGGTGCTGAATTTTGTTGAAGGCCTTATCTGCAACTATTAATATGACTCAGTAATTTTTTTCCTTAATTATATTTATGTGATAAATTACATTTATTATTTGTATATGTTAAACCATCTTTGCATTTCTAGAAAAAAACCAATTTACTTGTGGTATACAATCCTCTTAATATGTTGTTGAACACAATTTGCTAATAATTAAATGTTTTTAAAGCTAAATTCATCAGGAATATTGGTCTATAGTTTTCTTTATTTGATGTGTCCTTATATGTTTTTGGTATGAGTGTGATACTGGTTTCATAGAATGAATTAGGATGTGTTAGTTGCACTCACACTTGATATCATAAATATTTGGTATTATTATACCTTCTTGTTGGTTTATTTCCTTTACCACTGTGAATTGACCTTTGTCAGTTCTGATTAATTTTGGCTTTAAGTCGGCTTTGTTGGATATAATACTTGCTACTCCTACTTGTTTTGTGGCTCCATTCACATGGTATATCAATTTCCATCAGTTCACTTTCGGCCACTTTCAGTGGCTGTCTTTGCATGAAAGGAGTGTCTCTTTCAAATAGCAAATATTTGGGTCTTAATTTTTAACTTATTCTGCCAGCCTATGTCCTTTAATTGAAGAATTGAGGCCATTTACATTCAATGTTATTATAGTGAGATGTTTATTAATTCCTGTCATTTTTATTTAACATGTTTAATTTGGTCTTGTTTTTCATTTGATTAGCTACCCTTTATTATGGTTTGTATATTAGGTGCCCCCCAAAAGCTCACATGTGAGACAATGCAAGAAAGTGTAGAGATAAAATGATAGGGTTATGAGCAGTTCAAACTAATCAGTGCATCAATCCCCTGATAGGAATTAGTTTCGTGGTAGTTGTAGGTGCATAGGGTTTGGCTGCAGAAGATGGGTCCTTGGGAGAGTGCCTTTGGGGTTTATATTTTGTCCTTCCTTGGTGCCATGTTCCAAGCTTCTTTCTTCTGCCAAATACTTCTGTCATAATATTCTGCCTCACTTCATGTCCCAATGATTGAAACCAGTTGTCATGGACTGAAACCTCTAAAACCAGGAGCTCCCAAATTAACTTTTCTTCTAAATATTCTTGTCGGGTTGTTTGTTCTCAGCAATGAAAAAGCTGACTTAAACAGAATTTGGTACTGACAAGTGGGGATGCTGTTATGACCTCCCTGACCAGGTGATTGAGAGGCTTTTGGATTTTAGAGGAATTGCTCAGTGTGTGTATTCTGCTGTTCTAGTACAAACACTACTTTGAGAGAAGACACTGATTCTTATTTACTACAATCCACTTCAGAGCAAAGCCGTGTACTAATAAACCTTAGGAAAAACAAAATCTTGCTGATAATGTTCTCCACATTTTTTTTTGCAATCCATGTATACACTTGTAGTAATATTCTGGAGTAGGTTGAAAATTAGTTATTATAGATAGTAAAAACTACTATTACATTTTTAGAGGTTGAAAATGGAAGGTGATAAAAATGGGCAAATGAAAAGAGAAAGCATAAATAAAGAAAAAGAAAAAGAAAATACAGAAAACAAAAATATAAAACAAGTCAAAAAGAAGAAAAGGATGGATTGGGGAGATTTTAGATATTAACAGGTAATGTAAGAGGAAAAATGGGCTAAGAGGAACAAGTGTAAACCTGAGCTGGGAAAACAAAAGTAGAATGGTACCAATTAATGCTGTAAAACATAAGAAGAAATACAATCAAATGGTGTTAGGGCACAATATTGAATACTTGGAGTAACAACTATCAAATCAAATGAACAGTAATATATGTATGATCACAGTTGACATTAGAGTTATTTATAGTAAACCATACCAAGGTGGAGAAAATTCTTATTGAGTTTCATGGTTTGGATACCATTAGCATTTTGGATCTTTTGAAGATACCCATTACTCTTCAGCTTTGGATCCCCCCAGAGGAGCTGGAGTACAAGAGCTGCTCCCCTGGTTGCTATGGACCTCCCACCAACTGGTTCTCCTTTGTCAGTCCAGGGTCCTGTGGTGAGGATACTTAGAGGGTCCTATGCTGCATTTGCTGGCTATTTCTATTGTGTGCAGGAACACAGGATGCAGGGCTCAGGGCTGTCACTCTGATTGTAGTAGGACACCACACTTCTGCTTCTCCCACAGGGCCCTCTTTAAAGTGGCTTTAGAGCCTGGTGGCTGTTTGCAAGTTTGGAACCTGTGGTTGTGGGCTGTACATGGCTGGACCATGGTTTTATTTGTTGCTATCTGAAGGTGCGCAAGAACTCTCTGTTGATAAAATTTCTTCTTGAGTGGCTGGCAAGTTGTGGTCTCTAAAAAATGGCTGCCGTGATTGGCATGGCTTTCAGTACACAATTTGGGTTAAAGTGCTTGATCTTCTTCATTGTCTTTGCTGTTCCTGTCATGTTTTATTTTGATCTGCCTTTCTTTCTAGCTTTTTTAAACAGGTGAGCTAATATGGTTTCCTCTCATTTTTTCTCTCTCTCATGCCACTCTTCCCTTCCCCCAATTGGGTCCAGATTTGGTGCTAAGGAACTCTATACTTACTTTTTGTTCCAATACCAAACTTCAAGTCCCTTCAAGTCCCATACTGTCCAATATTGAGTTTTAGAGCATTTAATCTGTCACCCACCTCTCTGGTCAGCTATTTCTTCACTGCTTCTTTTCCAGGCTATGGAGCATTTAAGGGGTCACTGACTAGCTGCTACATCATCTTAAGCTGAAATTATGTTTGAACATTTAATATACAAGCAGACTTATGAATTCGTGTTGTGTTTACAGCTGTGTTCAGATTCATGCATATGTATATGTATTTGGTTGGTTGGGTCCTTAGGGCATATTGACCCATGTTAATCTAATGAGTACTCCTAATCTAATTAGCAATTGGGGAACCCATTCACAATCTATCATTAATAAGAAGAAAACACTGAATTGGGTGCACTGGTGCAAATATCTGTAATCTCAGAATCTTGGGAGACTGAGGTAGAAGAATCACAAGTTATAGGCCAGCCTATAAAATAAAACATTGTAAGGAAGACTTTATGAAAAAGAAGAAGAAAATATTGACTCTTTCCTATCAGCTAATTTCTTCAGAGTAATAAAATTCAGTATCTGAAGAGGAATGTATAGTTGACATAACAATAAGCTCAATGTGCAGACTGGGGAAAGGGGACTTGCAATGGCAGTGAGTCTATTACACATAAAGAAAAATGTTAGTGAAAATTGATAAATCTATGTGAGGCTTTGATTTATGCTGACTGAACAATGGCAGTGCTACCTGTTACATGAGTTTGAACACTGTATTTCTGAACATTGTATTTTCATGGATTCATTTGGGAAATACCTTTCATAGAACCTAGCTTAGGTGCCATTCTTAAGCATTTGGAGGTGTTGTATTGTTGAGAAGATGGTCCCTCTGAATTGCTTTAGACAATAGTAACCTTAGTGTGATGTTTGGGGACTTAACAGTAAACTAAATGCCCCAAGGAAAACTGTATTTGCATGATTTATCTTTTATAAGAGACCACAAAATTGGACAAAATGAGCTAAACACGAAATGCTTTTGCTAAGTGAGGTCAGACTTAAATGACCCTGTACGTGAGTGTGGCAATGTACTTAGTGTCAGCTTCCCACACCTTTAGCTTGTTTAATGTTTTTTTTTTTTTTTTTTACTCTATTTTGCTTCAGCAGTCAAATCTGCAACTTTTGTGTTAATTGCATGGAGGCTTTCAGATCATATTTTTCCCAGAAATTCACATTCAAAGTAAATTTATTTCTGTTTTATCTCACTGATTGGGGCAGTAGTGGTGTGATCTTTTTTTTTTTTTTTCATGGTGGAAACATAGCACCTCCTGAAAAAAAGCCATCATTTGTGGTTAGCTAGTTGGATTTATTTTTTCTCTCTGGATTGTATCCAAAGCAGTAAATCTGGGACTCATATTGTATGAGACTAAAAAGAGACTGATTTTACTTTGTTGAAATCCCTGTGTCCCCTATTGATTGATCAAAAAGAAATAGGGGTTGTGGCATTACTACATATACTCAGTCTGTCTTCAGCCAGGGATGTGACTACATGCCTAGCAAAGGCTGAGAATACCTTCTTATTTTTATCTACTTAAAGAAATTGCTTTGTGTTGCTAGAGAATAGCTGACCCCATCATCCTAGTCACATTTTATCCTTGAATAATGAGGAGAAAATCTCCTGGCAGTAAATGTTCAGTTTATGCTGTTTTTTCTCACTTCAAAAAGAAAGAAAAAAAGAAGCTTTATGAAATAATGATGCTATCCTCAGCTGAACATAAGGGTTTGTCCTTAATATCTTAATCAATAGTTAGAGTTAGGAAGGTCAGCTCTTCTCTAAACTGAAGCTGGAATCAGTTGTCCAGCACAGAAATGAAATCTGGCAAAGAAGGCCGCAGGCTCATCTAGCAGCTCCAGGTCTGCATCCCAAATGGATGAGTTTAATAGTCAGTTTTCAGTATTTATCTTTGACATCTTAACTAAGGGTCTTCAGAACTTGAATAACCTACCTATAGACTCCTATAAATCCCCACGGGTGTTTCTATTTCAATTATTCTGCTCAAAACTGTGAGCAAGAGTTTGAAGTCACCCTGTAAGAACCCAGATACTAGTTTTTGAAAATCAGTATGGCATTTATTAATTTATTCATGCAATCAGGAAGTCCTTTGGCAAATATCTTTTGAGCACCTGTTATGTTCCAGGCACTGAGATACACACTGGGGATACAAATAGACTTAAAGTCTAGTTTTTATAAACACTCCATGGGCCAACATAATTTCCATGAAAAAAATCAATCTTAATTTTTCTCATTATACATTGAACTAAGTGTGAAAAATTCAGTTGCTTTCTTTGTTCTGTAGAGATTTATTCCATTCTTTATTTTGAGATGTGTTATAATTTGGGTTTGGGTTCAAGGTCTGATTCTGATCTTCAATAAGTCACTTATCCTTATTTATTTTTCTCATCTGCATTTCTTTATGTATAAAATATAGTTTCTGCCTTATAGGGTTTTTGTGAAGATTATATGAGGCAGTGTCTGACATACAATTTCAACTCAATAAATAAATATTAGTTACTATTAATTTTTACTTTGAAAGAAAATTTTTCTAAATTTGCTTTCTTGTTTATAAGAATTGAGGAACAAAATATAAACACACAAGCAAATGTTGAATTCTTTTTTCTTTTCTCTTTAAGAAAGTAATATATATATATATATATATATATATATATATATATATATATATATGAGCACTGAGGCCGTTTTAATAATTTTTTTGCTTTAAAATAAGTAAGGCTCTGTGATGAGGTCCAGCTCAATATCAGAACCATTAAATTTTGATTAAAATTTGGCACTTGTTATGGTTTTATTCTTGGAATGCCAATGCCAATTTCATCATTGTTTTAATTTCAAAATCACATAGATTGACCAACTTACTGAATTTTCATCACCTCACAATGTATACCCTGAGACACATGCTAGTGGTATATTTTGCAAAAGTGAGAGCTTCTAGAACTTTGAAAATAATCCCACTATTTCTTCCTCCCTGAAAAAGTATTATTTCTTTAACTAGATTCTTTCTTGAATTATATCATTATATCTAGTGATGGAAAAGAGACTATTAACTTATTCTAAAAAGAGGTATAAGAAGTGTCGGGCTGGGGATGTGGCTCAAGCGATAGCGTGCTCACCTGGCATGCGTGCGGCCCAGGTTTGATCCTCAGCACCACATACAAACAAAGATGTTGTGTCCACCAAATACTAAAAAATAAATATTAAAATTCTCTCTCTCTCCCTCTCTCTCACTCTCTCTTTAAAAAAAAGAAGTGTCATTATTTCATAAAGAAGCAATGGCTTTTGTTTGATGACAACATAATTATGAAAGTGGCTATCTTCATACTCATCCTCAGAGCTAATGTATGACCTTGATGTCTTATGGTATTAATGAGCTCCCTAAAGGTAACATTGGGGTAACAAAAATTATGTATTTTTCTTTCTGCAAATTTCATCATAAGTTCTAACAATCATTATTATATTATTTTCAATGCAATATTCTTTGGTTCAGTATATTCTTATATACCTAGATTTTATGTACATATTAATACTTTTATGCAAACATTTTGTTGTCCATATTCAGAAGAGGTCTACTTGAACATAGACGTACCTTATCTGCAAATGAAGCCATGGGCCTTATCCTAGTATTATGAAATATCAAATACTATATAAAGTTTTCAGCACAGTTGGTTCTAACTTTAGATAAGCAGGGCAAATAAGCCTTTATTTAAAGGGAAAGTCATCTGTTATTATTGGGTTTTTTAATTAACTTGAGTAAAGTTCTCAAATCTTAGTTTACTTGGTAGCATTGACTGTGTTTTATGCTTTTTTCACCATTCCTTATAACCCATAACTTTATGTCATTTGTAGACTACTTTAACAGATATCAACATTGAAGTTGTCATTGAGCTAATTTTTTTCTTTATTTCAGTTACTCTGAGAATATGCTGGTTTTCACATAGGGATTTTGGGGTAGTAACTGCAGACTTGAATTTCACTTTTGTAACTGATAGCTTTGATATATTAGAATAGAAATATATAATATATAATATCTTTGAATCTATTTACTCCACAAAATGTTGTGATTAGCATGGGAATGTGTATATAAAGGACCTAGAATTGTGCCTGCCATATATTGGGTACTTATTATTAGTGGCATGGTTATTATTATATCTTCAAATTTTTATATCTGAAAAAAACATAGTATTAATTATGTGACATAAAATATAGGCAAGTATTTTCCCTTCCTGCAGAGTTGGAAACAGTTAATTAAAATCTGCACAAATGGGAGTATTATGAGTGGGGAGTTATGCTATTTAATAAGACAGATACCCATTTATTGGGCCCCCAAACAGAAAACAATGAGGTGTAGAAATTAGGAAACTAACTTTAAATGTCTTAGAAAGTATCATTCTCCAGAAGCACTTTAAAGATTTTAATTACCTGGTCAGAATTTACTGTCACTAGTAACTAGCTGGCTAACATATACTTGGATGTCCTGTGATAAGCAGTTTATAAATTCCAAGAATAATCTTGTATAAAATAATTGCATTTTATAAGGACTATATGACTATAGGTTGTTCATATTAACTCAAACATGGTTTTCATTTCTTATTATTAATTTTAAGCTGTTGAAGCATTTTTTTTCAGTCTTAAAGTTGTTTCTCACAAAAAAAAATACAAAAAAATGAAAGTGAAGCCTTTACCAATCTATTAAAACACTGCAGGTATCAGTGATGGCTAGTAGTAGTGTCTAATAATCCATCATGGTACCATACTTATCAGCCATAAAGCTGTCATCCTTAAAAGGTTATTATTAGAGCACAAATGTTGTTGGTTGTTCACACAAGTGTGTTAAGGTGCTATTCAGGATGGAGTATTTTGGAAGCACACACAAATGGAACATCCTATTCACATTAAGGTGATAAGGCATTTTAAGCAGGGTTTTGAGAGAAGCTATGGATGTTCACAAAGAAACCAAACCTCCTGGATGTATGTGTGTGTGTGTGTGTGTGTGTGTGTGTGTGTGAGAGAGAGAGAGAGAGAGAGAGAGAGAGAGAGAGAGAGAGAAGGAGGGAGATGGAGAGAGGAAAAGGAAGAGAGATTGAAAAGGAGAGACAGGTGGATGAGGTAGGTAGGGGCAAGAGGTTTGATTGCATAAGAGACCTCTAAGGGCTAGGGCAGTGTCTTATTAGCTGTTTCATTTCCCATTGCATTCTGAGAACTAAGTACAGTGCTTACCCTATTGTGCATAGTCAGCTAATGTGCATAAAGATACATTTTGTAAAAAGCTTAACTGATGCACTCATTGTATCTTTATGTTTAGGTTCTAGGATAGAAGGTTGACCAGTAGAGTTCTTCCTACTGACATTTTTGGAAGAAGCATATCCTTACTAGTCCACAGTCCCATGGGAAGGATCAACACTGCCGCAATTTCCCAAGTCATGTCCTCTGCCGGCTTCTTGGGGGTCTTAAAATTTACAATTCCTTAACTATCAGGAAAAGAAAAAGAAGCTAAAAGCTTAGATATGAGCTCTTCCATTCACATTTTATAGATGAAATATTTAGTGTTTTAAATTAAACATGCCTAAAATTTTTATTCCAGAGAGGCTTTTGCAACCATCCTGCTTACAGAGCTCTAACCTTGGAACGGAATCTGCATATGAATCAAGGTCAGTCTGTTAGAGTTTCTCTAACCAAAGTCTAAATTCAAAATCTCAACCTCAGGGAAACAGCAGGGGCTAGGGTAGAGGGTGGGAGTGGAGAACACCAGAGGGATGACATTTAGGGGACTAGTGCAAAATCTGTATAACATTTGAGGTTGATAATTTATAGCTCCTTCTATCTAGCTTGGTATGTTTTATTCAAATAAAGCCATTGAAAATGAAAGAAAAAAATCACTTTGGAAGCTATTGAATAAAGCAAATCAAAACAGCCAGCTTGATAGAAATATAGTGTCCAGTTTGAAGAAATCCACAGTTCCACTCTACTCTGCAGTTGGCCCACTTAGATTTTACTATAAAATTGTGTTCTGGAAATCATATTTTATATGGAATATCAATCAACCTAAATCTATTCAGAGGAGGGGAACAAAGATAAGTATGGGTTAGAATATTAAACATGAGAGGAACTATTGGGTACAAGAATCATTCTTATCATTAAAATTCTTAAATGTCTTCTTATTTCTTTTAGATAAAGACCAAACTCAATAGACCAAGATGGATTAACAGTGAGGAAGATAGGCAAGAAGAAAACATGTTTTATATCTAGCAAGGTATTTGCTGTACCATCTTACTTGTCTTAGCTTTGCACTTCCTCCACACCTTTTATCTATTCTCTGTAAAACTTACTTAGAATATAAATAAAAAAGAGAGAGAATAAAACACAATCCCACCTTTGTGCAATCTAGTTCTTTCTTACTGTTCTAGCCTCATGCCCTCTCTCTTTCTCCATTATTTTAACAGTTCAGTCACATTAGACTTCTTTATTTTTCTTCTGAAATATGTTTATTCAGTAGATGACAAAGGGCAAAATTATTAAATATCAACATTTATACATATTGGGTATACTAAAACTAGATAGAATAATAAGATAGTTTTGAAAAGAAGAAGCCTAGGCTAAAGAATATGTGCTCTGTGTGATTCTCCTTTTTATGTTGTTTCTTTTCTCCTCAGCTCAGTTGAGACATAACTGACAAAATTTTGCATATTTGCGATATACAACTTGACATTTTGGCATATCTATGTACCCTTTCTGAAATGATCATCATAATCAGCATATCTGCCACCTTACATAGTTAATATTTTTCTTTCTTTCTTTCTTTCTTTCTTTCTTTCTTTCTTTCTTTCTCTTTCTTTCTTTCTTTCTTTCTTTCTTTCTTTCTTCTCTCTCTCTCTCTCTCTCTCTCTCTCTCTCTCTCTCTTCTTTCTTTCTCTTTCTCCTTTGTGGGGAGAACAGGTAAAATAAAAATGCTTTGAGCAAATTTCAAATATGTAATACAGTTTTTATTTGTTCTAATTTGTTATACATGACAGTAGAATGTATTTTTATATATCATATATAAATGGAGTATAATTTCCCATTCTTCTGGTTGTACAAGATGTAGAATCACACACGTTATATAGTTATGTATGTACATAGGATAATAATGTCCAATTCATTCTACTATTCTTCCTACCCCCATACTCTGCCCCTCCATTCACTCCCCTCTACTTAGTGCAAAGTAACTCTGTTCTTTCCTAGCCACACCACTTATTATGAATTAGCAACCAAATATCAGAGAAAATATTTGGCCTTTGTTTTTTTGGGATTGGCTTATTTCACTTAGCATAATAGTCTCCAGCTCCATCCATTTACCTGCAAATGCCATAATTTCATTCTTCTTTAGACTGGGTAATATTCCATTATGAATATATACCACAGTTTCTTTATCCATTCATCTGTTGAGGGATACCTAGGTTGGTTCCAGTATTAGCTATTGTGAGTCGAGCTGCTATAAACATTGAAGTAGCTACATCACCATAGTATGCTGACTTTAAGTCCTTTGGGTGTAAACCCAGGAGTGGGATAGCTGGGTCAAACAGTGATTACATTACAAGTTTTCTGAGGAATCTCCACACTGTTTTCCATAATGGTTGCACCAACTTGCAGTCCTATAAGCAATGTATGAGTGTTCCTTTATCCATGTCCTTGCCAACATTTATTGTTACTTGAATTTTTGGAAATGGCCATTCTGACTGGAGTGAGATGAAATCTTAGTTTTGATTTGCATTTTGCTAATTGCTAGAGATGTTGAATATTTTTTTCATATATTTGTTGATCGAATGTATTTCTTCCTCTGTGAAGTGGCTGTTCAGTTTCTTACCCCATTTATTGATTGGTTTATTTGTTTTTTTGGTGTTAATGGTTTTGAGTTCTTAAAATATCCTGGAGATTAATGCTCTATCTGATGTTCATGTGGTAAAGATTTTCTCCCCTTCTGTAGGCTCTCTCCTCACATTATTGTTTCCTTTGCTGAGAAGAAGCTTTTTAGTTTGAATTCATCCTCTTTATTGATTCTTGATTTTACTTCTTACACTTTAGGAATCTGGTTTAGAAAGTCAGATTCTAGGCCAACATGGTGAAGATTTGGATCTACTTTTTCTTCTATTAGGCATTGGGTCTCTGCTCTGGTGCCTAAGCCTTTGATCCACTTTGCATTAAGTTTCGTGCATGGTGAGAGATAGGGGTTTCATTTCATTTTGTTACATATGACTTTCCTGTTTTCCCAGCACCATTTGTTGCATAAACTATAGTTTCTATAGTGAATGTTTTTGGTGACTTTGTCTAGGATAAGATAACTATATTTATGTGAGTTTGTCTCTGTGTCTTCTATTCTGTACCATTGGTCTTATGTGTCTTTTTAGTTGCAATACCATACTGCTTTTGTTACTATGGCTCAGTAGTATAGTTTACAGTCTGATTTTGTGATGTCTCTTGCTTCACTCTTCTTGCTAAGGATTTCTTTGGCTATTCTGGGCCTCTTACTTTCCAAATGAATTTCATGATTGCTTTTTCTAGTACTATGAAGAATGTCACATCAATAGACTTAAAAACAAAAATCAGATGATCATCTCAATAGATGCAGAAAAAGCATTCGACAATATACAGCACCCCTTCATGTTCAAAACACTAGGAAACCTAGGGATAGTAGGAACATACCTCAACATTATAAAAGCTACAAATGCTAAATCCAAGGCCGATATCATTCTAAATGAAGTAAAATTGAAAGTATTCCCCCTCAAAACTGGGTGCCCTCTTTCACCACTTTTATTCAACATAGTACTAGAAACTCTAACCAGAGCAATTAGACAGATAAAAGAAATTAAAAGGCTAAAGAAACTCTAACCAGAGCAATTAGATAAAATATATTAAAAGGCTATGAATAGAAAAATAAGAAAAAACTATCAATATTTTCCAATGACATGATTCTACATTTAGAAGACCCAAAAATTCCATCAGAAATCTTCTAGAACAAATGAAATCAACAAATTAGTATGATATAAAATCGACATCCATAAATCAAACATGTTCCTACACATCAATGATGAATCTCCTGAAAGATAAATTAGGAAAACTCCCCCATTACCAAGTCTCAAAAATTAAAATACTTGGGAATCATTATAACAAAAGTGGTGAAAACCTCTAAAATGAAAACTACAGAACACTAAAGAAAAAAATTGAAGAAGATCTTAGAAGATGGAAAGGTCTCCCTTGATCTTGGTTAGGCAGAATCAATATTGTCAAAATGGCCATATTAACAATAGTGCTATATGGTATTGTTAACTATAGTCCCCATGTTGTACATTATTTCTCCATAATCTTGCATAACTGAAACTTTGTACCCTTTGACCATCATTTCTCCAACTCCCCCTAGTCTGGAGACTATTATTCTACTGTCCAGTTCTATGAATTTGACTATTTTAGCCTCCACACACATATGTGAGATAATGCAGTATTTTTGTCTTTCTGTATCTGAATTTTTAATTAGCGTAATTTCCTCTATTTCACTTAGTATGAGGTCTCAAAGTTCATCCACATTTTTTTTTCAAGTGGCAGGATCTCCTTTTCAAGGATAAATAATATTTTATTGTATAAATATATCATTTTTAAATATATTCATCCTTCCACAGATATTTTTTATTTCTTTTTTTAAAGAGATAGAGATAGAGATAGAGATAGAGATAGAGATAGAGAGAGAGAGAGAGAGAGAGAGAGAGAGAGAGAGAGAATTTTTAATATTTATTATTTTTTAGTTTTCGGCAGACACAACATCTTTGAACCCGGGCAGCACGCATGCCAGGCGAGCGCACTACCACTTAAGCCACATCCCCAGTCCCTTTTATTTCTATACCATGGTTTTGTTAAAAAGATCACAGCGAGCATGCGAGTACAGATGTCTTTTCTTCATACTGATTTTATTTGCATTCAGTGTATATCCAGTGGTAGGATTACTGGATCATATAATCATTTTATTTTCAATTTTTACAAAGCCTCCATTTATTTTCCCATAGAAGTTTCATAGTTTAACATCTCCACCTGTAGTATATAAAATGTTCTCTTTTTTCCAAAGTCTCACCAATACTTACCTTTTTTTTTTTTTTCAAAATGGCCATTTTAACAGATGTGATGTGATATCTCATTGTGATTTAGATTTGCATTTTCTGGAATATTAGTAGTGCTAAGTCCCTTTTCATACACCTTTTGCACACTGTATGTTGCATGTAAACATCTTCTTCATCCCTTAAGGACAAATTTGCATTTTGGTATCTAACATGTTTGTTAAGATGATAGCATAATGGATCAGTCTGTGTGAAATTTGAGTAGGTAGCAATATTCATGCCACCAGGTGGAAAGATTTTTGAAGTTTTACTGCCTTAATGTAATCTGTGACAGATTTGTGACAATATTGCTATTGTTAGTGAAATCTCCCTTGTTAGACAGATTCCATTAGATTAAGGATTTATGCCTCCAGTTGTCAACAATGCTATTTTGGTAGGTTTTGCATTTTCCACAGTGAACTTCCTTAGAACATTTCCCTTAAGATGATTCACAGAGAACATATTGGTGGTTTCAAGCTTGTTCTTATGATGCCAGTTGCATCTTCCAACACAGTGGAAGTGCTATCACTTACAGAAATGATGGTACACCTCTGCCAGTTCTAAAGGGTTAGGAGTCTGCAAAGTGAAAATACTCAAGGGAATCCTTCCAGATGTCCTCCTGCATTTTAAGATCCTAGGTTTTACCACCTACTGCCATAATCTGAGCATAACAGACCTGTCTTAGCTGAATTTCTCTAGAGATTTGCAACTCTGACTATAAGATCCTGTGCCTGATCCTAAGCTGTGTTTGTTCTTACAATGCAGAACAAATAATTTTATTCAACTACCAAAAATATTCTGTGGTTTAAACCCTTAGCTTTTAATTGTTAATTATGTTTAATTAATTAATTGTTAATTGTTTTTAATTAGCTTAATTAATTTTTACTTTAGTTAATTTTAAGTGTTTTTAAATAAGTGTTAATTGATTGTTTTTAATTAATCTAATTAATTTTAATATAGTTGATTTTAATTGTTTTAAATTTAAATTTAATTTGTTTTTGTTTATCATTAACCATCTTCAGTTTAGCTATACAGTTAGCAATAACCAATTGCTAAGTCAGACATGGTGGCATATACCCATAATTCCAGTGACTTGAGAGGTTAAGGCAAGAGGATCACAGGTTTGAGACCAGCCTCAGCAACGTAATGGAACACTGTCTTGAAATAAAAATAAAATGGTTGGGGGTGAAGCTTAGTGATAGAGTGTCCCTTGTTTCAGTCCAGACTACCATACACACAAAAAATAGCCAGTTGCCATGGTTTGGATATGGTTTGATTGTGTTGTCAAAGATAACAAATACTGTAAGCTTGGTCTCCATTGTGATGTTTTGGGAAGTAGGGTCTAGGAGCTGGTTATTAGGTCACTGTGTCCAATGCTCTTGGAAGTGATTAATGCAGTTGTTCTGGGAACCCAATTAATTTACACAAGGGTGGATTATTATAAAATGAGTCATCCTGCCAGGCATGTTGGCACATGCCTGTAATCTCAGCTGCTCTTAAGGCTGAAGCAGGTGTGTCACAAGTTCAAAGCCATTCTCAGCAACTTAGCAAGGCCATAAGCAACTTAGTGAAACTCTTTCTCAAAATAAAAATAAATAAATAAATAGAAATTACTAGGAATGTGGCTCAGTGGTTATGTGCCCTTGGTTCAATTTCTGGTATAAAAATAAATAAATAAATAATAAATAAATAAATAAATAAAGCAACAACAAACAACAACAACAGAAAAACAAAACAAAATGAATACAAAAATATCAAGCTGACTCTTGAATTTACCTGGTTTCCTGTTTTATAATGTGATCTCTCCCTCTCACATGCATTCCTGCCATAATGATTGTCTACTGTGATGTGATATACCCAGAAAATCTTCACCAGAGCTGAGCATAATCGGGCAAATATACTTAGGTATCTAGAACCATGAGCTAAATATATTTTTTCTTTATAAATTACCCAGACTCAGGCATTTTGTTATAACAATAGAAAAAGAAATAAGATATCAATCTAATCCTTGGTTCTTGTAGGTATATTCTTCCTCTGTATTTCAAATGTCTGAGTCATCTTTCCTGTAAGGGTATTATCCACTGGAATATTTCCCCAGTTCACCACCAAGGAAATTAAAATTTGAGCTGCCACTTTGTGCCATAGATTATCTACACCCCAAATAACACTCAGGATAACATTATTTGCCCACTGGGTGGTGAGTGAGCCATTACTCAAGCTCCATATTGCTGCCTATTTGTTAGCTTTCTTCTGGTACCATTTATATTATGTTCCTCTTTGAAGACATCAAGATGGGATTATATTTGTCATAGATTTATTGAAAGAAAAGTCTTTGAAAGATAAAGGCAAAGTAGTTATATTATTTGAGAGAATATTCAAATCTTGATATGAATCAAACACCTGTTAAGGAGAGAGAACAGAAAAAGGATTGGATAGTAAAACTGCAACACAGTTCAAGAGAATATCAGCCTAACCTGAAGGAAGTCTTTGTGTGTGTGTGTGTGTGTGTGGGTGTGTGTGTGTGATACTAAAGATGGAACCCAGGACCTCATACATGTTAGATAAGTCCTTTACCACCTAGCTATATCCTCAGCACAGTAAGGAGTCTTTTATAAATTTACCCACTGAGAAAATCTTACATCTTGTAATAGTGGGCACTTCTTGCATTCTAAGTTATCAGCTGGGACCAGCCTATAGGAAGAGTGAACTTGTGCATATATGGTGATGAATCCATAGGGTCAACAATTAGAGCCATCAGTCAATTTTCCTACTGAAAGCAGGAGATCAATGGTAGAGATAAATGCCTAGCTATGAGGATTAATATAAACTATGCAACTTTTCCATTTTTTATACAATTTTGTTACTCAAAGCAACTTATTTTTATTTACTCTGTAACTAAACTTCCTCAAACTTTACTAGTTTCCTACCTAATTTCATTTGGATTAGCATTTATATTTTTTAGTGCTAGGATATAAATACAGAATTCCTTGTTTGGAAGTTTTACTTTGTGCTCTTCAGGACAAAATTCAGTCAATAAAATATTGGGAAAATCAAATTGGTCTCTTACCTTAACCTGACTAGTCTCCTTACAAAAGCAATGTGTTCCTTGATAACTAAGAAGCCTAAGTGAGAGTAGAGATGACTCAATTGTCTCCTTTTTCAAACACAAAACAACACATAGTTCATTCCCAATTGCTGGTGGGTCATTTTTGTCATTTTCACATTACATTTGTATACACCTACACTTGCATGGATAAATAGCTAAGTGCTGATGATGCAATTCTGATAGTGTTTTCTTTTATGAAAGGCAAAAAATACCAGCAAACGGTTTCCATGGGAACCTCATCTCTGTCCCTTTATACTACTCTAATGTATAGAAAATAACAGGTAAATCAGTAATAATTGGTACTTTAGATGGATAATACTGAAGGATATAGGCACAATACATGACACAAATATGTTGAAATCCATATATGGAAGTTGTTTTCAAAAGTCTTGATTTTGATCCATTTATGACTTGAAAGGGCTCTGAGGGTGTACATATACTGTAGGCTAATTTCTAGTTTTTCAGCTTTGATGTCTTACTTGCTGTTATGGTACAATGGAGTACATGCTAGGTTACCTGATTGCTCAAATAATTCTCAGTGATTACATCAATAGCTCCACAACCCCAGGCACCATGGAATTATTCTCATGTCTTTTGATGTTATTTTTTTTAAAAAACAACTTGTCTAAATAGAATATATGTCAGATGAGATAAGGTTAATTGTTCAAAGGGAGATATTTCTAGTCAAGTTGGTTCTCATTCCAACTCTGTATTCTGATTTTTTTTTTATTCTGAGTAGTTAATCTCAGTTTTTATGTGGAGACTGACAAATATACATCATACATATTTATAGTCAATAGTAAGATGAATACAATCAATTCAGGACAAGTCTGAGTATAAATTTGTAAGTTTAAAGATATTTCCATTATGGAGCTTTTATTTTTTATTTTTTTAATATTTATTTTTTAGTTTTCAGTGGACACAACATCTTTATTTTATTTTTATGTTATGCAGAAGATCAAACCTAGCGCTCCGTGCATGCCAGGCGAGCATGCTACCGCTTTAGCCACATCCCCAGCCCCCATGGAGCTTTTATTTAATGCGTTGTAATTAATATATACAAAACGAGCACTAATCTGTTACCAAGTACCATTGATATTCCTATAATATGTTAAACTATTTTTTTCAGCTAATATTTCTCTAAGTTATTAACAGGAGATAATATTCCAATAAAGAGGGTACAGTTTACCACATATTAAAAACTCAGGGTGAAACTGTGTTTCTAGAATGTGTGTGTGAATGTCTCTGTGTTTGTGTGTGTGTGTGTGTGTGTGTGTGTGTGTGTGTGTAAGTATGTTCTATACTTACCACACATTCTGCTTAGTCTACCCTGTTTGACTCTGCTGGTCACTGCCAAATCTTTCAGAGTCTTTGGCTAACAGCATTCATGACCATAGTCAAATACCTCTGTTTTGAATAACATTTCAGGGTTTTCAAAGTGTTGTTCATACCAACTATCTAATATAAAGCTAACTAAGTTTGAGAGGTATCCAATACTATTGCCTTTATAAAAAACACTAGGAAGGTTTATTAATGAATGAAATTAATGCAGGTTGTAAAATGGAGATCTGAGATTATAGACCCATTATTCTAATTCCTCTGATATTCTTTTGGGTAGAAGTAAAATGATCAAGTGTGATCCTACAGGAGAAAGTGTCTATAAATGCATGTTTGTCTCTGTGCACATCAGAAGTGGTGAGATCAGGCCAAGAGGAAAAATCAATCATCAACTGAGACTAAAACCTGATGAAAATCATGCTAATTATAAGTCATCATTTAATGCAAATGTTTTATATAAAGTCCTCTTTGTTTTCACTCTTTTTTAAAAAAAATAATGTTTAATACCTTCTTTCTGCACTAACTCTACTTGGAGTAAAAACATGCAGTAAAATTATATTTAGCCATATAATTATTCATACACAAATTTTTATCAGAATCTCAATTTATTTAAGATTAAAGAATCAGGTTCCGGGACTGGGGTTGTGGCTCAGCGGTAGAGTGCTCATTTTGCATGTGCGAGACCCTGGGTTCGATCCTCAGCCCCACATAAGAGTAAATAAGTGAAATAAATGTATTGTTTCCAACTAGAACTAAAAAATAAATTAAAAAAATAAAAAAGAATCAGGTTCAATATCCCATAGATAAATTATATTGGGGGTATCCATAAATCTAGCTTGACTATATAAATCATATTAAGAATTATAGAAACTGTACCAGTACCAGGTAAAGCAAACTTTGTAATAAAGCTAAGAGGAATTAAAAAAAAATACATTTAGGCAGGAATGCAGCTTTCCTCATTATGTTTCTTTTAATTCCCAATGATCCCTTTAAAATTCAAAATGCGTAAAATTTATTAGAGCCAATTTTTCCAGTATTTCTTGCCTACAGATAGGAAAATAATTGTAAGACAATGAGAGAGGTGAAGCAGGTAGCAGTTGAGTAATTCATCTATAATTATCTGTAATCTAAACATCTAAGTGCTCCAAACTCCACCACCAAATATTTGCTCTATGCAACTCCTTTTAATTTAGTACTCTATGAGGGAGCAATGATTTGTGTGATCAACTATTTTGGGCCTAGCACTACAATGAATTTTTAACATTTCCAAGTATGTTTTCTTTGCAGTCTTTTTAGTAGCTTCAGTCTTTTATTAGCTATCGCACAAAGTTGCCCCTCCTCAGCACTCTCTATATTGGACTGTACTATTTCTTATTCCATTTTTGTGACACAATTATTGGTCTAATGTCATTTATCTTATTTGACTATGAGCTCCTTGAAAATAAGGAATACATTTTACTAACCCTTGTATAATAATGATCACATAGAACTGTACTGAATTCATAGTAGTAAAGACTTAATTGAGGGGCTGGGGATGTGGCTCAAGCGGTAGCGCGCTCGTCTGGCATGCGTGCGGCCCGGGTTCGAGCCTCAGCACCACATACCAACAAAGATGTTGTGTCCGCCGAGAACTAAGAAATAAATATTAAAAAAAATTCTCTCTCTCTCTCTCTCTCCTCTCTCACTCTCTCTTAAAAAAAAAAAAAAAAGACTTAATTGATATTTGTTGAATGAATAAATTGAAGGTGGGAATGTTGGTATTACATATTTGGGAATTAAACTGAAAGCACTTAGTGTTTCTTCAACTTCTTTTATAACAAATATTATCATATTAGAATATGTTTTTATAGATTTATTTTCTACTTATGTTCAATCTAATATGTTACACTTATGGATCTTTTTTCTATGCTTTGTTTTAATTGCAATTTTAATAAATTCATTAATATATTTTATAGTACAGAACACCGACTCTTATTTTTAAATCTCTGTGCTTTCGAAATTCCATTTGTGGTAGGTCATATATAAAGGTTAATCTGGAAATGACTGAATTAAAATTGGCCTTGCTTATATTCTCCAAACCTAAAAAAAAAACTGTTTAAAGGCATAACTTATTAATTTATTTATGTGATATTTTTAAGCAGAATGTTTAAAAAACAGATTTTGGGAACACATTTCATTTTTTTAGAATTTTATTTTATTTTATTTGTTTTAATTAGTTATACATGACAGTAGAATGTACTTATATACTTTGATATATCATACATAGATGGGATATAATTTCTCATTTTTCTAAGTATACATATTGTAGAATCATATTGGTCATACAGTCACATACATACATAAAGTAATAATCTCTCTTTCATTCTACTATTTTTCTTATCCTCACATAACTTCCCTCTACCTAATCTAAGGTAACACTATTTTTTTTTGCATTACAATTCTTAATATATAGCACAATTTTCGTATCTCTGCTTGTATATAAAGTACGTTGATACCGAATTTAAGTCTTAATACATGTACTTTGTTGTATAATGATGTCCACCACATTCCACCACCATCCTTGCTAATCCCCTACCCCTCTTTTTCCCTCCCACCCCTCTTCCCTATCTAGAATTCATCTATTCCTCCCATGCTCTCCCTTCCAATTTTAACTATGAGTCAACCTCCATATATCAGAGAAAATATTTGGGATTTGTTTTTTGAGATTGGCTGACTTCACTTAGCATTATTTTGCCCAACACCAGGCACTTACCTGTAAATGCTATGATTTTGTTCTTTTTTATTGCTGAGTAAAATTCCATTGTGTATATATGCCACATTTTTTTATCCACTCATCCACTGAAGGACATGAAGGTTGGCTCCACAGTTTAGCTATTGTGGATTGTGCTGCTGTAAACATTGATGTGGCTGTGTCCCTGTAGTATGCTGTTTTTAAGTCCTTTGGGTATAGACCAAGGAGAGGGATAGCTGCGTCAAATGGTGGTTCCATACTCAGTTTTCCAAGTAATCTCAATACTGCTTTCCATATTGGCTGCACCAATTTGCAGTCCCACCAGCAATGTATGAGTGTACCTTTTTCCCCACATCCTCACCAACACTTATTGTTGTTTGTCTTCATAGTAGCTGCCATTCTGATTGGAATGAGATAATATCTTAGAGTAGTTTTGATTTGCATTTCTCTAATTGCTAGAGATGATGAACATTTTTTCATATATTTGTTGATTGATTGTATAACCTCTTCTGAGAAGCGTCTGTTCATGTCCTTGTCCCATTTATTGATTGGGTTATTCGAGTTTTTTGGTTCTTTGCTTTCTGAGTTCTTTATATACTCTAGAGATTAGTGCTCTTTCTGATGTGTGAGGGGTAAAAATTTTCTCCCAAGAGGTAGGTTCTCTATTCATCTCACAGATTATTTCTTTTGCTGAGAAGAATTTTTTTTTTTAGTTTCAGGCCATTCCATTTATTGATTTTTGGTTTTAATTCTTGTGCTGTACGAGTCTTATTAAAGAAGATTTTCATTGTGAAAACTGCTTGGGGGAAGGGCTGGGGATATAGCTCAGTTGGTAGAGTGCTTGCCTTCCAAGCACAAGGCCCTAAGTTCAATCCCCAGCACCATACACACACACACACAAAAAATCCTATTGTACTCTACTTATCCTTCATTTATCTTTTTTTCTACACCTCTTTTTCATTAATTTATTTCATATCCTCTCTATGTTCAGTCTATGATTTTTTTCTTAATTCTATTACATTTCTTTTGTTGAATCAGTGGGGAATAACAAAATATAATATACTTAACAGACCCAAAAGAGTCTACAAAGAAGCTGCTAGAGTTAATAAATGAATTCAGCAAAGTGGCAGGGTATAAAATCAACACGCATAAATCAAAGGCATTCCTGTATATCAGCAACAAAACCTCGGAAATGGAAATAAGGGAAACCACTCCATTCACAATATCCTCAAAGAAAATAAGATACTTGGGAATCAACCTAACAAAAGAGGTGAAAGATTTATACAATGAAAACTACAGAACCATAAAGAGAGAGATAGAAGAAGATCTCAGAAGATGGAAAAATGTACCCTGTTCATGGATAGGCAGAACTAACATCGTCAAAATGGCAATATTACCCAAACCTCTCTACAGATTTAATGCGATGCCAATCAAAATCCCAATGGCATTTCTTGTAGAAATAGACAAAGCAATCATGAAATTCATATGGAAAAACAAAAGACCCAGAATAGCAAAAGCAATTCTAAGCAGGAAGTGTGAATCTGGAGGCATAGCGATACCAGAGGTCAAACTGTACTACAAAGAAATAGTAACAAAAACAGCATGGTACTGGTACCAAAACAGGTGGGTAGACCAATGGTACAGAATAGAAGACACAGAGACTAATCCACAAAGTTACAACTATCTTATATTTGATAAAGGGGCTAAAAGCATGCAATGGAGGAAGGATAGCATTTTCAACAAATGGTGCTGGGAAAATTGGAAATCCATATGCAACAAAATGAAATTGAATCCCTTTCTCTCGCCATCCACAAAAATTAACTCAAAATGGATCAGGGAGCTAGGTATCAAATCAGAGACACTGCGTCTGATAGAAGAATATTTTGTATTTTATTTCTGGAACTGATTCTTTTCAAATGAATCTAGTAACAAACTTGTCACTTGCTTCAATTTTTCATATTTGACAACATGATAAGTGCATAATAATGTTTGATGTCACAGGTATGATTTGTAATCCTGATATAGCCATTTGGATTCCAGGGTAAAATGTTTTGATTTTTCTAAAAAAATTTGTTTTATTAATATATTTTCATAACACCAGCATATTTCAGAAGATTTAATACTTCAATTGAGTGGCAGCTGGTTTTCCTACCATGTGTCAGTCCCTGGGTCAAACAGAAAGAATGTCCCTCCCCCCCAAAAAAATCAATTGCTATTGATTTCAATTATAATATTCCAAGCATATTGAGGTTTCTGGTTATCTAAATTTTTAGTATAATGAGGAGAGGACCAATGGAGAAGTCAATGAAGAAGAACTTCTCCTGTTCTAGACAAAATGTTAATCCTTTGGCAACCTTTCATCTTTTGTTATGACTTTCCTTCATTATTACTTCTACACTCAAACTATTATACATATTCAGCTCATTCCCTTATGAAATAAATACCAGGTAGAATAAAGATAATGTGGTAATACCAAGTTCATTACATACCATTATATTCTCTATAAATACAAGGAATTATTTCATTAATATCAATAAAGCTCCAACTTTCTCAAGACATTACTTAATGCTAGTTTTAACAGAGAAAAGCATACAGATAAATGAAGGTACACTATCACATAGTACTTATAGCTACATTAGGTGCATATATATTACAAAACCAAAGGAATGAATGACTACCGATGGATATTTGGGTACTTATGCAGTGGGAATGAGAGTGGCACATATCTAAATAATATAATATTTTTGGAGAGAGAGCCTTGAGTGTCTGAAATAACATCTTGGTAGTGTTTACCTATGTTTCCTGTGAATGTGACTTCTTTTGTGGGTAACTGCATTATTTAGAGAAATATGCAGTCATCTTTATACTGTTTAAATACAGACAGTGGGTGATAAAGGTAATGGAGTATATGACTGGAAGTCTTCTATCATGGATGACTATATTTGAGGCTAAGCAGTTTGAGTTTTTATCCTAAAGATGTTGAGATCCTAAAGAAATTTAACCAAGAGTGTCAAATCTGTGTTTTGTTCATGTCTTAGAAGTGAAAGTAAACCAGTTGTGATGGGAGCATATAGTCTAGAGAATGACTTGGAGCAGGGAAAAAGTAGAATTAAAGATTATTTGGTAGGCTATTGAACAAATCTAAGGCAGAGATGATGTGGGTTTCAGTTAGGATATTTATTGGTAAAAATAGATGTGTCTGAGAGGTCAGGATAAGAAAGAGAATAGCAAATTGGGGGACAGAAAGAAGTTCAGTAGAGCTAGATAGTAGAGTGTTAAGTGTGTTATGTTGAGAGATAAAGCAGAGAGATAAATAGGGATAAGATCATGCAAGGCCCATGGTCCCTGAATATTCCAGTAAAGGTTTTTTAAATCCCACTTGACATGTCTAGATTGGTTAAGTCCAACATTCTAATCATTTTTAGACTCTTATGATAAGGGAAGGAAAGTATACATTTAATTGTTAAGTTTTATTTAGTGCAGAAAACATAAGAGTTGTTAGGTATGTTTGTCTATATTTTTCATTTTAACTGAAATAACAATAAAATAAACTGAGTTTCATTGTTAATATACTGAGGATATCATCCAGATAGAATAATGTTTCATGGATTAAATATTTATTCTCTTCTTAATATTCATGGATTTTCTTTCATTATTTTTACTCTTTGCTGCTAAGTGAGCTAGAGCTGATACAAAGCAGAGGAAGATAGCTGGCCTAGTCAAACTATGTTTCCCCAATAACAAAGAAAGTATTTCAGATATGTTAATTGAACTGTTGTAGCTAGACTTTTTCCAAACTGGAAGAATATTTTCTCTTTTGTGTTAATGGGTAAATAAGTAATCAATGTTTCCTTAAGGTCAACTCCTTCCATGCGCTAGCCAGGGCTGATATGACACCTGCTATGGTAAAGGAGGATTTCTTTGTCATGTAGAAAGATGCTGGATTTACATATCATCAAACCTTCCATATTTTTAGTTAGTCTTATTCAGATGACTAGCTGTCAATTGTCCTTGTCTAAAGTATTTACCCCAATAGTTGTCCTTGTGACTTAGTATCCTAGGATTAGTAGTTTATTAAGATTCAAATTCCATTGCAATATGAAAGTAGTAAATCCTCAAATTATCAACAATTTACTATAAAATTAGTTTATATATTTAAATTATGGGCTTGTAGGAAATTGGAGAAAATGAACATGAGCTCTAATAAAGGAAATCAGGAAGAATTCAGAGAAGTTATTTCTGCCAGGAATAGCAAACAGTTGGGGCATAGCAGTGAAAGATCAGAAACAGTAGAACACTGTGCATTCATTTGTGTACCCCCAAAGAGAGAGAAAGACACAAAGACAATAGGGATTGGAAAGGCATAATAATCAGTTTTCCACTTTGAAACACTGTTTTATATAAATAGTGTCTACATTATACAAGTAGCTCCACAAGCAGTAAGATATACATCAAGAGAAAAAAATCTTTTCCATAACCTGATGTATTTTGGATCTGCTTGGGAACACTCACTCAAGTTACCCATGGGTCAGTGTTAATGTCCAGTGCCATCTAGCTTAGATTATTTCTACCATTAACATATTTTCTCTTGGAAAAAAATTGGTCAAGAAGGCTAAAAGAAGGCTGATTTAGTCAAATGAACCTTGTTTTATTTTCATCCTCCTGTCAGAGTTTCCATATAACCTCAGTGACACCTACTCTTAGATTTGTGGTTAGATTGAAATGCATTTATAGTTACAAAGTCAAGATTCATCATAGCCCCTCACATGAAGAGCCATTGTTGTACAGTGATTGATAATAAGGGCTTTAGAATCAGACAGACTTAGGTTAGAATATTGGCTCTGCAGCTCACTAGCCTTCTAATCTTGGCAAATTGTTTAACCTTTCTAAATCTCCATTGCCCATCTGTTACCTGAGGATATTGATGGTGCCTACCTTGTAAAATTACTATGATAATTAAATATGATTAAGTATGTAAAATCTTTCACAGTACTTTATACATTGTGGCCATTCAATAAGTGTTATTTATGATTATTATCATCCTTCACTGTATAATAGAAGCATGGCATTGACACGTTATTTTAATTTTAGTATCTCCATTATAAAACAGGCAACTCTCTGTTTTCTTTTTTTTCCCCTTTTCTCTTTCTCCAAAAGTAATATGATGAAATGGAGAAGTCTGGGTATGTCTGGAAAGATGTAGTCCAGGCTTCTGTGTCATTGTCTCATGTTCCTTCCCAAAGCCTGTCTTTGAGGGGGGAAATAAAGAGTGTGGCTTAGTCGTCATTATATATAGATACATTTGGTCTCTTCCTTTTCATTTGTTCAAAACCTACCTCCTTTAGTTGGCTGCTCTGCACTTATCCACACAGGTATAAGTGCATTCACATTCCTGACACTATCTTCAGATACCTTATGGTGGAGACTTGCCAGTGGCAGAGATTGATCCATTACTATAACCCTATTCCTCTTCAAGGTCATCTCTATCTTCCCATGTCCAGGGAAAAGTTGCCACTGACAATCACATCTGAGCATTTAAAATCTTATCACCTCAGAGAAGCTATCTGGAATAGTTCATGTCTCCAGAGATTTTCTGAGAGAAATACAAAGCGATTTATTTATAACTTCTGAATGCCCACACATATTCTTGGTTCTGATGGGGAACATTGCTCCAAGGTTGTATTTTAAAGTCTGTTCCTTTAGTTGAATGGTCTCAAGCCTGCTTTTTATTTAATGTATTGGACAGAGAAGTTTTTTCTTTTGAATACTGTATGAATGGATTTCCATTCTATCTCTTGTCTGTTCTTCTTATCTCTAGGGGTGATATCAGGATTAGTTTATATTTTGCAAAATTCTCTGAGCTCCTTGAATGAAAGACATCACAGAGAATGAAAATATATGGAAAATAAATAAGTCATGTTAATTGGTTGCAATGGATTTCTAAAGATACCCCAAGACTGTGTTTCTCCAATCCAGCACAGTATACTGTTTTTCATATATACAAATTCAGAAAGCCTCTTTGGAGGGAAAAAACAGAATTTAGAGTTCTAGAAGGCAATATACAAAGTCAGAGAGAAATTTCAAGGAAGTCAATCAATAGCCAAGCAGTCAGCCATCCTGAGTCACAATGAAATCATCTGTATTGTAGTGCAGGATGAGGCAAAGGAGATTTTTAAAGGGGCATAATTTCAACACACAAACCCCCGAATTTTGTATTATTTCTAAGTATTATGTACCAAACATAAGCTTAATGCTATAGCTCCGGATATCTCTATTTGAATAATAATATAATGAGTAAATGACATGTGGATGACATGGAATAGATAAGAGAGACTAAGGAGATCCAAGAGTCTTGAGTCACATTGAATAAGAATTTTAAGGTTTTATTTATGAGCTATGTCCTCCTAAGGGATGGAGTGCCTTCACTCAGTGCTCAAGACATACATTTATAATAACAAGTCATTCTAGCTGTGGTTTTTAAACTGGAAGAGAATTGCAGATATGTCAGCAAAATTAGAGCTCAACATCCTTCTCTCTCTGGTTTGCTCCATTCTATGCACTAATTGCCTTCATTTTGTCTTTACCTATCTTGATCAACCTGGGTAGCCTCTAAAACATTCTTATTTACCCCATGCCCCTTTACCCATTAAAACTCAGCTACTTGAGGATGTTATCTTTACTAAGGAGGTAATTCAGTTCACTTCCTAAAGCATATATTTACATTTTCCTGTGCCCTTCAGTTACTTAATCACATGGAGAGACAGATAAGATTCTAAAAATTGTTCTGTCAACAATGTAAAAGACATTTTTAAAGATGAAAATTAATGGCAATTTTAGCTCCTATCACCAAACATCCTAGAATTTTCTAGTGATTCTATATACTATTTTCTCTAGGGTATTCCTGAGTATACATAATATGTGTATACACAAAACTGGGATAGCCTGATAGAAGAGACAAGTTTTGGCTTGGTTTACAGGGAGTGATAGCTATTGCCATTGTTCTACATTGCTACCAAGCCATTCCAACCCTAAAGAGGAAAGGATTGGGGCTGGGGTTGTGGCTTCAGTGGTAGAGCGCTTGCCTAGCATGTGTGAGGCACTGGGTTCAATTCTTAGCACCACATATAAACAAATAAATAAATAAAGGTCCATCAATAGCTAATAAAAATTTTAAAAAAGAATAAAGTATTTAAAGAAAAGTTACTTAGAATTTGAGAAATATATGTAGGTTTAATATTAGGTAGAATGGACTCAGGGAGAAAGATAAATGTCTTTTGTGGGGCAATAGAGTGATACAGGTATTTCCTTAATGTTTCATAGTAGTCAATATTTTTTTTCAGATATGGATTGAAAAAATAACTTAAGCTAAGCTAACAAATCTTTCCTGGATGCAACTGAGGCATTTGGTGCAGGAAACATACGGTTGCTGAAGGGTAGAAATGAAAGGATCCAAAACTGGCTTTATGATTTATTTTATAAATTACAAATAACTAATTATAAGACAAGAAAATAATAATCAGGAATGTGCAAATGTAGTGGAGAGGAAAACAATATTTAATACGGATAAGATACAATTTGGATTATTAGGAAGTAAGGAAAGAGAAGGGAACAATATTGGGATTAGCCACTTGATATAATGACTAGAATTTTGTGGAGATGAATTGAAGAGATTTTGCAATGTGTCAACTGGGAACATTTTTGTGTTATTTTCCCCAAGTGGTCCAGTAATTATATTAATACTTTAAAATTATTGTTTGTGTGTTGTTTTTGCAATTCTTTGTATGCAACACTTAGTTGAGATTAAATTTGTGTGGGTTATATAAAGTTAAAGATTTGTTTCATGGAACCCAAAGGCAATGTTTCAGGCTGAATTGTGTTCTCAAAATTCATTTATTGAGTATGTAACATTCAGTTTGTGTGACTATATCTGTGAATGTGACTATATCTGGACATATTTAAAGAGATAAATAAAGTAAAATAAAATAATTTAAGTGGTCCATAATTAAATATGATGGATGTACTTATAAGAATAGGAAATTATGAAAGAGACACACACAGAGGGGAGACTATGTGATGGTTCTGGGAAAAGACAGCGATTTACTACCCTAGGAGAGGCCTCAGAATGAACCAACCCTGTCTACACACCTTGATCTCAGACTAGTAGCCTTCAGAACTATGAGAAAATAAATTCTGTTGTTTAAGCATTCAGGCTGTAGTTCTTTGTTGATGTGGCCCTAGCAAACCAATACTGACCGAAAAGCTTGTGGTTCTTGAAAAGAGACTAGAGCAGGAAATAGAAAATTACTACAAACCCAAAGAATACTATTGATTACTTTTCTCTCTTTTTTTTTAACTTCACTTTTGCCTTATACTGAAGGCTTCTTTGTTTCTATGCCCATGTGGCAAACTATGGTTGCCCTAAAAGTCTCAAATGCAGAACAAGATAAATAAGACTATTTCTGAATTATTCTGAATTTGAATTTAAAGAGGAGAATATTTGACCAGCTTAATGTCATTCGTATGTCCAACCCTTGCAATCTATCTGTAACTTAGTGGGGGAGGGTCTGGCATAAGGTAAAAACATTAATGTCAGAGTTCCATTATTGTGGTCTGTTATTACATTTTCTTGCAATTTGTGGTTCCTGCATTGAATCCTTCATTTTGTCACAAGAGAAGCCATGTTTTAAAATCAATATATAAAGATATCTAGCATTTTAGATATTTAGCTCATTCTACTGCCAGAAATATACATTTTACAGTATATATTTATAACCAGTTAGGTCAGTTCAGTATTCTGTTTCAGGAAGCATTCCTCTGCATACTCAGTATATGTGTGTATACACACACACACACACACACACACACATACACATATGCATATATGTGTATTTGTGCAGAGGAATGCACGTATACAGATGTTCATATATATTATATGTATGTGTGTGTTTATATATATTATAACATAGCCATTTGTAACATGCTAAGCTACGTAAGTTTCTAGATACTGTATATAATATATGTTGTGTTTTACTATATAATACTACATATATTATTAATTACTATACTATATATGTGTGTGTATATATGCAGCAGAGGTGGCATAAATCCTTGTTTGTGGTTTAAGGGTTGAAGGAGGCAATAGGGGGAGGACAAAAATTATGAATTTTATCAATAAAGAAATGAAAAGCAAGATAAGTCCATTGTAATGATATATTTATACCATCCACACAATATAGGATAAGAGACAGGCAACTGAACATCCATTCAGCAGGTGGTTAAATAGCACTCTGGTTATGAAGGAGGCATTGTAGTTTTCTCTAAATGGAAAGCAAAGTAAACGTTTATTTTTAAGAATTTCAATTTCAAGTGAGACATTTGCATAACACCACCAGCATCTTAATCTTTTGAAATGCTTTTTATAAGTCATTCAAGGACTCTAAAATAATGTTTCTTTTTATAGTTTGACTGCTTGGCATTAAAAACAGTAGAATTTTGCCATTCATGGTGCAGTTTGCAAAAGAAACATGGATTTTCTTTCTTTCTTTCTCTGCTCTCCACAGCTCTATGACTCTTAAAGCAGGAAATGTTTGAAGCTCAGACTGTGTAGTTGTGTTTGGCCATCTTCCTGTTTGACAGACATTTTTTTTTCCCTTTCCATTATTTTAATTTCAAAGTACATTGGAGTTAGATTTTTAGACTTTCATTTTCTCTGAGAGAAGAACCAAACTGCATATTTAACCAGGTCTTTTTTTTTCCTAAGAAAGGTCAGTCAAAAGTTTTAAACAAAATAAAACAGAACAAAAATAAAACATCAAACAAACCCATGAACAATATTTATTTTTCAGTTAACATTATCTTTTCTTTGATTATCTACTCCAGGAATCCAAGTGAAATAGTGGCCCTAATAATATATTTACATGATATTCATGTTTATTCATAACATGTAAATATACACAAATATTTACATCATTTATGTCTGTATACACATAATTTACTTGTCAATATGTATCGTGTCTCTGGCAATATATATTATATGGCAGGATACTTAAAATTGTATTATATATTCACTTTTTATTTAATGAAGGAGACACTGAGCAATAATGATTGCAATTACAATTAGCCCCATGAGGGTAAAATAAAAATTTCAGCCTTCATTCCAAGCACAGTGACGAAGGGTGTATTTTTCAATTTCTTCTCTTCTTCATTCATCAAAACAAGTTAAATGTCCTCTGGGAATCTTTTAGATTAATATTCTATCTCAGTTGTCAGGTGCCAGGTCATCAAAACAGAGTCAAGAAATGCTTAATAGGTGTGGCTCACTGGCGGGTGGTATGACACTCTTCAGACCAAAGAGGAAGTGCAAATACACTTTGAAATAGAGTTTGAAAGCTAGCTAAAATTTGGTGCTAATTCTAAATGGACTTCATTGGCCTTAGCTACATCTATTATTGAAGGGACCTTTTGACATTATTCACAGAAAAATCTGGAGATAATTGATATCAAAGTACCTTTAGGCCCTGAGTAGCGTGTTAAGTATCAAGTGAAGTCTGAAAGCTTAACTTGGACTCTAGGTTGGAAAAAAGTGGTCTCTGATGGCTAGTAATATATATGTTCAGTACATCCAGTTTTATTTATGCATATTAATTAATTAATTTGTAAAAATTAATTGTGCAATTTGTTTTCAAAATGCAACTTATGTTAAATATATTATATTAAATATAATATATATTTAAGAAGTATGTACTGGGGGCTTGTTGCATACTGGTATTGTGTTAGACACCAAGAGTTCAGTGGCAAATAAGTTCCCGAGTTCTCTTTTCTTCCCAATACAATAGCTTCTTGGTATAAACCTTAGTTACAGTCAATATCTTTTTGTGGTAGAAACTAAATCTCTTGTAAAAGGAAAAATGTGGCAAGTTATAAACTTCAAATACCTTTTTTCTTCTCTCTCAGTCTTATATTGGCTCTTTAATAAAACAATCTAAGTGTCGGTTACTTCTCCCATGACAGAATGAGTTGATCCCCATGTGTAGTTGTGTATTCCATCTCTGAAACTATCAATTTCTAGCACTAATGTATCAAACCTGAAAGTCCCAACTAGAAGGTGACATTACTTAACAGGTACAACAGGGAAGAAGACTGTGCAAGGAGATGTATGAGCTATAGGAAATGGGTTTTAGTATCATTGGCAGAGGCTAATTTCTTTACATTATAAGATATAGCTGAAAACTCTTAGGAAATAAATGATGTATTTAATCAGAGATAGGAAGTTATTAGTATGTCTGCTGCCTATACCTTGATTTTTTGCAGTAACCATAACATATACACTGTTATACAAATCTGTATTTAGTTTAGACTACTACTAGATTCATGAATGTTATTTATTCTGTTCACAGATACTCTAGGAACTGGGCTATATATGAAATTTCAAAAATAAATCATTGCATCTTGTCAATCTCTCTCTCTCTCTCTCTCTCTCTATATATATATATATATATATATATATATATATATATATATATATATATAATTCGACTGCTGTTACACAGGAATTGTTACTTTTATATAAAGAATGAGAAGAATGAGGCACAGAGGTTGAATTTCATGGAAATTTGAGAATGACATAATATAATAGATACTAGATGGGTCTAAGCAACCTGACTCAAGAACTCATTATATTATTGGAGTGAGCATGGCCTTTACATTTTTAAAGAACTAAAATAATCTTCAGCCAGAAGGGCTACTTTGTTACATGCCTGGTAATGTAGTGTAGGGCAAGAACACAGGAAGTAGTGTTTGGGACAATTGTACTAATAAATCTAGCCTTTTACATGTAGTTATATAGAAGTGGCATTATGCACTGGTTAGAGCACAGGCTTTATAGTCAGTTGCCTGAATTCACATAGTACATTATTAGTATACTATTACATGTGTAACTTAGGCAAGGAAAATGAGGATAGTTATGTACCTCTCTCCAAAGAGTTTAGGATAGTGGTGGTACATTGCAAAAAATACAATGCTTTTCTAAATTAATAAAACAACCACAACAAAAATAACAACAAAGAACTCATTATGTGACCACAACAGTGTTTAATGCTTGGGATCCAATATTGAGCAATGAAAATAAGTAACCTATCCTCTTTAAGATTACCGACTAGCATTTAAGACATGTTTATCAAGCAACCTAACAAATAGATGTGAAATTGCAAATGTGGCAGCACTGTGAGGAAGAGAAAAATGGTCAGAGAGATTCTATGAAATGGAACTTTGACTTATTCTAGATGGTTAGGGAAGGCTTCCCTGAACAAATGGTGCTCAAGGGGGGATTATTGGTTGAAGTGACATTAATTGGATTTGAGAAGAATTACAGACACAATGGATACATAATAGTATATGCAAAGGTACTAAGTTGGAAGAAGAATGAATATTAAGAACTGAAATAAGACCAGTGTGGCTAGAGTATAGTGGGAGGCAAAATGGTAGTGGACATGTTAATAGAGATAAGGTGGTGCTTGAATTAGTTGATGAGGTAGTTCCAGGGTGGACCATAGATGGCTTAGACTGGCTACATTAATAAATTTGTTTATATCCTAATGGCAATGGAAAGCCAATGGGGAATTATAAGCATGGACACAGTGAGGTAACATGATTACATTTTCATGTTGAAAACATTACCCTGGATGTAGATTGAAATAATTTGGAGTATAGGTAGATTCATTTACATTATTAAAGAAGCAGTCACATTTATTTAAATAAAATTATGGCTATTTAGGCTAGAGAAGAGAAATACATATTTTTAAAAGATATCTAAGAAGTAAAACTGGAAAGTTGTAGGAAATGAATTAGATATGAGCGATAAGGGAAAATAATTTTGTGTTAGGAACATTATCAGACAAATATATATATATATATATATATATATATATATATATATATATATATATATATATATATAAAAGAGAGAATTTCTGTGCCAGGAATCTTTCTTTTTCATGATGGTGACTCTATTATATTTTCTAAAGTCTTAATACTGGAGAGCCAATAGGGACCTTAAAAAAATCATAGATCTTATTTCTATTCCAATCTTTGTAAGAAGATGGAGACTATATGGTCACTTCAAGCCCACAGTTAAGAAGTCGCAGAATCAGGAGTAAGTCTTTTTTCTTTGACCTGTATCTGCAGTGGAGGAATGGTTCTTATGTTCATAGGTTACACCAGTTGATGTGTAGGGTCTGCCACTGAGAGGAGAGGTTTGACTTGGAGGTAATGAACAAGATAATTATGAGAGAATCTGAGGCAGAAGAGAAAAATGGTAGAAATTTCTACCTAATTTCAGATTTGGTATATCAAGACATAGATCATTATGTCTGAATATATCCTATTTTGAATTGGTTGATAATTGCACTGTACTTATCTTCCAGAGTTGATTTTTCTATTTAATAGGAAAAGAAAATGAAGAGCAAATCATTGCAAGGCCTGATGCATTGATGTGCATCACTCTGCAGTGACTATCACTGGTGTATTTGAGGCTACTGGAAAAGAAATATATTTTTATCAAAACCATTTCATCACATTTGAACTAAAGAAAATTATATATTCTAAAACATGTGCTGTGCTTATTTTTATAACTTTAATAGTATATCATTTTTCATTCTTCAAAGGAGTCTTGGGGACAAGCAATCAACCCTTCACCACATTGTGACTGCTGGCGGGCTTTTGGTGATCTACTTAGAAATTCAAACATATTTGAGGGTAGACAAAGGGGATTGAGAGAGAGGAATAAGGAGATGATAAGGGGAAGTACTGGGAAATGAAATGGACTAAATTATGCCCTGTCCATATATGAATATACCCATAAATAATCACACATCTCTCTCTATATATGTGTGTGTATATGTGTACATGTATATGTGTGTATATATGTATAATGCACTAATAAAAATGATAATAGAAGGGAGAACAGTAGAAGAGAGCAAGAAGACTAGAGGGAGGGAACAGGAGGAAAAGAGAAGATCTTGGGAATTAGATTGATCAAATTATGTTATGTGCATATATAATTATAGCTCAATGAAATCCACTATTATTTATAATTATTAATCATTTAAAAAACTCCAAAAAAGTAAATTTACCTCTATCCAGAGGATTTTAGTGTAAAGTGAAGATGTGTTCGTGTGTAACATTGTGATGAGAGTGTTAGTGATTAAGTTGAATGGAGACACTTTCAAAAGCTTTTAAGAATGGAAGAGCTTTCAAAAAGAAGTATCTTTCCCTATAGATAATGTTCTCCCATAAAGAAACAGTGTTAGTGTAATTGTGCAAGAAAGTGGGGATGGAAGTATATTTGCTTATATTAGTTCAAATATATTTTATAATTCTGTTTTTTATAAATAAAAAATCACCATCATATTTTTCTTTCCCTTTCTTATCTTTACCCATCCTTAGAATTCTCTTATATTTCCTTTTTATCCCTTACTTCTTCCTGAAAATTCTAAATTCACTAGGTGTTTCACCACACTATAGATATCAGGGCTTGAATGGATAGAGGAACTATGGTTTGGTTTTGCAAATGAAGGTGTAATAATCTTGGCAGAGGGAGACTATCTGCATGAGTGTGATATATGGGATATTACAGCTTGAGCAGGGTGAAAAGGATAATACCATGAAGGAGCGGGTCAGAGATATAGTGGAATGAGGAAAGTATCCATCTAGAAGGAAACATTGTAGAGTGATATAGTTTGGTTGAGAAAATATGGAAATCCACACATAATTGTTGTATTATTACATGGCATCAAATAATGACTAAAATGAAAAGGTATCTATATACAGGATAATGGTGATAGCTCAACAGAGCCCAAATTGGATGAGATTGAAAATCAGTTGGCAAGAGAACAGCAATTAAATGGGAAGAACATGGAAAATAATGATAAATATTAGTCAAATACAGTGAAGGTATATATGAAAGATAATGTAAATGAGGATCTTCTTGGAAGAATTATAAATATGAAAAAGCATAAAGCTATAATGAACATTGTTATTGAATTAGAACTGGAATTCTCGAGGTGACCTTATATTTAATAAACATACATTGATTGCAGGTATGTGTGTGTGTGTGTGTGTGTGTGTGTGTGCATGCACTCACATGTGTGACTGTGCCTGAATGCATACTTTGTCCAGTGAAAAAGACTGAGCTCAGTGACAACCTGTTATTAATTAGTGTATTGATTGCCCAGTATTGGACTTCTAAATAAAATTCTTGAGAATTCACTGATTCCAGAATTTGGGCAAACTAGCTACAAGATAAACCTTGAAGTCTTTGCTTTTTCAGAAGCAATGAAATTCTCAAACAATGATATGAATATGTCAAGAGCATATTGAAAGTGGATTTAATGTGATACAACTTGTAAAATAAGAAATAATTTAAGCTTAAGAATAAATAATGATAAATGGATTCTAATCTGTCAAATAAAGTATGTGACCATGATTTGGTTTTATTTGCTACAAAGCAATTGGGAGGGTTTTTCATTTTTTTTTAGTTTGTTCTTTTTAGATATACACAAAAATGGAGTGTGTTTTGCCATATACTTGTATGGAGTATAACTTCCCATTCTTGTGGTTGTACATGAGCTGGAGTTTCACTCATCGTGTGTTCATATGTGAACATAGGAAAATTAAGTCCTATTCATTCTACTTTCTTTCTTATTCCCATGAATAAATCTAACAAAAGAGGTGAAAGGCCTCTACAATGAAAACTGAAGAACACTAAAGGAAATATCGAAGAAGACCTGAAAGTATGGAAATATAATGATTATTTATTAATAAATATAAACTAAAGAATTGAAAGTATAACAAAGACTATAATATTTACATAGATTCAAAATATCTTTCCAAAAAATAATTATTAATTGCAAAATATAAAAGGGATAAAATTACAGTTAAAAACTCTGGAAGACACCACCTTAATTGAGTCATCAGTGTGAACAACATCTGTAATAGGACAAATTGAAGTTGTATACCATATGATAGATTGCAATGAGAAGAATAGGGAATTACTTCTCTAATATTTCTGTCAAAGATGCATGCCAGATTTTAATCATGATAATACACCAGACAAGCCCTAATTTTGTGCAGTTCACTAAATAACTGACCTATTATTTTTAAAGTCATAAAGGTAATGAAAACTAAATTTGATAAACTGACAGAAATTAAAGTGAAAAGACAAGTAAATGCAATGCATAATTGTGAATGGATCCTTTTGCCATTAACTAACATTATTAGGACAACTGGTGAGACTTGAATGGGCCTGAAATATACATGATAATGTTATAGAAATGTCAAATTCCTGACTTTCAGGCTTTTGGTAATTACATTAAATGAGTGCCTTTTATGGTAGAAAATACAAAATAAAATATTCTGATTTATGTCTCATCATGTTGGCACCTTATTCCAGTGGTTCAGGGGAAATTTATTTGACTGGTACCCCTACAAATTTTCTGTAAGTTAGATATTATTTGGATGTATGTGCATAACACAGGAAGTGATATAGTACTGCAAGTTGAACCAGTTATTTAACAGAATTTACTTATTTCAAATATGCTGTATTCATATTAGTTATATTTGAATTGGGACATCATTATAGTTAAGAATAGGCTAAAATTATTGTTATTGTCATCATTATCATCATCATCATTTCACTCTGTGCTATATGTGTTGAAATGAATGAATACATGTTGAACAACCTGTGATGAATCAGATTTTTAAAAAATTGATTCATTATTAGCTAATAGTTTTAGAAAATAAAATAATAGATTACTAAAAGTGAATTAAGAAATACAAATAAAGAAATTAAGAAATTAAGAAATACAAAATAAAAACCTAAATTTTATTAGATTGAACACATAAAATTACATTTCAATAAATACATTAAGAACACTAAAGGAAAAAGAAGTTAATTATAAAAACTCTTATTTATTGAAAGTATAAATATAGGTAATTAATGATTACATGAGTGAAATAGTGATTCCCAGTATTAGATGCCTATATGCATACTTTAAAATACACTGTGTATATCAACATCTAAAAATTTTAACATGACAAATAAGCCGGGTTTTGGATAATTAATTTACATAATCTATTCTGAAATAATGACAACTTTACTCACATGAAATGATGTATATACAATTCTTTTATGTTTGGTTTTAATAACACTTAGAGAAATGCATCTCATGAGAGTGTTGACAGTCATAAGAGATTTTAAAGCAATTTCAGCAAGCTCAAGCTATTCATTCTTAACTTTTATTCAATATAAAAAGAGTGATGCTGCAATTTAGAAATGTATCTACAAGTATGAATTGATAACCAGTTCCCAATATTTAACTCGTAAAATTATAGTAAAATTATATTTTGATGAACGTAGTTAATTTCAGATTTCATATACATTTTGCTTCTAATTGATAAACTAATCATAGAAAAGCACATGTTCTTATGTGGTCTTGCCACACATGACTATACCACATATCAGATTGGGCAAGCAAATTCAATTATAGGTTCATTAGTCAGAATTTTTAGGGCTTCTGACAATTGCTTATCTTCTTTTTCTTTGCTAGGTTTTCGATCAAATAAGTGACCTATGTAAATCATATCACCTATTAGTCATAAAACAAATGTTTTGTCCTGTTTGTTTGCAATATTATACATTGGCAATGAGCTACCAATTTTGTCCTCATAACTTTTAAGAAAGTATAATTGAGGTAGAATAATTTAGTACAAGATGGCATAGCAGACATAAATTGGTAACCAGTAGAAAAATAGAGAATTCCTTGAGTAAGAAATTCCCAAATGGATCTGGCCTTTTCCTGTCACACAAAGTAACTACAGCCTACAATCATGAGCCTAAGATACATACAGGATACCTATTCTCTTTTCATCAGATATATTTATTATGTTTTTGTTGGTGTTGTTGTTTGTGGGATTGTTCTGTTACTGTTTGGAATGTATGAGCGTGTTTTCTATATATAGTTGCACTTTTTATGGTTCAGTTATTTTATTTTTTTCCTGTAAATGTATATTTTTTCTTTCCCTTTAAAATTTGTTCTAATTAGTTATACATGTTAGCAAAATGATTTTGATTCATTGTACACAATTGCAACACAACATTTCATTTATCTGGTTGTACATGAGGTATCATCCCAGCATATGTGCAGTCATACATATATGTAGGGTAATGATGTCCATCTCAGTCCACCATCTCTCCTGCTCCCATACCCACTTTCCTTGCCTATCTTCCCTTTGCCCAATCAAAGTACCTCCATTTTCCCTACACCCCTGCCTCTGTATTATGGATCAGCATCCAATTATAAGAGAGAACATTCGACCTTTGGTTTTTGGGGATTGGCTTACTTTCCTTAGCATGATATTCTCCAGCTCCACCCATTTACTTGCAAATGCCATAATTTCATTCTCTTTTCATGCTGAGTAATATTACATTGTGTATATGTACCACAGTCTCTTTATCCATTCATCTGTTGAAGTGCATTTAGGTTGGTTCCACAATTTAGTTAATGTGAATTAAGCTCCTATAAAATTGATGTGGCTGTGTCACTATAGTATGTTGATTTTAAGTTCTTTGGGTAAAGACTAAGAAATGGGTTCACTGGATCAAATGGTGTTTCCATTCCAAGTTTTCTAAGGAAACTCCATAGTGCTTTCCATAGTAATTGCACCAATTTGCAGCACCACCAGAAATGTATTAGTGTAACTTTTTCTCCACATCCTTGCCAACAATTATTATTGCTTGTATTTTGAATAGCTGCCATTCTGACTGGAGTGAGATGAAATCTTAGAGTAGTTTTGATTTGCCTTTCTGTAATTACTGAAGAAGTTGAACATTTTCTCATGTATTTGTTGATTGTGTATCTTCTTCTGAAAAGTGTTCAGTTCCTTAACCCATTAATTTATTGAATTATTTATTTTTTTGGTGTTGAGCTTTTTGAGTTCTTTGTATATTCTGTAATTAGGGCTCTATCTGATGTGCATGTAGTAAAGATGTTCTTCTACTCTGTGGGCACTGTCTTTATATTATTGATTGTTTCCTTTGCTGAGAAGAAGCTTTTTAGTTTGAATTAATTTCATTCATTAATTCTTCATTTTATTTCTTGTGCTTTAAGAGTTTGTTTAAGGAACTCAGGACCTAATCTGACATAATGAAGATTTGGGCCTACTTTTTCTTCTATTAGGTGCAGAGTCTCTGGTCTAATTCCTAGTTCTTTAATCCACTTTTAGTGCATGGTGAGAGAGAGTGGTTTTGTTTCATTTTGCTGCATATGAATTTCCAGTTTTCCTAGCACCATTTGTTGAAGAGGCTATCATTTTGCCAATATATATTTTCGGTGCCTTTGCTAGTCTGAGATAACTGTATTTATGTGAGTTTGTCTCTGTGTCTTCTATTCCATATGATTAGTCTAAAGGTCTATTTTTGTGCCAATATCATTTTTTTTGTTACTATTGCTCTGTAGTATAGTTTAAGGTCTGGTATTGTGATGCATCCTGCTTTACTCTTCTTGCTAAGTATTGCTATGGCTGTTCTGGGTCTCTTATTTTTCCAGATGAATTTCATGATTGCTCTTTTTTATTTCTATGAGGAATACTGTTGGGATTTTAATTGGAATTGCATTAAATATTTATAATGCTTTTGGTAGTATGGCCATTTTGACAATATTAATTCTTCCTAGTCAAGAACATGGGAAATCTTTCCATCTTCTAAGGTCTTCTTCAATGTCTTCTTTAGTGTTCTGTAGGGATTTTAGAGGTCTTTCACTTCTTTTGCTACATTTATTCCCAAGTTTTTTGTTTGTTTGTTTGTTTTTGAAGCTACTGAGAATGGGATAATATTTTCAATTTCTCTTTCTGAGGGTTTATCATTGATGTATAAAAATTAATTTGATTTATGAGTGTTGATGTTATATCCTGCTACTTTGCTAACTTCATTGATTAATTCTAAAAGTTTTCTGGTGGACTTTTTTGGATCCTCTAAATATAGAATCATGTTTTCAGCAAATAATGATAGTTTGAATTCATCTTTTCCTATTCATATACTTTTAATTTCTTTCATCTGTCTAATTGCTCTGGCTAGAGATTCAAGGACTATGTTGAATAGGAGTGGTGAGAGAGGACATCCCTGTCTTCTTCCCATTCTTAGAGGGAATGCCTCAAATTTTTCTCCATTTACAATAATGTTGTCCTTGGGCTTAGCATAGATAGCTTTTATAATGTCGAAGTAAGTTCCTACTATCCTTAGTTTTTCTGGTGTTCTATCTCTGTGCCTTCCTCTATCCTGATAAATCTTAGATTTGGTCTTTTGATGTTATCCCACAATTCTTGGATATTCTGTTCATGATTTCTTACCATCTTCACTGTGTGGTCAACTTTATTTTCAACTGTGTATATTTTGTGTTCATTGTTTAGTGTTCTTTCTTCCATGTGATCTAGTCTTTTGGTTATGCTCTCTATTGAGTTTTTTTATTTGGTATATTGTTTTCTTAATTTCAAGGATTTCTGTTTGGTTTTATTTTTTATTTATTTTTTATTTTTTTTTTTTAAAGAGAGAGAGGACAGAGAGAGAGAGAGAGAGAGAGAGAGAGAGAGAGAGAGAGAGAGAGAGAATCTTAATATTTATTTTTTAGTTCTCGGCGGACACAACATCTTTGTTGGTATGTGGTGCTGAGGATCGAACCCGGGCCGCACGCACGCCAGGCGAGCGCGCTACCGCTTGAGCCACATCCCCAGCCCCTGGTTTTATTTTTATTTTATTTTTTTCAGAATCTCTACCTCTTTCTTGAAGTAACCTTTTTCTACCTGTATTTGCTCTCTTACCTCTTTGTTGGAGTGATCAATTATTGCCTATATTTGCTCTCTTATGTCCTTGTTTAATTTGCAGATCATTTTAATTATGTACATTCTGAACTCTTTCTATGACATTTCATCTACTGTGCTGTCAATGGATTCTATTGTTGTATCATCTTGATTTGTTTGGGGCACTTTCTTCCCTTGTCTTTTCATACTTTCTGTGTGTCTTCCCTTCTAGCAGTGTACATCCTAATTATTATGGTTTCTACCCTATAATTTTATAGTGCCCCTGCAGGTTACTGATGTCTCACTTTTAAGGGGGGATAAATATTAAAAGTACCTAGTGTAAACAATATATAGCCTTAAACCAAACAGTTCCTATTTAGACAATTAGAGTTTTGTCACAATTAAAAGGAGTGATATTTTCAATTATTACCTGCAATTTAAATAGGTTTGCAAAAGAGTCTATAGATTTTAATGTTGGACAAAGAAAGAAATAGGTTGTAGTGTGTGATATTTATGAGGTAAAGAAGGTATCATATTTATGATGTTTAGGAGGTAAGACTATAGAGTATTAGATAATAGGAAGAGTGACAGATGAATGAAAAGAAGTTGGCTGTAAACAGGAGAAAAGAAAGAGGTGACCTCATGTAAGGCTTGCTCCTTCCTCTGCAACAAGATGATGCCTATTAACACACCTAGTAGAGATACCTGTGGTGTAATCAAGCCTGCAGGGACCTTGGTGATAGACTTCCAGGTATTAGCTATTGTGCCTAGATGGAAGCAGCCATGTCTGTAGTAGGTGGTTGGGTAATGTTAAACCTGAGATGTTGTTGGAGATGTCCCAAGATGGAGGTGACCAGTTTTAGAGATGGGGCTGAAAGGGCATGCCAAATGATGGCTTTGGGAAGATTGTTTGGAGATGCAGTGTTTGGTGTGCAGACATGTTTCTCAGCATTGTGGGCAATCCTGTGCCTTGGCCTGCCCAGGCTCTGCAGGGGTTGGCAAGACTGTTCATTTCCTGCCTGGGCTCTGCATAGATCAGCCCAGTTATTTTAATTATGCATTTCATTTTAAGAACTTTTTTCATGGTTCTTATTAATTGTTAAATTATCATCACTCTATTTCTGCTTTAATGTGCGTGATATAGCAACCTTGAAAGATTAGAGAAGGACAGACTTAGCCTCTCAAACTAAAAAAGTACAGTTTCATAGTCAGGTTACATTTTTGAAACAACATTGAAAAACAGTCAAAAAGGGTTAAGACTGGAAACTGGCAGCAGCCTTAACCACTTGGATTCTAGTAACTTTGAACTACCCATTGAGCCCTGATTCCAATCAGATATTTCTAATAATAAATGCCATAGCTACAGTTCATTGCAGGAAAAATAAAAATGGAACAAAACAAAATGATGACTCTGAGAAATTCATAGCTCAAATTTAACTTCTAAAAAACAAACTAGAAAATGACTATCCAAACAATAACAAGAACTTTGTGTTTAGAGTTAGAAATAATTAGCATTTTTCTCAAAATTTTAGTAAAAATTATACAGATAAAATAACATCACATGAAAAAACAAAATTAAAATCTCTAGATTTGGTAAGTAGCATCATTCTATTTCCTTATATTTGAAGAGTATCTCTTGGGTATTACTGAAAGAAAAATGAGTAACTTGGACTTCATTGAAATTATTGAAAATTTGGTTTCTAGATGAGTATCACAAAAATTTCTACTACATTAATTGCATTATAGTTTCCCTAATTTATAATACCTTGATGTTTCCAAAATGTCTAACATTATAGTTTAATTTCTGATTGTGCTGGTTTAACTATTATCTATTTAAAAGGGAAAAACTACATACATTTAGATATATTTCATATATAAATTTTATTAAATATTATTACTATATGTCACAACTTGGTAAATGTTAATTAATTTTGTTGTTTTTTTTTCTAGGCATAGCTTCCAGTTCTTAATACATTCAGCTTCTAAAGTAAATTATCATTTCGGGGCTGGGGATGTGGCTCAAGCGGTAGCGCGCTCGCCTGGCATGCGTGCGGCCCGGGTTGGATCCTCAGCACCACATACCAACAAAGATGTTGTGTCCTCCGAGAACTAAAAAATAAATATTAAAAATTCTCTCTCTCTCTCTCTCTCTCTCTCTCTCTCTCTCTCTCTCTCTCTCTTAAAAAAATATCATTCTTACTCATAAAGTATGCTATGGGGACAATTAACAATCAATTGTCCCTCTGTATTTTTAGAGTATTGGTTCCAGGATCTACTGAAGACACCAAAACCCATGATGCTCACATCCCCTATAGAAAATGGCATAGATATTTGTATTTAACTTATTCACATCCTCCTGTATAGTTTAACTCGCTTCAAGACTACTTATTATAATAACAGTAAATGTTAATGTTATGTAAATAGTTATATTGTTTAGAGAATGTTTTTAAAAAGGCTATATGTACTCAATATAGATGTGATTTTTTCTGAATACTTTCAATTTCTGGTTGGTTGAATCTACAGATGCAGAACTTGTGGACACACATGGCCTAATATATGTTTGTTAAGCATAGGAGATGTGCTTAATCATCATTAAAGAGTTCTTCACTGATAATTCAATGTGAAGTAGGTTCCATTTCTTTTTGACATTATTTTTATTTGATCCTTGCTCATTTATTTATGGCATTAATCATCATTTTCAATACCTTTATTCACTTTGGTTTACTTCACTTGTTCTTTCTCTTGCCTCTAGCAGAATATGAGCTTCATGAGGTGAGGCCTGTGTCAAAATGTTCTTTGTTGCTATTATATTCCTTGCACTCAAAATATTCCTGGGACATATTTGAAACCTAATAAATTTCAGTTGAATTAACAAAAGTTCTTATAATTATTTATAATTCTAGACTTAGCAACATAATGAGTATTCAGTAAATATTTTCTGATTATTAGACTTTGGGTATGCCATAAGTTGGTTATAGCTCTCTCTCCTGTGAAGTGATAATAATGCTGAACTTGTTTCATTGGGGTGATAGAGCATTTATTTCCTATTGTCGTCTAAACAAATGCTAAAACTCTTTATTCAGAGTGCCATTACCAATAATGTACTATCTCACTGTTCTACTGGGTCCCTGAAATATATGTATTTCATTTTTCAATTTGTTTTATCAAAATGTAATATTTAGAGAAGCCAAGGACCATATGTAACCAGTAAATCAATGCTGTTATGCAAAAGTGATGCCTGGTGCTAGAGAGAAGCATGAAAGAGTGAAGAAAAAAAAGGGAGGGGGAGCGAGAAAAAGAAATATAATCATTAAGCAGTTTGCATAATAGAGAGGAATGCAACAGGTAAGAGGCTGCTAATTTATCTGGTCTCTGTTACTGCTAGAGTGGGAAGGACCCTAGTTTGGAACTCAGATCTTAGTATGAATTCTAACTCTGCTAACTACTACTTATATAACTCGAAGTCAGTGACTTAGTCTCTCAGATTGTGTTTCTACAACTTTAAAAGGTATGCTAAGGGGACAGCAAAAGCTCCATGTACTAAGTATTAGATGATATAATGTATATGTGAGTTCATGGACAGATAGCTACATTTTATATTAGCAATGAAATGTAACTTCAAATGTTCATTAAATTTATTTTTTAATTTATTGCCTATTAAGCTTTGCCACTTATATTAGTAAGCTGATGAAGTTTTCTGGGCCTTAGTTTCCTCATTTGAAAAATAAGCATGATTTTATCTTCTATCTATATTGTTATCTACCCATTTGTGTCACTGTGAAAATTGTGAAATTACCTTGAATGGTGCCTTAAAAAGTGTTGTTGTTCTGCTGCCATTCCTACACTAGTATAGCTGTATGTATAATTGTGGCTGTATAACCAATGTGATCCTGCAATCTGTATTCCTGGAAAAATAAGAATTTATACCCCATTTGAATCAAATGTATGATATGTCAAGATCATTGTATTGTCTTGAGCAACCAATAAAAAAAGTGCTGTTGTTGTTATAATTAGTGATAAGCCTGAATCCTTTAAGTGTGTGTGTGTGTGTGTGTGTGTGTAAGAATGAGGACAAAATTTTGCATTATAAAAGCTTATTCTGAAAAGACACACAGAAAATATAACAGGGGCACTAATAATCTACAAATGTTGATTTACATATTTTGTGATTGACTATAAGCTCTAAGATTAGGCCTGAATTAAAGAAAACTTCTAAATTTTCTGGAGTTTGATCCTCTGAAACAGCATGATAATGCTGTACTTCCTTCTCTTACTTCTTGTAACCATTGTAAAAATAATCAAAATAATGGTTTGGGGACACTTTGCAAGTATAAACATGCTATAGAATGCATAATGAGAAAATAAAAAAGCATTACACTCCATCTTGTTCAGTGATAAAAGTTGGACAGATAATATAATAATAATATAAAGGTCAATAGTAATCATTACAAATGACATATTTTTCTACCCTTAGAGTCAAAGAAAATAGAGAAGGCAAATTTTCAGAATTACAGGGTCATTATCTAGGATAGAATATCTTGTGGTAAAGATTGGAGGGAGCAGAGTTTCAAAATAGTATAATAAGATTAAATGAAAATAAGCTTAAGTATCCTCTGCTGAGCTAGGACAGTTTGCCTTAAACTATATGGGAGTGAAGACCCAGGGTTGGAGAAGCCACATTCTGCCAAGAATCACCACTTTTACCACCATTCCTATTGATCCCTCTCCTCCAATGTGTTTGCTTTACAATTGTTAGCTATGTAAAGAGGCTTTACATTGAATGATCTCAGCTGGATTACAGCCAGTGAAGTACTGGTAAATGTTTAAAAACTGCCTCCCCCATGCTAAATTCTGATTTGAAGCATTTGCCAATTTCTGTGGTAGAAACACAACAACCACAGCTGAGTTAAAGCTACCAATGATTTAGCTGTCAGCCTGGAAGAAACTTGAAAATACACCAGACAGCTCTTGTGGCTTAGCAGTATAAGGTCCCAACATAACACTCACTGTGTCTGCAATACATAAGACATCTGGAATAAGTTATGTAATTTTATGTGGAATGGTTTTGGCAACAAAGGTTGGTTTCAGAGGAAGCCTAGCTGAGATGCACTCAATTCCACTAGGAGGGAAGTATTATATTAAATATCATATTGTCTCTGGGAAATACAATTTTCATCAGTCTCTAGAAATGCTTAATTATTAATATCTTCCTATGGTTTGGTTTCTTTCAATGTTTCTTTCCATTATTTTATCCTATATTGGGTTTTCTGAATATATAAATGTAATGTTTCAGAAAGGGAATTTTGAGACTCTATTTTTGTGTGCATCTCTTATAGCCATTTAGTTAAATTAGCCAGCTTTTTTTCAGTCAAAATATTCAGGAAAACTGATAATTAATATAACAAAGTGGCGAAAAGGAGGGAGTTTTGGAGTCAGGAAGAGCTGGAGTTCTTCCCCCGATCCTTACTTAATAGCATATGTCTCATATGTTGTCAAGCATTTTAAAAGCTTTCTTGCTGGATTCTTGAAACAAATATGTGAGTTCAGTATTCTACTTTACTGATAATGGTATAGATTCAGAGAAGTTTAGTGATGTTTCCATAAGAACAATGCTAGCTATTTAATATCAAACCCATGCTTTTTCTATTATATTTTACTGCCTTTATGATTGTTAGTCTATAGATGTGATAAACATTGCAATGATGTCTGCTTTACCTTTCTAAAGGCTTAAGATGTCTATTAGTGCAGTGGAGGGTAAAATGAAAGCAGCACCTGATTTGTTTTCATTTATGATTCTTCCATACCACCAAAGGGCTTGTCAACTTTTAAGACACTTTCTTTTATTGTCTATGACACAAGCTGTATCAGTTTGTTCCATTCAAGGAAAAATTTCTCATTTCATCATTGACATTCTGAATTTTTACATTTGGTTCCCAGTGTGTTCATTGTATCACAAAGATTTCTCAAAATGGATCAAGCTAAGGGTGGAACGTATCACACAGATGTAGGTAGCTATTGTCTGAAATAAAATGAAAGTGTTCTTGAAATCATCTTCTGTTGTAATTCTGTTTCCATTACAATATTTTGGTCATTTATTTTGACTTTTTAAAGCAAATATCTCAAATTTTCAACAACAACATTTTCCTCTGGGATGTATGTACTTTAGGAAAAAAGAAATGTTGAGGGAGACCAATATCCTTAGTATTAATATTTCAATTACACTTAAGAAAAAATAAATTCTCAGGACTTCTTACAGATCAATTGATTCTACAGGTAATGTTGTGCCTATTTTTTGAAACTCTTATTAAATAATGGAAGGAAACATTGGCTAGTTTCTTTGAAAGTAGGGGAATGAATCTGAAAGCGTTCAAAATCTGTAGTAGCCTCAACAGACCATAACCATGCATTTTCCAGTGTAGGTATTTATGGAGGAGTCTCCATAGTATGTGTACCAATTATCCAGAAGTTGTGGTGTTTCAAAAAAGCAATCCAGAATTTTAGTAGCACCAATATGAAAAGAAGTTAAAAACTTATGAAGATCATTATATGTACAATTTGTGAGATAAGATTTTGTTATTTCTTTCAAAAAACAAAACAGAAAAAAACAACACTGTATTTTGTTCTGTGTTTTATACTTACCCAAACAACTGATACCCATATATTTTCTAGAGAATTTGTATTTGATCTAAGAATATCTGAAACACTTAAATGTATTAACCGTGGTACTCTATACACAAGTTTTTGTTAATATCAAACTTTCTCCAATTTTTAAAGATTTCTTAGCATTATTGCATGAACATTGATGATCTCAGTCATTCCAATGTCCTTAATATCTCTAGTAACATACTTTCTAAATAACCTAATGATACTGCCCATAAGTGCCCATTATTGAATTATAAATGTAAGTTCCATGACCTCTTCTCCCATTTAGAATTTACTCTTTGAATTATACAAAAAATTCCACAAAATAAGAATAAGTTAGAGTCATTTTCTGTGTTAGTTGCTATGCTTCATTTTCAAGAAAAAGGAACATATCCTAGAAAAATTTAAATAGTGATTATTTATTGGATGCCTACTGTATGACAGATGCTTTCCTAATATTACATCATTTAATCTTAACAACATACTAAAAAGTATTATCACACACATTTTACAGATAAAGAAATTGAGGGTTTTGTGTCCTGTTGCATATTTAGTTCCATATGGGTAATATGTAGGAGAGTAAGAATTGAAAGGCATTTATATCTGGCTCCAAACTTGTCTTTGAATCAAATTGAATTTATTTATTTAATTATGTTAAATGGGAAAAGTCCTGAATAATTCGTGTTCTTGATAAGTCTGGGTTGTTTTCTTTTAATAAATTGGCTGCTTGGATCTCAAAAAGTGAACTTTCGTTTCTTTGCAAAGTTAAAAATATTGTTTATTTTTCACAAACTTAATTTTTGTGTGACTATTCTCTTTTGTGGCCTCTTGATTGTGAGACTGACGAAAAGAAGGGAGGATCGTGGTATTATTTCTATGAATTTTGTCATATGGCATTTGCTTTACTTGAATTAAACCTGGTTATTTCATAATCCTCAGTTCTTATGCATATTTCCATTCTAGAATGCTTAATGCAAGTTGTTTAAAGCAAGCCTGGTTATTCAAGAAGCATATCATACCAGAAAAAAAAGCCTGTTTATTTTTAGAATGATTAGACTACATTGTATAAGTCTTTATGAAGAATTCTATATTTTTCTCAGGAATTTCATTCTTTTAAAAAGTGTAAATTGAATAAGAGTGGGAGAAATTTGAGTTGGTTAAATACAGGGAACTGAATAGTGAAAGTCAAGAATAATCTTTCACACTAGAACCAGAGCGTTTTCATTTTAGTGTGAAATATAGAAAATTTCAGACTTTAAATTTATCATCTATTAGTAATCTACTGAGAGAGGCAAAGAAGTATAAATGGCCATGGTTACCTTTATTAAAGTTTTAATTCCAGGTACACTGATAAATGCAGTTGTTGCCAAAATGGAAATTCATCTATGAACTATTACATAAAGAAATGGTGATATTTTCCTACATACTTTGATTCCTCCCATTATATATGCAGATTTTCTTCCTTGTATCTTCCATGCACTTTCCAAAACATGAGAAAAAAAATTCCAAGCAATTTTTTTCTGTCTTTTGGAGTTTTCTTCCATTGACTCTTCGGTCCTCCTGTCTCACTCAACTTGATGCAGTTCAGCCAGAGGATGGTACTTCACTGTCATGATTACTTTCATTTCATTACTCACTGTGGGCAATAGTGACCCAATGTAAAAGTAACTGCTTGCCAGATGTGATTTAAAGGGGAATAAAAGATATGCTGCTCAAGATAGTTCCTACTGTCAAAATATCTGATGTGATTTTCACCCCCTGCAATTCCTTTGGTTTGGGTCTTGAAGAAGTTTTTAAAATGCATATTTACTATGGGCATGGGAAGTTATTACAAGCCATTAATTTTCTTCTTAATTTATTAGTCAATGTAATGTTGAAATACCAACTATAATGATAAAGTGCATGGCTTGATGAGGTAGATAAAGACAAATTAAGAGAATAAAGATCAAGTGTCAGTCCTTAAGGAACTTCATTGGGGAGTTAAGGTAACTTGTTACGTGAATATAATCCTAACTAATAACATAAGCAAGTTTGGATTTGGCTTGAGGATAGAAAATAAATTCTTGAGAAAATGCATTACAGACAAAATTTGGACACTTCTTTGGAAGGAGCCTGAAGATAGGGAATGCAGGGGCAAAGGGTAATATAGATGTTTTGAATAGTTTGTGTGTGTGTGTGTGTGTATGTGTGTGTGTGTGTGTGTGTGTGTGTGTGTGTGCATTTTGCATTCTAGGGGAGATTAAAATTTCAAAGCAAGCTTACAGTGTTTTCCTGTGCTTGCTGGTTCTAGGGTCTGTAAAATTCATCTATAATTGTATATTGCTTGTTGATACTGCCTGTCCAAGAAGGGGAATGACTTCTGCCCATCCACTAAACTCTATAGGATGCTAGATGGCCTTTGGAATAAAAGTATTATTTATATAAAAATTTTGGTGAGAAATAAGTAAGAGAATAGAATTTCCAAGAGAGTTTGCCTTCTCTTTGATGCATTTGCAATGTATTCTGCATGCCATTGAAAGCCTGCTAAATTTTTACCAAATTTTAGACATATATTTACTTGTAAATAACACTTAAAACACATTTGTATGGGGATATAAAATGGTGCAGTCTCTGTGGGAAACAGTTTTGAAGTTCCTCCAAAGTTAAATATAAAATTTCCATGAAAACAAGCAATTTATTTTCTTGCTACGTACCCAAAATAATAAAAAATTAGAGACTTGGTCTGGTATTTGTACATAAATTTTCTTAGCAGTATTATTCAAATTAGTCAAATGTTGGTGATAATACCAGTCTTATTGAATGGGTGAATGGATAAACCAAGTGTGGTATGTACATATAATAGAGCATTATTGCCTAATAAATAAATAAATTTCTGACACATGCCACTACATGAATGAACTTTGAAGACACTATGCTCAGTGAAATAAGCTAGACACAAATGACAAATGTTGTATGATTCCAGTAATGTGAGATATCAGGCAAGCACTGTAAAACTCATAGATACAGAAATTAGAATGGTGGTGACCATGGCCTATGGAAAAGGGGGGATGAGAAGTTATTATTTTAATGGGTACAGAGTCTCAGTGTGGGATGATGAATAATTTCTGAAGATGGATTGTGGTGATTGTTGCACACATGTAAATATATTTAATGCATTGATAAGTTTTAGGTTATGTATATTTTACCTCAATAGTTTTAAATTTTCAGTTATAGATGGACACAATACCTTTATTTTATGTATTTATGTTTATATGGTGCTAGGGATGGAACCCACTGCCTCAACATGTGCTAGGCAATTGCTCTACCACTGAGCTACAACCCAGCCACAACCACAATATTTTTTTAATATTTATCTTTTAATGATAGGTGGACACACTATCTTTATTTTATTTTTATGTGGTGCTGAGGATCTAACCAGGTGCCTCACACATGGTAGGTGAGCACTCTACCTCTGAGCCACAATCCCAGCCCCCAACCACAATATTTTTAATTAAAAATATTTTCTAAGCTTTCCTAAAAAGGCAGAAAATTATTTGGCATATATGCATTATAAATTTTGTATGGAGACAGAAATGTATACATTTAAAGTTATTTCCTTGAGGGCAAAGCTGATAAGTTTTTTCTTTATCATTGAGTACTGTTTTGATGCCATGGAAAAATTACAGAAAGATAAGGCATATTTTTGCCTTCAAATAACTTATAAATTTTACTAGGTTGATAACAATAACATACAGAGGGTGCTCTAATTTGGATGTAGTTTGTTACTTATGGTTAATATTTTGGGATCTTAGTCCTCCCTCAGTGTGTTGATACTGGGAGGTGGGATGTAGTAGGAGGTCCTTAGATCATTGAAACTTTTATAAGGGATTAAAGTAGTTCTCGTGGGTCTCCTTAGCTCTTTTGAGAGTGAGTTATTATAAGAATGAGCCGTATCCCAGATCACTCTGTGCTTACTGTTTCAAGATGTGGTCTCTTCGTCCTGCATATGCTCTGCCATATGTTAATGGAGAACTTGCCAGAGTGGGCATTATGTTGTTTGAATTTTTAGCCTCCCACACTGCAAACTACACAGACCTCTTTTCTCTTTAAAGTAATGCTGCCTCAGATATTTTGTCATAGTTATAAAAACAGAATAACTCAGAAGATACAAAGAAAACTTAAGCCCCTACATGCGAAATATCACATATCTGAATAGCTAGAAAAGATACAGTATGGAATTTAAAGTCATGGGAAGCCAGTAGAAGTGAGACTAGACAGGTAAAGATGGATTTGGCTTATATTTAAGATAATGAGAATAAATTTTTGACAATCTAGCATAGTAAATATCAGGAAATATAATTGAATAAGTCAGTTGGGTCAGATTATGAAACACCTTAAGATACAGGATATTTATTGAGATTAAGTGGTATCTGGATGATTATAACTGATCTAATCTCTCTTCAGTTCCCATTAAAATCTTTTGAAGACAGATATAAATTAAAATTCACAACTTCTTGGAAACTAGGATGATTAATCAATCCATTTTTAAAAATAGGAAGAAATATGTCCACTAATAGACCATTGGAATTGGGTCTAGGAACACAATTGTCCAATACATGCTAAATTGTTATGGATAAAACTGACCTGTTAATCTGAAAGAAAATAAGCATACCCATTTTCCCTTTTCTTCTTTGATTCAGCATTGTAATTTTTGTAACAACCATAAAATGACGAAAGTATTTCTATTACATAAGACCTGCTTTTTCAGTCATCTACCTACCATTTTCTTTCAGCCTCTACCAATACCTGATTTCTATGTACAGTTAGAAACTACAACTTTATGCCCATTATGACAAAATCATTATGCAGAGAGAAATTCATAGTAATTTATTATTCCTCAGGTCTGTAGTTCTTTGAAGTAAAACAACATGGGCCAGTATGGCATAGACAATTAATTATCTTCCAAATACTCATATTTTTCCACAGTACTGAGTAATTTGGGGAAGAAGTTATCCTGCCTCAGATATTTTCCCTCCTGAAACTATATTCCTTATTTTTCTTGCATATAAATGGTCATTTTACTAGCCAAAAAGTGAATGAAAGTGGTATGTTTTATAACACTTATTATGAAGAGTTGATAAAGGTATTTGTCCAACATAAAAACGGATAGAGAAAAAATCAAGGGAAGTTTGCATATATTATCTGTTAGACAATATTAGATGTAGGAAGATTCATTTTTCATTCCAGAATGTATAAGAGGAGAAAAAAAACAGCCTCTTTAACAAATGGTGCTGGGAAAGCTTGTTATTCATATATAGAAGAATGAGAGTAGGCCTTTATTTTTCACCCTGTGCAAAAATAAACTCAAGATGGATCAAAAACTTAGGAATTAGACTAGAAATTAGAAGAAGTTATAGGGTTAACATTACAGAATATACGCACCGGCAATGACTTTCTCCATTGGACCCCTAAAGCTCAGGAAAAAAAGTTGAGTTAATAAATAGAATGACATCAAATTACAAAGATTATGAGCAGCAAAGAAAACAGGACTATGAAGAATGAGGAAAATCTTTGCCAGATATTCTTCTGACACAGGGTTAATATCTGGTATATATAAAGAACTCAAAACCTTAACATCAAAAACCCCACCAAGTCACAATTAATAAATGGGCAAATAAATTAAACAGATTCTTCTCAGAAGAAGAAATACAAATTATCAATGAAAAACGTTCAGTGTCATTGGAAATTAGGGAAATGCAAATCAAAACTACACTGAAATTTTACCCCACACCAGTCATATTGGTCATCATCAAGAGTGCAAACAATAATTATTGGAGAGGATGTGAAGAAAAAGGTACACTTTTACACTTTTGGTGGGATTGTAAATTACTACAACCACTATGGAAATCACTATGGATTTTCTTCAAAAATTTAGGCATGCTACTGCCTATGCCACTCCATGATATTTATCCTAAAGAATTAAAGTCATAATACTACAGTGATACATTCATACCCTTGTTTATAGAAGCACAATTCTCATAGGCAAACAATAGGCCAGCTCACTGTCCATCAACATATGAATGGATAAAGCAAATGTGGTATATACACAATATGAAATTTTATGCAGTAATAAAGAAAAATGAATTGTGTCATTTTCAGGAAAATAGATCAAATTGAGACTATTATGTTAACCAAAATAAACTAAACTCATAAGATCAAGGGTCATGTGTTTTCTCTCATATATTCAAAAGGGAGAAAAAAGAAGAAGAAAGGTGGGGCTGATAGTATGAAAAGCAAAGGAAGATAAGTAGAATAGAGGAAAGGGACCAGGATGTAGGAGGAAAGATAAGGGGAAATACTGGGAAATGATATTGACCAAATTATATTGTTATATTGTGTGCATATATATTTACACAATATGTAACAAATCACACCCTTATGTACAACTACAATACACCAATACAAAAAGTGGAGGAAAAAAAATGACTGTATAAGACAATTAAAAGTCAACTTGGAGATAATTGCCATGACATATATATATATATAAAACAATCATAACTTGTGGGATATACTCAGAAAGCAGCTTTGTCTTCTTTTCCTATGATCGATTTAAGTATATGCTGTGAGATGATGTCTTTGCCTGCCCTAGGGTAAAAATCAAGGGAAGTTCCATAACTTTTGTGGTTACTTTTAAGTAATGCAAGACTCATTTCAGTAATTAAGCAGCATGTTTCTCTACCTTGCATTTTATTCCTCTTACTATTTCTTGATAATTGTTTTTTTTTGTCCTTCTTCATAGTAATAGAAAGGCAGAAGCAGAGTATAAAGGGGCACAGAAAGAGTTACTCTATATACTATATTGTCATGAGAGGCATAGACATTTACTGAGGGTGGTGGCTGTTTAAGCTTGATACATTCTTTCATGAAATGCCTTATTAGCTTCTTCAGAAAACATCTCATGTCTAGAAATACATCACTAGCAATTCTCCTGAAGCCTTTCAATCATTTACTCTGGCTTTTTCTTTGCAGTTCCTTTTTTATCTCACAGGAATCTGGCAATTCACCCCGTTATTAAATATGACTTTCATATGACCTATCTTGGCTGGACTCTAAGGATCTTCATGCAGGCTCTTTCTTCCTGTGTGAAATGATGTACAGCATACACTTATGTATTCTTTGTTCTAACAAGTGCAGACATTTCTCAAATACACAAACTTCTCTTTGCTCTGATTCTTAAACATTTATTTCTTAATTTCTCTCTTTGTTCTGTTATATGGGCAACTAACTAACATGTTTTGCCCTTTAAGTTGTTCAGATGGTGTGAAAAATGAATCAATCCAATTAGATTCCAGGGGGCATATTTCAAATTATCCATGTGATTGGAAGATTCTTTACTTTGATTTGTTTAAGAGACAAGCACCCAACATTACTCACACTACTCACCCTTTCAGAATGTGGTATTCATAGCATACCATTAGCTCTTTCAAAGTATCACCTTCTTAATTAAAAATTGTTTTGTCAAATTCTCCAATCTTTTTTATGGGATGAAAATGATATATTAAATGAGGATCCTTACAATAGTATTTAATCATCTTTATAAATTGTACATGTTGGACTTCTACCATGGAATGTGGCATTTCATTTTTAGAACTTCAGCCAAAATTGAATCTTAAATATTTCCATTTTATCATCATATTACAAAAATTACCAAAACAAAGCAACAAAATGGTGATAGAACAAGAGGAAGAGGATATTGCTTAGTAGAAGAGTATAATTCTAAAAATAAGATAATTAAACAGTCAGAAGTCTTTTTATAAAACATCATGGCATCATGCAAAAGGACACTCCTTCAAGATATGGATATGATTTTCATTTTAGTTTTATAGACAATGAAATACCAAAAGAGATAACCAAGAAATTTGTAGTAGTCTTGATTAGCTCAAAGTTGCATTCTTTTTTTTATTGGTTTTCCAAAACATTACAAAGCTCTTGACATATCATATTTCATACATTAGATTCAAGTGGGTTATGAACTCCCATTTTTACCCCAAATACAGATTGCAGAATCACATAGGTTACACATCCACATTTTTACATAATGCCCTATTAGTAACTGTTGTATTCTGATACCTTTCCTATCCCCTACTATCCCCCCTCCCCTCCCCTCCCATCTTCTCTCTCTACCCCATCTACTGTAATTCATTTCTCTCTTGTTTATTTTCCCATTCCCCTCACAACCTCTTATATGTAATTTTGTATAACAACGAGGGTCTCCCTCCATTTCCATGCAATTTCCCTTTTGTATCCCTTTCCCTCCCACCTCATGTCTCTGTTTAATGTTAATCTTTTTCTCCTGCTCTTCCTCCCTGCTCTATTCTTAGTTGCTCTCATTATATCAAAGAAGACATTTGGCATTTGTTTTTCAGGGATTGTCTAGCTTCACTTAGCATGATCTGCTCTAGTGCCATCCATTTCCCTGCAAATTGCATGATATTATCATTTTTTAGTGCTGCGTAATACTCCATGGTGTATAAATGTTGAAGGGCATCTGGGTTGGTTCCACAGTCTAGCTATTGTGAATTGTGCTGCTATGAACACTGATGTGGCAATATCCCTGTAGTGCGCTCTTTTAAGGTCTTCAGGGAATAGTCTTAGAAGGGCGATAGCTAGGTCAAATGGTGGTTCCATTCCCAGCTTTCCCAGGAATCTCCGTATTGCTTTCCAAATTGGCCACACCAATTTGCAGTCCCACCAGCAATGTACAAGAGTACCCTTTTCCCCACATCCTCACCAGCACTTGTTGTTTTTTGACTTCAGAATGGCTGCCAATCTTACTGGAGTGAAATGGCATCTTAGGGTGGTTTTGATTTGCATTTCTCTGACTGCTAGAGATGGTGAGCAATTTTTCATGTACTTGTTGATTGATTGTATGTCCTCCTCTGAGAAGTGTCTGTTCAGGTCCTTGGCCCATGTGTTGATAGGGTTATTTGTTATCTTATTGTCTAATTTTTTGAGTTCTTTGTATACTCTGGATATTAGGGATCTATCTGAAGTGTGAGGAGTAAAAATTAGTTCCCATGATGTAGGCTCCCTATTTACCTCTCTTATTGTTTCTCTTGCTGAGAAAAAAACTTTTCAGTTTAAGTAAGTCCCATTTGTTGATTCTTGTTATTAACTCTTGTGCTATGGGTGTCCTATTAAGGAATTTGGAGCCCGACCCCACAATATGTAGATCGGAGCCAACTTTTTCTTCTATCAGATGCAGAGTCTCTGATTTGATATCAAGCTCCTTGATCCATTTTGAGTTAACTTTTATGCATGGTGAGAGAAGGGGATTCAGTTTCATTTCGTTGCATATGGATTTCCAGTTTTCCCAACACCATTTGTTGAAGATGCTATCCTTCCTCCATTGCATGCTTTTAGCCCCTTTATCAAATATAAGATAGTTGTAATTTTGTGGATTAGTCTCTGTGTCCTCTATTCTGTACCATTGGTCCACCCGCCTGTTTTGGTACCAGTACCATGCTGTTTTTTTTTTTTTTTTTTTTTTTTTTTTTTTTTTTTTTTTTACTATTGCTCTGTAATATAGTGTGAAATCTGGTATCGCTATATCTCCAGATTCACACTTCCTGCTTAGAATTGCTTTTGCTATTCTGGGTCTTTTATTTTTCCATATGAATTTCATGATTGCTTTATCTATTTCTACAAGAAATGCCGTTGGGATTTTGATTGGCATTGCATTAAACCTATAGAGAGCTTTTGGTAATATCGCCATTTTGATGATGTTAGTTCTGCCTATCCATGAACAGGGTATATTTTTCCATCTTCTAAGATCTTCTTCTACTTCTGTTTTTAGGGTTCTGTAGTTTTCATTGTATAAATTTTCACCTCTTTTGTTAGGTTGATTCCCAAGTATTTTATTTTTTTTGAGGATATTGTGAATGGAGTGTTTTTCCTCATTTCCGTTTCAGAAGTTTTGTCGCTGATATACAGAAATGCCTTTGATTTATGCGTGCTGATTTTATATCCTGGCACTTTGCTGAATTCATTTATTAGTTCTAGTATTTTTTTTGTAGACCCTTTTGGGTGTTCTAGGTATAGAATCATGTCATCCGGAAATAGTGATAATTTAAGTTCTTCTTTTCCTATTTTTATGCCTTTAATTTCTTTCGTCTGTCTAATTGCTCTGGCCAGTGTTTCGAGAACTATGTTGAACAGAAGTGGTGATAGAGGGCATCCCTGTATTGTTCCAGATTTTAGAGGGAATGCCTTCATTTTTTCTCCATTCAGAATGATGCTAGCCTGAGGCTTAGCATAGATAGCTTTTACAATGTCGAGGTAAGTTCCTGTTATCCCTAGTTTTTATAGAAGAAGCAATCAAAAGACTACCAACCAAGAAAAGCCCAGGACTGGATGGGTATACAGCGGAGTTTTACAAAACCTTTAAAGAAGAATTAATACCAATACTTTTCAAGTTATTTCAGGAAATAGAAAAAGAGGGAGCTCTTCCAAATTCATTCTCTGATACCAACATCACCCTGATTCTGAAACCAGACAAAGACATCTCAAAGAAAAAAAACTACAGACCAGTATCTCTAATGAACCTAGATGCAAAAATCCTCAATAAAATTCTGGCAAATGAGATGCAAAAACACATCAAAAAAATTGTGCACCAGGATCAAGTAGGATTCATCCCTGGGATGCAAGGATGGTTCAATATACGGAAATCAATAAATGTTATTCATCACATCAATAGAATTAAAGATAAGAACCATATGATCATCTCTATAGTTTCTGTATTCAACTTTTGTTTGGAGGATCTGTCCAATGCTGAGAGAGGTATGTTGAACTCACCCATAATTATTGTGTTGTGGTCTATTTAATTCTTGAACTTGAGGAGAATTTGTTTTCTGAACATTGCAGCACCATTATTTAGTGCATAACTATTGATAATTGTTATGTCTCGTTGGTGAATGGTTCCTTTTAACAGTATATAATGTCCTTCCTTATCCCTTTTGATTAACTTAGTCTTGAAGTTGATTTTATTCAATATGGGGATGGCCACCCCTGCTTGCTTACGAGGACCGTGTGCATGGTATAATTTTTCCCAACCTTTCACCTTCAGCCTGTGTATGTCTTTTCCAATCAGATGTGTCTCCTGGAGGCAGAATATTGTTGGATTTGTTTTTTTTAATCCATGTTACCAGCCTATGTCGCTTTATTGGAGAGTTTAAGCTATTAACGTTTAGAGTTACTATTGATATATGGTTTGTACTTCCAGCTATGTTTTATTATTTATCTTTTTTTTTTAATTTAGTTTGTTTCTCCAGGATTAGCTTTCCCCCTGTTCTCTGTCTTTACCGAGGCACTTCCCACTGATGGTCTTGGTTATTGTTTTTGATTTCTTCCTCATGTAGTGTTTTGCTTAAGGTGCTTTGCAATGCTGGTTTTCTGGCTGCAAATTCTTTTAACTTTTGTTTATCATGAAAGATTTTTATTTTGTTGTCGTACCTGAAGCTTAATTTTGCTGGATACAGAATTCTTGGTTGGTATCCATTGTCTTTCAGTGTTTGAAATACCTTGTTCCAGGATCTTCTCGCTTTCAGCATCTCTGATGAAAAATCCGTTGTTAACCTTATTGGTTTACCTCTGAATGTAATCTGCCTCCTTTCTCTTGTAGCTTTTAATATTTTCTCTTTGATCTGTATATTGGATATCTTCATAACAATGTGTTTGGCGTTGGTCTACTGTGATTTTGTATGCTCGGTGTCCTGTATGCATCTACAATTTGTATATCTGTTTCCTTTTTCATTTCTGGAAAGTTTTCTTTAATTATTTCATTCAGCAGGTTACTCATAAACTTGGTTTGAATCTCTATACCTTCCTCTATCCCGATGACTCTTAAGTTTGTTTTTTTTAATGTTATCCCATATCTCTTGGATGTTTTTCTTGTGATTTTTTACCAGCCTTTCTGAGTTGGCTAGACTCTTTTCAAGATGATATATTTTGTCTTCATTATCTGACGTTCTGGCTTCTACTTGCTCCACTCTGTTAATGATACTCTCATTTGAGTTTTTAATTTGGTTTATAGTTTCCTTCATTTCTAGAATTATTGTTTGATTTTTTTATAATCTCTATCTCCTGATAAAGATGCTTAACTTCTTCTTTTATCTGTTTATGTAATTCATTTTCAATGTGTTCTTTCACTGTTTGAATTTGCTGTCTCATATCCTCTTTAAGGTTCCATTCCATCTGTCTAAGGTATTCCTTGAGTTCTTTATATGACCATTTTTCTGATGACTCTAGGTCCTCCTGAATATTTAGGCTGTCCTGCATTGTTTGTACTCCTTTTCTTCCTTGCTTTTTCATGCTCCTCATGTTACTTCTTGTTCTGTTTTACTGCTGAGTTACTGTTTACTCCTATAAATTTATTTGATGCTTGGGAGGAAAGGTATTAAAAGGGAAGGGAAGAAGTCACTAAAGAGAATGAGAGTAAGCTGGTAGAATTCAAGGAAGGGGGAATAAGAAAATTGAAAAGAAATGAAAAGACAAAAGAAAAAAAATAGAAAATAAAAAAATAAAAATTAATAATAAAAAAAATTAAAATTTAAATTTAAAAAAATACAAAAAAATTTTTAAAAACTTTAAAAAACAACAACAAAAAATGAAAATGAAAAAAAGTACCCAAATTAAAAAAAAATTAATAAATGCTCTCTTAGAGTTTGATTAACTTCTCTTCCAGTAGGTGGCGCTGTGCCCACCAGGTCAAGTTTCTCCTGTCAATACGGGGGAACCAATCACTGTGCAGCAGCTCCTCCCAGACTGGGCGAGTCTCCAATCCTGAGTGTCTAGGGCCTCCTCTTGTGTCTAGTCACTTCCCACTTTTCCTCTAGCCAGGCCCCTCTCACGGGTGCCGCTCACCACAATACTGGCTACACGCCAGGTCTGCTGCTCCCGGAAGCCCTGTTTTCATGAACGACAGGGCACACTTTCCCTGTTTGCCATTCCCTCAGACCCTAAGTTTGTAGAGCTTGGGGCTGAGAATCCTCAGCGAATTTTGCATACCCTCCGGTAGCCACGCCCCCGGGAGCTGGTGCAAGAGACCTCAGTTGTCAGCACTGGTGGGAGCTGTAGCCAGGAGTTCCGCACTGCGGGTCCCGCGCCACTCCTGATTCCCTCCATCTGGCTATCGCGCTCACGGGAGAGCTGGGAGGGGCCCTTAAGATTTCCCCGCTGTGTGAGAGGGAAGGCTAGGGGATTACACACCTGTAGCCTCTGGTTTCAATGAAGTTATCTCCTCCGCCACATTCTGATGACGTCAGTCGTTTGCCATGGTGGAATCCCATGCAAATGGCGACAGTTCATTTCCCTTTGCCAGGTGACCAATGCAACGGGTGGCTCCTGACTGTCTCTCCCAAGCCCTGTTTCAATCCTGTGGCCACTGCCTATGAAGGCTCGGTTGGCATTAACTTCCATACGATCAGAAGGGCCTACCAGTTGTTTCAGCCGGATTGTTAGTTCTGAGTCTCAGCGGTTTGTCTGCGAGAAGCAGGTGAACGGGAGCTTGAATTCAGCCGATCCAGGCTCGGTGTGTGTTCTGAGAGGCCCAGACTGTTCACCTCAGATCCACGTCAGCTCAGCATTGCCTAGTGATCCTGATCAAACAGCATTTAGACGGTTTACGACTCCCTATGCCCGTGTAGCTGAAGAGGTCAGAGACTTGATCTCTCCGCGCCCGCCGCCATGTTGGATCTCCTCAAAGTTGCATTCTTCATAACAATATGATTTGTAACTCTGACAAAACAGGGATAAAATGTCATTTCCAATCCAAGGAGTACAGATCAAAACCAAAGAATTAATTGTGAAGGTCCTATAGATGGGAGGGAAAGACTCTTTTTTCATGTGTCAAAAAATGGTCCATGTAATCTCTCTTCAACAGAACAAGACTCAAAAAGGCAAGCTACTTTGGATTACCTAATTGAAGTTATTGTTTGGAGAGATAACCTTTCCAAACGTCAAGGCTCATTGTTATCAAGATTGGAGTTAATGACACTGAAAATGGAGACAGAGTAGTCAATGACTGGAGCTGTAACACTTATATGAGGAAGGTATTATCAATAGTAGTATTATTCATATTTTCTTAGCCATCTTGGCAACAGCAGAGAATGCAGTCTCAGAAAAGTCTGCCTAATAGAGCAGCAGTGGTCATAATAGCAATTATAGCAGAAAAATTCAGCATTCACCAATGTTGTGTCATTCATGCATTTTCCAGGACAGAAAGTTTGAGGGCTATGGACAGGATGAAAATATTATTTATTATCTAAAAATAGCACTTTTTAAGAGTGAAAGAGGGCACATTAATAATTATTCTGGTATAAAAGACATAAACTAAGACACCCTGAGAAACTGGGTATAATGTAGTCCTGAAATGGAGTTCAAGTATTTTTTTTTTCATAATTGGGGCTCTTAATCAACAAATGATAGCCATTAGACAGGATTACAGTAACTTACAGTGTGAGTGGCTAAGGCATGCACAAGTGAGGCCACCATATCTTCTTTTAAGATGAGTAATAAGGAATCAATAAAGACCATTTTCTGTTCCTGTTCCCTCTTGTTGAATTATTTTTAAAGACATCTAGCTTTTATTTTTAGTCATGAGTCATCTGTATGTGTATGCTCCTGTTCCACATAAATTTATTGTAATTTTTAATCTCAGTTTTGAATTAAAGAATATGGAGTAGTTTAACTCACTGCATTTGAAAAACACTTAACTTTTCAGTGATTTTTGAAGAGTTGATTGATTTCAGTAGCATGAAGGGAGATGCAGATGACTGGATCATTGAAAGAATAACAGCAAAAAATAAGTAGCTTAATTTTGATGTGGAGGATTATGAATAGCTCTTACAGAGTTTGAAAAAGTGTTGGAAACTTCAATTGAATTGAGTAATATTTAGTACTTATTCTTACTACATATTATCTGACTTTGATGCATTTATGATCTCTTTGTAAACCTGTGCATGAAACAATTAGTGCACCAAGCAGGATAATCAAATGTCAAAGTATGAATTTCAGATAATAACAGTGTGGAATAGGATAGACAGTGGTAGAAGAATAAAAAGGAATTTTCACCATAACATCTCACCTCATACTGACATTTCATCACTTTGTAAACATGGTTAAGGATACTGACAGAGGTGACATACTTTGCCTTAAATAATTATGCTCCTCTATTTCCATAGTGTGGAGTTGTCATCTTAAGATAGCTGTCTGGCCAACGATGACATCTCCCCATAGTAACCTTTGCATTCAGTTGTAACAAAGTGACCAGCTTTTCACTAATGATATGTGTGCAGAAATGATGTCTGTCACTTAGGGGATAGCTTATTTTGATGAAGCTGGTATGCTTTTCCTTCACTTAATTCCTAGGTCTGACAGGATATGATACAAAAGATTTTAAGGCTACAGTAAGGAAACTAGGTCCCTGAATCACCACATGGAAGAAAGATACATGCTGACAAATAACAACTGCATTTGATTCCAAAGATAAATCAAATCTATTTTGTTGAAACATTGGATCTTTTAGGGTATCTTTTGATGGCAATTACTATTGCCCTAAATAACATAGGTGCTAAGTTTTATGGTAGTCCTCACAAACAAGCCATCTTGCAGTTCCCTGGGATTTAATTGCTTACTGATTTATATGCTCCATTATTCAATATAATTAGGAAGTGCATTAGTTTCCTCTACATGTTTCCCTAATAATAAAGGAATCTAAAAGAATAGAAGAAAATACTGATTTTTTTCCACCAAACCCTACAGTATCCTTACTTATTTTAAAGTAATTTGAAGCTGGCTGAATTCAACAGGTGATCTCTACACAGGTATGCAAAATGAATTGAAGCAGACTAGAGAACACCCCAGAGTATGTAATCAAAATATTTTTTGAAGACTTTGAAAAAGTAATTCTTTTTATCTCAACAAATTTTTTTATCTTGTCTAAAAAATGGTGTATTAAAAGATGGCAAGCCAGAGCGAGGCAGCATTCTATGTTGCTCCGTGACCCAGATCTCACGTAGTTGGAATACTGAATCTCAGAGAGTGTAAGAGGACCCTATACAGCTGATTTCCATAGAAATCACCAGCACTGTGACCCCCACACTGGGCTATGAGCCTCAAAATTTGAATAGAATTTCGGACTTCTGGCTCCCTAAACCCAAACCCCTCAGTTCTAGCCCCAACATGGCTCTCAAGCAGCCTAACATAGTCACCTATCAGCACCTCTGCAGAACTCCAGACTGTGCTCCACTCCCATGCAGGGCACTCAGCTACTACCTACCCACAGCACAACGCCATCGCCAGGCTCCCCCCCCACCTCACCAGACACCCTGGCACTGGAAGAAGACTGACTCCATCTTGGATAACCTTTCTTAACATTTGGTGGAGGCAGCTCTCAGAATGGATCTCCATCTGGCTAGGTACAAAGTATCCAACTCCCCCCGCCCAGTGGTGATAACTCAGCACAGTGACTACCCAACACAAAAAAAGCTCTCAGTTGGGCAGGTGTGCAGTGCGACCAGGGCACCACCCACCTGGTGTGAGCCTGGGAGTGAGAGGTCCCACAGTTGGGAACTGTTAAGTGAGAGAGAGATGGGACTAAAGTTTGGAAACTAAGAGAGACCAGGAACTGGGAAATCTCCAGGCAAGAGAGGGAGATGATACTGGGCACTCAAGTCAGACGAGCAGTCCCCAAAAGAGACCAGTGAAGTACAATCTCCCTGCAGGGACTGGTGGGTGGCACTCCCTGCTTCTAGATGCCCTACACCAGCACCAGTATTCCCACCCTGGTAACCTACACCATCCTGAGCTTAAAACAGTCAACACCACATATTGGATGAGAAGTGAAACAGAAAAGATATGGATCTCTAAAACTAGCAACAACCCTGGTTTCTTCTTTGATTATTTTTTTTCCTTTATTCTCTTTCCCTCCTACCCCTCTATCCTCCATCCCTCACATCCCCAATATATGTGAAACCAAGAACTTTGCATGAAGTAGGATTTTGAGAACTGAGTCATCTGAATAATATAATATAGGGGTATTGTATATGTCTCCCCCTTTTTTCTCTTTTTTTCTTCTTTCATTTTTCTTTCCCCCTCCAGATTTTACTATTTTAACATGTTGTATTTTTCAAAATACATATGTCTGTTTGTTTTATATACTCTACTATCTTCCCACATACTTGTTTACCCCAATTTACTTCCTGTCTGTTCTCTTACTACTAACCCTGTTCATTAGATTTCTCTTTCACATTTTCTAAGATATTTTAACACTATATCCTCACATCCTTCCTTCTCAGCACATTGTCCTATGTCCATTGTCAGAAACTCTAAACCTTTTTATGAAAATAATGATTATATTTTAGGTAATAATTAAATCCAACATTTCCATACATTGAAACTAAACTGTAAACATCTTAATTACAACAAATTGATCATAAGTGATATATTATTAGGATAGGAAAGGTAGCAGAATACAACAGTTACTAATAGGGCATTATGTAAAAATGTGGATGTGTAACCAATGTGATTCTGCAATCTGTATATGGGGTAAAATTGGGAGTTCATAACCAACTTGAATCTAATGTATGAAACATGATATGTCAAGAGCTTTGTAATGTTTTGAACAATCAATAAAAAAATTATATATTATTGATATTGAGGTCTGTTAACATTGTCCTTCCCCACAAAGGAGGGATCTTGGAACCCTACATGAGCACTACAAACCTATAGGGTAAAAAGAATAACACCCCAGATCCACAGAGCTGGAAAGGAAGACACATAAGCGACATGAAAAGACAAGGGAAGAAAGCACTACAAACAAATTAAGACACCACATAATTAGAATCATTGGCAGCCACAGCTGAGAAAATGACTGAGAAAGAGTTCAAGATATACATGGTTAAAATGTTCTGTGAACTCAAAGCAGATATGAGAGCAAATACAAGCAGTGAAAGATCACTTCGACAAGGAGCTACATAAATAAATGCAAGGAGCAAAAGATCACCTCAACATGGAGATAGAGCTTCTAAAAAAAACCCAACAAATAAACAAACATACAACAACAACAACAAAACAAACAGAAATCCATGAAATGAAAGAAACAATAAAGCAAATTAAAAGCTCAAATGAAATTATCACCAACAGAGTAGACCACTTGGAAGAAAGGATATCAGACTATGAAGATAAAATATATAATATTGAAAAGAACATAGATCACACAGCGATAATGGTAAGAAACTACAAACCATACATTCAAGAAATATGGGATAGCATAAAAGACCAAATTTAAGAGTTATTGGCACAGAGGAAGGCATAGAGGTCCAAACCAAAGAAATGAACAATGTCAGAAACTTTCCAAACATGAAGAATGATTTTGAAATACAAATTCAAGAAGCCTATAGGATGCTGAATGTACAAAATCACAACAGATCCACACCAAGGCACATTATAATGAAAATGCCAAACATACAGAATAAGGAAAAAATTTTAAAAAGCCACCATAAAAAAATGAATCAGATTACATATAGGGGAAAACCAATTAGGATAATGGCTGATTTTTCAACAAAGACCCTGAAAGCTAGAAGATCCTGGAACAACATACATCAAGCTCTGAAAAAAAAAAAATGTGTGCCAACCAAGAATCTTGTATCCAGCAAAATTAAGCTTTATATTTGAAGATGAAATAAAAACCTTCTATGAGAAACAAAAGTTATGGGGCTGGGAATGTGGCTCAGGCGGTAGCGCGCTCGTCTGGCATGCGTGCGGCCCGGGTTCGATCCTCAGCACCACATACAAAGATGTTGTGTCCGCCGAGAACTAAAAAATAAATATTAAAAATTCTCTCTCTCTCTCTCTCTCTCTCTCTCTCTCTCTCTCCTCTCTCACTTTCTCTTTAAAAAAAAAAGAGAAACAAAAGTTAAAATAATTTATAGCTAGTAAACCAGCAATACAAAACATCCTTGGGAAAATATTCCATGAAGAGGAAATGAAAAACAACAATGAAAATCAGCAGAGGGAGGATGTAACCTAAAGGAAAAATTAATCAAGGAAGAAAATCAAGTCAAGTTAAATAACAAAGAATAAACAAATATGCTAGGAATACAATCCATGTCTCAACAATAACCCTGAATGTTCATGGCTTAAACTCACCAATCAAAAAACATAAGCTAGCAGACTCATCTAATAGGAAAAGACATACACAGACTTTAAGGTGAAAGGTTGGGAAAAATCATACCACTCACATGGACCACAGAAGCAAGTAGGAGTTTCCATCTTCATATCAAATAAAGTAGATTTCAAGCCAAAGTTAATCAAAAGGGATAAATATGGACATTACATACTTCTCAACAGAACCATACACCAATAAGATGTAACAATCATAAATATATATGCCCCAAACAATGGTACAGCTTTGTTCATCAAACAAATTCTTCTCAAGTTCAAGAGTCAAATTTACCACAACACAATAATCTTGAGTGACTTTAACACACCTCTCTCACCACTGGATAGATTTTTGAAACAAAAGTTAAATAAAGAAACTATAGAACTCAATAATACAATCAATAACTTAGACTTAACTGATATATATGGAATATTTCAAACTGCATCAAGTGGATAAACTTTCTTCTCAGCAGCACATGGATCCTTCTCTAAAATAGACCATATAATATGCTACAAAGCAATTCTTAGAAAATACAAAAAGTAGAGATACTGCCATGCATTTTATCAGATCATATGGAATAAAATTAGAAATAAACAGCAAAATAAAAACTTTCTCCATCACCTAGAGACTAAAGATATGCTACTGAATGAACAATGGGATGCAGAAGACATCAAGGAGGAGATTCAAAAATACTTAGAGGTAAATGAGAACATAGACACAACGTATAGAAATATCTGGGACACTATGAAAGCAGTACTAAGAAGAAAATTTATTGCATGGAGCTCATTCCTTAAAAGAAGACAAAGTCAACAAATAAATGACCTCAAATGATTAAAAAGGTAATATCCTAACAGATACTACAGAAATACAAGGATAATTAGAAATTATTTTGAAAACTTATACTACAATAAAATAGAAGACATTGAAGGCATTGACAAATTTCTTAAATCATATGATTTGCTCAGATTGAATCAGGAAGATATACATAATTTAAACAAATCAATATTAAGTGATGAAACAGAAGATGCCATTATAAGCTTACCAACCAAGAAAAGACCAGGACCAGATGGATACACAGCCGAGCTCCACAAGACCTTTAAAGAAGAACTAATACCAATACTCTACAATTTATTTCAGGAAATAGGAAAAGAGGAAGCACTTCCAAAATCATTCTATGAGGCCAATATCCCCCTGATCCCAAAACTAGGCAAAGACACATCAATGAAAGAAAACTTTAGAGTAATTTCTCTAATGAACATAGATTCAAAAATTCTCAATCAAATTCTGGCAAATTTAATACAAAAGCATATCAAAAAGATCATGCACCATGATCAAGTGGGATTCATCGCAGGAATGCAAGATTCATTCTACAGATGGAAATCAACAAATGTAATTCATCACATCAATAGACTCAAAGATAAGAATCATATGATCATCTCAATAGATACAGAAAAAGCATTTGAAAAAATACAGCACCTTTACATGTTCAAAATACCAGAAAAACTAGGGATAACAGGAACATACCTCAACATCATAAAGGCTATGTATGCTAAGCCTCAGACCAACATCATTCTAAATGGAGAAAAATTGAAGGCATTCCCTCTAAAAACTAGAACAAGACAGAGATGCCCTCTTTCACCACTTCTATTCAACGTAGTTCTTGAAACACTATCCAGAGCAATTAGACAGACAAAAGAAATTAAAGGATATATAGGAAAAGAAGAAATTAAATTCACAATATTTGCTAATGATATGATTCTATATGTAGAAGACCCAAAAATCTCCACCAGAAAACTTCTAAAATTAGTAAATGAATTCAGCAAAGTAGCAGGATAGAATATCAACACCCATAAATCAAAGGCATTTCTGTATATATCAGTGACAAATCCTCAGAGAAGGAAATGAGGAAAACTAACCCATTTACAATAACTTTAAAGAAAAAGATACTTGAGAATCAACTTAATGAAAAAGGTTAAAGATCTATACAAGGAAAACCACAGGACCCTAAAGAAAGAAATCAAAGAGCACCTTAGAAGATGGAAAGATCTCTATTGATTTTGGATAGGCAGAATTAATATTATCAAAATGACCATACTTCCAAAATCACTATACATATTTAATGCAATTACAATCAAAATCCCAATGGCATTCCTCATAGAAATAAAAAAAGCAACCATGAAATTCATCTGGAAAAATAAAAGAACCAGAATAGCTAAAGCAATCCTTAGCAGGAAGAATGAAGCAGGTGGCATCACATACCAGACCTTGAACTATACTACTGAGCAATAGTAACAAAAACAGCATTGTATTGGCACCAAAACAGACTGGAAGACCAATGGTACAAAGATTCCTAGAGCACAAGAATCAAAACCAAGTATCAATAAATGAAATGGATTCAAACTAAAGAGTTTCTTCTCAGCAAAAGAAACAATCTGTGAGGTAAACAGAGAGCCTACATCCTGGGAGCAAATTTTTAACCCTCACACATCAGATAGAGCACTAATCTCTAGAGTATATAAAGAACTCAAAAAGCTAAGCACCAAAAAAATAACCCAATCAACAAATGAGCCAAGGACCTGAATAGACACTTCTCAGAAGAGGATATTCAATCAGTCAACAAATATATGAAAAAATGTTCATCATGTCTAGTAATTAGAGAAATGAAAATCAAAACTACTCTAATATTTCATCTCACCTCAATCTAATGTATGAAATATGATATGTCAAGAGCTTTGTAATGTTGTGAACAACTAATAAAAAATAAATAAATAAATAAAAAACGTGGCATATATACATAATGGAATTTTACTTAGTATTAAAAAAGAACAAAATCATGGCATTTGCAGGTAAATGAATGGCGTTGGAGAAGATAATACCAAGTAAAAATGTTAGCCAATCCCCCTCAAAAACAAATGCCAAATGTTTTCTCTGATATAAGGAGGCTGATTCATAGTGGGGTAGGGAGGGGGAGTTTGGGAGGAATAGAGGAACTCTAGATAGGGCAGAAGGATGGGAGGGAAAGGGAGGAGACAGGGGGTTACCAAGGATGGTGGAATGTAATAGACATCATTATCCAAAGTACATGTATGAAGACGTGAATTGGTGTCAACATACTTTATATACAACCAGAGATATGAAAAATTGTGCTGTATATGTGTAATAAGAATTGTAATACATTCCACTGTCATTTATTTTTAAAAAATCAATAAAAATGCTATATTAAATTCCACATTAGGATATGTGCTCCCTCTTAACCAGCTTTTAATTTAAAAATTTAAGAATTCTTTCTTTGATTTTAGATGTATTGACTGACAACTGTACTAGTTTTTTGTTAATTATAAGATTTTAACTAAAGACTAGAGCATGGGCTAAGAAATTTTACCTTATTTTCTAAGCAATACAATAGCATCAAAAGAGTTCAAATAGTAGAAATTTTATATTGAGAGAAGATTCATATTTGGCAGATTGATCTGGAAATGTTGTCATGTCAGATTTGAATTGGTAGGAGAGTAATAGGAGATTATTGCAATAGTCCTGGCAAGAGATAATAAGCAAACTTTACTAAGGTACATATAAGCAGATTTGAATAGAGGAAAATCTCATGTTCCTAACTTGGATGACTTGAAATATAATTCTCTCTGCATTAATCTTTAAATTTAACATAAACCCACTAAAAATTTGAATGGATTTTCTTATTCTTTATATATTAGAAAAATGATTCTCGAGTTTGTCTGGGATCCCCCCCAAAAAATATCCAAACACCCTTTCAATAATAGATGGACATTTTGGAATGGAATAACAAGAAGAACCTTATCCTATCATATATTAAAATATAGAAATATTAAGAATCATTAGTGCTTGATTCAGTAAAAAAATAACTTATAAATAACCAGAATGATAGAAATTGCCACAAGCATATGTTAGTTTATGACAATGGAATATTTAAAAAGCAGCATTGAAGTATAAAAAATTTTTAGAGCAAATTGTTATTTGTAAACTTTAAAGATGAAGAGCAGTGATTATCAAGATGGTACCCCATTATGTGGGAATTTATTAGCAATGCAAATTCTCAGGCACCACCCTTAAATCAGAAACTCTCGGGGGTGGGACCCTGCAATCTGTGTCTTAAAAAATGTTCCAGATGATTCCACTATATGATAAAGTTTCAGAACCACCATATTATACTTTGCTGCAATACCAAATCAAATATGAAATCTCAGCTGTTTATTAAAACCAAAGCTTATTTCACACTTAAAACACATGTGCATTTGTGATTGACAATGGATCAGATATCTGTTCCACATAGTTAACTTGAGTACCCTTGCTGACAGAAATACTAATATATATTTGTACTCTGGTATATGTTGTTTCCTAAGACAAAACAAAATGGAACAAGATAGATGTAATGATGTGAGTTGATATTTTTGTTCATTCCTATAACCCACTAGAACTACCCATATGATGTTTCAAATAGTAAAGATTCCAGGAAATAAGGGAAAATAGCTGAATTGTTTGGTGATCACTATTATCTCTGCCACAGATCTCTAAATCACACCTGATCCAAATATCACAGATGGAAAATATATTTAAAAGCTGAAATCATGCCATAGGAAAATACAGGTTAGTGTTTATAAAATATATGTCATGGGGAAAGCATTTACAAGTACAGGAAAAAATTCAAACAAAAATAAATTATAAAAGTTTAGAAAGATTTATTTTCTCCATGACAGATACTTTACAAATGTTAAGTTACATTTTCTGATACTGTAGGTCTTACTTTAAATAGAGAGACCTTTCCAAACAACTCCATTCATATTAGGTACCCTGTCATTCCTCAGAGCAGCATGCTATTTATATTTTCTATGGCACCAGTAATAATCCATAATTATTTTTTTACCTGATTTTTCCCACCAGAAGTTAAGTTTGATGAGGTGTGCATTTGTTTTGTTCAAAGTATATCCCTCCCAATTCACACAGTGCCTGTTGCATCATGAATATGATAAAAAAAATTGAGAAGCAGAAAGGAGGAAATAATCAAGGGAAGAAAGAAGAGAGTAAAGAGGAGGAAAGAGTAAGGTAGAGAGAAAGGAAAATAATAAAGAAAAGTCTGGAAGGAGCTACATCAAAATATGAATAATCTTCTTTCTGAAAAGCAAGATGTCAAATAATTTTAATTTTTTCACATTAATTTTGTCTATTTTCTGTTTTTTGTGTGCAATGAGATGGTTATTTTTATAATAAAAACAAGGAGCACAAGGAATTTTGTTTAGATAAGAAAGAAGGCTATGAAAAATAATGAGGACAAGATTAAGGTAGTGATGGTAGGAACTGTAAAAAAATGGTTAATGTTAAGAGTCTTCAGAATTAAAATGAATAGGATTTAGCAGATAAGTGTGGGAGAAACTGAAGAGAGGAAGAAGTCAAAGATGATATTCATATTCTAAGAAGTATAGAATTGGAGAATGCTTCACGGTTTTTTCCCCTTAACATAATTCTCCTCTTAATCTTTCTCTTCATTTCAGAATGGAATAACACTTTTTTTTTTTCTTAAAAGCATATTTCTGATGAAAGTGATGTAGTTTGGAAACCGATATCAGAGAGATGAAATAGTCACTATTCTCCTCCGGAATAGTGACTATGGGTATAAGACAGAGAAGGATTGGGGCAGTTATGGAGAACAGAATTATCAGTTTTATATATACAGAGAAAGAGGGAGGGGGATGGGCAGACTTATGGAGGGACAGTAAATTGAATGGGAGTCAGAGGGAGGAAGAAGAAAGAATCTTTACAGCCAAATTTCTTGCTTGTGCCACTTGGCAGATGATGGTAATGCTTCCTAGAAAAGAAAATATCAGCTTTGAAAGGTTTTTCTGATCTATTTGGTTTGGGCAAATATCACCTCAGTTTGGGAGTTAAGTTAGAGGTAATGCTGTAGTCTTCTGGCTTGAGCAAAGGGTGCTATTAACTTGGTATAGCAGTCAGAGGAGGAGAATGATACTTGGTAATTTTTTGTGTCTTTTGGGACATGCAAGTGTAAATATCTGCTTTAGTTGGATCTGTGTATCTTGGGTCCAGGAAAAATTGGGGGCTGTAAATAGTGATTTGGGGGGTCATCAAGTTCTAGGTGTTAAATGAAACAGAGATCTTTATAAGCCATATCATTTAGCCTTGACCTTTCTTCAAAAGGCTCCAATCCCCCCCCACCTTAATAATACCAAATTTCTACTATTGTCAAAGTACTCTGCTATTGAAAACACCCCAGCACAGCAACTAGACCTGTTACAGAAACTACCACCTGTTTGTTAGAATAAATTTGGTGATTCCTGAGAATTATTTCTTTATTTTTCTCTCTGGTCTGATGATATTTTCTCACTGAGCGTCACATGAAATTGGGAAAAAAGAGCAATGTTAGAAGATTATATTTTATTGTTGTCTCAATTCTGAATTCCTTATGCTAAGTAAAAGTGAAAGAAATGTCACTTTTTAGTAGAGGTGAGGTGTTTGCTAAATTATTTCAATCCTATACTATTATGTTATATAAACCCTACTTCTCAGTTATGGTGAGGGTGAAATACAGGGAGTACAATAAATAATAATAAATTAATCAGGAACAGGATTTTAGCAAAGAAAAGGCTGGCAAGAAGTACAGGTGATATTTTCTTTTCATGCAGCTTCTTGCTCCCTATACAACCTGATGTTTATAAGGAGAAAATTATCCCATTCATTTCCTGATGAAGAGTAATTTAGTTTAATAACATTGTCTCTTTTATTCATTGATTGTCAGAAAAATATATTAAAGCAAAGAACTCTTTCAATTATCTTGTTGCAAAATGCTTGTATCTTTTTATTTTTGAAGGCAATTGTCTTTGCATTATTTTTCAGTCATGACCTTAAAGGTCAAAACATTGTATTTAGCAAACAAAGGCTCTTCTCCCCTTACCCCCAACTCTACTTCTGTCTCAGGGACTGCCAGAGTGATTAAGAAGGGATATTTAGTTTCATACCTAAGAGAAGTTACATGGCTCATTGTCTGTGAGGCCTTTGCAGGAATATCATCTTAGTCCATACTTCCCAAAGATGTAACTTTTCAACTATCTTATCCCAATGAGTGGCCTTATATTGATTTATATATGTTGTCTAAAAACAACTAGGAACTTCGAAAGCAAAATATTTACTTTTTAATCTTCCCCTCTTGCAGGATCATCTTTGTTTCTTTCTTAATAGTATTATAGGATTTGGGGACCTTATTAAAGTGAAAATTTGTTATTTGGGAAATTGGATACACCATAATTAGTCAAACATTCTACCAGTCCAAGAGATAATTAATGTCATACCTGGCTATTTTCTCCTTGTAAGATTTCTTACTTATTGGCTATGACCTATGAAGTGAATGAAACAACAGATCACAATTTGTTTCCCCTCCTCCTTGAGGTCTTCAAATATTTGAACAAACTTTGACCAATACTTAGTGTTTATTTTTGTATTTATCTTATATGTTGTTAGAGTAAAATGGATTTAATTGTAAAATGATAGATTGTAAACAATAGTTGATTCTTTTAGACTTATAATTCTTATAATGATATAGAATGCAATGCATTAAAATAATGGTATTAAGCAACTAAAGTGAAGGGGTATATGTTATTTACCTTCTTTAAAAGCACCTAGCTTTCTCTTCCTTTTAATAAATAAAGGACTTTTTAAGCTCAGTTTCTTCAGAGTAATGAAAATTTGCCTATTAAACCAAGATTTTAGGGGTACTGATTTCCCATAAGTAATTCTAGTATAACACTAAGATCTTTCATGCCATTTTTTAAAAAAAAAATTTACTTTTTAGTTGTAGTTCTCAATAGCTTTATTTTATTTATTTATTTTTATGTGGTGCTGAGGATCACACCCAGGACCTCACACGTGCTATGTGAGTGCTCTACCGCTGAACTACAACCCCAGCCCCATGCCATATTTTAACATAGGATTCCTATTAAGTCTAAATTACATCACTTTCATATATATACAGAATCAATTTGAACAACATCTTCATTTGGAAAATGCTAAGTAATTTAATATGCATATTAGTGGTGGTCTTCATTTGCTTATATTCTTTGTGTTTTCTATAATGGTAATTCTTTTCATCAGATCATTATCTGTTACTAGATTATGCACCATTGAATTTCTTCTATTTCTCTTCCAAAGATTCAGGCTAGATGTCTTGCTCATTCAAGGGACTCAGAATTACCACAGCAAATAGATTCATTCATTTGGTCATTAATACATATTTCAAGTGTTAAAACATGAAGTGAAAAATCCAGGAGAACTATAATGAAAATTAGATTCCTATTGGTAAGCAAAGTGTATTGTCTATTGAAGACACTAATTTCACCCCAGGGTGCAGTCTTGGAGCCTTTCAGTCTAATTAGAATTCATTTACATATTCTTTATCAATTCCTTCTTCAGCTGAAATCCTCTCAAATGACCTTTTTTCTTCACTTATGACTCACCCAAAGACTTTATTTTTCCCCAAACAATTATTCAAATGCAACTGCATTTTTCCAGTAAACACATTCTAAGAATTAATGACCTTGTTGGCGGTCATCTACTAAGAGGGAGAAAGGCATTGACTGTACTAAGCTTGTTTTAAGTGTTGAAAACATTTTCCACAGACTTTCAGTTTGGGAAGATCAAGTGAGAGGCATGTTTCTAGGGCTTCTGAGAGTAAGAGAATTGAGTGTGTGCTTAGGACCTTGCAGGTGAATCAACTACATTTGGTATTATTTAGAACATGTATGAACTGGATGAAAACATTCAATCCCCTATCTGAAAGAAAAAAAAATGGGTGGTGGTAGCAAGTAGCCATGTGCTCACATGCTTTATACAGGGCTCCATAAAGGAAAACTGTCTATACATAAATAAATTATTCTTTGAGATCATCAAAGCTACTTGTATGCATAGCTCCTGAAGGCTTATCTCAGCTGGTTTCACTGAGTCCTTTGGCTGTTATTATTCTAGGTCATTCAGATGGCTTCTAAAACTGTCTCTGGAAACCTTTATTAATGTTTAATAGTATATGTTAATTAGACAAAATATTTTATTCAATCCTATTATTTGACTTGTAGGTGAAAAACTAGTTTGTCATCAATTTTCAGAGGGAACTACCTGGGTGGGTTATGGGGACCTGTGAATAATCTGAACAAAAGATCAAAGGGAACAAATATATCTCCCTCTCTTGGAAGTGTTGCAGAAACAGTATTTGATCTCTTCCATAGTTCCTGTTGTGATATTGTTCCTTCAGAAGTGGAAGGAGAAAATCAAGGTGATTAATATTGAGGAAAGAAGAAAGAACTGGTGAAATGGAAGTTCTCAGTCATTTTTTCAGTTACTTTCATATACCAAAATTTGACAAATGGGAAATTATCTTGAAGATGAACCTGAAAGGTTTATGAATTTCTACCTACCAAATTGCAACCAAATTTATAGTAAGAAGGAATTTAAAAATACTGTGTATGTTCTATCTTTCTAATATTGTAAGTCTTTTCATTGGTGTATCTTTGTGGTGGGAATGACAGGATATTTACCTTCATGTTACCAGGAGTGATACATAATGCTTTTTTTTAAAGGTCCTAACATTAGATGTGAAGTTTGTATTACTCATTTTCAAGTTAGCCATACTACCCTATTTATCTTGCCCTATTGAATAGTTTATATTTCCCTATTAAATACATCAACAATACCAGGAAAACTGTAATACAGATAATTACTGTGACATCACTTAACAATGGGGCTTATAACTCAAGATTGACTCCATTTTTCATAACCCAAACAAAGTCAAATAGTTGATTTAAGCTTAAAGTCATTGAGAAAAAGAATTCATTACCATTAAAACAAAAAAGTTAGGTTGCTAATTAAACGCATTGTGAAAACTAAAATATGAGTTAAAGGTTTTCCAAAACTGAAACATCATCTTTAATGAGTTAGGATATGCACAAGATAATAAAAATCTCACTTGACAAAAATCATATCAATGATTTTCCAAAGTAAATGTAGATGTCAAAATGCTAATCCAGAGAAACTGTCAGGAACTTTAAATTTTTTGCAGACTTGCATATTATAATTATAGTTCAGCATTTTTCACAGGTTAAAACTCTCTTGTACTTTTGCAACTTATTGTTATTTTGCCACCTTTCACTCTAAGTACCATTTTCAAGTTAATTGGCCTAGTTGTGAAACACAAACTATTTATATTTTTCATTGTACTTTTGGGGTGCTGTACACACAGAACAAGTATTATTACAAAAAATAAAACTCTATGAACACTGACAATTATTGGTTGTTGAAATTTTAAACTTAAACTTGGAAATTTAATTAAGGAAGTTGAAGGGAAATTGCTCTTTAATAACAGAATATGAATTGAAAGAGATCAATATTCCCTACAGAGTATTTAGCCTTTGCTAAGAAGACTGTGTCTGAGATTTTGAAAAAGACAAAAACTATGTATTTGAAGAAAACTTGCAGCCATCAATGCAATTTGACAAATGGGTATCAGATAATCATAATACAAAACTGAATAAGTCACAAAATTTGCTTTTGAGCCATAAATAATAATTAATTCATTATAAAAGTACATTCACACCCAGTATTCCTTACCACTCTACTTGGCTTTTTTGATGGTAATTATAGCATTCTTATATTTCATATACAAAAGGGGTCTTTCCACACTAAAATCAAAGCTTCATGAAAATAAGATTTTATGTCCATTTTGTTCTTGTTTAATTCTTAGAGAAGAGTCTGGCCCATAGGAAATAATAAATTCTGTTGAACTGGTGAATGGATTAATGAATAGTACATAGAAGAATGTAATGAGTATACATAACCATTGAAACTCCATATCATGTATAACCACAAGAAAGGGATTGTATGGCTGGGTTGTGGCTCAGTGGTAACAAGTGTGAGGAACTGGGTTTGATCCTCAGCATCACATACAAATAAATATAATAAAGGTATGCTGTCCATCTATAACTAAAAAAATATTAAAAACAGAATGGGAGGGCTGGGGATGTGGCTCAAGCGTAGCACACTCGCCTGGCATGTGCGAGGTGCTGGGTTCGATCCTCAGCACCACATACAAACAAGATAAAGATGTTTTGTCCACCGAAAAACAAATAATCAGTGATATATTTGATATAGCATACATGTTAAAATTAGACTTGTGCTCAAATTACCATTTGTGAAAATTGGGACAAGTTAACCTTGTTGACTCTTCCTGGTTTTAGCCTCCCAATCGTTACTTGAATAGTCATGCTGTATTTTATACTCCAACACTGGTTGAGCACTCAATATATGCATATGTTTGAAAAATTGTAACTGCTTAATTTAAATAGTACTGCCAAATGAATCATTAGGAATATGCTTATTAACTATTGCCAAGTAAAAGGGTGAAACTTATTCTGGGACTTATTGGGGAGTAGTATCCCCAGTTTGTATAACTTATGTTATATAATTTGGCAGTTGTCTTCTTTGTTGCCTTCTTTCAAAGGAAGAACTATCAAAACAATAATTTAGACTGTCATAATGCAAAGGTTTGACACTAACATGAAGAATAGTCATATGGAAAAGAATTCAAGACAAGTAAGGAAAGGAGCATTTAAATGACTGACTAAACAGAAGTGAACTTTCTGAGAAATGCACGATAGAGCCATGACAATTCCAATTGCAGGGATTTCTGATTTTTGCTTGTTTCTGTTCCGGTTTACTCACACTATTATTACTCTCAAGAAAGAAAATGGTTTAATACATATGCTCATTGTCACAAAATCATTTTCTCCAAATGGAAAGATTTCTTTTCTTCTTGCTTCAGGAGAAAAATAAGCTCTACAGTAAAGATTCATTTTTGTAATATTTGCCTTTTCTGTAGGAACACAAAAGCTATCCTCTCTCTCTATAGGCAGAATATTGTATAGTAAAAACTGCCCAAATATCTGGAAACCATTTATAGCCTGATTCTTGACCATTTTGAAATTTCATCACTTAATAGATAATAGAGTGATTCTGCTTACCCTACTGATATTTACTTTTAAAGACTTCCTAAAGTGAAAACTGTTAAATCTTTCTAAGTCACAAGTCCAAGTTTCCAGATTAGTGTACATGCATCTTCCCTCTCATTGCTCCATGAGTTTATGTGAAGGCAGGTCAAGTTCATTCCTACCCTAGTACACATTTGTCACTATTGCTAAATTGACCTTACTGGTGGCTGATACAGAAGAGCCAGCTTTGATGGATTCTAATCTTATCATCTTAGAATTGTTAGGTGCAGGGGCTGGGGATGTGGCTCAAGCGGTAGCGCGCTCGCCCGGGTTCTATCCTCAGCACCATATACCAACAAAGATGTTGTGTCCGCCGAGAACTAAACAATAAATATTAAAAATTCTCTCTCTCTCTCTCTCTCTCTCTCTCTCTCTCTCTCTCTCCTCTCTCACTCTCTCTTAAAAAAAAGAATTGTTAGGTGCAGAGAGGAAGATAGCTAATGCAACCTGTTGTGTAACTTCTATAATTCTCAATTCCATTAAAATCCCTCTGTTATTTTTTCCACCAATACTGAGTATAGACCTAGAGAACCTCTCCTTCATCATTTTCTTTTCTAATCCATTCTTTACTCTAGACAGAGTGAATTTCCAAACAAATGTAAATTCAATAACATTCACATGACTAATTCCCTTCAATGGATAACATCCAAAATCATTACCTTATTTTTAGAGTCTTTGCACAATCTGTCTTTCTACCCTCCAGACACTCTCATCTTCTTTTTGTTCCTGGAACATGCTGTGCCCTTTCTCTTAGTTTAGGCCTTCACATATGCTATTCCTTCAACTTGAAACACTCTTTCCTCAGCCTTATTGCTTTTCCTAATTTATCCTTCAAACCTCAAATGAAATGTTACTTTCCCCCAACGGCTTCCCTTATGCTCCACACTTGTTCAAAATTGAATATATATGTCCATAGGCCCCTGTACCCTTCATAATTATGCTCAATACACTTAATTTTGATTTCAGAATAGAGAAGAGGGGATAAGTATGTTATATTTGCTGTTGAAACCTTAGCATAAAATCTGGCAAAGAACGGGTGCTCAATGATTATTTAATGACATTATTTAATAATGTGTTTGGAGTTTACTCATTCAGACTTTGATATACAAAGAGGTTTAATTTCATAACAAGAATTAGCTTTAGAAAAAGTCAGAGACGGAATGGCCCCGCCCGCACAGCGAACTGGCCCCCCGCCTGCCCAGCTCTGCTAACGGCCCTGCCCCGCCCCGCCCGGCAAACGCCCCCGCCCGCCTGGCTCAGGAGGCGATGTGAAGGGAATCTAACCAAGCCTTTATGAAACAGCGAACTGGGAACTAAAACCAGAGATTGAGTCAGACCAGAGACAAGCCAGTTCCACCCCTCCCTTTGGACACTCCGGCAAGGAGCCAGGGGCCCGCCATAGCAGAGAGGGGAAGTCACCAAAGTTTGGCCAAAGAGATTCCTTCCCAGCGGAATCTACTTTAGCAGGTGTGTGACTCCCACCCACATCAGATACAAACAACTGGGAAACTTCAAAAATCTCTCCGTGGGCGTGACCTTAAGGGCCAAGGGACTCCCGACCCCCAACTCCCCCTAATGCCAGTGACGTGGGCGTGACTGTAGGGGTGGAGGGAAGCAGAGAAGACTCCCCACCCCCAACTTCCCCAACCGCCAACTGAGAGGGCGTGACGGTAGGGGCAGAGGGAAACAGGACACTCCAGACCCCCAACTCCTCCTACCGCCAGTGGATTGGTTGTGATGGTAGGGGCTGAGGGAAGCAGAGGGGATCCTCGACCCCCAACTCCCATTACCACCAGTGGCAACACCAAAGGTCTTAGCTGCCAGCTTCCAAGGGCGTGCCCACCAAAGGGGTCCGGAAAAATTAAACTATTGACTCCCAGACCACAGCTCCACAGCACTGGGGCTTAGATGAATGACAGAGAGAGTGCTCAGTCGTTCGGGAAATAGGGCACGTGGTGGGGCTGAAAGTGTAACCAGATCCTTGGGGAACCGCCTCTGGTGAGCAGGACCTGGCTGGCTGGCAGGAGGAAGGGGAGGAGGGGCCGTAGAAGTGCAACGGCTCTGGACCAACAGGATTGAGAGACTCCCAGGAACTGCCTTACAGGGATTGCTGTTGACACATTGAGGGCAAAACTCAGCCCGGAGGGCACAGCTTTGCCTATGGGAAGAGAATTAAATGGATCTCTAAGACCTAATTTTATTTCTTGTTTTATTTTATTTTATTTTTTCTCTCCCTTTTCCCTCTTTCTTTCCCCTTCCAAGTTTTATTTTTCTTTCCATTCTCCTCTATGCTATCTATCTACCTCTCCTTCTTTCTTTTCAAGAGAACCTTCCTTCCCCTTCCCCCCAACTTTCATCCCAAGCATTACGTCCTCCATTATGTGTAACTGTCTAAATGCAAATAGGTGAATGTTTCAAGGCCTTCTATAGTGCTCCTAAATACCTAGCTACTACCAACACCCTGATCCAATCAATGGTTAGTATCCCCCTTCAGTAGAGCAACCTTCTAAAGTAACCAAGACATACTAACCCTTATACCTTAATAGCACCTAACCTAAAGTCCTAAGAACAAACAACAAATCACTATATGCATACAAAATCCAGAAGCCCTTTATAAATTGAATGAATCAGCTCTAAAGTACAATAAAGCCCAACATCTCTAGGCATAATCTCCCATCACAAAGGAGAGACAACAGAGATATACAAAGCCAAAACAAATGTATAGGAGAAAGCATTTACAAAGCAGTCAAATAGAGCTGGAAAGTAACGTGAACATCATGAAAAAAACAAGGGAAAAAAGGATTACAGATAATGCAGGACAACTTAAATCTACAGGAGGACCTAGAAGCATCAGAAACATGGACAGGGAAAGAAATCAAGGCATACCTAACTCAGATGGAACGGAATATTAGAGAAGACATGAGACAGCAATTCCAAGCATTGAAAGTATATTTTGAAAACGAACTAAACAAACAAATTCAAACTGCAAAGAACGAGCTTTACCAGGAGATAGAGATCTTAAAAAAAAAAAACAAACAGTAATCATAGAAACGCAAGAAACCATAAACCAGATTAAAAATGCTAACGAGAATATTACAAATAGACTAGATCAAGTAGAAGTCAGAACATCAGATAATGAAGACAAAGTTTATCAACTTGAAAAGAATATAGTCAACACAGAAAAGATGCTTAATCTCACGAGCAATCTATCCAAGAGATATGGGATCTCATCAAAAAACCAAATTTGAGAGTCTTTGGGATAGAAGAAGGCACAGAGGTTCAAACGAAAGGAATGGACAACTTATTAAATGAAATAATCCTAGAAACTTCCCAGAGATGAAAGATGGAATGGATTGCCAAATCCTGGAAGCCTACAGGACCCCAAACATCCAAAACAGTAATAGACCAACTCCAAGACATATAATTATGAAGATAGCCAACATACAGAACAAGGAGAGAATATTAAAAGCTACTAGAGAAAGGAGGCAGATTATATTCAGGGGTAAACCAATTAGGTTAATGAATGATTTTTTATCACAGACTTTGAAAGCGAGAAGATCCTGGAACAATGTAGTTCAAACGCTGAAAAATAATGGATTCCAACCAAGAATACTGTATCCAGAAAAATTAAGCTTCAGATTTGACAATGAAATTAAAATCTTTCACGATAAACAAAAGCTAAAAGAATTTGCAGCCAGAAAACTAGCTCTGCAAAGCATTTTGGGCAAAATTCTACAAGAAGAGGAATGGAAAAAATAGTGCCCAAAACTAACAGCAGGAGGTATCTCAGTAAAGGGGGAGGAAAATAACCAAAAATAAAAACTAGCCAAACTAAAATAAATAAATGAATAAACATGACTGGAAGTACAAATCATATTTCAATTGTAACCTTAAATGTTAATGGGCTAAACTCACCAATCAAGAGACACAAGCTAGTAACCTGGATCAAAAAAACAAATCCAACAAAATGCTGCCTTCAGGAGACTCATATGATAGGAAAAGACATACACAGGCTGAAGGTGAAAGGTTGGGAAAAATCATACCACTCACATGGCCCTCGGGAGCAAGCAGGAGTGGCCATACTCATATCGAATAAAATCAACTTCAAACCTAAGTTAATCAAAAGCGATAAAGAAGTACACTATATCCTGTTAAAAGGAACCATCCACCAACAAGACATAACAATTATCAATTTGTATGCACCAAACAATGGTGTGGCAATGTTCATAAAACAAACTCTCCTCAAGTTCAAGAGTCAAATAGACCACAACACAATAATTATGGGTGACTTCAACACACCACTCTCACCATTAGACAGATCCTCAAGACAAAAGCAGAATAAAGAAACTATAGAACTCAACAGCACAATCAATAACCTAGACTTAACCGACATATATAGAATATATCAACCATCATCAAGTGGATACACGTTCTTCTCAGAAACACATGGATCTTACTCAAAGATAGATCATATATTATGCCATAGGGCAACTCTTAGTAAATATAAAGGTGTGGAGATAATACCATGCACCATATCTGATCATAATGGAATGAAACTGGAAATCAATCATAAAAGAACGAAGGAAAAATCCTGCATCACATGGAAAATAAACAATATGTTACTGAATGATCAATGGGTTACAGAAGACATAAAGGAGGAAATCAAAAAATTCTTAGAGATAAATGACAATTCAGACACAACATATCGGAATCTATGGGACACAATGAAAACAGTTTTAAGAGGGAAATTCATTTACTGGAGTTCATTCCTCAAAAAAAGAAAAAAACAACAAGTAAATGAACTCACACTACATATCAAAACCCTAGAAAAGGAAGAGCAAAACAACAGCAAATATAGCAGAAGATAAGAAATAATTAAAATCAGAGTGGAAATCAACGAAATTGAAACAAACAAACAAAAAAAACATTGAAAAAATTGATAAAACTAAAAGTTGGTTCTTTGAAAAAATAAATAAGATCGACAGACCCTTAGCCATGCTAACGAAGAGAAGAAGAGAGAAAACTCAAATTACTAACATATGGGATGAAAAAGGCAATATCACAACAGACACTACAGAAATACAGAAGATAATTAGAAAGTATTTTGAAGCCCTATATTCTAATAAAATAGAAGACAGTGAAGATATCGATAAATTTCTCAAGTCATATCATCTGCCCAGATTGAGGCAGGAAGACACACACAATTTAAACAGACCAATAACAAAGAAAAAAATAGAAGAAGCCATCAAAAGACTACCAACCAAGAAAAGCCCTGGCCCGGATGGGTATACAGCAAAGTTTTACAAAACCTTCAAAGAAGAATTAATATCAATACTTTTCAAGCTATTTCAAGAAATAGAAAAAGAAGGAGCTCTTCCAAATTCATTCTATGAAGCCAACATCACCCTGATCCCGAAACCAGACAAAGACACTTCAAAGAAAGAAAACTACAGACCAATATCTCTAATGAACATAGATGCAAAATTTCTCAATAAAATACTGGCGAATCGAATACAAAAGCATATCAAAAAAAATTGTGCACCATGATCAAGTAGGATTCATCCCTGGGATGCAAGGTTGGTTCAATATATGGAAATCAATAAATGTTATTCACCACATCAATAGACTTAAAGATAAGAACCATATGATCGTCTCGATAGATGCAGAAAAAGCATTCGACAAAGTACAGCATCCCTTTATGTTCAAAACACTAGAAAAACTGGGGATAACAGGAACTTACCTCAACATTGTAAAAGCTATATATGCTAAGCCTCAGGCTAGCATCATTCTAAATGGAGAAAAACTGAAGGCATTCCCGCTAAAATCTGGAACAAGACAGGGATGCCCTCTATCACCACTTCTGTTCAACATAGTTCTCGAAACACTGGCCAGAGCAATTAGACAGACGAAAGAAATTAAAGGCATAAAAACAGGAAAAGAAGAACTTAAAATATCACTATTTGCGGACGACATGATCCTATACCTAGAAGACCCAAAAGGGTCTACAAGGAAACTACTAGAACTTATAAATGAAATCAGCAAAGTGGCAGGATATAAAATCAACACGCATAAATCAAAGGCATTCCTGTATATCAGCAACAAAACTTCTGAAATGGAAATGAGGAAAACCACCCCATTAACAATATCCTCAAAAAAAAATAAAATACTTGGGAATCAACCCAACAAAAGAGGTGAAAGATTTATAAAATGAAAACTACATATCTCTAAAGATTGAGATAGAATAAGAACTTAGAAAATGGAAAAATGTACCCTGTTCATGCATGGGCAGAACCAACATCATCAAAATGGCGATATTACCCAAAGTTCTCTACAGGTTCAATGCAATGCCAATCAAAATCCCAACGGCATTTCTTGTAGAAGTAGATAAAGCTATCATGAAATTCATATGGAAAAACAAAAGACCCAGAATAGCAAAAGCAATTCTAAGCAGGAAGTGTGAATCTGGAGGTATAGCGATACCAGATCTCAATCTGTACTACAGAGCAATAGTAACAAAAACAGCATGGTACGGGTACCAAAACAGGCAGGTAATGGTACAGAATAGAGGACACAGAGACCAATCCACACAATTACAACTTTCTTATATTTGATAAAGGGGCTAAAAGCATGCAATGGAGAAAGGATAGCATCTTCAACAAATGGTGCTGGGAAAACTGGAAATCCATATGCAACAAAATTAAGCTGAACCCCTTTCGCCATGCACAAAAGTTAATTCAAAATGGATCAAAGAGCTTGATATCAAATCAGAGACTCTGCGCCTGATAGAAAAAAAGTTGGCTCCAATCTACATATTGTGGGGTCGGTCTCCAAATGGGACTTACTTAAACTAAAGTTTTTTTCTCAGCAAGAGAAACAATAAGAGAGATAAATAGGGAACCTACATCCTGGGAACAAATTTTTACTCACACTTCTTATAGAGCCCTAATATCCAGAATATACAAAGAACTCAAAAAATTAAACAACGAGATAACAAATAACCCTATCAACAAATGGGCCAAGACCTGAACAGATACTTCTCAGAGGAGAACATACAATCGATCTATAAGTACATGAAAAGATGCTCACCATCTCTAGCAGTCAGAGAAATGGAAATCAAAACCACCCTAAGATACCATCTCACTCCAGTAAAATTGGCAGCCATTATGAAGTCAAACAACAACAAGTGCTGGCAAGGATGTGGGGAAAAGGGTACACTTGTACATTGCTGGTGGTACTGCAAACTGGTGCGGCCAATATGGAAAGCAGTATGGAGATTCCTGGGAAAGCTGGGAATGGAACCACCATTTGACCCAGCTATTGCCCTTCTCGGTCTACTCCCTGAGGACTTTAAAAGAGCATACTATAGGGATACTGCCACATCATTAATCATAGCAACACAATTCACAATAGCTAGACTCTGGAATCAACCTAGATGCCATTCAATACATGAATGGATAAAAAAAAATGCGGCATCTATACACAATGGAGTATTATGCAGCACTAAAAAATGACAAAATCATGGATTTTGCAGGGAAATGGATGGCATTAGAACAGATTATGCTAAGTGAAGCTAGCCAATCCTTAAAAAACAAATGCCAAATGTCTTCTGTGATATAAAGAGAGCGACTAAGAGCAGAACAGGGAAGAAGAGCTTGAGGAAAAGATTAACATTAAACAGAGACAAGTGGGGGGAGAGAAAGGGAGAGAGAAGGGAAACTGTATGGAAATGGAAGGAGACCCTCATTGTTACACAAAATTACATATAAGAGTCTGTGAGGGGAAAGGGGAAAAAAAACAAGGGAGAGAATTGAATAACAGCAGATTGGGTAGAGAGGGAAGATGAGAGGGAAGGGGAGGGGGGATAGTAGGGTATAGGAAAGGTAGCAGAATACAACAGTCACTAATATGGTATTATGTAAAAATGTGGATGTGTATCTGATGTGATTTTTCAACTTTTATTTGGGGTAAAAATGGGAGTTCATAACTCACTTGAATCAAATGTATGAAAGATGATATATCATTAGCTTTGTAATGTTTTGAACAACCAATAATATATATATATATATATAAAGAAAAAGTCAGATACTACTCTTTTTTTCTGGTATTGCATTCCACATTATTTCATTTTTCTCCCCTGATACAAGTCTTCTTTATACTTGCTTCCTCTACTTATTTATTTTTTTTCAAAAAAGCTCTGAGATATTTGAAATTGACTCTTTTTGTTCAGATGATATCATCTGTATTCATCTCTTATTTGGCATTTGAGAAAGACCTTCTTACAAGGAGACAAATACAAGAACACTTATAACATTTGCTCTGATACTTCCTATTTTTTGTGTTTTAATTTTAGTACATCAATGCAGAATCAGAATGTGTGTATGAGGCCAGGTGTATTTCCTTCTTTGTTTATAACTTTTGTCTATAGTTTGAGAACAATACCTGGTACATCATAGATGTTAAACAAATATTTGTTGAGTTTTTTCTACTTACTATACAAGGATAAAAGATTCTAGAGGATAAAAGATCCACATATTCTTGTTAGTACTAGGCTTTATTCTGGATGTTGTTTTGGATTTATAGAGACAGATTATATCACTTTAGAATTAATGAAAGCAGATACTAGGCTTGGAGGACTCTGAGAATCCTCAGGGCTGATTCAAAAGTTCCCAAAACCCTATCTTCACCATGCCTCACTCACATGAAACTAGAACCATGTTTCCTTGGGTTGTGTGATAAATAGTGTTTTTAAAGCGGTAGTAATGGCTTAGGTCTATACAGTATGTGACCATATTAGTTTTGATAGGTGTTGGTGTATTTCATTAATCTTATTTTAATCAAAGATAGGTTCCATTGCAGATTGATGTGTTGTACCTATTAGAATATTCTATTTGATATGTCAGAACATTTTGCATACTTTTTGAGTACTTTTGAATGAAGATTAACTCACATTTTATTGAATGAGAACAAACTGAAAATGAAATATGAGTGGTCAAAAATCATAGGACATTATATGCCTACCTTAAATGTCAGGTATTCACTTATTCATAGGAATTTCAGCAATCTTGTATAATCCAGTGAAATAATATTTGCTTTCACAATTTTCTCTCATCTCCTCTCTTCAAATAAAAGATAAATACAGCTAAATATTGGAAATATTGTTTATCTCTTCTCTAAAAGTATCCACCACCATATTGAGGAAGAGTGAACAGATAAATATATGACCTTTTTATTTAAATACATGAATATTAAGATGTACAGATGTCATGTTGGGGTTCTGAAGTTCCTTGTTCAGGCCATTGTCTATAGATTTCCAAAAAAATATATAGATGAAAAGAGGCTTCTAAATATGTGTTTGTCTATATGATATTAAATAACTATGGTAAACATGGTTTTGAATATCAAAACTCTTCAGAACAGTCTAAAATTTGGTGTGTTCTATTATGATACTAGGGTCTAGTTTGATTCAAAATACAATAAACAAGTTTTTGTATGAAAAGCCAAATAATTAGTAATGAGAAAGGGAAAATGCATTTTGAATGGAAGCATATTACACTACCAAACATATTTATTGCATAATTTTTATCTCTTATCATGATTACAATGGGAGAAGAAAATTGAAGAAACTCATAATAATTATTTGAAATGCTAAAAAGATATCTTTATGCCTTCTCCTTGATAAGACTTGGAAGCAGTTGATCTCATTAGAGATAGTTAAGCTTTAAAAAAATATATAGCTATATTCATAAGGATTTCTTAAAATGTAAACAGGCCTACAGGGTTCCAATGATGCAAAGGAAAGTTTCTATCTCTACATTAGGTAGCATTCTCATTAAACCTGAGGTTAAAGACAAAGAGAATAAAATGACATTAATAATTAGTATAAAGGTGCAGGTTTAATGAGAAACACCAGAAAAGAGATTGCATTTCTGTAGCTTTTATGTATGTGACATATATTTAAATGTAATTTTCAAACAAGTTAGTAATTAAGCCTAGGTATTTTTTTGAAAGATATACATTATAATAATATTATGTTAAAGAATGATGACATCTATTATGTTCTTTCCCTATTAGGAGTTTGACTATGAAAAGTCTTGATCTTTGGGACACCAGAGTAGAATTAACACACCTGATGATGACTTATCTACAATTGCAGCACAGTACTTTAATTGATAACAGCTTGTTGAAGTCTAGTTTAATATAGAGAGAACTCAAGGATTTTTCCCCTCCCACCTCAATGCAGAAGTAATTATTAGGTTATTTCCAAATCATTTTTTACTTATAGCAGGTGGGAGAAGATGTGAATAAAAGATACAGAAAATTTAGAATTAGCACTTATGGAAAATATTTGTAACATACATAAGAATAAAAGCACTCAAAAATCTAATGCTGGTAAATTTGGAAAAAAAAAAAACAGAATTGATTCCAGAACAGAAAAAAGTTGACTAGTAACCATGAAGAATTTGAGAAAAATAAAGTTTAAAGGAATTTCCTTTAAAAAAACATTCTGATCCAAATGGTTTCACGATTAATTTGTGTTAAATCTTCAAAGAAGTGAAAATTCCCATATATTACTATTTATATTTATAGAAAGTAAACTTTTGAAAAACATATAAAAAGTTCATTAAAGAAGCATAACTGCAATATATAATTTTGGTAATAATAATCCTTATCATTAGTGCACTATACATATGTATATATGATTAGACTATATATTAAGCCATGACATAATATAAGTGGATATTTATATAATATTTGGAGTATGAGATAGCTTTCTGAGCATGACATCTAAAGCAGAAACCATATAAGAACATTTAAAACAATGATGTATTAGGCTACAGATACTTAAAAAATATTCAATGAAACAAAGAAAAATGTGAAGCTGGGAAAATATTTGAATCATAGATAAAATATAGCGCTAATATCCCAAATATGAATTTTTTTGGTGGAAATCAATTAAAAATTATAAAATATGTAAAAAGAAAATTGAATGAGGGGACATAAACAAAACTTGCTAATAATAACAATTAATCTATGGAAAATTGCAACCCCTAAATAATCAATTTTCAAATTGAATAATGAAATGTAGTCTTTTAACTATTAATCTGGAAAAAGAATTTGAAAACATAGCTAATTCTGGCAAGAACATTGTAAATTTGGCACTCATACACTGATAATGAAGTGTAAATCAGTATAAATCATCATGAGGGAAAATTGGCTACACACACACACACACACATATATTATATATCCATATATATACTTATTTATATATCCATATAGATGATATCAATATATATAATATACATTATATACCATATAATATATTATATACATATGTATTATATCATATATATATTATATCCTTAAACAGTCTCAAACCCTTTGACCTAGTAATTCTACTGGTTGACATTTATTTCATAGATACAACCAGATATAAGTAGAAAGACGTATTTAAAAGGTCATTGACCACAACAATATATTATTAGCAAGCATTTGAAATCATCTTAAATATCCCCAGAATAGGTATTTTTATATGAATTATTACATAGTGAAATGATGGAATATTGATGACATTAAATAGCTTGTTTTGAAAAGTGAAATAAGATAGCTTAGTAGAAAAACACACAACCTAACCCTTCTATGAAAAAAGAACCAAAACAATGAACAAATGACTACTTTCCAACTGGAGTAGGAATGAATATGCTAACTGTTGTGGGGATTCTGTGGAGTACATAGACTTTGGAGAGTCACATAGAGAAGGGAATGAAATCCTCTGCCTCTACCACCCCATCTCTCTATCCTAGAAGCAAGAGGGACTTCTCTAGGGGAAAAGTTAAGGAAAATGCAATTAACAGTCTCAATAAAAACCACAAATACATACACTCTTTGCTGCTGGAGAATCCTTCAGTTTTCACTGTCCCTGAATCTGTGAGTAGCCTTCACAAACACAGTTACTTTGTTCTGAAGAAGGAGCCCATGATATGCCTCCTTCTTCTTGGCCCAGGCTGCTTCTCTATGGCACCATCTTGAGACTGGATCTATTGTTAGAAGACATGCTGCTCTGGAGGCTAGTAAGCACAGTATTATTGCTCCATCACTGAGGCTCCTCTTCCACTGTATTATACTGAAATTGGTGTCTGCATTTTCTGGGGAGCCTAGGCCAAGCAGAGGAGCCAAGACTGCTGTGGCAGAGACTAGCCAGTCCCCATGTACCTGGAAGCCCATGAGGACCAAGTACCCAGCATGGCAAGGATTTCTAACCATCTAGGAGAGACTAGCTGATTATCAATCTGACATCCAGTGAGGAAGTTACTCTTTATCCAGTGGAGAGCTGCCCTTACATACCTGTATCACATAGCACTTCAACTTACTACAGGAAGGACATGCTGAACCTGGCAACATAGCTGCACTTCTGAACCCTAGGCCACTGAGGCATTCATTGGCATTTTTGATGTGAATACGGCTAAAGTAAATCACATGAAGACTACACAACTGCATCTACCTGGATCCAAAACCAACACACTTGATCCAACTAAAACCTTACATCTACCAGTAAAAATATTTCCCTATGGAAGACATTCCATAAAATTGAAAGTTATGACCACTCCATCATATATGAAAATATCAACATAGGGATGCTAGAAGCATGAGAAAAAAAGGAAAGAATAATACTTCAAAGATGACTGCATATAAAGGGAAATTTCTATATTATTGGAAAAAGAAGTAAAAACAATGATCCTAAGGAAACTCACTGAGATAAAAGACAATACAGATAAGAAATTCAATAAAATCAGGAAAAATTTAGGATTTGAATGAAACAAGAAAATACACATCTAAAAAACTGAAGATTTTAATGCATGAAATAAAAAATATAGCTGAAAGTTTCAAGAGCAATCTAGATGAAACAGAAAGAAATGTTTCTAAACCTGAAGACAGGTCTTTTAAAATTACACAATAGGCGGGGTGGGGGTACAAAAAAGAAAGAAAAGAAAAAACAAAATGAAGAAAGTCTATGGAACACCATTAAGGGAACAACTCCTTACATTATAGAGTTTTAGTGGAGAAAAAATGGAGAAGTGTACAGAGGCCCATTTAATGGAATAATAGCTGAAAAGTTTCTAAGTCTCAGGATATACATGGATGTCCAGATTCTTGAAACTTAAGGACCACAATTATATTCGACCCCAAAAGATCAAGTATATAACATATTATAATTAAACTGTTAAAACTCAAAGACAAAGAGAATTATAAAAGCCACTAGAGAAAAATGTGCTGTCACATACAAGGAAATCTACATTAGAATAACAGCAGATTTCTTAGCAAAATCCTTGCATACCAGGAGAGAATGGGAAAATATAGTCAGATTGTTAAAAGAAAAAAATGCCTTTCAACAATATTATATCCAGGCTGGGGTTGTAGTTCAGTGGAAGAGTGCTTGCCTACCATTTGTGATGCTCTGGTTTGATTCTCAGAACTACATATAAATACACAAACAAACAAATAAAATAAAGGCTCACAACTAAAAATATTTTACAAAAAGAATACTATATCCAGTATATTGGTCAATGTTATATTATTTCAACAAAATACCTGAGACAACTTACTTATAAACTGAAAAGTTTTATTCAGCTCACATATTTGGGGATTCAAAGGCATGGCAACTGCAATAACTCAGTTCTGGTAAGGTGATGAATGGTGGCATATTATGGTGGGAACATGTGTGGAAAAAATAGTCATATCTTTAGAGTAAACAGTATTGATGAGCTGGTTCTTACATTCACTTTTGAGGGCATCCTCCAATGACCAATCTACCTCCCACTAGACCCCAACTCCCAAATGTTTATCCACTTCCCATTAGTGCCAACCTGTGTAAAAACCCTGCAATCATGGGCCTTTGGAGGACACCCAAAGGAATATATAAAGGATAGCACCCAGAAAATTTATCTTTCAGAAATTAAGAAAATATAAAACATAAGCAAAAGCTGAAGGAATTCATCACTACTACAGTAAGAAATGTAACGACATGCTTAAACTAGAAGTGAAAACATGATAATTACTGTTATGAAAACATATAAAAGTCTAAAACTCATTGGTAAAGTTCAACTAATGATCAAATTTGGAATACTCCTTTATTATAAAGGTGATATGGAAACTTTCATATCTCTAGAACAAAGAAATAACTATATATATATATATATATATATATATATATATATATATATATATACCTTGATTTGAATGTTATGCAATATACATATATCAACACATAATATGTTATCTCATAAACATAATTATTATATGTCAATTAAAATATATTTATATATATATAAAGTGGAAAAATGTAGAAATTATCAATGCTAATACAAAAGAGCAACAAAATGAAGAGCTGCTTTTTAAGTTGATAAAATTTATAACAGTAAGATTTAAACCACAAGTAAACAAAATTATAGATGTAAAAGAATACATAACAGTTGATACCATAAAAATACAAAAGATCATTAAAGATTATCATAAATAAACCAACAAACTGGAAAATCTAGGAGATAAACAAATTCCTGAACATATACAACATACCAAGACTGAATTATCAAGAAAGAGAAACTGAACAGATTAATAATTAGCAACAAGCTTGAAGTATTAATAATCTTCCATTTAAAGAAAAGCATAAGACCAGATAACTTCACTGTTGAATTCCACAAAATAGTTTAAAAAATTAATACCAATTTTTCTCAAACTGTTTCAAGAAATTGAAGTAGAGAAAATCCTCCCACTCTTCTTTAATGTCTGCCTCACCCTGAGACTAAACCATACGGAGATACAAAAGAAAAAAATTAAACCTATATCCCTGGTGAACATAAAGACAAAACTACTCAACAAAATACTGGTAAACGAAATCTAATGGTGCATTTAAAAGAGATTTCCAACTGGGTGTGGTGGCATACGTCTGTAATCCTAGTGACCTGGGAGGCTGAGGCAGGAAGATTGAAAGTTTGAGACCAGCCTCAGCAACTTAATAAGGCCCTAAAAATTTATTGATGTCTTGTATCTAAATAAAATATTAAAAATATAAAAAAGAAATAAAAGATATCCAAATAGAATTAAGGAAGTTAAGTTGTCCTTGTTTGCAGATGGCATGACCTTATATATATATAAAACACTAAAGATTCCACTGAAAAATCATTAGAACTAATAAATGAATTTAACAAAGTTGAAGAATAAATTCAAAATATAAAAATCAGTAGCACCTCTACATGACAATTGCAAACTAGCTGAAAAAAAGTGAAGAATGCCATTCCATTTAAAATAGCTATAGAAATAAAAACCTAGGAATAAATCTATCAAAGGAAGTGAAAGATCTGCACAATGAAAACTATAAACTATTGGTGAAAATAAATTAAAGAGGATCCAAGAAATGGAAAGTAATATTGTTGAAATGTCCATATCATTAAGAGTGACCTACAGATTCAATGTAATCCCCATCATAGCACCAATGACATTCTTCACAGAAATGGGAAATACAATACTAAAATTTGTATGAAACCACAAAAAATCCTGTGTAGTCAAAACAATTTTAAGCAAAATGAACAAAGCTGGAAGCATCATATTAATTAACCTCAAAATGTACTACTTGGGCTGGGGATGTGGCTCAAGCTGTAGCGCGCTCGCCTGGCATGCGTGCGGCCAGGGTTCGAGCCTCAGCACCACATACCAACAAAGATGTTGTGTCCGCCGAGAACTAAAAATAAATATTAAAAATTCTCTCTCTCTCTCTCTCTCTCTCTCTCTCTCTCTCTCTCCTCTCTCACTCTCTCTTTAAAAAAAATGTACTACTTCACAATAAAAAGCCAAATCAGAATGGTATTTATATGAACACAGACATATTGAACAGACTAGAGAACTAAGAATTAAACCCATGTATTTATAATCAAATGATTTTTGATGAAGATGGTAATGACATACATTGCAGAAAGGTGAGCCTTTGCAACAAATGTTGCTGAGAATTGTTGATATCAACATTACAAAAATTAAATTAGACTCCTGTTTCTTAAAAGCTACAAATTCAAATGGACTAAAGACAAATATAAGATTGGAAACTATTAAACTCCTGGAAAAAAACACATGGGAATGGAAATGTTTTATGACATTGCTCAGGGCAAGGATTTTATGGATAGAACCTCACAAGTAGGCAACAACAGCAACAAAAATATGAAAACGTGAATATGTCAAACTTAGAAGCTTTTTCACAGCAAAAGAAATATCAACTGAGTGAAGAGATATCCTACAGAATACAAAAAAATATTTCAAACTCCGTGTCTTAGAAGGAATTAATATCCAGAATATATAAAGTATTCAAAAATGTTAGTAGCAAAAATAAAATAGAAATAATCTGATTTAAAAATGAGCAGGAGGGGTTGGGGTGGTGGCTCAGTGGTAGGGCTCTCATCTAGCACATGTTGAGGCAGTGGGTTCGATCCTCAACACCACATAAAAATAAATAAATAACATAGAGGTATTGTGTCCATCTATAACTAAAAAATATATTACAAAAAAAAAATGAGCAAGAGTCCTAAGCAGACATTTCTCAGAAGAAGACATGTAAAAGTCCAATAGGTTGTGAAAAGATCATTGATCATCAGGAAAATTTAAATCAAACCACAATCAAAACCACAATGAAATATCTTCTCACCCCATTTATAATGCTTATTATTTTTTAAAAAAACACAAGAAATAACAGATACTGGTGAGTATGTGGAAGAAGGGGAGCTTATTCATTGTTGGTGGGAATGTAAGTTAGTACAGATATTTTGGAAAAAAAATTTTGGAAATTCCCAAAGAAAACTAAAAATAGAACTATCATGTGATCCAGCAATCCCATTATTAAACACAAACCCAACGGAATTGAAATCATCATTCTTAAGAAATACTTATGCATGCCCATGTTTATTGCAGCACTATACACCATAGCCAAGGTTTGGAATGAATCAAAATATCCAACAATGAAATGGATAAATAAAATGAGGCAACTTTTACACAATATATACACAATTGGATACTATTCAGCCATAATAAAGATGAAATTCTGTCAATTATCACAAATGCCTGGCAAACATTATATTAAGCCAAATAAGTTTAACACAGAAAGAGAATACTGTAAGATCATATTCCTATGGAGAATCTAAAACACTGACTACCTAGAAGTAGGTATGTAGAATAATTGTTTTTCAGAGAAGTGTGAAAAAAAAAGGGGGGAGAGGTTGCCAATGGACAAAGTTACAAGTAGAAAAGAGGAATTACTTCCAGTATTCTATTCACACAATAGGGTGTATATAGTTAACAATAATACACTGTATTTTCTAAAGTTGTAGAAAAGAGGTTTTTGAGTATTCTCACTACAAATGATAAGAGGTAATGAGTAGGCTGATTACACTGATTCGTTCATTATATAATGTACACATATACTGAATCATCACATTATATTTCATAAATATGTACAATTATTATATGCCAATTTTAAAACATAGTCACATAGAATAAGGGGATGTCAATTATTGTAAGCATTTATTTTTAAAAAGCATGTTTTAAAATATATAATTCTGGGGCTAGGGTTCTAGCTTAGTGGTACAGCAGTAGAGCACTTGCCTAGCACATGTGAGACACTGGGTTCGATCCTCATATAAAAATAAAAAAAATAAAGACATAAAAATATGTAATTCTGGCGAAATATATATATATATATATATATATATATATATATATATATATATATATATAACAACTTTAGTTAAATAAAATAAAATATAAAACATAGTATTTGAATGTGTATTTATATATATGTATATATTTAGAAAATAATATAGAAATAAATTTTTAAGGCTGTCTTTCTGGTGGGGTTTTGAGTAACTTATATTTTCCTTGCATATTTTCTGTATTTTCTAAAAGTTTTTCAAAGGATTTTTGCTATTTTCTGTTTTGTTTTGTTTTGTTTTGTTTTGTTTTTTAAGTGTTGATTCATGATGTTCACATTGAACAGCTGAAATCAACATCCTCTATGGAAATTCCATAATAAAGCCAAATGTGAATCTATTCTGAGCCTGCCTACAACTATTGAGCTACTCAAAATTCATTAAAACTTTATTATTCACAAAGATAATAAAACTTCAGAAAAAATCCCTCAAAGTAGCAAAGGGTCAGCCCAAATAAATGTTTTTAAAAACATATTGGTGAAGACTAAGTATAGTTAGGAAAAACATAAATTTAACAAGTCAGCCCATAATTGCATCTACCAGCACAGAAAGAGGTAAGTGAAAATCTTCAGATGGCAAACTTGGAGAAATCACATTTTGCTGCTTTCTAGGTCTTTTGTTTTTCATTTAGCTTTTCTTTTTCATAACACATTAAAATTTTTGATCAGATCCATTTTGCTACAAGAATGGATTTGATAGTTTAGCATTGTATTATCCGGAGTAAGTCCACTAGACCATGCATTCAAGGTAATTTCATTTTATCTGGAAGTATAATTGAAGAATTACATTTTCAATGTTAGAAGATCTCTAAAATTGTTCCTAACACGAACCCTGGTCAACTCGATACAATCCTATTTAATAGTGCTTTTGATAGCATTCATTTAAAACACCAGTGCCAACTTCTGGGGGAAAAGGGACCTTGAATGAAATTAGTTTCTAAAGGAACAAAGAAGGTAACATGCTTTTTCCTCTCAGAATTGATGACAATCTTAAAATGTCAGATCTGCCTGCATTTAAATAGCACATTCATGGAAAAATGAGCTATTTTTGCATAGCATAAAAAAATACACATGAGTGATCATAGAACTTCCAGAGGACAAGTACCTATTTCATCTCATCTTTATGTTTATGTTATCTCAAAGTAGGATTTTATTAAAGGCTATTGCAATGTTGGCAAAGAGAAAAAATGGCTAAGTGATTTGATTGAAGTTTTAATAATAATGGGATTAAAATACAGTTTAGTAATCTGTATTTTAATTTTAGCTTTTTAAAAATAAAGATGCATAGCTATAGGGCATAATTGAGTTATGTTATTCTTATTATGGAGACCAAGCCATCTATATTCTATATAAGAAGTCATTGATGCAAAAACTGATTTAAAGGTATTTACTTGTCTTGACAAATTAAATGTTGTTAGAGGCTACAGTTTGGAGTACGCATTTGGTTTTTCCTTCACAATACAAGAAGGAAGTTAAAAATATGATTAGTACTGAAGTAAAATGGACAAGAAACACATTTTAAAATCATCAAAAGTTTATGTTTTCTCATTAAGAAGAAAACAAAAAGAAGCTGGTTAAGACAAATGCAGGAGCCATGCATCTTCTTTTGTGAACAAACTTTTGTAGATTATGAAAATGTGTGCTTGGGGGGAGAAAGAAAGTAAAGGTAGAAGGAGAGGGAGCCAAAGTCAGCAGGATGCAAGGAATGTAATATAGATAGGGCTAAATAAAATTCAGGATCATGTTTCCTTAATGCATCTGAACAACTATAGCTGGATAGTTGTTTGGTCAATAGGTCAGGGCAGGGCCCTGTGTTGTAGTCACTGTAACACATGGTGAAAACATTTCTTACCTCCCTTGGTTCTTACTGCATTTAATGCTGCTTGATAAAATATAACTTTCAATAGCTGGGTTAGCCATTGTTATTCTACAGTTTCAAAATTCATTTGGCAAAGTACCATCCCAAGAGTCCCCATGTGTGATATTGTGGAAGCCATTCATTTGGAATCTAGAAAGGCCAGTGGATGGATTGAAACAAAGTTTTGAGGACAATGGAAGTCAAGTGTGAATGCCAAATTGATCTTTATACTGACCCAATTTCAGCCAATGGATTGAGCACATTGAGTGTGTTTTAAGTACTACTTAATGCTGACTTATGTGTGAGCATCTGATGTTTATGTCACAGTATAAGTGACGAATATTTGCATCAGGATTTAGAAAGCTGTCCATCACCCCCAAGACACACAGAATTTTCTTCAACTCAGCTATGTGAGAAAATACATGATTCAAAAATGCATGGTAGTGGAGAGTTTATGTGGTGAGAATACAAGTAGAATAAATAGAAAATGTGTAACAAATAGTTCTGGGTGGGTCAATATCTTTGTTTCTGAGTTATATCTTCATTTCCTCCTTTATTTCCCCAACCCCATTCATCCCAATGGGATATATTATTTTATCCTGTGACATGATAATCAGTAACCAAAACTCAGGATGGACCACAAAAAATATGGCATTGTTAATTTGTAAAATGGCATTTTTTTCCTTTGCAAATAAGTTCAGTTCAATAAATATGTATTGTGTGTCAATTTTATTTCAGTACAATGCTAAAAATTAAGGGTACTTATGTGAGTACACATACCTTTTGTATTGGGGTGCATATAATCTAGAAATAGCATAAAACACTAGTGAATTTAATTTTAATATGATAACTTACAGGATGAACCATTAGCTACATGATAATGTTGTTGCTTATGATAATATCCCATCCATTGTATTATACATGGTAAATTCTCAGTAAGTATTGAATAAGATAACATATGTATACAATGGGTGTCATGGGATTAGATAGGAGGGCATATAATAATTTGGGATTTTAGGAAACATACTTGGAAGGGATGATGGATAAATTGAGTCTTGAACATTAAGACTCAAAGTTAAAAAATGTAAAGGGGCTCTAAGTAAAAGGAATAGCATGAGAACTGGCAAGGAAGCATGAAATAAAACATTAAGTGTGAAAAGCTAAAAGCATTTTGGTAATACCAATGTATGATATATTTATACAGTCTATAATTTTTATGAGATTGGGAATTTTGAGTGAGAAAAGGAGGAGGCATATATATGCAATCTTCATTTTTTTATCATTGTGAAGTATAGCGTTCTGTATCTTAAAATGTAAATGTTAGCAGCAATACAAATCAGGTCAAATTATTTTAAATATCTATTTTCATACAAAAATAGTTACAAATCGATGATAATACTGCTATGAACAGAGGACTTATCCTAGAGACAAGGATGACTTTTATCAAAGCACTAACTCCAGCTTTCCATTGCTAATTGTCTTAATAGTGATTTCAGAAGTTACATAAGGGAAAATATGCTTTCATAGAGCCATATGGACCCAAACATAGCCCAGAGTTTGACCACATAGCCAGAAATTTTAGAATTATTCATGCAATTATATTTTCCTCTCCAAAATTTGAAGGATATTATGTCTATGTAGTGGTCATAGTTTGTTTTCAGCTCAATCAGTTCCTCTTTGAAATGAGCTTCAGTAATGGGTCAGATGTGTGATAATTCAGATACTTCCTGAGATATGAATTCAAAGACAGCTGCAGAGTTTTTTTTAGCATGAATCATTTATTTTTTAAATACACAAATAACACATGATCATTTTAGAAAAACAAGAAAATATAGATAAGCAGAAAAATTTAAATCATCCTATATCTCAATATTCAGAGTTAACTGTCACTATCATACTGGTATATAACTATCTAGAAATATGTGTGTGAGAGAGTGAAAGAGTTTTACTAATAAAAATAAAATTATACTATCTATATTGTTCCATGAAGTGCTTTTCTACTTAATATTCTGTTTTATAGGTATTTTCACATTATATAAGATTATGTGTTCATTTTTATGACTTCATAATATTCCATTCCTTATATGTAACAATTTATTTAAAGTGTTACTTATTTCTTATCATGCACTCTTAGGTTATTTCAGTTTCTCAGAAATATGAGCATACATACATTAACAAATTTGGGTAAATATATTTGAATTCTTGTGCTAGTATATTACAGTAAAATTTTCAAAGCAATATCTATCAATAAGGGTGAATGATCTGCATGTTTACCTTACTTACAAAGCAAACATATTAGCTTGCTATACTTTCATGTTGATACAAAACAAGAATTACCCAGGTCAGAGACAGAGGGCAGTTCAATATTAATAACATTTACAGTAATCAAATTGTAAGTATTCATTTATGTCTGTACACATGTACATACATGTATGTGTGTTTGTGGCAATTCTTTAATTCTTCTGAAACTCTTTATACATATATCGTATCTCAGAGAGAGCCAGATGATATCACACACAGTCAGTTGCATTGTAAGATTGAAACCTGAGCTTAGGGAACATGAATCTTTTATAATAGTTAGTAATAATGCTTGCCCTTTGCTCTAGATTGATATACTATCTTTATCATCTGGGGTTATAAGAAAACCTGCCTCTTTTCACTGGAGGAAAACATTATCTTTGTCTTCCACTATATAAATATTCTTGGAAAGTTAGTCAAGAACAAATGATAATCAGGCCTCAATTTCAAGATGTGAGCAACTGATGCAGAGGAGAATTGTGCATGATATAATTATTACATTAGAATGTATGCACAATATAACAATGGTCAAAATGGTTCTTTTAAAAAGTTTATGCTAATTCCCACCCCTACTGATGACTTGTGAAAGTTCCAAATTTTCCACGCCCAAAGTTACATTGGATTTGTCAACCTTTTAAATTTTACTTTATGATTGGGGAAAATGGCATTTCAATTCATATTATAAATTTTTAAATATCATTTTATCTATTGAAATTAAATATATTTTCATATTTGTTTAAAATTAGTATATATTCTATTATGAATTGCCCTTTTATGTCCATTTCTATTGGTATTTTTATGTTTTTCTTCTTAATTCATAAGTGTCTTTAGTGTATTCAAATATGAACATGTATATAATGTGTTGCAAATTCATGCTATAAATACCTCTGTGTTTTTGTCTTTTATTTTCTTAGCTGCAGAAATTTGAAGCATAGTTTGTATTCATTAAAAAAAAAACTTATACCTCTTTTCAGAAATTGTAACTTCCTTTTCACAAATAGTTCTGCATTTAAAAATGAGTTTGGTACCATTCTGCAGGATGATATGCATGCAATCTTCAGATATCTGCTGAACTTTTAGTCACTTCAAATACCAATATTTCCTTGAATTTATTAGTAGTTCTTTTGTTTTTTCCTCTAAAGTTTCAGGTTCAGTGTAGTCAGATATCTTGTTACATCAGTAAGAACGTACAATATTATAAACTATGGGGGGTCCAAAAAGTTTAGCCCCTCAGAGTTCTTTTAATTCAAAAAAAAATCCATACTCAGTGAATTTCTTTAGCAAGTTTCATGACCTAGCCATCTGACAACATTCAACAAAATTAAATATCTTATCCTCTTCTGCTTCTTCCAAATATCTCATAAACAGACTATGGTTAGCGGCACAAACACAAAGAAAATTCACTGTCTCTACTGCTTCTTTCACATGACTTTACCTTATGAAGCACAAGCCTGCCTGATAAATGATGGGGTGGAAAATATGTACAGAACCTTTCCTTTTTCACTTGAATGAACTGTTGAAATGTTCTCTTTTATTGCAAGTGCTTCATCTATAGAAAGTGAATTGAACTTTTAAATGTCTGGAGGAAAGTTTTTGGATTATTTGACAGGTGGCTAAATACTAGGTATATCATGCATATTTGAAACCTTGTTAATAGATGTCAGGGAGGTCTATGATGAAAAGATGAACTATTCAATAAATAAAGCTGGAAAAAGTAATTATCTAGATGAGAAAAATAAAAATGAATCCCTGCCTTAAACTATATATGAAAACTCAAGTTAAATTAAGAGTTTCAGTGTATAAAACAAGCTTAATCACTATTTGCATAAATTTCAAATAACTTTCACCTTGGGGTAGGTGAAGGATTTCATAAAGCTGAAAATATGCTAACCATTAAATAAAATATTGAACAGTTTGTCTATGTTAAGATTAAAAAATTATTTTCATTAAAATATACCTTAAATATAGTGAAAAGACAACTTACTCTGAGAAGATATTTGCAGTACACAGTTGTCAAAGTTCTGATATCAATTATATACATAATACTCCTATATACCAATCAATACAGAATGACAGAAAGCACAAATAGAAAAAGGAGAAAAATATGTCATTTCATATAATATTAAAAATACAGATGGTTAATAAACACATACAGAGTCTTGACTTCCTTAGTAGTATAATACTATAATATGAAATATGTAATGTATAATATATAATACATATAATAATTATGTAATTGTTAATTATTAATTACATAATTATTATATATATTATACATTTTATATATACTGACCAAAAAGAAATAACATATAATATGAATTTGAATGGAAAACTGCAAAGAATTCTGGTAATATTAGGATTTGGCTCTACAAGATCTTGATATGTTGCTGGGAAAAGTATAAAGTGGTATAAACACTTTGGAATATTTTGGGGCCTCTTGTGAAGTTGAACATTCATGTACCCTATTATTCAGGAATTTTACTCCTAGATATACACACAAAATTATTTTTTGAACAAGCACAAAAATGTTCATTGTAGCACCACCTGTAATAGCATAGAGCAAAAAGAAAAAAAAAGAATATGAAGAAAGCCTAGAAACAATTAATTACCCATCAATAGGAGAATAGGTGCACATTCATTGCAAAAAGCAAGACACAGTTGATCGCATAGGATGTGACACTTTACAAATCCAACTAAAATTAAGCAATTCATATTTTGGCATGCATAAGTATGAGATAAACCTTATTTTAAAATGCAAGGAAATGACAAAAATTCAAGATATAGTTATGTTCATTAGAGGAAGGTAGGGAACAAACTGTTAGAGAAGTATAAAGGTAGATAAGCGTTAGTATCATCGTACTAGCTCTCAGGTAGGGTGGTCAGCTCAGTGGAATTTGTTAGACAATAAAAAAATAAAACCAAAACTTATAGAAATGAAACAATTTCCTCACATAACCTAGGCTGTGATATTAATTGTACTCAATCCTTTCTGGCCATTAGCCGTGGTACCTATACAAGGGATGAAAAGGACTCCAAATAAAGAAATAAAAGTCTTCCCCAGACTCCTAGGGCCTCACACATGCTAGGGAAGTCCTCTAACCCTAGGCCACTTCCCACCTCTTTTTAAGATTTACAGGCTGACATCAAATTTGTGATCCTCCTGAGTAGCTAATATTACAAGTGTGCATGACCATGTCCAACTTGGAGTAAACTTTTACCTCTAACAGTGCAAAGTGTGATTATGGGAGGTTTGAATTAAATACACACACACACACACACACACACACACACACACACACACATAAATTCCACTAGGAAAACTATGTGAAAATTAACAGTTTTGAGGGTATGTAATAAGAAATGGAAAGTAGAAAACAAATGTCCTAATGTTTGAGTCACTGGTACCATCAACTTAAAATTAAGTTCTACTGCTAGATTTCCCTGTTAAATGAGCCAATAAACTACAGTTTTTGTACAACTTTTTTTTTCAACTAGGATTCCTAGCACATGAACCCAAATATTGTTTACCAATACACTCAGAGAATGTGAATGTCAAATGATCAGAAGCAGAGATATGTTGAAACATAACCTTCCTCACCACAGCTTCAGACTGTTCCCCTGTAATTGTGGAACCAGGCAATCTTGATTACCTGCATCACTTCATTTTTTATGCTAACTGTAAATCCTTACTTCTGTGTCAGCACTAACAAACTACTCAGTGAGAACAGAGCCTAAACTACATACTAACATTAAAGGAGGGAGAAGGTATAACCAAGTAATAAAGGATGTACTCCTTGATGTTGTGAAACCTACAATTAACCATGACAGACATTGTTCAGATAAATATCTTGATTTATAATTTGGAAAGTCAGATCTAGTGAGGTGAATCAATTTTTCTAAGTTCATACATATAGTTTGTATAAATACCTGGAACTTGAATCCAAGTCTCTGTAATTCCATGCTGTTTCCACTATATTACATTGACTTCTTCCCTTCTATACTAAACATAAACACTAATTATCTATTTGTCTATTACTATTAAAATTAATACTGAAGTATAATTTAAATAAATGAGACCAGCTGAAGTAAATGAATGAATTTTGCCTAACTTGAACTCTTTTATCTTCCCTTTAATAGAGAAATAACACTAGACTGAGAATCAGGAGAGGTGTTTTGTCTTGGCTTCAGCCATAGCTAACTGAATGTCCTATAGAAAGCACTTATCTTTGCTGAGTTTCAGTTTCCTCATCTAAGGAGGGGTTGTACTATATGTTCTAAAATTTATATTGACAAGTAGTTCCTCTGTTTGTGGTCCTGAGTTTGCTAGCTTCATAATTCAGGTTTTAAATGTCTGAATACTATCAAACTGTACTTGCTCTTAACAGTGATCTTATCTAACCCTATCTCTCCTTACCAGGTTCCCGTCTATTAATGGCAACAGTTGGAATTTTAAAATGAACAAGTGTTTTTCTATAGTAATGAAATGGCCACCTATTAGGAATTACTTCATGAGTTCCTCCAATTTGTAAAGGTTTTTGTGATTGTCAGCTTTAGCATTTATGCTTACTGTTCATCCATTTCATCCTTCAAACACTTCAGCTTGGATTACTAAATTTTCTCTTTCTTGGTTCTACATTCCTTTATAAAAATATTCTAAAATAACTTTCTGAAGCCAGCATATAATATATATATATATATATATATATATATATATATATATATATATATATATTTGAGACATGAAAAGAAAAAATCCAGTGAAGTCCAAGGAGTGTTCTCATTTTTAAGAAAGAAAAAATGTATAGGGAGAGTGAGAGGTAAGACATGTACGAAATTAGCTCATGGAAAGAGTTATTAAAAAGATTTAAACAACAAAAATGTACTATTATATTAATATTTAATACCACTCATCCAATTAATTCAGAATATATTACAAGCATTAGCTTAAAGCTAAATGAAACTTTACCTTAAACGGATAATGTCTAGTAACAGATATTTTCTTCATTAGACTTTTGGAAATGTGTGTAGGATAAATTGGTAGGTAAGCTGACAGTTTTTAGCCTTTGTCTTTTTTGACAGTACATTGTTGGAATTTTAGTCTTTAATTATTAATTATTAATTTTACTGCATTTAAAAAATTAACATGAGAGGTATTTACTTTTCTTTATAATTATATATAGTGATTAAACCATGTTTTATATTATGCTGGTGTTTTCCTCTTAAATAACTCATGGGCAGAAAACAGCAGCTGGATTTGATGATGTGGTTAGTGTTATACTCTTCGAAGGAAGGTAATATGTACAATCTTTCTACATTTAAAAGATCTCATTGTAACATGCTTCACAAGCTGAAAATTATGTATAAAATTGAATTATAAATGAGAACAAAATAATCTTTGTTTGCTGTGCACAATGTTAGCAGTTATCTGTGTACTCTGTCCACTATTCATAAATTGGAATGCTTGTATTGTATTTTGTTTGGAGTTTTCAGGTATCTGAGACCAGCAAATGCATTAGTTTCAATGTCTGGTTAGTCAGATGAGAGAATTTGGATATAATAAACAGTGTAATAGATTGCAAAATTATAAAGAGAATGAAAATATCCTGTGTGATGAAGCAAATATTGTCATTATTCTCTGATCAGAAATCTGATTTGCCTTATTAGCCTTTGCAGGTAAATATAGGGGTTTACATAAATAAGGAGTTAGGTTTGGATTATGTAGATAAAGATGACCCTCACACTCCCATGCACATAAAAAAGGATAATTATTGACTGAGCATACTGGCATAAATGTTGGATAGACTTGCACATAAAACACCAATGTGTTGTATAAATACTTATACATAGGGTTTTAGAAGTGAAAACTGAAGACAGAGTGTGATTTAGCAAAGATACCTTCCTTGGTTTTATTTCTTTTTATTTAAATATCCAGTGTGGATATTTGAGTTAATTCTTTTTAGATATACACAATGGTGGAGTATATTTTGACATACATACATGGAGTATAGCTTATTCTAATTAGGATCTCATTCTTGTGGTTGTACATGATTTGGAGTTTCACTGGTTGTGTATTCATATATGGACATGGGCTACCTTGGTTTTAATTGAGAGAAAAAAGCAATTCATCATCAGAAATGTAATGTCTACTAAAGCATAAAGGCAAATACTGCAAGATTAATAGACTATTTTACAGTAGATAAAAGCTCATAAGAATAACCAAACTAGAGGCTGGGGATGGAGCTCAGCAGTAGAATGTTTGTCTAGCATATGCAAGACCCTGGGTTTGATCCCTGGTACCACATAAGGGGAAAAAATCAATATCAGTACCAAATATTTCCTTAACACTATGCTAGGCATTTTGTCAGAATCATGCCACATTTTATCTCAGAAAATCCTCACGTAACACTGTGAAGTAGGCATGACTATTTCTAGCATTTTATAGACCAAGAAATTGAAACCCAAAGAATATTGGGATTAAAGGATTTGCTTATGGTTGTGTGGTTATTAGACAGAAGAGCCATAGGAATATGCCTGGAAATGGCAGTGTGGATATTTGCTGGGAATTATAAATTAGAGCAGTGAAAGGGAGCCAGATGATCTAGTTTTCTCTCAATGCTAGTCAGGCCACAGATGGCTTACCAATCTGTCTTTCTTTCAATTAACCATTTGGTATAATTTGAAGGCAACTCCCCTTCCTAGTTCCATAGATGTCCCCTAGCAGAAGATTGGCTCAAACAGACAGAAGTCCAATTGTGCATGACTTCTGACAATTTCTGGGCATCTTACTGATGGGCTTCTTTTTTCTAACAATACTCTCTGAGACACAAATTTAAAAAAAAATATTGTGAGCTATCTCAAAGCATAGGTTTAAAGTGTAAGTTAAAGACAATTGATAATGGCTGCAATTGAAGAATGAATAATAAATTAGCTCATGAAAACCGAGAGTTTATGTAGGAATTATCTGAGAACGGAAATTATAAAAAAATTAAAAATCAAAGGATGAAAATGAAAGATCCACATTTTAAGTGTCAGTAGCAGAGCCTTCTACAAATTCCAAGCAATCACATTTCTGTTTGAAGGTAAACTATTTTTTCTTCCTGTTGATCCTCTGTAGCTATCATTCGAATGGTTTCTACAGCCTGTTCTGTTAGTGCTCAGTGATGAGAAACCTAATCTGTTTTTTAAGCTAGAATCATTTTGTAGAGTGTAATGATGAGTTGAAAGCTATAACTAAGGTCATAGATTACGCCACCTGGGCTAAAGATTTATAATAATGTTACTGCTAGGTTTTGGCACTTTTAGTATAAGAGAGAGGTGGCTCTGATCTCAACTTTGCCATGGAATGTATTGAATTAATAATTACCCTCAGTTCATCTTCTTTGATCTGGACTATCTTAGCTAGAGAGCTTTCAGATGAAACTTCTTGATATTATTAATGGTATTTAATTCCTCCTCTTGTGCCTCCTCCTTGCAAATAATTTTTTACAATTAATTCGCCCTCAGAAGTCACTTCTGAAAGGATAAAATGGTGGGTAGATCACTGTGAGAAAAACATTGTCTCTTATGATGCAACTTAAGATGGTTCATCATCTTTGTAAAGTTAAAAAAATAAGTCTTCCCCAAATTTACTGATTGACTAGAACTTCTTTCATTTTGTTAAAAGTGTCCCAGTGCAATTTCTACTATGTGACCTAAAATAGCTCAGTAGTAACAATAGTAATATCAACAGTAGCAACAGTAGCAAATTGTTATTAGAACTCACTATATGCCAAAGACTATTCAAAAAATTCATGAAGTGTACTGATTTAATAGTTAATAGGAGGCAGAGAAAAAAATGTGGCATCAGGTTATAATCCCTCACCAGTTCCTGGATACAGGTTCTTTTCAGCATTAGCCACTGTTGGGAAAAGATTTAGATAACTTCCATTTCCTCATCTTACAAAGGAATTTTATTAGATATGTTGTGACACCACCCCTGATAGAAATGCGTAGGTCAAACACGGTTATATGCAGGAATAATGCAGGCCAATATGAGCCCTTAACTGCACAGCAAAGTCTTCCATGGCCTCTATTAAAGCTTTTCTTGCTCCTCTTTTCTCTTGTGTGGTTAGAAATGAGAAAGTAACTACCTAAATTCTAAGGAAGAACATAAAAGACAGACATACTACCAGCAATAAGACAAAGAGTGTTCATTTGTAAGTAAGTGGTTTACTCAAAAAGATACGTCTTTGGAAGTTAACTTTGCTCAGGTAAATGCCTAGTTATGGATTGATTGTGCACTCAAGGAAGAAAGAAATTACCCCAGTACTGTTGACGTTCAGTCTGGAGAACTTCTTCTAGCATGGATCATGACTTTTTCTTCACCATCATAGAACTTGTCTGACCGTCATATTGCTGAGGCTGTAATTGTAAAACACTGATTTTTCTCAATAGGAAAACTATCCTGCACTAAGTTTTATTCCTTGAAAGAGGAAATGGGAAGAGAATAAAATAGAATTTTTCAAAATTAAAAGTAATTCCTTGAAAAACACCACTTCTCAGGTGATCTTTGAAAGTCCCCCCCACACCCAGTTTGAGACAATATACCAATAGGAGCTGATAGTATTACATGCACTGAGACAATATAGAATATAAAATCCACTAGATTTGTGATTTTATACAGCACAAAACACACTTTGTGTTTAGAAAAAAATATCACTATGTTTAAGGCAAATTATATAATGGCACTAGTCTTTTTCCTCCATGGCACTCCAGTCATCGTTTGTTAAGGCAAGCCTACTATAACTTTGCTTGGAAATGTTATATTCAACAGTCACTCATGTCTTTAGCTAAGAGAGAGTCTCTTCTTGCCTTAAGTCACTCTTCTCTAAGTTCCTTCAGTATGAACCACTTTAATACTTTTAAACTGCTCCTCAAAGAACAGAATTTGTAAGTATCAGAAGAGGATACATATAAAAGAAGTAAGGAATTAGGTCAAGTGAGAAGGATGCATTAAGGAGCAAAGGACCAGAATGATTAAGTTTTCTAGGAAAATAAATGTATGATATATATTCAGAATGCAGAATGTTTGTTTATATTCTTATAAGTGTTAACTATGTTCTAAGTAAACTTGAGTAAAACCTCCAGATTCTACATGGGAAAAATATTATTCTTTTGCATAAATAAAACAATTTGCTCAAGATAAATAGTTGTAGAATATGAGTGAGAGCAATATGTATAATGTGTTTTGACAGAGGTGAGTTATCAAAAACTGGATCTAGTTTTAAGTAGTTATATGATCAGTATGGCACATTATTCCATAGAAGTTTTTATAGGCAAAAGACTGTGTAATATTAAAATTTGGATGGAAAACCATTATATACAGATGCTGATGAAAAGAAAAAAAGGAAGTTGAAAGACCAGTGGTCCTGAAAGCTTACCTTTAATGAGCAATAAAATGATAGTAGATCATTATCTGTTGTATTACTTTCAGAAAATTCATAAACTGATATAGGGCCTCAAAAAGAAATGAGCAGAAAACACCATGCACTCTGTGTACAGGAATTGCAGAACTATTATTATGGAAAACCTGAATGTGCAGTGGGGTAAATAATACATTAAAAAGGTGCTGACACAGGATTGAGATTCCAACTTCTATCAAGGTAAAGCAAATGAGTGGTTGAAGGGAGGTGTGGTACAAATTTATAAGATAGCCCTGGGAATATAAAATTGAAGAAGTCTATATGAATGGAGGTGACAGACTGCTATGTACACGAATTAAATTATAGCAGTGGCATAGAACTTTAGCTATTTTTAGTCTGAAGTAGCAAAGGACTACAGTGCACCTGCACCAATTCTGGGAGAAGATATTTGCATAGAAACCCACATGTGCAAATTCATAGTTGGTAATCAGTGCAGCAGATTATCTTATCTCTGGAATTTCACATTGTTCAGGGGACAAGCAAGCATTCTGAAGAGTCCTTTGAAACCTCTGGTCTGTGTTCCTCATGAGGCAAAACTAAAATTCTTCAACTGCCTCATTGATCTAGTCTGCAACTCCCCTCTACTAAGGGATTTGTATTTCATGCTCAGAAAGCCAAGGCAGATGGGAATTATTCACAATTTGGAAAAACAAGGAAGCTTCAATTATTGGGCTTCTGGCAGGCAACCTCTGCAGTGCACATTTTACTCCCACATACATTTTGTTCACTTATACACACTCATGCATATGATTTCTTTTACCTTTTAAAGATAGGATTACACTTTAGTAATGACAGAATGTTTTTGAACAGAATTCAATATGTGTTATGTCTTAGCAGTTTAATTTAGAGGTAACAAAGGGAGGAGATATGCAAATCCAATTTCAGAAACAAAGATGAACTACTGACATATTTGGTAAAGGCAAGTCCAATTTCAAAACCACACAGTCTTTCTCTCAATGTGTGAAAGACCTAATTATATTTAAGTTTAATATTATGTAGGACCAGAAAACAACTATTTATGCTAGATACATGTATTGGGGAACGGGGAGGATATGATGGCAAATACATTCTAATTTCCACTGTTATTCAATAGGTTATATCAAAGCAGTTGAAACTTTTGTTTCACTATTGGGATGACACTAGCTTTTGTTTTTTTGCCAGATTACAGGGAAACTACTGGATAAAGATTTATAGAATACCTAATAATATAACAGTATTAAAATTCATAGTTCATCTTGGGTGGGATGCCACATGCCTATAATCCCAGCTTCTTGGAAGGCTGAGGCAGGAGGATCGCAATTTTGAGGCTAGCCTCAGCAATTTTGTGAGACCCTCAACCCTAGAAACTTACTGAAACCCTATCTAAAAAATAAAAAAAGGGTCTGGGATGTAACTCCATGCTAAAGCAACCCTGAATTGAATCCCCAGTAACAACAAAAAGATTGAAATAAAGAAAAATAATTCCTAGTTTTTTCCCTACTGAATTGCTTTATTATTTTTCTTTCTTGCAAGAGCATAATGGTTTTTTTTTTTGAGAGAGAGAGAGGAGAGAGAGAGAGAGAGAGAGAGAGAGAAGAGAGAGAATTTCAATATTTGTTTTTCAGGGGGCTGGGGATGTGGCTCAAGTGGTAGCGTGCTCACCTGGCATGCGTGCAGCCCGGGTTTGATCCTCAGCACCACATACAAACAAAGATGTTGTGTCCGCTGAGAACTAAAAAATAAATATTAAAAATTCTCTCTCTCTCACTCTCTCTCCTCTCTCACTCTCTCTTTAAAAAAAAATATTTGTTTTTCAGTTTTCGGCGGACACAGCATCTTTGTTTGTATGTGGTGCTGAGGATCCAACCTGGGCCACATGCATGTCAGGCGAGCGCGCTACCGCTTGAGCCACATCCCCAGCCCAAGAGCATAATGATAAAGGAGAAGAAATTTCTGGGAAATAGACTTAGGAAAATATTTCTTATTAGATAATATGTTTTATTATGAAAATATTAGGCAAAAGCATGCTTAATAACTGTTCGCATCTTGAGAAATAATTAAGATTTGAGAAGTTAAAAGAGACCACCTATTCAGTGGTATAATGCTGTCTATAGTGAAGTTATGCCATCTATTTCCCTGCTAGGCATGCCAGTTCTGTAATGCAGCTTTCTATACTCAAATAAACTCTGCTCTAAGTTCCAAGAAGTTGTATTTCAGAAGACAAAACTATAGAAAATACTAAATGCACTCAGAGCTATTTGAAATTAACACTCCAGAATTGATGAAAGAATGTAGGCCATAGGCTTCAAGACAGGCTCTTTTTTTAAAAAGAAATTTTTAGTTGTAGATGGACACAATACCTTTATTCTCTTTAGTTATTTTTATGTGGTGCTAAGGATAGAACCCAGTGCCTCACACAGGCTAGGCAAGTGCTCTACCACTGAGCCAAAACCCCAGCCCAAGCCAAGTTATTCTTAAAATGATGCTGACTTTATTTGGAATCCTGAAGGTGGCTCTATCTTTCAAAGAAGAAAATGTTAGCAAATGTAAAACCAATTGGAGAAGATGGCAGAGGCAAAAGATTGCCCTAGCAAAAAGCAAAGTGATGAGCAGGAGAATTCTAAGAAAATTCAATATTAAAAGAATAGAAAGAAATATTAAGCTAGCTCAGAAAAGATCAATGGAAACAATAAGCTTTTTATTTTGTTTTTGTATTAAGGACTTTATTAAAAATGAAAAAAGCAAACACACCAAGACCTGTATATCAAGAGAAAGAGGAATGAAACCTGGAAGAAAGGAGATTTCCAAATCAGTTAGCAGCTTACTACCAGGACAAATTGCCCCAATTTTTGAAAAATTTAAAAGCTTTGAAACTGATAAGTCATGGCTTGGTGACCATGTTCACTGAACAATATTTGCTACTCGTTTCTGGGACTCTGATTATTCTTCCATACTGGAGTGACATATCTGCCACTGATCTTCTATTTTACATAAGTTGTTCTGGCCGTTTTGTTGTTACAGTCTTTAAATCACACAGTGCTTTTATGAAATAGGGAATGCTCCAAAAGGCAACTTGCAGGATGATTGCTATATAAAAGGAATGAGCTTGAAATAATACTGATTAATGCCACTGATTTAGCAGGAATGTCTCCATTTTGTTCATTACACATTTGTTTTTTTTTCTATTCTTTTATTCTTTTTTTTTAAATTGTTGGTTGTTCAAAACATTACATAGTTCTTGACATATCATATTTCACATTTTGATTCAAGTGGGTTATGAACTCCCATTTTTACCCAGTATACAGATTGCAGAATCACATCAGTTACACTTCCATTGATTTACATATTGTCATACTAGAGTCTGTTGTATTCTGCTGCCTTTCCTATCCTCTACTATCCCCCCTCCCCTCCCCTCCCCTCCCCTCTTCTCTCTCTACCCCCTCTACTGTAATTCATTTCTCCCCCTTGTATTTTTTTTCCTTTCCCCTCACTTCCTCTTGTATGTAATTTTGTATAAACATGAGGGTCTCCTTCCATTTCCATGCAATTTCCCTTCCCTCTTGCTTTCCCTCCCACCTCTCATCCCTGTTTAATGTTAATCTTCTTCTCATGCTCTTCGTCCCTACTCTGTTCTTAGTTACTCTCCTTATTTCAAAGAAGACATTTGGCATTTGTTTTGTAGGAATTTGCTGGCTTCACTTAGCATACTCTGCTCTAATGCCATCCATTTCACCCATAGCACAAGAGTTAATAACTAGAATCAACAAATGGGACTTACTCAAACTAAAAAGTTTTTTCTCAGCAAAAGAAACAATAAGAGATATAAATAGGGAGCCTACGTCCTGGGAACAAATCTTTACTCCTCACACTTCAGATAGAGCCCTAATATCCAGAGTATACAAAGAACTCAAAAAATTAGACAATAAGATTACAAATAACCCAATCAACAGATGGGCCAAGAGAAATGCAAATCAAAACAACCCTCCATTTCCATGCAATTTCCCTTTTCTCTCCCTTTCCCTCCCACCTCATGTCTCTGTTTAATGTTAATCTTTTCTTCCTGCTCTTCCTCCCTGCTCTGTTCTTAGTTGTTCTCATTATATCACAGAAGACATTTGGTATTTGTTTTTTAGGGATTGGCTAGCTTCACTAAGCATAATTTGCTCTATTGCCATCCATTTCCTTGCAAATTCCATGATTTTGTCATTTTTTTAGTGCTGCGTAATACTACATGGTGTATAAATGCCACATTTTTTTTATCCATTCATCTATTGAAGGGCATCTGGGTTGGTTCCAGAGTCTAGCAATTGTGAATTGTGCTGCTATGAACATCTATGTGGCAGTATCCCTGTAGTACGCTCTTTAAGGTCTTCAGGGAATAGTCCGAGAAGGGCAATAGCTGGGTCAAATGGTGGTTCCATTCCCAACTTTCCCAGGAATCTCCATATTGATTTCCAAATTGGCTGCATCAGTTTGCAGTCCCACCAGCAATGTACAAGAGTACCCTTTTCCCTACATCCTCGCCAGCACTTGTTGTTGTTTGACTTCATAATGGCTGCCAATCTTACTGGAGTGAGAATAAATGAATTCAGCAAAGTGGCAGGATATAAAATTAACACGCATAAATCAAAGGCATTTCTGTATATCAGCGACAAAACTTCTGAAACGGAAATGAGGAAAAACACTCCATTCACAATATCCTCAAAAAAAAAAAAATACTTGGGAATCAACCTAACAAAAGAGGTGAAAGATTTATACAATGAAAACTACAGAACCCTAATAACAGAAGTAGAAGAAGATCTTAGAAGATGGAAAAATATACCCTGTTCATGGATAGGCAGAACTAACATCATCAAAATGGCGATATTACCAAAAGCTCTCTATAGGTTTAATGCAATGCCAATCAAAATCCCAATGGCATTTCTTGTAGAAATTGATAAAGCAATCATGAAATTCATATGGAAAAATAAAAGACCCAGAATAGCAAAAGCAATTCTAAGCAGGAAGTGTGAATCTGGAGGTATAGCGATACCAGATTTCAAACTATATTACAGAGCAATAGTAAAAAAAAAAAAAAAAAAAAAAAAAAAAAAAAAAAAAAACCAGCATGGTACTGGTACCAAAATAGGCGGGTGGACCAATGGTACAGAATAGAGGACACAGAGACTAATCCACAAAGCTACAACTATCTTATATTTGATAAAGGGGCTAAAAGCATGCAATGGAGGAAGGATAGCATCTTCAACAAATGGTGTTGGGAAAACTGGAAATCCACATGCAACAAAATGAAACTGAATTCCCTCCTCTCGCCATGCACAAAAGTTAACTCAAAGTGGATCAAGGAGCTAGATATCAAATCAGAGACTGCGTCTGATAGAAGAAAAAGTTGGCTCTAATCTACATATTGTGGGGTCGGGCTCCAAATTCCTTAATAGGACAGCCATAGCACAAGAGTTAACAACAAGAATCAACAAATGGGACTTACTTAAACTGAAAAGTTTTTTTCTCAGCAAGAGAAACAATAAGAGAGGTAAATAGGGAGCCTGCATCATGGGAACAAATTTTGACTCCTCACACTTCAGATAGAGCCCTAATATCCAGAGTATACAAAGAACTCAAAAAATTAGACAATAAGACAATAAATAACCCAATCAACAAATGGGCCAAGGACCTGAACAGACACTTCTCAGAGGAGGACATACAATCAATCAACAAGTACATGAAAAACTGCTCACCATCTGTAGCAGTCAGAGAAATGCAAATCAAAACCACCCTAAGATACCGTTCATCATATTTTCCTCTATTTTCTGATTTACTGTAAATTTCTTCTCTCACTGTCAGAAGCAGGAGAACAGATACTTGTAGAAGTAGTTTCAATGATCTATCTACATTTCACATGCAAAAACAATCTACCAAATATGTTTTTATGATCAGATACAGAAAACAGGCAATTGACTTCTCTTATGATTAACTGTTAAGCAACATTAAATACAGTATGCAAAACACAGCTTGTTCTTTTTATCAGTATTTTCAAAAGAGTCTACTTAATAGTAATTATTCAAAGGCAGACAGAGTGAACCTCAAAATCTTTAATGAGAAGAGAAAAATGTACAGAAATGTCATTGCATTGTCTATCATACAGGAGCCCCCCCTCTAGTATATTTCTTCAGGACCAATATCTTGGAATGCCTCCAGTCATGATTAACAACATCAGAAATCACAGCAATTGCCATCTATGTATCACAATAATGCCAAGTCCAGTCACAGTATGGATATGGAAGAAGGTAAGCAGATGCTCATAAATAACAAGGTTTCTGCAAAAAGCTGTAATGCAAGGACATTTGCATTTTACAGTGAAAAACCCGCCCATTTAAGTTTTTGCAAATATTATAAAAATCACTTAATACTATGCATGAGTGTCTAAATTTATTTAACTTACAGATTGCTTTGATCTATTAAAATAGCAAATATTTTAATGTATGTGTCAAATAAAATTATAGCAGTTTAGTTTATTTGCTGGTGATACAAGAATTGTCTCCAGTTTTTAGACACAGTCTCAACAATGGAATTACATATATTTACATATTTAACAGTCATTTATTATTAGTTAATATTTTTTCAAAATTTCAGGAGTTATGAAAAGGCCAGAAATAAAAATATATTTTCTCACAGCACTTTTGGGTTCAAGAAGTTGTGAACATTTTAGGTGAATGTCTGAGCATAACAGCATCTCAGCTTACATCTCAGAATCATGAAAGAGCTTTTCAGTTTGGAGAAGGTTTATATTCTTAGTGAACTCTCATTCTCCAGAGTCCCAGACTAAGTGGAGCTGACATTGACTCTTTAGAAGTTGTTTATACCCATACTGTTTCCTGATCAGTAAATTTTAATCAACAATTTAATATTATGCATTTATGCATGTGCAAATGCTAACATATTCCCTTCTTAAGCCAAGCCAAATAGTACTGCCCAATAACTATTTCTCCACATTTGGGACAGATTTATATATATATATATATATATATATATATATATATATATAGTACTGGCAATTGAACCCAGGGTGATTAACTACTGAACCACATCCCCAGACCATTGTTTTTATTTTGAAACAGGGTCTCATTAAGTTGCTCAGGGTCTTGCTATGTTGATGAAGCTGGCTTTGAACTTTTGATCTTCCTGTCTTAGTCTGATCATCTGCTGGGATTACAGGCATGCACCACAGCGCCTGGCCCAGATCACATATCATAATTATGCATTGATTTAAATTGTTTCAAAATACTTTTATTTAAAGGTAAAGTTTAAATTCACTTGATAAACTTTAGGTATTAGAAATGAATGCTAGAAGTGGAGAATGTTGGGAATAAAGCAACCTAGTTGTTGGGGCCTGCCTTAGTGTTTATACACAGTTCTAGAGTATGGACTGGAATCACCATTTGAAACTGAGTAACAAGAATAGTGGCTGGGGCTGGGGATGTGGCTCAAGCGGTAGCTCGCTCGCCTGGCATGTGTACGGCCCGGGTTTGATCCTCAGCACCACATACAAACAAAGATGTTGTGTCCGCCGAAGACTAAAAAATAAATATTAAAACAATTCTCTCTCTCTCTCTCTCTCTCTCTCTCTCTCTCTCTCTCTCTCTCTCTCTCCTTTAAAAATAAGAATAGTGGCTGTACTTTCCCTATGAATCATCAGGTGTGTGTTCTGATACATTTCATAATCTTTTTTTTCTTCTTTTTACCTTTTTAAAATTGTTTGAATATATATATATATATATATATATATATATATATATATATATATATATACATATATATATATATAAATAGTGAAATGCATTACAATTCTGTTCTTTTTTCTTTTTATTTATATATGACATTGAAATGCATTACAATCCTTATTACACATATAGATCACAATTTTCATATCTCTGGTTGTATACAAAGTATATTCATACCAATTTCTGTCTTCATACAACATGTATTTTGGATAATGATGTCCATCACATTCCACCATCATTTCTTACCCCATGTCCTCTCACTTTCCCTCCCCCACCCTCTGCCCTACCTAGAATTTGTCTATTCCTCCCATGCTCCCTCTCCCTATCCCACAATGAATCAGTCTCCTTATATCAAAGAAAACATTTAGCATTTGGATTTTTGGGATTGGATAACTTCACTTAGCATTATCTTTTCTAACTCCATCCATTTACCTGCAAATGCCATGATTTTATTCTCTTTTATTGTGGAATAATATTACATTGGGTATATATGTCACATTTTTTTATCCATTCATCCATTGAAGGGCATCTGGGTTGGATCCACAGTTTATCTATTGTGATTGTGCTGCTACAAACATTGATGTGGCTGTGTCCCTGTAGTATGCTGTTTTTAAGTCCTTTGGGTATAGACCAAGGAGAGGGGTAGCTGGGTCAAATGGTGGTTCCATTCCAAATTTTCCAAGAAATCTCCATACTACTTTGCATATTGACTGTACCAGTTTGCAGTCCCCCCAGCAGTGTATGAGTGCACCTTTTCCCCATATCCTCACCAACATTCAATTTATTGTTTGTCTTCATAATAGCTCCCATTCTGACTGGAGTGAGGTGAAATCTTAGAGTAGTTTTGATTAGCATTTCTCTAATTGCTAGTGATGATGAACATTTTTTCATATATTTGTTGATTGATTGCATATCATCTTCTGAGAAGTGTCTCTTCAGGTCCTTGGCCCATTTATTGATTGGGTTATTTGTGGGATGTTTTTTGTGCTTAGCTTTTTGAGTTCTTTATATACCCTAGAGATTAGTGTTGTACTGATGTGCAATTAGAAAAAATTGCTCCCAAGCTCTAGTCTCTCTATTCACAACACGGATTGTTTCTTTTGCTGAGAAGAAACTCTGTAGTTTGAATCCACCCCATTTATTGATTCTTGATTTTAATTTTTGTGCCAAAGGAGTCTTATTAAGGAAGTTGAGGCCTAATCCCACATGATGAAGATTAAGGCCAGTTTTTCTGCTATTAGACATAGTATCTCTAGATTTATTCCTAGGTCCTTGATCCATTTTGAATTGAGTTATGTGCATGGTTAGAGAGAGAGTTTTAATTTCATTTTGTTATATATGGATTTCCAGTTTTCCTAGCACCATTTGTTGAAGAGGCTATCTTTTCTCCAATGCATGTTTTTGACACCTTTGTCTAATATAAGATAATTGTACTTTTGTGGGTTAGTCTCTGTGTCCTCTATTCTGTACCATTGGTCTACCAGTCTGTTTTAGTGTTGATACCATGCTGTTTTTGTTACTATTACTCTGTAATATAGTTTAAGTTCTGGTATACTGATGCCACCTGCTTCACTCTTCCTGCTAAGGATTGCTTTAGCTATTCTGAGTCTCTTATTTTTCCAGATGAGTTTCATGATTGTTTTTCTATTGCTATGAGGAATGTCATTAGGATTTTGATCAGAATTGCATTAAATCTGTATAGTGCTTTTGGTAGTATGGTCATTTTGATAATATTAATTCTGCCTATCCAAGAGCAAGTTAGACCTTTCCATCTTCTAAGGTCTTCTTTGAATTCTTTCTTTGGGGTTCTGTAGTATTCATTCTATAGATATTTCATCTCTTTCATTAAGTTTGTTTCCAAGTATTTTGATTTTTTGAGGCTATTGTAAATGGGGTAGTTTTCCTCATTTTCCTTTCAGAGGATTTGTCACTAATATCTAGATACGTATTTGATTTATGGGTGTTGACTTTTTATCTTGCTACTTTGCTGAATTCTTTTACTAGTTCTAGCAGTGTTCTGGTGAATTTTTTTTTTTTGCTCTTTTAGGTATAGAATCATGTCATCAGCAAATAGTGCTCATTTGAGTTCTTTTTTCCTATGTATTTCCCTTTAATTTGTTAGTCTGTCTAATTGCACTAGCCAGTGTTTCAAGAACTATGTTAAATAGAAGTGGAGAACAAGGGAATGCCTGTTTTGTTCCAGTTTTTAGAGGGAATGTTTTCAATATTTTTCCATTTAGAAAGAAGTTGGCCTGCAGTGTAGCATAGATAGCCTTTATGATATTGAGATATGTTCCTGTTATCCATAGCTTTTCTAGTGTTTTGAACATGAAGTGGTGCTGTGTTTTGTCAAATGATTTTTATTCATGTATTGAAATCATCATGATTCTTATCTTTGAGTCTATTGATGTAATGAATTACATTTATTGATTTCCTTCTGTGTTGAACCATCCTTGCATTCCTTGGATGAATCCCACTTGATGGTGGTGCACGATCTTTTTTATATGTTATTTTGTTTGATTTGCCAGAATTTTTTGATAATTTTTGCATCTATGCTCATTAGTGATATTGGTGTGCAGCTTTCTTTCTTTGATGTGTCTTTGCCTGGTTTTGGGATCATTGAGATATTGGCTTCAAGAATGATTTTGGAAGTGCTGCCTCTTTTTCTATTTCCTGAAATAAATTGAAGTGTATTGGTATCAGTTCCTCTTTAAAGGTCTTGTAGAACACAGGTGTGTATACTTCCAGTCCTTTACTTTCCTTGGTTGGTAGATTTTGATGGTGTCTTCCTTTTTGTTGATTGAAATTCATCTGTTTATATAGTGTATATCATCCTGATTCAATTTGGGCAAATCATATGACTCTAGAAATTTGTCTATACCTTTGATATTTCATATTTTATTGGAGTACAAGTTTTCAAAATAATTTATAATTATTTTCTGTATTTCTGTATTGTCTGTTATGATATTTCCTTTTTAAATCACGTATGGTAGGGATTTGAGTTTTCTCTCCCCTTCTTCTCAGTAGCATGACTAATAGTCTGTGAATTATTTATTTGTTCAAAGAAACAACTTTTGGTTCTGACAATTTTTTCAATTGTTTCTTTTGTTTCAATTTCAATGATTTCAGCTCTGGTTTTAATTATTTCCTGTATTCTACTGCTTTTGGTGTTGGTTTGTTCATCTTTTTCTAGGGCTTTGAGATATAATGTTAAGTCATTTATTTATTGACCTTTTCTTCTTTTTAGAAATGAAATCCATGCATTGAACTTTCCTCGTAGAACTGCTTTCATTGTGTCCCAGATTTCAATAATTTTGTATCAGTGTTCTCATTCACCTCTTAATTTTTAAAATCTTCTCCTGATGTCTTCTGCATATTATTTAGTAGCATATTATTTAGTCTCCAGGTGTTGGAGTAGCTTTTATTTCTTATTTTATAATTGATTTCTAATTTCATTCCATTATGGTCTGATAGAATGCAGGGTAGTATATCTTTTTTATTTGCTAAGAATTGCTTTGTGGCATAGTATATGGACAACAAATGAAAAATGGTTAATATCATTAGCTGATATCATTAGCTTTATATCATTAGTTATCAGGGAAATGCAAATAAAACTACAATGAAATATCCTCTCACCCTAATTAGAATGTTCATTATAAAAAAATGATAAATATTGTTAAGGATAGGGAGAAAAAGGAAGTCTCATACAATTTTGGTGGGTATGAAAATTAGTATAGTCATTGTGGAGAAGAGTATGGAGTTCCTCATAAAACTAAAAAATAGATCTACCATATGATTTCTCTATCCCCCACCTTGGTATATATCAAATTAAATGGAAATTGGTGCATCAAAGAGATACATGCATACCCATGTTTGCTGCTGCACTCTTCACAATAGCTAAGACATGGAATCAACTGAGGCACCCATCAACAGATACCTGGGTAAAGAAAATGTTCAGCATGCACCCAATGGAGTATTGTTCATTCATAAAGAAGAATGAAATCCTGTCATTTGCAGCAACATTGAAGGGGCTGTAGAATACTATCTTAAGTGAAATAAGCCAGACAACTCAGACAAATACTGCATGTTCTTTTCATACGTGGAAGTTAAGAGGAAAAAAATTAAAGCTGAATGTAGAATAGTGATTACTAGAGGTTGAGAAGTATGTGCCTAACAGGGATAGTAAATATAGAGACGCTGAGTTTGACTAGTGCGTGCTATATGCATATGTTGAAATACCACACTGAAACACATTAATATGTGCACTCAATGCATACTAATAATTTATTTAGTTTTAAAAATGGAAAGAAAACTTTGTTGGCTTTTACACAGCAGAAGAGGATGGGAATGGGTATAAAGCAAAAATTAAGATATGAGAGGAGTAAAGGAAAAATTGGAAAAGGAGAGGACTGCTATGCAGCATGGCAGCATTGATTCATTTTCCTTTTTCTTCTCTGGGCATTTTTTTCTTTATCCCTTCCCAGGTGTAGACAGTTTTCCAGGTGTTGCTCCTGTGACTGCTTACTCTGATAACTATGAACCATCAAATACTCTGTGGAACCAACAGAGAGAATAGGATAGAAGAATGTTCTGATCATTATAGAAGCATTTGTCAAGGCTAAGCTCTACTTTTAATTTTTATTAGGTCTGGGATAATTTTGAGATCTTAGATATTTTGTAAACAAAATTTGAGTAGTTTTTTGGGGGATACAGCTTAGTTTATTGAAAAAAATGGCCAATCAAGTCAGTGCAAACTTGTCTAAATTCAGATTATGTGATCATGAGAAAATGACTTAAATTTGTTGTACATCACTTCCTTTATCTGCAAAATGTCAAGGTATAATGAGGAAAACCACTTGCTTAAGAGAGTGATCATTAAGAATCATCATAATAACCACATACTATATTAAGCGTAGTGCTTGCCAAATAGTGAAAATTAAATAAATGTTGTACTACATGCATCTTAATATTTAAGAATCTTTAGTCCATGATTAATCATTAAATATTTGTGCATGTAATATGACAATGTTATTTACATTTTGGTTGCTATTGTAAATGAGTAACTTAATTGTAATTTCATAATTTGAGTATGAAGAGCTATGAATCATTTCTGGTAATTTTTTTTTCCTGGGGCAATCCAGAGAGAATAAAACAAATATCAGGAATATTTCATATCACAAAAAAGTTTAGTCAACTGGAACAAAATTTGAGGAGAGGTGTATTAGAAGACTACACCCCAGAAAAGAATTATTGGTTTGCATTTCTATACCTGGTACTATACTCTAGGAATAAATAAAATGATAAATAAATAAATAAATAAATAAATAAATAAAATCTCAAAATCAAAAGCCAAATAAAATCAATGTTTGTGTAATATATCTCTACAACCTTGTAGGAGAGTGTGAAAAATGTAAAGATCATCCATCATTTTAAATATTGCTCTAAATATGACTTTGTGTATACTTGTAGGTAGACACAGAATATACTCATCTATATTCTAGGTCTATATTGTGCATATGCTATACACACTGACATACTTAGACTCAGGTTCATATTACATAGCAGATACAATCTGAAATAAATTTCACACTTTTTGCTGTTTTAAATTTATTTATTTTTAAATATTTATTTCTTTTAGTTGTACACAGTACCTTTAAAAAAAACTTATTTATTTTTATGTGGTGCTGAGGATTGAACCCAGGGCCTTTCACGTGCTACGCGAGCGCTCTACCACTGAGTCACAACCCCAGTCCCTTGAATTTATTTTTGAATTAAATATCATTAAGCAAGATTGGTGTATTGGCTGAATTTCGAACTATTTTATGATAAATTTATTGATATTTATTTTATTTTATTATTTAATTGATTTTATTTTTTTAAATACATGACAGCGGAATGCATTACAATTCTTATTACACAAATAGAACACAATTTTTCATATCTCTGTATATAAAGTATGTTTATGCCAATTCACATCTTTATACAAGTACTTTTTTGCATTACAATTCTTATTACACATATATACCACAATTTTTCATATCTCTGTATATGAAGTATGTTGACACCCAATTCATGTCTTCATACATGTACTTTGTATAATGATGTCCATAACATTTCACCATCTTTGCTAATCCCCTACCTCCTCCCTTTCCCTCCCACCCCTCTTCCCTATCTAGAATTCATCTATTCCTCCCATGCTCCCCCTCCCCACCCCACTATGAGTCAACCTCCTTATATCAGAGAAAACATTTGGCATTTGTGTTTTGGGGATTCACTGAGCATTATCTTCTCCAAAACCAACCATTTACCTGCAAATGCCTTGGTTTTATTCTCTTTCATTGCTGAATAAAATTCCATTGTGTATATATGCCACATTTTTTATATCCATTCATCCACTGAAGGGCATCTAGGTTGGCTCCAGAGTTTAAATATCGTGAAATGTGCTGCTATATACATTGATGTGGCTGAGTCCCTGTAGTATGCTGTTTTTAAGTTCTTTGGGTATTGTCTGAGGAGGAGGATAGCTAAGTCAAATGGTGGTTCTACTCTCAGATTTCCAAGAATCTCCATACTTCTTTCCATATTGGCTGCACCAATTTGCAGTCCCACCAGCAATGTATGAGTGTACCCTTTCCCCCACATTCTCGCCAACACTTATTGTTTGTCTTCAAAATAGCTTCCATTCTGACTAGAGTGAGATGATATCTTAGAGTCGTTTTGATTTGCACTTCTTTGATTGCTAGAGATGATGAGCATTTATTCATATATTTATTGATTTATTGTATATCCTCTTCTGAGAAGTGTCTGTTCAGATCCTTGGCCCATTTGTTGATTGGGTTATTTGATAGCTAAAGCAATCCTTAGCAGGAAGAATGAAGCAGACCAGACCTTAAACTATACTACAGAGCAATAGTAACAACAACAGCATGGTATTGGCACCAAAACAGACTGGTAGACCAATGGTACAGAATAGAGGATACAGAGACTAACCCACAAAACTACAATTATATTATTTTAGACAAAGGTACCAAAAAGATGCACTGGAGAAAAGATAGCCTCTTCAAAAAATGGTGCTGGGAAAACTGGAAATCTATATGCAACAAAATGGAATTAAACCCATATCTCTCACTATGCACAAAACTCAACTCAAAATGTATCAAGGACCTAGGAATTAAACCAGAGATTCTGCGTCTAATAGAAGAAAAAGTAGACCCTAATCTTCATCATCTAGGATTAGTGCCCAACTTCCTTAATAAAACTCCTATAGCACAAGAATTAAAATCAAGAATCAATAAATGGGATGAAATCAAACTAAAATGTTTCTTCTTGGCAAAAGAAACAACCTGTGAGGTGAACAGACAACCTACATACTAGGAGCAAATTTTTACTCCTTACAATCTGATAGAACACTAATCTCTAGGGTATATAAAGAACTCAAATGATACTTATTTTTATTTATGGGAGAAGTTTTAGAATTGCTACTGATTTTATATGTGGCTTTGTTTAAGACATTTTGATCTTCATAGCTCTCTCTTTCTTATAGTGTCACAGGAAGGGCTGGGTGAAATACTTTTCCATGTCATTTCATAACTTAAAAATGCTAAATATATTACTGCACTTGCCTCAAAATAATCTTTAGTCAGGATGATAGATCAAAAGATAGTTGAAAACAATTCAAATTGTTTTAAAAGTTCTTTAAAAATCCAAAGGGGGTATATCAACACAAGATATTGTGAAACTTTAATCACTTAATTAGGTAAATAAATGAAGAACTTAAACATGGAGATTGAATATTTGTTGATCCAGCATTGCTTTCCTTACTACTTACTCTCTACCAAGTATAACAGGCTGTGATAATAATAACAGTAGTAGTAAGTAGTAGTAGTATTATCAGCAGAAGCAATAATAGTAGGAATATCTACTATTTAATTGAACATACTGGGTATCAATCACTGTGTGATTATATATATATATATATATATATATATATATATATATATATATATATATGTCAATATACATTTATATCTCAAATTACAAAGTACACATCACTGCCCCTAACATACCAATGAAGAGAAATCTGAGGGTATGTAGGTAAACATCTTGTTTAAGTTTTAAGTGAAGTAAATATGAGATTTGAGGTTCTATCCAGGACAGTTTTATTCAAAATGTGTTTCTAGTCACTCTGCCTTAAGGCCATTGAACATCTTCTCCACTTTCCTTATTTATTATTTCCCCTCCTACTTCTGTAACTTTTTGCTTATTTGTTTTAGATTACTAGTCTTAAAAACTACTGACATAAACAAAGCTTGAGGGTAAAATGACTAGCAGATGTTTTCCTCTGGTCAAATGCTGAGTTATGAAAATATGGTTTACAAGACATTCACAGATTATGTTTTCTTACATATTTATAACTTTTGCAGTCCTCTCTTTCCCTGTTACCTTTTATATAATTAAGAAAAAGTATCTTAAAATACACTTAATATTTTTAGAAAAAGCTGACAATCTATATGTTCAGTAAGTGTAATTTAGAAGGAGATGTTTTTAATTCCAAATATGAGCACATAGACACATCCACATTTTGTATTTCTTTTGCTTCTGGGAAGTCCTGAGCCAGATTCACTGATTGATGTTTTATGTTTTCCAATTTATAAAATATTTACCAAAGGCATAATGGACGTTTTACAGAGGGTATGTCAAGCTAGTTGAGACATTGGTTTATGGCAGATAGCTACCACCTGTCATAACTGAGATAATGGTTATTGAGCTTTGTTTTCTGCCAAAAACTTGAATTTAAATTTCAAGTGAAAAAGTTAAATTGGATATGCCGATCCTTTATCATCCTGACACTATAGTTAATCTTTAAAACTAACACAGAGGGAGGATTAGAGATTTTAATTGATTAAATAATAAACAGTAGACATTTATTATAATTGGATAAATGCTAATATTTTATGGAGAAATTTGAACATTCCTTGAATATTCCTTGAATATTCTAATATGCAAGAGAAGGAAAACTATTTGCTTTTTAGTTATAAAAAAGAATATAATTTGGGGGATTAAATGGTAAAAATACTGTGTCATAGTCCTGGAAATATGAAGGCCCAAGTGTCTGCTTTCATTGTTCTTGATGAGCTTAATGTTTCACTCCCCCTTTTCTTTCTCGACCATTATCACTTCCCACTACAATTCTCATCCATTCATCCAAAAGCCCTTTACTGAGCACCTGCTAAGTTTGTGGTGAGGGTTTTGAAATGAAAACAAGACAGAAAAAAGGAAAAAAAACTGCCCTTAATTTGTTTTCTCAGTATTATGCCACCACCTCATTCATTCATTAATGAATATGCCAATCATACTGTCTACTCTGTTAACAAATTCTAAGTCATAAACTCAGAAGATCCTTGCGTAAGAATTTGCAAAATATCATATTGCAATGAGTCAACCAAAGCTTGCCATTTTTCTATAAATTATCATTCATTGGTACTGAACAGTAGTTGCCATCTATGACTTCATTTCCTCTTTCTTTTCTACAACCTCTCATCATTGATGATCTTTCTTTCCCTTTCCTCAACTTGAGTCACCAAAGGTCTGAGAAACCAATCAGGGGATGTTTCTCAAGGCAGAACATAAAATTTTTGTGGGAAAAGTATGTATTTGTGTGTGACTGACTACATTTCATTTCTTTCAGCCCTGACCATCTGTCTGAAATCTAAGGAGGGCAGTTGATATATTTTACTTGCTATTAAATAACAAACTTGTTCTCATTTAGATGGAAAGCTTTGATTATAAGACTGACTCCTTTTTAACATATCACTAATCACCATATTGGCTGTTAATTTTTAAGTATAGTTAAATCCCATTAATTTGAAACATGGGGGACTAAAAAGATGGACTCTGAATTAAGCAGAATATCTGTTGTTTCATTCAAGAATAGAGCATGTGGTTAGCTAAGAAATAACATTTTCCCAATGGGTACTATTTACTAACTGGAATGATACTTTGTTCCACAATAAAGTATGCAACAATGAATGGAATTAAGGCATTAGATGTCTTATAGTTTCAAATATAACTGTGCCACAGTCATGAACCTTATTTGAAAGTTAAGAAATCTGTAGATTTAAAAGTAATTCATTTTATGGTGGTTACAGGGGCTGGGGAGAAAGGGATAAGAAAATGTTGATCAATGGGTACTAAAGTTGTGATCAGGAGTAAGAAGTTCTGCTGTGCTATTGTACAATAGGGTTACCACAGATAGTGATTTTGTGTCTTGTATCTCAAAAAGCTAGAATAAAAGATTTTGAATATAAATGTTTGAGTAAATAGGTATATTTAACATGATTACACAATGTATATATGTATAAAAACCTCGTCTGGTACCCCATTAATATGTACAATTTTGGTGTCCTTAATATATCAGTTAAAAATAAATGTAATTTAACATAATCAGTGAAACTCCACATCATGTACGACCACAAGAATGGAATCTTGATTAGAATAAGTTATACTCCATTTAAGTATAATGGGTCAAAATATGTTCTACTCTCCTGTATATCTAAAAAGAATAAAAATGTAATTAAAAGTGACATTAAAATTATTTCACTTTAAATAAACCTATACAAATCATTGTATTCCAATAATTACTGGGTAATAATAAGGTGGTATGTTTTGTTGAATTGGGATTACCACACTAACCAGAAGTTCATTTAACAGAAAAAGGTGCACTATATTTAGAAGCTTAGAAACATGACTCAGGGATGTGATCTCAGGATAGAATTTGATGGTCAGGAGACTGCATATCTAGGAATTATGTTATTGGTTGCACAGTCTTCTACAATCTTTCTTGTAAAGGCTAGTCTTTCAAGGTCAAGAGAAGTACCAAAATATGACAGTTTCTTATTTGGCCACAGATGGTATAGCTGAAAGACCTAGAGTACAAGTGTATTTTCCCTTCTCTATAGAAATCAGTATTTAAAACAATTTTCAAAGGATAACTTGTTTTCCTTTCTACTTAGATTGACCTGTGAATACCATGAACTGTTATTTCTTAGAATATTTGTTGTATAGAGGATTCAACAAAAGCTGTTTATTGAGATTTAAAAAATAAGTTCAGCTTTTTGTACAGGCAAGACCTCTCTGTTTAACAGATGGCTCAGCAGTTGTATGAAAATTATTCACAACCCAAAAGTAGCATAAACAATAATTTTAAAACACTGTTTGTTCTCAATTTACATATTTTGAAAAGAGAAAGTGATTCTGTGTTGTCTTCCTTTCTTGCTGTGCCTTTGAGTAAACAATGCATTTTTGAACTTGACAGTAGGCCAATCCTGTTTCTTGATGGACACTGGGCTTATGCAGTCTTATTAACATTTTATGAACTATGAACCCTTTGACAAAAATTGGCTTCTGAATAATGCCAAACTTTACTTATTGTCATTAAATTACCAAACAGGAAAATAGAAATTAGTTGGGGAAACTATCTATTTTATCATGGAGTTCTATTGCTCATATGATGTGTGTGTGTGTGTGTGTGTGTGTGTGTGTGTGTGTGTGTCTGCATATGTATGCATGCACATGGGCAGTGGGTGTGGGAAGGTTCTTCCAATAAACACCAGTGGCAAATTCTCTTAGATGATGTACACATTAGATCTTTTAATTTCACTTGAGATGTACATTAGATGGAATTATAAAGACTTTCAGTGGGAATATCACTTTATAAAAATACTATTTCTTGTTTTGCTTGAAAGAGAAAAATCTGCTTCCTGTATTTTCCCTTTCTAATCATAGTACCACATGAAAGTCTTATTTTCTCTTATGTAAGTAGAACCTTGTGTTTCTATGTATAGTTACCTGTCCTGAGCAGTAAGTCCCAAGGCCATTTGTGACCCAGCAATAGATTTTCTTTTATCTTTGTATCTTTTTTACTTTTTTGATTTTTCCCAGTGACTCCTTTTCCAGGAGGAATTGACCGTGACCAGGAATAGAATTTTTCTGCATGTGAAGCAAACTAGTCATAATTGGCATATGTCCAACTCTAGTTTCCTCTGTCCTAATCAAATCATCTACCATCAGGATTTTTCATCTTTTAAAAGTCATGCTTTTTCTTACTTTGACTAGAGTATGCATATTCAACCATAAACCAAATGTATAGCTCATTTATATTACATCAAATAGTATGATAGTCATATAGATTTCCTACTTGATCTTAAAGAATTTTATCCAAGGTATTGCTTTCAATCATGATAATGCTCATAGTATCTCAGACATAGAAGAGAAATCCAGAATATATTTCTGAAAACCATTCTGTTTTTGAAACCTCAAACTTTTATCCTAGATCAGTGGAATAGAGGCAGTGGATAGATGGGTGGGAGAGGAATGGGAAAATGAGAGAAGCTTCAGAATGAAATTGACCAAATTACACTATGCACATAAATGAATATAACATAATGAATTCCAACTTGATGTATATTTATAAAACACCAATTAAAAGTGATAAATAGATACAAGAAAAACCAGCAGAGTAAGAGAAGGAGAACAGTGGGAGGGATAGGGGGAGAGACAAGAAGAAGGAGGAAGGGAAATGAAATGCAGCAAATTATATTCCATACATATATAATTATGTCAAAATGAACTTGTCATTATCTATAACTATAATGCACTAACTAAAACATGTAGAAAGTTTCTTCTTATTGTCATAAATACCAGGAAGACCTAGCATTTGTCAACTTAGAGTGTTGCTTCCAATTGTTGTCATTTTCCTTTTGGAGGAGGTAACCAAATAACTTATCAATATATCTTCAGGAAATCTCTTTTTTCAGATGTTAGAAAGATAAAATACATACACCAGTTAGGGATCTGTTCTCTTCATTGCTGAATGATACTCTCAATCTCTTTTGAACTTTTTCTTAACTGTAGACACTTAGAAACATCATGAATACAGTTAATACCAAGGGTTTTCTCCCTTCACAATACAATTAGCTCTATTGTGATCCTGGCCATAGACTGCACCTGAAATCTTCGTCAACTATTAAAATGCACATTATGAAATTCAAGGGGGATCTTGGAAGAAATGTAAATGGATTGCATGCTGACTCTTTGACTTCAAGAAACATGTGCTTAACTGATAGATTCAGTTGTACTATTTTCTTATAAAAGACAGCCCATGCAATTACTGCAGGGGAAGAGGACTTCTGTAATACATGTATTTATTTGGCATGTGTTCCTTATATATATACAATATTTAAACATCATGAGTACTTAAAAAGCCCCTTTCTCATATATAACATATAGGGCTAATGAAGTTACTTGCTACTCAGTCATGTTCCCAAAATATCTCCAAGGATAAGCATTCAGGCTAATTCCTGTGATGACTTTGAAATTTCTATTTGTGTCAGCAATGAACCTAAGTTAGCAGGGCTCAGCAAAAGAAAGGCATATTTTCCTGCCAAATCAATGCCAGGCATTGTGTTTTACATCTCTCCCAAACTGGTACTTTGGGAAAAGAGTTATAGTGGCTATCAATCACTAGCAGCAGCCACCAGATCAGATTGATTTTCATAGTTAAAACTAACTTACCAATTGAAGACCTGTGAACACTGTTGTTTTCCAAATTATCTGCAGTTTAGATATTTCCTTACCTCTATTCCTATTCTAAGATGCTACAGTAACCTATTGATTTTTCTACAAGGCATGTTTCTTTGCTAGGATATTTCCTCTGCTTTTGTTAATTGGTGCATTGGTTGTCAGTCATAAATAGCTCCACAGGTACAGAAGTAGTGCTGTACCAACTCATGCAACAACTTAAAACCTGCATAATTTTCCTCTGATACCAATAAGAGGTAAAAATATCTATTATTTTGCCTGATTTCCTCATTTTTAGTTAAAAATTGCAAGGCAGTATTGATATAGTAGAAAAAGAAACATTCACTATAACTTTTAGTGTACTGCCTTTCTTGCTATCTAGTTTAAAGACCTTAAACATAAGAGTCATATAAATTCTCATAGCCTCAGTTTCCCTCTTTTTCATATAATAGCACAAACTTAATGGTGCTTTGAAGGAACAATATATTATCATAAACAAAAGGCAATATTGGTAATATTATTTTAAAAAATCCTCTGCATGATACATTTGTGCATTCTTTAAAGAAGATTTAGTTATGCTGTCATTTTCCTTTCTATTTATTTACCCCCATTATGAAGAAACTGCTAATACTATATCTTACATTATCTTAATTCTTTCTAAAGAGGTTATAATTCTGAAAAGTTTTTATTTTGGAGGGAGTTCATTATTATGCTTAGATTTGAAATACAGATATTCTCTAAGAACCATTCCTGTCTTATCAAATACATCTTGCAAAATAAAGCAATAGAAAGGACTATATTCTGAGCCTTTTACTACAATGGAATACAATTTTCTGAAAATGACAAGCATTTTTATTCTGCTGTTTCTATTCCATTTAGGCTGGCAAATGCCTGAGGGAGATGGCATTTTGGTCTCTGCTTGTGCTCCACTTCTTGTCTTGCTCCATAGTCTCTGATGGAAAAGGCTCAGGCAGCATCAGCAGTAGGAGGATTTGCAATGTAAGCACGTGTGTCATTCCCTGGGATGAACCCCACTTGATCACAGTGCACTGTCTTTTAAATATGTTTTATATGCAATTTATCAAAATGTTATTGAGAATTTTTGCAACTATATTCTTCAGGGATATTTGTTAGGAAGTTTTCTTTCCTTGATGTGTCTTTGTCTGGTTTTGGTATTAGGGTAATATTAACCTCATAGAATGAGTTTTGAGGGTTCCTTCCTTTTCTATTTAATGGAATAATTTGAGAAGTATTTAGTGTTAATTTAGAGCTCAGCTGAGAATTCATCTTGCTCTCAGATTTTCTTGATTGGGAGGCTATAAATGGTGTTTTCTATTTCATTCCTTGAAATTGATCTGTTTAAATTGTGTATTTCCTCCTGATTCAGTTGGGTAGTTCATATGTTTCTAGAAATTTCTGTCAATGTCTTTAAGATTTTACATTTTACATTTTCAAAATATTTTCTAATTATCTACCATATTTCAGTAGTGTCCATTGTGATATTTCCTTTTTCATCACATATGTAAGTTGACTTTTCTCTCCTTTTCTTTTCATTAGCATGCCTAGATGTTTATCAATTTTATTTATTTTTTCAAAGAACCAACCATTTATTTGTCAATTTTTTTAATTGTTGTTTTTTTGTTTGTTTGTTTCAATTTCATTGATTTCAGCTCTGATTTTAATTATTTTCTGTCTTCTACTGCTTTTGGTGTTGATTTGCCCTTCTTTTTCGAGGGATTTGAGATGTATGTTAAGTCATTTACTGGTTGACTTTTTATTATTTTCATGAATGCACTCAATGCATGAACTTTCCTCTTTGTACTGTCTTCATAGTGTCACAGAGATTTGGATATGTTGAATCTCTATACTCATTTACCTTTAAGTATTTTTTAAAATTTAATCCTTGATTTCTTCTGCTCTCCATACATAATTCAATAGTGTATTATTTAGTCTCCAGATGTTATATTAGCTTTTATTTTTGGGGGGTGGGTACTGAAGATTGAATTCAGGGGCATTCGACTATGGGGCCACATCTGCAGCCCAATTTTTAAAATTTTATCTAGATACAGAGTCTCACTGAGTTGCTTAGCACCTTGCTTTTGCTGAGGCTGGAATTGAACTTGTGATCTTCCTGACTCAGCCTCCCAAGTCACTGGGATTACAGGCATTCACCACAAAAACCATGATCTATTTTTAATCTTATTATTGAATTCTAATTTCATTCCATTATTGCCCTATAGAATACAGGGTATTATCTCCACTTTTTTTGTATTTACTAAAAGTTGTATTTACTAAAAGTTGTTTACTAAAAGACATAATATATAGTCTATTTTAGAGAAGGATCTGTGTGCTCCTGAGAAGAAAGTTTATTTGCTCATTGATGGATGAAATATTCCATATATGTCTGTTAAGACTAAATTATTGATTTTTTATTTTGTTCTATAGTTTATTTATTTATTTTGTTAGAAGATCTGTCCAGTAGTGAGAGAGGTTTATTAAAGGCACCTAGTATTATTTTGTTGTGGTCTATTTGATTCTTAAAATTGAGGTTTGTTTGATGTACATAGATGTTCCATGGTTTGGGACATACAGTTTTTATGTCTTCCTGATGTATAATTTCCTTACATAGTATGAAATGTTCTTCTTTATTGCTTTGATTAACATTGGCTTAATGTCCACTTTATCTGATATGATATTTGAAACTCCTGCTTGTGTACTTGATCCATGTGAGTGCTATGATTTTTCCCATTATTTCACTGCTTCAGTCAGTGGATTTTTCTATGAGGTGAGAATCTTGGAGACAGCATATTGTTGGGTCTTGTTTTTAATAAAAAATACCAGTATATGTCTTCTTATTGAACAGTTTAGGCTATTAATATTCAAGGTTGTTATTAAGGGTTGATTTATTCTAGTCATTTTGTTTATTTCTGGCTTTTAATTTCACTTAGTTTCTCCTTTGATTAATTATTCCTTTAGTGTATTTTCTCCTTTTGCTTCTTTTCCTTTTTTCATTTTATCCTTATAAAATATTTTGTTGAGAATATTCAGTAGTGCAAACTTTCTAGTTGTGAATTCTTTTAACTTTTATTTATCATGGAAGGTTTTAATTTCATCCTCAGATCCAAAGCTTAAATTCGCTGGATATAAAATTCTTGGTTGTCATTGATTTTATTTCAGAGCTTGAAATATATTATTGCAGGAACTCCTGTCTTTGAGGGTCTGCATTGAGAAATCAGCTTAGATCTTAATTGGTTCCCCCTATATATAATTTGAGTTTTTTCTCTTGTGGCCTTTACCATTCTATCCTTATTCTATATGTTTTTCATTTTGTTTATAATGTGACTTGGTGTGAGTCTGCTGTAATTTTGTATATTTGGGATTCTGTAAGCCTCTTTTAGTTAATTTTCCATTTAATTTTTTAGAGTTGAGAAATTTCTGATATTATCTCATTGAAAAAAAAATTGTGCATTCCTTTGGGTTGTATCTCTGCTTCTTTATCTATTTGGATAAATCTTACATTTGTTCTTTTCACATTATGCATAATTATTGGTAGTTCTGTTCATGGTTTCTTATCATCTTTTTGCATGGCCAACTTTATTTCTAAGATTATATATTTTGTCTTCATTGCCTGAGGGTCTGTCTTCCAAGTGGTCTAGTCTGTTGGTGATGTTTTTTATTTAATTTTAATTTTGTATTTAGTTCAGTGATTCTTCCATTTCAAGGATCCATGCTTTTTTTTTTTTCAGAATCTCTGCCTCTTTACTGAAGTAATATTTCATTGCTTATGTTTTTTTTAAATTTCATTCCTTATACCATCCTTTATTTCACAGATCAATTTATTTTTTAAAATATTTATTTTTAGTGGTAGTTGGACACAATATCTTTCTTTTATTTATTAATATTTATGTGGTGCTGAGGATTGAACCCAGGACCTCGCACATGTGAGATGAGTGCTCTACCACTGAGCTACAACCCCAGTTCCTCACAGATCAGTTTAACTATGTACATTCTAAACTCCGTCTCTGACATTTATTCTACTGTGTTGTCAATGGATTCTATTATTGAAATATCTTGGTTCATTTGGAATGCTTTTTTCCCTTGTTTATTCATGTTGTTTGTGTGTTTTCCTATCTAGCAGTCAGGATCTGATGTAATATAGTTTCTATACTGTAGACTTATAGTGTCCCTGAGGTTTTCCAGTATGCAGGGTGAAAGGGGCTGGCTACAATGGGTTCTAAGGTTGAAAACAGGTTTAAGGATATATTGTTATAAGCTCACCCAGCCAATCAGGCACCCACTGGACAGGAGCCACCTCAAGCTCCAGACAACTGTATAAATTAACAGAGAAAGGAAGCTGAGAAACTTTTGAACACCAACAGAAACAATTATTCAATTTTCCATTGAGATTTTTTCTCCTTTCTAACATATCTACCATATTTGAACTAAGTATTTTTCATGCACCAGTTTATCGAAGTCTCGGATGCATGAATAATATTTTACAATTTTGTTGTGTATTCTTCTATTTTTACTTTTTTCTTTAATTTTTAATTTTTTATTCTGTATATATTTTTCCTCTCATTTATCTGTTTCAATTCCCTTTCTTCCCTTTCTCCTGATAACAGCCAATCTCTATAAATTTCTCTTTTACTCTTCATATAAATGTAAATTTGGCACATGGTCTCAGAGACTTAGTTCAGTTTGGGCTGACTCCATTGCTGTGGGCTCTAGGTAAGGTAGAGCAATATAGCAGAAGGGTATATCAGAGGAAAGCTACTCAATAACCTACCACAAGAAAGCAGAGAGAAGTAAGGGAAGAAGGGTCACAGGAAACACCAGTGACATACCTCCTCCAGCAAAGCCCACATACCTGCAGTTAACAACACCCTGCTAGACTATTCAAGGTAGGATGGACTGAACAGTTATAGTTCTCGTAACCTAGGGTTTCACCTTTTGAACATTCCTGCATTAATTCAGGAGCTTTATAGGAACACCTCATATCAAAACTATAACACCATACTTACATAAGTATTATCTTCTACTTCTAATTAAAACTTTTATTGAGACAATTGTAGGTTCATATGCAGTTTTAAGCAATACTTCATAGAAACTCTATGTACACTTAGTTTCCTCTTTGGTATACTTTTGCCGTTATATCTGACTAAATAATTTTCTTGTGATTAAATGGTGAGTCTGTCTTGGAAAATACATTTCCTACTAATCTCTAATGCCAAATATATCTTGTAAAGCTTATAGACATGCATGCATATTTTTGGCAGTATAGTCTATCCAATTATGTATTGGACTATCACTTCATGTTTGAAATGATGTCTAAGAGCACACTGTCAACCTACAGTTATCTTTTTTAAAATAAACATGGCTTTCAATGTCCTAAGTTTGTTCATATGAATTTTAGAATAACTGCCAAGTTTCATGATGAAATCACAGTGAATTATGAATATTTTTTGAGAATTTACATTTTCATTATAGCATATTTTCCTATACAAAAATAGTGTAACCACTTCCATTTATTAATAATTTTATAATAACTTTCCAAAATAATATGTTCCTACATAAATTTTTTTAAAAATATTCAATTTCTTTCCAGGTACTATATTGTTGTACTTATCTTTATTTATATTAATTTTATTATTGCTACAATAGCTTTAAAAATGACATGATATGGGGCTGAGTTTGTGGTTTAGTGGTAGAGTGCTTGCCTAGCACATGTGATGCATGGGGTTCAATCCTCAGTACCACACAAAGTTAAAATGAATAAAATAAAGATATTGTGTCCATTTACAACTAAAAATTTTCCTTGTGCATGGAGCTATTCATATTTTTCCATTAATCTTTTAAGATACTGAAGCATATTAATAAGCTTTAATATATTAACAGATTTTTTATATTGACTCAATATTACAATCCGATAATAATTATAGTATGGATACAGCTTATCATATTTTTGTTTTATGGATGGTTTTGTTTTGTTAACATTTTAAGATGTTTCCATTTATATTATTAAGTGAAATTGGCTTTTGATTTTCCTTTCTCATATTGCCTTTACATTGATATGATTGTTCTATTTTATAAAATGAGTAGTGGAATTTTTTTTTCATTTTTAAAGAGCTTAGCTAATATTATAATTATTCGGTACTGCAATGTTTTAAAATTTGCTAGTAAAGCCATCTGGACTGGGAGTTCTTATTGTGGGAATACCTTTAACTTGTTGTTTTTCAGTAAATGAGTGTAAACCTATTCCAGTTTTCTATTTCTTTCATGGGGTGGGGGAATTTTTAAGGATATGCTACCTATTATTGAATAAACAAGTTATTTCTCTTCCTAGAAAGTTGTGCCTACTCCTTGCCATTTAGAAACACTTATCTAGTGTTTCTAATTACTATTTCTATTAACAAGTCTATCTTTACCCTTATATTGAGGGAAATTGAAACATTAACAATAAGAGAACGGTGCAGGAGCAGGTTACATGTTTCTTGACTTCTACTCTGTTTTTCTATATCTTAGTGACATTTTTAATCTAATGTCGTGTTTCTTTGATTAAGATAGGTTCAGACTGGATATATTTAGTCACAGAATACAAAGGGATGACATATTGGAGTAAATTTTGATGTAGATTATAAAAAAAATCTTTTTTTCATTTACTGTTATTAGGTGAGGGCCATTCTTTAATTTTCCTTCATAGTGGAGACAACTACAATTATCTGTATTCTGACTTATTCCTTTCTAGAGAAGGACAAATAGCTTAATTTTATTATTAAGTTTTAATACACAGAGCTTACACATCCCTGGTATTTCCTCTAATCTTACCGTAGGAGTGAGCATGTATACAGAAAGCAGGTTTTCTCTTTTGGCCCTCTATAAATTATAAAGTCATCTGCTCCTTTAAGGGGAAAGTATGGTCTTCTGGCAAAGCCATAACTTAGTATGTAAGTCTAACTACTTTATGCATCCATTAATAGAAATTTTTGTATATAAACTATAATAATAATAATTAAAGTAATATTTTGAGTGTCATGTGTTTTACAAAGATTTCTCTTCTAATATGTTCAGAAAATGATGGGAAAATAAGGAAAAGGGCTCTGTCAAACTCTAATACTTGAATGTTAGCTATTCCCCCTCTCTCTTTATTCTCTTTCTCCCTCTCTCTCCCTCCTTCTCTTTCTCCTGTTGATCAGACACCAATGCAATAAAGCACTCTTGGTCACTCCGAGTGTTGTGGTCACTTTCCTTTCATCTGGTGCTGAAACCCAGGAAGAGGGTGAAACCCACCTTTTGGGTTCCTCTTCCTTTGGAAGTGACACTCACTGGGTGGCCTGAACCCATTTTCTCAACCATTAGAATTACATCCACCACCGGCCTTTGATTGGTAAGTTTCCCCTTCTTGGAGTCCTAAACCCAATAGTGGTCTCAGGAAGATTTGACACTCTTCACACACTTGTGGGGAGGAAAACACCCCACCACAGCCTTCAAGGCCATGGTGGTCTTCAGGGACTCCCTCCTCCTTCAGATTTGACTCTTGGGTCCAAAATTATTTTCCTTCCCCTTCCCCGGCATAGACTTTATATGTCACCTTCAAAGGACTATGTAACACATAATGGGAACACATAATGAAGAACTAAAAATCACACCCCACCCAGGCCTTTAGGGTCACGATGTCCCTTATAAAGTCCTCTCACATTTAAGACTTGGCCACTAGAGATATGTTTACCCTCCCCTTCCTCTCTCCTTTCTCTGGCCCTGGGAGTTACTGGCCCCTCCAGGAGGGGTCCCAAAAAACCTTAGCCAAGGTCTCCCATGGCTCTGGCCCTGTCCAGGATGGCAGCTTCGACTGTCAGAAATTGGTGATGACCAATCTCTGCAGCTTAAACCTGCCACTTGGCACTGTCTGATTTTGGCTCTAGAGGGGATGCACCTTTTCCAATAAATCAACTCCTTCCCCCTCCCCTTATACTATGTTTGTGACATGGGTAATATGTCCTGTCTGTCAGCCAACTCTCCCTTACAATTTCTTTTAGCCAACCTCAAAACCCTCTCCTTGACACCAGATGTTAAACCCCCAAATTGATCAAATATAGCACCCAGTATTGGTCCACTTATCCCCTAGATAGTCAAAGTAAATAGCCCCCTTTTGTAAGGGATGCCCTCTATTCTAAGGGATCATCACAACTACTGTGAGCATATAAAAAATGGGTAGAGATCCCCTATATCCAAGCTTTCTTCTTGCTCTGATCCAATCCTACTCTCTCAACCTCTTACAAACCTCTACAAATTCTTCTAGTTTGCAAATCCCCCCCCCCCAACCACTGATCTCCAACTTTCTTCTCCTCCAGACTTACACACTGTTTTTTATCCTGCTGATGAACCCCCATTCTATTGCCCAGCTCAAATAGGTTCTCACTCTCAATCTTCTGCCCCAGCCCTCCACCATCTCCCCCACCTCCACAACCTCCATTATCTCCTCCAACAACTAGATCCAAAAACATACACCACTGCCCTTCCTCAGAACATTGCCCCCCTTGCATGAAATAGCAGGTACTGAAGGTATCCCTCCACCCACTGACTCCTCTCTTCTTCTGTCAGTGCCCACACCCAGTCCCACCAGGCCCTCTTACCAGCTAACCCAAAGCTCAAAGGAGCTGAGGAGGGCCCTCAGACCCCTATGTGAGATCTGGTGAAAATGGCCTCTAAAGTTTCTTTGTCACAACTGAAAACAAGGTTACTAAGAATTTAAAGTCCCTTACAGGCTTCTTGGGATATTCACTCCCATCCTCTCCTCTACTCTACCTGTCATACTGCTCAAGATTTCCTTGCTAGAGAAAATCCCAAACCCCTTTTCCATTATTCTTTTGCATCTCCTTCCTTATTCTAAAATCCACCCGAGCTGCTCTCAGCCCCACTTTATGGTCTTACCCCTCCCTATCCAGACCCACAGAAAAGACTTAACTGACCTTCTCCAGAAATCTTCACCATGGCTGATTTGAGGACTGTCAGCAAAAGAGTCTGCGAAAGAATTCAATGTAGATAAACTTCCTATTTTCCTGTTGCCCTGTTTTACTTGGCTACTGGCTAGAAAAAATAAGCACTCCAGATGCTAGACACTCCCTTTCTACTTTTCCACAAATATATGTAAACAATGACTCTAGCCTTCAGTTAGGGCTTCACAGTGTCATTGACATTTCTAAGATAAGATACCAACTGGGTTCCATGGTAACAGCTGGCAGGGGGAGGAAAGTAAGGGGGAAAGAAAAGCTCTCCCCTTCTCAAGCATTGTCCTTGAAGGGTTAACTTGCTCAAAATAGTGAAAAAAACCCTGCTTTTATGTGAACTTCTGCAGACTGTAAATCTCTGAGCCCCTCCCCTTACACACTGGGTATAAAATTCCAAAACTACCTGAACTCAGAGTTCAGGGGATTGATTGATTACAGCAGAAACTGTGCCCTCTGAGCCTACCTGCAGCCAAATAAAACTGTTTCCTGCTATCTACAGTGCCTTGCCTTGTTTGTCCCTACAAAAGTATAATTCTATATACTTAAATATTGTTTATGTTTTCATGAAATGTTAAACATATGTGATTAATTGTTTACTGTAAATAACAAAATATTTCTTATTAAAATGAAATAATTTGCCTAAATTCAGAAATTTACAAGGATTGTTTCAAAATGTGAATAATGAAGGGGTTAACATATGGGAAAGAGAAATTAGAACGTTCTAGGTATGGAAACCATATTTAATGGAAAAAAAAAGGTGTTTTGGGATAAAAGTCTATATAATTAAGTAAATATTAGAGTCTAAGTAAGTGATAAAGAAAGTCTGTGTAATTTGGCTATGTATGAAAGTTTTTTGAGAAAGTAATCTTGAAGGAATTAAGAATTATACAACTATGGTTAAACACCAACTATTATTTTGAAATAATTCAATATATTATTTCTTTAATGTTGGTGTTTTTAGCCCCCCCCCCCCATTCCCTCCTGATCTGCAGCAGAGATTGGGAGAGCACGCCCCAACCAGGATGAACCAAGAAAGGAAAGTGTCTACTGACCACCTGCACCCAGCCCTCCCTCCCTTGCTGGAGGACAATCAGACACATCAGGGAGACCCATCAAAGCAGGATCTTAGTTTATTGAGAAAACACACACAGCTAATATAATATACAGGAGCCAATCAGGATAAAGGTTAGCAGGGTGGAGAGAGTTCACGTGTACACCCATCCTACAGGCAGTAATAGGAGACATGAGATGTCCACAAGGGTGGAAGGGTTCTGAGCCTATCCTAGAGGTGGTCTGATTTTTCATCACCCCACGGCAACACTTCTGGCAGATTTCCAGGCACTATCATAGTCACATGTATCTTGCTACCAAGGAAGTGGATAGCAAGTTAGGTTTCCTCTTTTCTGATGCAACATGCCCCACATGTTGCATGCCCTACATCAAGTTAGGTTTCCTCCTTTCCGATGCAACATGCCCCACATGTTGCATGCCCTACATCAAGTTAGGTTTCCTCCTTTCCGATGCAACATGCCCCACATGTTACATCATGCCCTACACTTTAAGAGCTAAGCTTGGTTAACATAAAAACATCAATGTAATTGTGGTACTATTAATCTTCTTTGTATATTAAATGTGCTCATATTTTCCAGGTATACAAGTCTTTAAGGTAGAAGCTTTAAAACAGAATTATATCAAGCTGGTGTTATCCAAAATGTTGTATGGTAATTTTAGGCTTATAAAAATAACATATTGGAGATTTATTTATATCATTTAATGTTCTATAAATGTACCTGTTATCAATAAGATTAATATAAAGTACTATACACTGGGGTACAATTTAAATGGAATATCATATTTTGTTAGCTAATATTCACGTGACCTTGAGCAAAAATATATGTAAATTTATAAAATTATATTTAAGAAACAAAGATCAGCTTTAATACTAGAACACTTTACCTAAGATTTATAAAGGACCCTACCTTACCTGAGATAAGGCTCTACCTCCTATCTTACTACATGTCCGAATGACTCCAAAGTAGGCCAGACTTTAATTAAAGCCCATTACTCTTAATTTAAGACTGGTGAGACTGACTTGCTGGATGCTTAAGATCAAAATTTAAATTAAATTAAAATGCCAAGAAAACCAATATTTGGTTCTTACCCTCTGAGTCAATTGGAATCCAGTGAACAGGGAACTTCTCTAGAGTTTTGCAGCTCTGGGCCACACAAACTTCCAATTAGGAAGATTAATGAGACCACTGGAGAATGAAAAGCCTATCAGTGCACTTGCTGTGAATAGAGGGGTCACTGGAAAAAGGAGACATCCCTGATGTTTCCAAGGGAAGCCACATGGTCAAGCAAGACCTGGACCCATCCTAGCATAAATGGCACTATCAGAACTAAGAAGCTGCTCTCAAGTTCCTCCATGAGTGACCACTATGGGAACACGGCTGACTCTTAACAATAGACAGAAGCAAAGTCAATTTTGACCAGCTTGATCTTTAACACCTACCAAGAACAGTTAAACCAAAGCACAGTCATTCTTGGAGGCAATGAAGGACAATAACAGCTAGAAAAGAGGAGACAGCAACTAGCTAACAGTATTTGTGTGGAATATTCAGTCAAGTATGGTCTTGGCTTCTCCCCCTCACAGGACTCCTATGTCTTCTTTATGTTTCTCCTAATAGGACCATTCTATTAAATTGTCCACAAAAGTTCCCACAAGATCAGATACACAAATTCACCAACCATTTGGTCAATCAACTATTTCTTCAAGATTACCAGCCCCTGATTCCCAAGATGGAGACATATGACTCATGACCAACTCCTCTAGCTCCAGAGACTTTCCCCCCACCTAAAACCCTCTCTGACCCCTTTTCCAGTTTTTATAACCCCTCTTTTACTTCCTAGCAGGTGCACTCCACTTGTTCTGTCAGCTCTATAGTATCCCCACAAAGAGGCATCAAAACTAAACTCCCCACATATCATATGAAGAGCCACCAGCCAGGTGAAGACTGGCAGTTAGACTTTACTTACATGCCTAGGCACAAAAAGATTCACTTCCTACTTACTTTGATTGATACATTTTCAGGTTTAATAGATGCCTTCCCTACCTCCAGGGAAATTGCTAACATTATCGCCTCCATCCTCATTGAGCAGATTATTCCCAGGTTCGAACTTCCCACCTCCATCCAATCAGACAACAGTCAGTCCTTCACTTGTCAGGTTGTTCAACTAGTCTCCAAAGGCCTCGACATTATTTGGGGGCTGCACATCCCCTACAAACCCCAATCCTTGGGTAAGGTTCATAGGGCTAACAGCATTCTCAAGGATCATCTCACTAAACTTACTATTGAACTCAGGCTCTCTTAGCTCAGTCTCCTGTCATTGACCCACACCCGAATTTGGGCAACCCCGAGAGCTCCCTCAGGCTGTAACCACTTTCAGCAACTCTATGGGTGCCCTTTCTTAATCAACCAAAGCTTTCCAATTACTAATCCTCCCCTTGTGTCCTACCTGCCCTATCTCACACTTCTATGCAAACTCCTAAGGGAACACACAGACCAGTGCCTTCCTGTGCCATTGATTGCCTCAATCCCAGCACAACCACAAACTGAATTAGACCCTCTTCAAGTGGGTGATGCAGTATTACTTCAGGAACTGTACCCTCAATCATTGGAACCTTTCTGGACAGTACCCCATACAGTCATATTTACTACCCCAATGGCAGCCAAGCTTTTGGGCCACTTCCCCTGGTACCATGTCTTCAGCCTTAAAAAAGCACCTGTTCCAAATGTCCAATCCTGACTTCCACCACACTGGGGCCCACCAAACTCAAGATTTCTCACCAACATTCTCCTTTTACTAATCATTAATCTCTCTCAAGCTTCTATCCCAACCCACAGATGGAGCGTCTACATCCAAGAGATATGGCACCAGAATGGCACCACTCTCAGTTTATGGGTCAAGGTGATTGCTCCTCCATTGGCTGCAATCAGGCCGTCACCCTTAATATTACTGGATTCAACCAAGCTGCTTCCAATATTTCCTAGAGTCCCTACAACAGGACCAATGGCTGATACAAAGAATCTCCATGGCTCAGGAATGGTTTGATGCCATTGAAAACGTATGGCTTCAAGGAACCTGTATGGACTTTGCCCCTTCAGAGATAACTGTCTATAGCCACTGGATTTTATCTCTAGCTACCTTGGTATACCCAAGCCTGTCCCCAAACATTCCCCTGCTCTCCCAGGTAGGCCCCATGTTGCTCCCCTGTCAGCAGTAAGTAGCCAGATATAATTACACTGTCCCCATGCCACTTAGAAAAACAAAAAGGGAGGAATGTTAGTTGTGGACCGTGCTGAACAATTGTTAGCTGCAGGGTGGGATGAACACTCGACCCTCATCCGTCTCATTCCTTATTGCTTGTTTACCTCAAGTCTGAACACTGAACCCCACTCAAGGCTGAACACTGGACCCCCACCCATCTGGTGAAATGGAAACCCACATCTGGCCCCTGCCCAGTCTGCCTGAGGGCAGAAGATGACACCCTCAGCAACTACTTTATGATCCAATTGCTGTACACCAACAAGGCAGCTTGCAGACCCAGAGGCCCCATTAGATTTTTGGCTATAAAAACTCTCCTCTGCTAGGCAACCCCCCCACTCTCTCTCACTCTATCCTCTCTCTCTCTCTCTCTCTCTCTCACTCTATCTCTGTCTCACTCATCTCTCTCTCTTGCTTTGCTCTCCACCTCTTTCTTTTTTCTTCTCTCTCTCTCTCTCTCTCTCTCTCTCTCTCTCTCTTCTCCTCTTTCTCCTATTAGACACTGCCACAATAAAGATCTCTTGGTCCCTCTGAGTGTCATGGTCACTTTTCTTCCTTTTTTATTAGTTGCTCAAGACAATACTATGATCTTGACATATCATACATTTGATTCAAATAGGGTATGAATTCTCATTTTTCCACATGTACAGATTGCAGGATCGCATTGGTTAGACATCCATGTGTATACATACAGCAATCCTAGTGTCAGTTGTATTCTATTGCTCTCTCTATCCCCCCTCCCCTCCCTTCCCCTCCCATCACTATTCTCTACCCATTCTACTGTGACACTTTTCTCTCTCTCTCTCTCTCTCTCTCTCTCTCTCTCTCTCTCTCTCTCTCCCCTCTCTCTCTCTTTCTCTTTTTTTCTTCTCTTCCCCTTCACACCATCGTATATGTATTTTGTGAACCCATGAGGGTCTCCTTCCATCTTATGTGCAATTTCCCTTTTCCCTCCCTTTCCCTCCCACCTCTTTTCCTTGTTTAGTGGTAATCTTCTTCTCATGCTCTTCCTTCCTACTCTGTTTTGAGTCACCTACCTTATATCAGAGAAGACACTCAGCATTTGTTTTTTAGGGATTGGCTAATTTTTCTTAGCATAATCTGCTCTAGTGCCATCCATTTCTCTGCAAATGCCATGATTTTGTTATTTTTTAGTGCTGATTAATATTCCATTGTGTATAAATGCCACATTTTTTTATCCAATCATCTTTTGAAGGGCATCTGTGTTGGTTCCACAGTCTAGCTATTGTGAATTGTGCTGCTATGAACATTGATGTAGCTGTGTCCCTGTAGTATGCTCTTTTTAGGTCTTTTGGGTATAGTCCGAGAAGGGGAATAGCTGGGTCAAATGGTGGTTTCATTCCCAGCTTTCCAAGGAATCTCCATACTGCTTTCCATATTGGCTGCTCCAATTTGCAGTCCCACCAGCAATGTACAAGTGTACCCTTTTCCCCATATCCTTGCCAGCACTTGTTATTGTTTGACTTCATAATGGCTGCCATTCTTACTGGAGTGAGATGGTATCTTAGAGTGGTTTTAATTTGCATTTCTTTGATTGCTAGAGATGGGGAGCATTTTTTCATGTATTTGTTGATTGATTGTATAATCTCCTCTGTGAAGTATCTATTTAGATCTTTGGCCCATTTGTTTTTTTTTGTTTGTTTGTTTGTTTTTAAAGAGAGAGTGAGAGAGGGGAGAGAGAGAGAGAGAATTTTTTTAATATTTATTTTTTAGTTCTCGACGGACACAACATCTTTGTTTGTATGTGGTGCTGAGGATCGAACCCGGGCCGCACGCATGCCAGGCGAGCGCGCTACCGCTTGAGCCACATCCCCAGCCCTGGCCCATTTGTTAATTGGGTTATTTGTTTTTTTATTGTTTAACTTTTTGAGTTCTTTGTATACTCTGGAGATTAGTGCTCTATCTAAAGTGTGAGGAGTAAAAATTTGTTCCCAGGATGTAGGCTCCCTATTTACCTCACTTATTATTTCTCTTGCTGACAAAAAACTTTTAATTTGAATATGTCCCATTTGTTGATTCTTGATTTTAACTCTTATGATATAGGTGTCCTATTAAGGAATTTGGAGCCCGATCCCATGAGATGGAGATTAGGGCCAACTTTTTACTTCCAATTTGAAAAAATAAATTTCAATTTTAATGTCAGGATAAAAGCAATAGGAGAATAAACATAATAAGAGATTAAGTTAGAAGATAGCCATAGCTCTTTGTCATAGTAGACCCCATTTTTGTGAAAGGAAGTTCTAGAAGGCAAAAATAGAATGATATAAAAAGGAAATTAAATTAATCCATGTTATGGTTTGGATATGAGATTTCCCCCTAAACCTTACATGTGAGAATGCAAAAATGTATCAGAGGAGAAATAATTGGATTTTGAGAGTCTTAACGCAATCAGTGAATTAATCACTAATGGGATTAATTGAGTGGTAACTAGAGGCAGGTGGGGTGAGGCTGGAGGAAATGGTTAATTAGGGGCATGGCTATGGGATATATATTTTATATCTGGAGCTGGAATCTCTCACTTTGCTTCTTGATCACCATTATGTGAGCTGCTTTCCTTAGCCACCTCCCCCACTCCTCCTGCTCTTGAGGCTGATTGGTTGGGTCGCATGGGCGGAGCCAAAAAAAGTCCCCCAATGAGCAGCTCCGTGGTCTGAAAGGGCAGGGAAACAGCCCAATGAACATCACCGCACAGGAGCCAATCTTGTGGCAGCTAGAAGTTTGCTGGGGCAGCTGTGAGCCAATCATCAGCTGGCAGCTGGAAGTTTGCTGGCTGCTGGAAGTTTGCTGGGGCCCCTTTCGGCTGTGGCTCTCAACAGAGATGGTGGATGAAGCCACTGTTGCATAGGCCTTATGTTTATTTTCAGAACATAACGAAAGCTATGTCACCAGGCTGAGATCACAATCAATATAGTGTTGCAGATGTACAGCTTAAAACGAATATGAAAATTAATAATTCTGGAAATCACAAATAAATAAATAAATACATGTAGATAAATACTGGTCTATACATATGTACTCCTAGGGCATCTGGAAGAAAAAACACGAAATTAGTATAAAATTTCTAAAAAGAAAAAACTCCTAAAGAAAATAATTTAATCACAAAGAAACAAAACATTACACAAACACACATAACAATGATACATCTTTAGTGATACTCAGCTGTCACAATAGGAGGATAAACATAAGAACAGGATTTAATACAATAATATGAAAAATCCTTAAACAAGTACATTTTAATAAAAATTTAATAATGTAAACAATAAAGAAGAATCATAATAAAGAAGTATCATGAACAATGATAGATTTAAAAAATACTACATAGAATATTTAAAAGGAAGTTAAGTAGACTAGCTAAAAAGCAGGTTAAACAAACCTGAGGAGATAATTATTGACCCAGAAGGTCAATAATAGACAATGACCCAGAAAACTCCATATAAAGATAAAATTATGTAGAATATGAAAGATAATTAACAGACACTATCTTTATTTTGTTTTTATGTGGTGCTGAGTATTTAACCCAGTGCCTCACACATGGTAGGTGAGTGCTCTAACTCTGAGCCACAACCCCAGCCCACATATGAAGCTCTTATAAATATTAATCATATATTAGGCCATAAATCAAGTCTCAACTAGTAATAAATATCATTTTTTATCATAATGCAATAGACATTATAAATCAAAAATAAAAATATAACAAAGTCACTGTTATTCATTAGGAAACAAAACACCTATAAAAGAAATATACAAGAAATAAGGAAAATATAGTTTCAAAATAGCAAAAACAATATCAAAATTTGTAGAAATTAAAATCATGCTTAGAAGGGCATACATTATCTTTAATGATGCAATTGCAATAAAAACTAAGTTTTAGAAAAAAGGGACTTAATCACACAAATTATGGAGTTAGGAAAATATCATGGTAAATTGGATGAAAGAGAAAATAAAAAGTGATTAAAGTGAGAACAGGCATCCATAAAATGGTTTACAAAAACAAAACAAAACAAAACAAAAACAACAACAACAACAAAAACTTGGGCCACTTGCCTAATATGTACAAGCACCTGTGTTTGATCCCCAGCACCGCAAAGAAAAAAAGTATTAATAAAGTAGATACACATTTTGAAATATTGATTAAAAAAGGAGAATCAACAAATACCAAAATAAATATAAGCAACAAGCATAGATATAAATAGATCATAGATACTTAAATTAATAGGATGAAACTATGAGAACTTTTGGCAATATGTTTGAAACTACACATGAGATGTATGAATATTTTAAGGAGAGAAAGAGATAGAAGAGAGAGAGAGAGAGAGAGAGAGAGAGAGAGAGAGAGAGAGAGAGAGAGAATTTTTTAATATTTATTTTTCAGTTTTAGGTAGACACAACATCTTTATTTTATTTTTATGTCATACTGAGGATAGAACCCATGGCCCAGCGCATGCCAGGCAAGCGTGTTACCGCTTGAGCCACATCCCCAGCCCAAGAGATGTATGAATTTTTTGAATATATATATATGTAATCAAAGAAAAAAGTGAATAAACTTTCTTTTAATAAAGTTTAACAAACTTTCTTTTAATAAAGGACCTTAACAAACAAAACCCTCTAGGTTTACCAAATTTTAAAGACCATGGTATTATTCAGATTTCCATTACTGTAATAATTATCTCAGATTGTTGGTTTATAAAGAGATAGGTTTATTTTGGCTCAGAGTTTTAGAGGTTTCAGTAAATAGTCATTTGGCTCTAATGCTTTGGACATATGCTGTGGGATCATCATGGAAACACATGATTGAGCAAAGTTGCTCATCTCATGATTGACAAGGAGAAAAAAAAGACAAAAGGGACTGGGATTCTACAATCTCCTTTTAAAACACTCCCTGAATGACCTGAAGACCTTTTACTAGTCCCTCCCTCTTAGTTTTCAGCTCCTCTGAACAGGACCCACCTAGGAACAAAGCCTTTAACACATAGGTGTTTGGGGGACATTCTAGATTGAGCATCCTTGATCCCTAAAGTTTGTATCAATTTCAGAACACAAAATTCATCTACTCCATCTCAAGAAGTCCCCAAATTCTTAACTCTTTCAGCATTGCTTGAGAGATCACAACCTAACTTTTCTTTGTTTATCTTTCTATCTATGTATCATCTATTTATTCTAATTAGTTATACATGACTGTAGAATGCATTTTGACACATTGTACACAAATGGAGCACAACTTCTCTTCCTTCTGCCTATACATGGTGCAGAGTCTTTTGAGACTCAAGGCAAACTCAGCTATGAACTTCTGTAAAAGTAAATAAAACAAAACAATATAATTTATAAATTACCCAGGTATAATTGTGGAATAGGTTCAGAGTAAACATTGCTATTTCAAAAGAGAGGAACAAAATAATATCACAGATGGATCATACCAAGACAAGCCCAAAATCCAACAGGATAAATCCTACAGCTACATGTCTAGCATCCAGGGTAAAATATAGTGGGATGTGAGCTCCCAAAGATTTGAGCAGCCCCATACCTATGGTTTTGCTGGTTGTAGCTCATATGGCTTCTTTCTTGGGCTAGCTTTGCATATTGCTCATAGCTTTTTATAAACAGTATTCCATATTGCTGGCATCTCTTCCATCCTGGCCATTACACTGCAGCTTTCTGAGATCCCAGTTTCATTACTACAGCTTCACATACTGCCCTTTCCTAAACATTTTAGAAGTACTGTTCATAATTGTTTGGTCCCATTGCTTTGGGCTTATGATGAGATATTTGGATAGGAATGTGTAGTGGAACAAAAGTGCACAACTCATGGTGAAGAAGTGAAAAAACGAGAGAAAGAGACTAGGACCGCAAAATCCCTTCAAGGATATGCCCCCAATGATCTGAAGCCTCTCACTAGGCACTACCTCCTAAAGGTCCCCTCACCTCCTAATCGCACTAAACTGAGGACTAAACATTTGACACAGGGGCCATTGGAGGTCATACTAGATCCAACCTATACCAAACACATAATTTCTGTCTTTGGTACATAGTTCTAAATATATAAAAAGACATGGCATTTTGTAATTCATTTATGAAACTATTATAATATAGAGATGAAAAATGAAGAATATAATATACCAGTCTAATTCATGGAAATAGAAATAATAATCCTAATAAAACATTAATAATCTAGTTCCATTAATATATTTTAAAATATATCTTGACCAAATTGTGTGTGTTCTAGGAATATAGACATTTGTTAACATCAAAATAAATGTTACTCTAAGTCTTGCAATTCTATCAATATGACATGCGGTACATATAAGAAACAGCCCTGATATAGAACATCTAAAATTTGTGGAAACAATATAAAATTAATTTGTAAGTATATGGATTAATGGATAAGAAATTCAAATGTATCCTTGAAGGCTATTAAAAATGAAAAGGTATAAATTTGTGAAGAAAAAGAAGCATTGGAGTAGCCATTTGTTTCTGAAACTTCTGATATCTAGAAATAGAATTTCAGGTAACTCATTTTAGGCAGATTCAAAAACTTCATTTATAAAATTAACATGTGTATAATACAAAATGCATATAAATATTATTTTTAAAGAAACAGAAAGATATAAAAGTATAAAAGTATAACAAAGGAATAGGGTCTCTAAAAGTTACAGGTGAATTTGAGAAATCAGAAATCCACAAATACATCCACATGCAAAAGATTATATGCCTATGGTGTGAGTGTGTTGTATATTATATAGATACATATATATATATATATATATGTATTTTATATATATATATATATATATATATATAGAGAGAGAGAGAGAGAGAGAGAGAGAGAGAGAGAGAAAGATTGAGTGATCAAGTTAAATAGTTTTTTGGGCACAAAAATAAGAAGGCTCCAAAATAAATATGAAAATTATGAAAGAGTTCAGTAGATATACAGATATACAAAAACCATTGTAAGAGAATAATAAATGTAGGAATAAAGCGGAATATTCTTTGACCATATGAAACAATTTTAAGCATTAATATTCATAAACTATTCTGGCATTAAACAAAACTCCTAAATATATGTGGCTTACAATGTAAAATGATTATTTCTCCCTATTATTCTATGTATTATTTGAAGCTATGCTTGACGTGTGTTCATTTTCTTGAATACCAACTGAAAAAAACAGGCCCATTGTGAACATATTACTCTCATGACAAGGGAAAGAGGGAAAATCAAACAATGTGGTAGCATATAGAAGATCTGCATCAACTGGCACCCTTACCCTCCTGTTTAAATCTCATTGACTAAAGAAAATAACATGACCAAACCTGACAGTGGGGCAGGGAAGAAAATGCCTACCATTTTATTTACTTTTTACTGTTTTAATCATAATATAATTTAAAAATAGAATATGTATTTTCTTGTTTTATTAATGGATTTACTATGTCCTGTGAAAACTGGAACCAAATTGAATCATGCTATGAGTACAATAATAGAACTCAAGAAGCCTGATTATCATCTAAGTATTATTACAGTACAACTTCTTTAAGGGTTTTAATCTTTCTGTACCTGAAACAAGTTGTTATTCTTGGCATTGCTCAGAGTAAAGTTTATCAATTAAAGAAAACTAAAGCTATGTTCTCTATTCCTGTGAATTTAAAAAAGCAAATCAACAAACAGTTTGAAAAGTCAAATAAAGACAAAAAATATTACCAGTCAATATAAATGTTAATTGGCCAAGCACTCAAAATGTAGCTAGAACTATTTTACTGGATGGGCAACAAAGAATACAGAGCAGATAAACTATTTCATAACACAATCATGCTTGTAAAATAATTTACACTTTGTTGACATGTTAACAAAGAATTTCACACTTCACTGAAAAGTCATTAAGACAATTACCAGGTCATTAGTGTACATTATAAGTCTTAGTCTTGAAACTCTATTCTATAAAGAGTTCTTTTTGACAAGACAGTTTAGCTCTTAGCATATGCTGAGTCAGAATGTAATCTACTCCAATCATTTCTACTCACCTAACAGCTAGCCTTCAGAGAATGCTAACAGAGTGTTTCTGAGAATTGTTCAGTAAACCCACAAAATTTATTTAATGATGCCTAAGAGATTCATTCAAATTTCTTAAAAGGAAATCCCCGTAAGCTGACACATGGGATTTCTGGCATAGTGAGACTCCTGAGAGTTTATGTCTTTAAAAAAATATCAGTTATTAATGTTATTTTAAATGCATACAACTATAAAAGAAATGCTTTATAATTTGATCGACCATTTAACCCATATTAACATTTTTAAAAGCAATAAAACAAATAGTTGGAAAATTCCATTAGAGAAACTGTGTATAATATTTTAAAAATTTAGTAAAACTATACATATACATAGTATCTTATGAACTGATTTGTACATTGCACAACATATTATAATGATCTTGAGAATTGCTCTATATCAAGTATACACATATATTTACTATCTGGTTATAATTCTATTTTATGATTTGATAATGCCATAATTTATTTAATGATTAATATTTGGATGGCTTACCTTTATGATCAGTGCCACAATGAAAGTCTATATACATATAAATTTTGATGTGCTTTCATAAGTACGTGTATGTATTCCCCAGGTTTTGATATGTCCTCTAGGTTCAACATATGTCAAGAAGTTATGTCATGTATAAAGGAGTTACAAAAACATATTTGAAGCAGTGTAAAAGTAAAGATGACATTCTTTATAGAGAAAGAAAGATGCACATACATTCAGACCACAAAAATATTAAGCGAGAGTTTTTCTGATACCAGTATTTCATCTTCGCAAGATTCCTTAGAGCTGTGCAAGAAAGGTGACACAAGTTATGACCACTTTCTACTGAAATATAAAACTTTCCCAAACAAAGATATAGTACTTGCTAACCTATGTGAAACATGAGTTTTTTTAATTATATAATACTGTTATTTATTTTTTCAAACCAATATTTGCATAGTCAGTATTTTTGAAGGGATTACTTTGTTTTAAGTATAGTAGCTTTCAGAGGGAAATTGTTCAGAAAAGTTTCTAAAAACACATCATATATTCTCTCAGCTTCCCAAGTAAACCCAAAGTATCCAAAGTAATTGATTTTTCAGTTCCCAATTTAAAAGACTGGTTATTTTAGTAATAAGAAAAAAATAAAGAAGATTCTACCAGCTACCAGGAAAAGGAGGTTAGAAATTAGTGACTGTTGATAAGTATACTTTGGGTATCTGCAACTTATCTCATTGTAGTATGTACCTGAATGGGAATAGATTTCAGTTAGAAGAGATTAAATTGGCTCTGGAGGAAGGCTCCCAGAACTTCTGATTTATGTCACTCCTTTCTAGCCACTCATTGAGCCAAACATGACCTTGCTTGTTGTGCACAGCCAGTCCTGTATGACTTGTGTGGTTATAAGAAGCTGCCCATAGTTTAGCATCTAGTGGATCATGAAAACACTGGCTCCTGTTAGGAAAGACTTGCTCAGCCTTGCAAAAATCCAGGGAAGCCTGGGGATTCAGTACTCATCAAAATGCATATATCCTTTTTTTCTTTTTTTGTGGCTATAGTACAATTCCAGATATTTTTTTCTGACATAGCTACAGATATATATATATATATATATATATATATATATATATATATATATATATATATATATATCTGTTATAAATTAGTTAATGAGGCCAAAATCACAAGTATATATACCATCTTGTTACTTCCCTTGTTATTGATCTATATCAAGACACAATGCTCTGTTTCTCTTGCCTTTTCAACTTTCAGAGTTTCTAGTTGTTCTCTTTGTATGATGGTCATATGGATCTGCAGAACAATGTGGTATTAATGTATAGGTGAGTTTGTTATACAACACACTTATTTCTCATGGCTTTTGGTAGGTATTATCACCAACATCTTCAGTGTTCCATGCTGGATTATTGGAAGGAACCCATACTCCAAACTTCCAAGGCCTTTTCTTCATTTAAAGTAAAAAAAAAAATAGTACCAAGAGACTATTATTACAACACAATTGGCTGAGGCATCTCTGACTCCTGACACAGATTATCCTACTATACGCCTGAAATTTTAAATGACCTGAAGATGAGTCTGAACAAAGGAAAATGCTATTTTATCTGAGTGCTGTAACAAAAATAAGCCTTTTTTCCAAGTGTCTGACATGCTAAACCAATTCATGTACATGAATTCATGAAATTCATTCAATAATCAGTCACTAAAAGAGGTTTCTTCTGTACTATAATAGTTCATCATTGACAGATGAACTTAGTCACACTATGCAGAACTCAAGAGTAAAGTGAAGTATTGATCATATGAAAGATAAAACCCTTCTAATTTTTGATAAATAAGTTCATATATTTAATTTTATTCTGTTATTAAATTCTATGTTTGCTTATTAATTTATTTAATTAATTTTATAATCATGTCCATATGCCTATTAAGTAATTTTTAAAATCAATTAGGTATTTATTGCCTCAGTGTATAAAGAAGTTAACAGTTAAACATAGACAACTGAATAAAAATGCTGCAGTGGTTAAGTATGTACTATAATTCTATATACAACCCCTGCTGTTCTTAGCATTGAGTTAGAAGTAAAGATTATATAATACCTGGTCTTTGAACAGTAAAAATACCAAAAACAACAGTGACTATGATTTTCACATACATTTTACAGTTTATGAAGCTCTTTATCGTAGTTTTCATTTTTACTGTGTGTTAACTTGAAGATAGTTTTGTCTCTTATCATCTCATAAAGGAATAGTTTAAAAGTAAAATACATCCTGTACTATAATATGAAGATTATTAAAATTCCATATTAGCTGAGGAGGTTAATGGGTCTAATATGTGGAAAATTATCAACTGTTCATTTGCTGACATACAAATCTGGTACATTATAGTGTGAGCCCTCACTTAACCAAATTATAAAAACACATGAGGAAAGAATGCTCTCATTTCTGCAATGAAAATTATTATAAAATATTTTAAATATAGTTCCATATCAATCTAATTAGGTTTAAATTTTTACTATGACATAGTCTATAAAACATATTTGTATCTTGGTAAACATTTATAGCATTTCAACTAGATCCAGTGGGGTATGGGGGTATGATATGAAGTGCAAAACTAGCTGGATCTTCTGATCCTGGCTTCAGGTACTATTTTTTTTGTCTTCTAGCAGTAAAATTTTGTTTCAAAATATAGTACTTTCATATTTTTATGGAAGGACCTATGTTGGAATTTGTTGAAAGGGAATAAAATGTTCCTTGAATATATAGCAAGTTTAAGCAAAAACATAATTATAAATATTACATTTTATCAATATACTAACTTTAAACATCCTGCTAGCAAGTGGAATGCCATTCACAGATAAGAGTTTCAATCAGAAGTTAATAGATATTTCTTTGTTTTAAAGATATTTCTCAAAAGCACACTCAACCAAATTTGTTTCCCCAGGGTGTACATATTGTGGGTAGTAGTGAAAACAAAGAAAATCTATGGAAAAATTAAAAAAAAAAACCATAGAGGAAACACAGCACCACTTGGTTTGTCACAGGATATGGTACTAATGTCATTTGTATGGAAAGTTAATGTGGAATTTACTCTTCAAGAGCTTAAGAAGTAGCTGAGCACAGTGGCATATAACTGTAATCCTATCTAGTTGGGAGACTGAAGAAAAAGGCAAGTTCAAGTCTAGCCTCAATAACTGAGTGAGACCCTGTCTCAAAATTAAAAATAAAAAGTACTGGGGTAGTAGATCTGTGGTGGAGCACCCTGGGTTCAATCCCCAGAACAAAAAAAAAAAAGGGTAAGAGGTGACTTGAAGTGTTGTCCACATGGAGAGATGTTTCACAGTTCAATATCAAATAATATAATCAATATCAAATTATTGATAGGTATTTAAAAATTGGGGAAGTACCTCAGTGGTAAGTGCCCCTCTGTTCAATTTCCAGTACCAAAATGAGGGGGAAAAAGAGTAAGAATTAATTGGATACTTGTTGCTCTGGGGAAGCAATTTTACACATTTGGGGAATGCTTACCTTTCTTCGTACAGACATATTGTTTAGGCAAATCCTCCTTGTGCTATGCCTAAGTAATTTATTAAGCTGTTGTAGATATCTGCAGCTAAGGTCTTTCAGCACTCGCTCTGAACCATTCTTATAATCCTATTCATTGTTAGCTTCTTCTGATTATTCTACAAAGTCTTTCTTCCTTAATCATATAAAAATTCAATAAGGACAAAGTTAGGATAGTAGAGGGGGAAAACAACATTGTCAATTCTATCATTGTTGTTAGTGAGATTATTTTTTAAGATAATCATATTCTAATATTCAACTCTTTTTGAACTTCATATGAGTACAAATGTTTAAATAAATATATTAAATAATTTTCCTAACAATGAGTATGCATCCAGAAATAGTTCATTTATGTAAGTTCAAATATTTCAAATACCTTATCTTTATTGCTAATAGCTGTTTAAAGAATTTTACTTCTCAATTGCATAGATTTTCATATATATTTTTCTATTTAAATGCTTAATAAAAAGGAATTAAGTTGTTATCCAGTTTTGTTCATCATTTAAAATATACCTTCATTTATTGAAAGAACTTTTTTCTCACATATATCTTTACTCTTCATCATTTTAGTAACATTGCCCTTCAACATTTATTAAGATGAACAAAAAGCCAAGTTCCTGCTTTTGTGAATTTTTTTTTCTTATACAAGAAATTCATGAAGTAAAGAGAACTTTGTATCATGTAAGTTGCTTTTGAACTTAATTGTAGTATATAAAAGAGTCTTGAGGCGTACTTTCTAATATATTTATGCAACTCACATTATTGCAGATTTTTCAATCCTTTGGGGCCGGGGATGTGGCTCAAGCGGTAGCGCGCTCGCCTGGCGTGTGTGCGGCCCGGGTTCAATCCTCAGCACCACATACCAACAAAGATGTTGTGTCTGCCGAGAACTAAAAAATAAATATTAAAAATTCTCTCTCTCTCTTTAAAAAAAATCCTTTATATTCTTTCTCTTGTTTTATTTTATTTTATTTTTAAATTTTAAAAATTTGTTCTAATTAATTATACATGACAGCAGAATGCATTTCAATTCATTATACACAAATGGAGCACAACTTTCAATTTCTCTGGTTATACATGATGTATACTCGTACCATATGAGCAGTAAAACATATACCTATGTTAATGATGTTCATCTCATTCCACTGTCTTTCCTGCTCCAATGCCACCTCCCTTTCCTTCCCTCCCCTTTGCCCAAAGTTTCTCCATTCTCCCTATGCCTCCCCCATTATAGATCAGCACCCACTTATCAGAACATTTGCCCTTTGTTTTTTGGGGATTGGCTTATTTCACTTAGCATGATATTCTCCAACTCCATTCATTTACCTGTAAATGCCATTATTTTATTCTCTTTTCATGTTGAGTAATATTCAATTGTGTATATGTACCACGATTTCTTTATCCATTCATCTATTGAAGGACATCTAGGTTGGTTCCACAGTTTAGCAATTGTGAATTGAGCTGCTGTGAACATTGATGTGGCTGTGTCACTATAGTATGCTGATTTTAAGTCCTTTGGATGTAGACTGAGGAGTGGGATATCTGGGTCAAATGGTGGCTCCATTAGTTTCATATATTTGTTAATCAATTGTATATCTTCTTCTAAGAAGTGTCTATTCAGTTCCTTAGCCCATTTATTGATTGGGTTATTTATTTTTTTGGTGTTAAGTTTTTTGAGTTCTTTGTATATCCTCTAAATTAGGGATCTATCTGATGTGCATGTAGTAAAGATGATCTCCCACACTGTGGGCACTCTCTTCATGTTATTGATTGTTTCCTTTGCTGAGAAGAAGCTTTTTAATTTGAATTCATCCCCATTATTAGTTATTGATTTTATTTCTTGTGCTTTAGAACTCTTGTTAAGGAAGTCAGGACCTAATCTGACATGATGAAGATTTGGTCCTACTTTTTCTTCTATTAGGCACAGTATCTCTGATTTAATTCCTAGGTCCTTCTTCCATTTTGAGTTGAGTTTTGTGCATGGTGAGAGATAGGTGTTTAATTTTATTTTGCTGCATATGGATTTCCAGTTTTCTCAACACCATTTGTTGTTTTGCTTTATTTTAGTGTATTTTGTTATTGTTCTTAAATATATGAAGAGAAATGAGAGCAAAATACTAAGAATATAAACTTTGGTTGCAGAACATTCTGGATTCAAATTCTGGTTCTAATGATTATGGGCTGTGTAGTTTGGGAAAGTTATTTAGTTTCTATAAATCTTGTTTCTCTCATTTTTTTTTAAACCTGCAAATAGGAATACAATATATCTCCACTGCCAGGTTGTTGTAAGAATGCGATAGAATTGTATACACAGTGTACCTAGAAAAATGGCCAGCATATAGTAGATGTTAAAAAATGTTAGATGTTACTATAGCATTCTTTCTATTCTCTTTTTAATTTCTAAAAATAAAATTCATTTTATTATAATTATATTAACTAATTTTAAGTGCACAATTTCATTAGAACTTATATAAAATAATTTCATATTATGGTTCCATCACATTGAAATTTTCTTGTGTTCTTTTGTAGTCAATGCCTTTCCCAATCCCCAGGAAATGAAAACAGAGATGTGATTTTTGTAATCTTGATTTTGTTTCCTCTAGAATTTATTTTTCAGAGCATTGATTAGTATGTAGGATGTCTTTCCTTTTTATACTTTATTTTATTATTTAAAAAAATTCATAACCCACTTGATTCTAATGTATGAAATATGATTTGTCAAGAGCTTTGTAATGTTGTGAACATCCAATAAATAAATAAAAAATAAAATTAAATATAGTTACAAAATTAAAAAAAAAATTTCTGGGTGAGGTGCCATGTGCCTATAATCTCAGCGGATCCAGAGGCTGATACAGGAGAATCATGAGTTTAAAGACAGCCTCAGCAATTTAAGTGACTCACTGAGACCCTGTCTCTAAATAAAATATAAAAGTGGGTTGGAGATGTGATACAGTGGTTAAGCACCCCTACATTCAATTCTTGGTCCCCCCAAAAGATTGAAAGTAAGTCAACCAAGCATTTAATTGAAGAAATCCGCCCTTAAAAACCTTGAAAAAGAGAAACCCAGTAATTAAGAGGAAGAGATGAATAACAGCAAATAGAACAATGTAACTTTTATTAGCCCCAAATCCCCCAAATATTAAAATTGTTAAGAAAATCTGAATGGAACGTTAAAATGAGGGGAAAATAGACAAGTATCTGACATGTTCAACAAAGAAAAAAAAAGAGTGAGCACTAACACACATGAGATAAATGAGAAATCACATATGTTCACAAATATATTTCAAAAATTTTTTGATAATTTTGGATATTTAGATAAATGAATGACTTCTAGAAATATGTTAGCAATTTTTTAAAAATTTTATTTATTTATTTTAATTAGGCATATGACAGCAGAATGCATTTTGATTCATAGTACACAATTGCAGCACAACTTTACATTTCTATGGTTGTACATGTTGTAGTGTTACACCATATGTACAGTCAGAAATGTACCTAGGGTAATGATGATCATTTCACCATTTTTTTTCTGCCTCCATGCACCCTTCCTATCTTCCCACCCCTTTGTCTACTCAAAGATTCTCCATTTTTCCCATGCCCCACCCAACCCTGTTATGGATCAGCATCCACTTACCAGGCAGAATATTTGGCCTTTGGTTTTTTGGGACTGGCTTACTTGGCATGATATTCTCCATCTCCATCCGTTTACCTGCAAATGCCATAATTTTATTCACTTTTCGTGCTGAGTAATATTTCATTATGTATATAAACCACATTTTCTTTATCCATTCATCTACTGAAGAGCATCTAGGTTGGTTCCACAGTTTAGCTATTGTGAATTGTGCTGCTGTAAACATTGATGTGGCTGTGTCCCTGTAGTATGCTGTTTTTAAGTCCTTTGGATACAGAATGAGGCATAGGATAACTGGGTCAAATGGTGGTTCCATTCCAAGTTTTCTAAGGAATCTCCATCTGCTTTCAAGACTGGTTGCAACAATTTGCAGTCTAACCAGCAATATATGAGTGTGCCTTTTCCCCCACATCCTTACCAACATATACTGTTGTCTGTATTCTTAATAGCTGCCATTCTGACTTGCATGAGATGAAATCTTAAAGTAGTTTTGATTTGCATTTCTCTAATTACTAGAAATGTTGAACATTTTTTGATATAATTGTTGATTGAGTGTATATCTTCTTCTGAGAAATGTTTGTTCAGCTCCTTAGCCCATTTATTGATTGGGTTGTTTGTTTTTTGGTGTTAAGTTTTTTTTATTAGTTGTTCAAAACATTACAAAGCTCTTGACATATCATTTTTCATACATTTGATTCAAGTGGGTTATGAACTCCCATTTTTCCCCCATATACAGATTACAGAATCACATCGGTTACATATCCACGTTTTCACATACTAGTGTCTGTTGTATTCTGCTGTCTTTCCTATCATCTACTATCACCCCTCCCCTCCCCTCCCCTCCCATCTTCTCTCTCTACCCCATCTACTGTACTTCATTTCTCTCCCTTGTTTTTTTTTTCTTCCCCCTTTCCCTTCAGCTCCTCTTATATGTAATTTTGTATAATGATGAGGGTCTCCTTCCATTTCCATGCAATTTCCCTTCTCTTTCCCTTTCCCTCCTACCTTTCGTCCCTGTTTAATGTTAATCTTCTTCTCATGCTCTTCCTCCCTGCTCTGTTCTTAGTTGCTCTCCTTATCTCAAAGATGACATTTGGCATTTGTTTTTTAGGGATTGTCTAGCTTCACTTAGTGTAATCTGCTCTAGTGCCATCCATTTCCCTGCAAATGCCATAATTTTGTCATTTTTTAGTGCTGAGTAGTACTCCATTGTGTATAAATGCCACATTTTTTTATCCATTCATCTCTTGAAGGGCATCTAGGTTGGTTCCACAGTCTAGCTATTGTGAATTGTGCTGCTATGAACATCGATGTAGCAGTATCCCTATAGTATGCTCTTTTAAGGTCTTTAGGGAATAGTCCAAGAAGGGGAATAGCTGGGTCAAATGGTGGTTCCATTCCCAGCTTTCCAAGGAATCTCCATACTTCCCTACAAATTGGCTGCACCAATTTGCAGTCCCACCAGCAATGTACAAGTGTACCCTTTTCCCCACATCCTTGCCAGCACTTGTTGTTTGACTTCAGAATGGCTGCCAATTTTACTGGAGTGAGATGGTATCTTAGGGTGGTTTTGATTTGCATTTCTCTGACTGCTAGAGATGGTGAGCAGTTTTTCATGTACTTGTTGATTGATTGTATGTCCTCCTCTGAGAAGTGTCTGTTCAGGTCCTTGGCCCATTTGTTGATTGGGTTATTTGTTATCTTAGTGTTTAATGTTTTGAGTTCTTTGTATATTCTGGATATTAGGGCTCTATCTGAAGTGTGAGGAGTAAAAATTTGTTCCCAGGATGTAGGCTCCCTATTTACCTCTCTTATTGTTTCTCTTGCTGAGAAAAAACTTTTTAGTTTAAGTAAGTCCCATTTGTTGATTCTTGTTATTAATTCTTGTGCTATGGGTGTCCTATTAAGGAATTTGGAGCCCGACCCCACAATATGTAGATCTGAGCCAACTTTTTCTTCTATCAGATGCAGAGTCTCTGATTTGATATCAAGCCCCTTGATTCATTTTCAGTTAACTTTTGTGCATGGTGAGAGAAAGGGATCATTTTCATTTCACTGCATATGGATTTTCAGTTTTCCCAGCACCATTTGTTGAAGATGCTATCCTTCCTCCATTGCATGGTTTTAAGTTTTTTGAGTTCTTTATATATCCTGGAGATTAGTGCTCTATCTTACAAGCATGTGGCAAAAATTTGTTCCCAAAATGTAGTCCCTATGTTCATGTTACTGATTGTTTTCTTTGCTGAGAAGAAGCTTTTTAGTTCAAGTCTATCGCATTTATTGATTTTTTTATTTTATTTCTTGTGCTTTTCTTGTTAAGGAAGTTGGGGCCTAATCCAACATGATGAATATTTAGCCCTAATTTTGGGCCATTGGTCTACATGTCTATTTTGTTGCCAATATTATATAATTTCTGTTACTATAGTTTTGTAATATATTTTAAGATCTGGTATTGTGATGCCTCCTGTTTCTTGTTGCTATGGATTGTATAAGCAATTTTTAAAATAAAAGTCCATAACAAGTGTCATTTACTCATGAGGCATTTGTAAATTTTACTAGTCAAACAAAGTATAAGAAAATTAAAATTTAGCTGGGTGTGGTGGCTAATGAAGGTTATCTTTAGTGACTAGGGCAGCTGAGGCCAAAAGCCTTGACAAGAATAATTAACTGATGAAAGTTTATTTGGGGACTCATATTTCAGAGGTCTTAGTCCATAGGTGGCTTACTCCATTCTTTGATACCTGAAGTGAAGTAGAACATTAAGATGGAAGGGTGTGGCAGAGGAAACCCGCTGGGTGCATGATGTCAGAAAGTTGAGAAAGGGAGAGGAGATGAGAAAAGAAGGGAGGTAAGGAGAGAGGAGAGGAGGGGAGGGGAGGGGAGGGAAGGGGAGAGCATGTTCTCCTCATCATGGACAAAATGTAAACCCCAAGGCACACCCCAGTATTCCACCTCCTCAAGACACATCCTACCTGTCTCCAATTACCACTCAAGTTAACCCCCATCAGGTGCTTAATGCACTGATTAGGTTAGGGTTTTCCTAACACAATAATTTCACCTTCAAATCTTCTTGCATTGTGTCACACATGAGCTTTTAGGAGACACCTCATATCCAAACCATAACAGGCCCCTTAAAGTAATAACTGCAGTGACTTTTGAGTGCTAGTGCTGCTCAGCATGATGAAAAACTTCTTAGGCCCTCGTGATTTCTTCTCAATAGAATTTTCCATTCTACATATTGCAATGGGTGTGGTATTGCAAATTCCTGTGATACCCTCAAGCCACATTTCCATGTCTCAGTGCAAAGTAATTTAGGGCCTATAGTTTCTTTAACAAGTACACCCTCTTTGGCCCCTAGGTTTATATGCATTTTCTGACCAACCTGCAAGTTTTCAAAATCCTTGAACCCTGCTTTCTGCTCCTGATTCTCACAGAAAACCTTCCTAAAAGATGCTAGCAATATCCATACCACTGACCAAATGCTGCATTAAAATTTTCTCTGCAAGATTAATCAGTCAATTACTTTTAAATTTAGTCTCACACAAAGTCTCAGGATATGGGAAAAATGCAGACAAGCTCTTTTCCAGAACATAACATGACAGGACTCTTATTCAAAATAAAGTCTTCATTTTCCCTGAAACCTCATGACCCTAGTCCACACTCCTGTTAGCATTTTGGTTTTCTGAGCTCCTACTGCAATCACCCATTAAGCTCTGCTTTCAACATTCTAAAGATATTTCAATTTCTATGTCTAAATTTTTCAAAATTCTTCCATGCAAAATCTTCTGAACTGCATGGTCAGGTTAATTTATATCAATGATCCCCCTTTTCATAACCAGTTTCTCCTTTACACAGCTTTTTTTTTTTTTTTTTTTTTTTTTTTTTTTACTGCAACTCAAATAGCTGACAAGAACATCTTACAGGGAAAAAAGTTTATTTTGTCTCATGGCATCAGCAGTCCCAGTCCATAGACAGCCTACTCCACTGTTGTGGGACCAAGATGTGGCAGAAAATCATGATAGAAGGACATGGTAGATAGAAACTGTTTCTCAAGGAAGCAAGGAAGAATGGGGGAAGAGGCAACAGGAATACTGTCTCTGGCTTCGTTGGAGATTAATTCATGATGTTGTGTGTGTCAGCATCCTCTCATTTTTAATTATTAAATAGTTCATTTTTGTGGAGTTATACCATAATTATTTTTAACATAGGTATTTATAACTAAAAACTTTCTTCCTGCAACTGCTTTTGATACACTTCATAAAGTTTGATATATTGTGCTTTCATTTATCTCGATATATTTTTTTTTATTTTTATTTCTGACTTATTCTTTAGCAATTTGGTATTTTGGGAGTGTGTTGTTTAAGTTTCACATATTTGTGTTTTTTCCAATTTTCCTTCTGTTTCTGACGTTTGGTGGTTGAAAATATATTTGATGTAATTTCGGTATTTTCAAATATTGTATGACTTTAATTCTGGCTTTACAATTCAATTCTGGAGAATGTTCCATGTATGCTTGATATGAATGTTTTTGACTGCCATTTAATTAAATGTTTTGTATATATCCATTAGGTACACCTGGCCTATTGTGTTACTCATGTTCATTTTTCCTTAGTTATTTTCTGTCTGAATGATCTACCCATTGTCAAAAGTGGGGTACCACAATCTCTTACTACTGTTATATTGCTATTTCTTCATTCATTTCGGTTACTGTTTGTTTTTTATATATTCAGGAGCTCCAATGTTTTGTGCATATACATTGTTATATACCCTTGATGACTAGATTCCTTTATTATACAGTGACTCTTTATCTTGTGAGAGATTTGGACCAAACATCTATTTTGTCTGGTGTAAGTAGAACCATGCAGGATAATTTTATTTCCATTTCCATAGAATTATTTTTTTCATTTCTTCACTTTCATCCTATATGTACCCTTAAAACTAAAATGAGCCTCTTCCAGAAAGCATATTATTAGATGATTTTTTATGCATTCAATCACCCTAGGTCTTTTGATTGGAGAATTTAATAATTTCTTATTTAATATAATTATAGATAAATAAAGAATTCCTCTTACCATTTTATTAATTGTTTTCTGAGTCTGGTATTTCCCTTATTACCTTTTTCTTCTCTTTTTATCTTCCTTTGAGATTTGATAATTTTTTTTCTGATACTGGGGATTGAACCAAGAAGCATTTTGCCACTGTGGTAAATTACAAGCTCTTTTTATTTTTAACTTGAAACAAGGTGTTGCTAAATTGCCCAGACTGATCTTGAACTAACAATTCTCATTCCTCAGCCTCCCAAGTAGCAGGAATTAAAGGTGTGCATAACAGTGCCCAGATGATTTAAAAGAATTTGATCATTTCATGCTTTCACTCCTTTCCCTATTGTATATCTAATGAAATATTTTTTTGTGGTTATCATGGAATTTACATAAAATAGCTCAGTTATTGCAGTCTATTTTGAGGTAACAACTTTAGAGCATTTCACCCATCAACAGAAGATTGCATATTTTTTACCCTTGTGTGCAGAATATATATATATATATATATATATATATATATATATATATATATAGAGAGAGAGAGAGAGAGAGAGAGAGAGAGACCATATTTTGTGTGGTAAAGCATGCTTTAGTAAAATTAAGAGAAATGAAATAATATTTGATATGTGTTCTGGTTACAGAGGACTTTAAAAATATTAAGGAAACATGAAAATATTTGGCAATGAAACTACACAACTCAATGCCCTGTGATTAAAAAAAAAATCACCAAAAGGAGAAGAAAATATCAGGAACTGAATAAAATGAAAAAAAAATGTAAATCAAAATTTGTGACATAAAACAATAAACAGAGGGAATTTTATAGCATTGAAAAACTTAATTAAAAAACACAAAAATCAATGTTCTCAGATTCCACCTTAATAAAGTTGTAAAATATACTTGAAGTAGGGCAGAAGAGGCCAATAATAAAGTTGAGAGCAGAAATTAGTAAATATAAAACATAAAACAATATACAAAATCACATGAGTAAATCATTTCTTTGAAAATACTAACACATCATCAAGTAAAAAAGAGATAAACATTACAGATTTTTCTGTGTATGTGTTTAGAGTCGAACCCAGTGCTTCATGGATACTAAACATACAGTGTACCAATAAGTAGTACTCCCAGCCCATCCTAACTACAGATCTTGTATACATTAAAGGGAGAATAAATAAATGTTTAAAAAGTTAAATAAATACATTCAAAAATGTAAAAATTCTTTGAAAGTCATAATGTAGAATTGCTAGTAGAAAATAATGATAATATAATTATTATAATAAAATGATTCTTTATTAAAAAGTAATTGTGTGTTAAAAATCTTCACATATACAAACTTCAGGCCCTAATGACTTTAAACAGGTCTTGGAAATCAGGATTGAGTCCTCATAACCTGGCCCCCATGTTGAAGATTAGACACCTGAGAAATGCCAAGGAAAGTGCAAAAAGTAAATTTTTTTAAGTATCAGAACTGAGGGATGCGGGGGAGAGAGAGAGAGAGAGAGAGAGAGAGAGAGAGAGAGAGAGAGAGAGAGAGACAGACAGATTCCAGAGAGGAAGGAGCCCAGAGGTGGTGCCTGACGGAGTTGGGGTGTCTAGCTCCTTTATAGATTTTAGGTTTCTTTTCTTCTCATGCCTACGTGACCAAAATGTGAATAAAAGGCAGAAACAGAGCTAAATGGGATGATTGCCTGTGTTGGAAAGTGCAATCCTTCCCCTCCCCCAGAGGCTGTGAGCATCCAGGTGATGGGGGATATTATTTACCCATTTTCTTTTCTTTGATAATCATGTATATGTCCTTTGCCCTGGTTGCCATTTCAATGATGAGATTTACCAAACACCGAAGGAAAAAAAAAAACAATTGCAATTCTACCCAGATTTTTCCAAAATATGGAAAAGGTAGCAATACTTCTTAACTCATTATCCTGATAAAAGTAGCAGAAAAACATATGCTTGAAGAATACACCAAAGAATATCTCCAATGAAATGATGGAATTCTTCAAAAAGTTTCAGGAGGGGGTCAAGATATATCTTGACCCCATTTTATATATATATATATATATATATATATATATATATATATATGTAAAATGATGTTCACGGGAATGCAAAGTTGTACCAATATACACAAAATAATTTGTTCAATTCTATACATAAGAGTCAAAAGGCTTGTGATAATTTCAACAAATGTAAAAGAAGCATTTGTTATAAATTATCTCCTAGAGATATTTTTAATATATTCTTATATGCAAGTTGACATTATTAATAAATTTTGCATCTATGTTCATTAGGAATATTGTTCTTATGTTTTTCTTTCCCTGATGTGTCTTTGTCTGTTTATGGTATCAGGGTGATACTAGCTTCATAGAATGAATTTAGAAGGGCTTTTCTAGTTCAAGAAATAATATGAGAAGTATTGGTGAAAGTTTTTCTTTGAAGGTCTCAAAGAAATCAGCTGAGAATCCATACAATCCTAGGCATTCCTTTGTTAGTAGGCTGTTGATGGTGTCTTTAATTTAATTGCTTGAAATTGATCTGTTTAAATTTTCTATGCCTTCTTGATTCAATTTGGGTAGGATATATGTCTCTAGAAATGTGGTGATGTCTTCAAGATTTTCTATTTTATTGGAGTTTAGATTTTCAAAATAGTTTCTGATTATAGTCTGCATTTCTGTAGTGTCCATGGTGATATTTCCTTTCTCATCTCAACTTTTAGCAATTTGAGTTTTTTCTCTCTTTTTCTTTGTTAGCTTGGTTAAGAGTTTATCAATTTTATTCATTTTTTCAAAGAACCATTTTTTGTTTTGTTGACTTTTTAAATTGTTTTATTGATTCAATTTCATTGATTTTGGCTCTAATATTTATTTTCTGTCTTCTACTGCTTTTGGTATTGATTTGTCCTTCTTTTTCTAGGGCTTTGCGATGTAATGTTAGTTTATTATTTTGTGACTTTTTATTCTTTAATGAATGAGCTCAATGTAATGAACTTTCCTCCTAGAACTGCCTTATTATTGTCCCAGAAGTTTTGATATGTTGTATTGTATTACTAATCTCATTTACAGGTAAGTATTTTTTTTTAAATTTCATTCTTGATTTCTTCAGACATCCATGCATCATTCAATAATGTATGGCTTAGTCTCCAGGTGTTATGGTAGCTTCTATTTTTGGTGCATGGTTGGGATTGAATTCAGGGGCAGACAACCACTGAGACACATACTCAGCCAATTAAGAAAATATTTAGAGATAGAGTCTCACTGAGTTGTTTAGTGTCTCACTTTTGCTGAGGCTGGCTTTGAACTTGAAATTCTCCTGCCTCAGCCTCCCAAAGTGCTGGAATTACAGGCATGCACCACTACTCCTGGCATCTATTTTTAATTTTATCATTGATTTCTAATTTTATTCCATTATGTTCTGATAGAATTCAGGGTATTATCTCCATTTTTTTTATTTACTAAGAGTTGCTTTGTGGCATAAGATATGGTCTATTTTAGAGAAGAATTGTATATTTGGGGTCCTGTATGCCTCCTGTGTGATGCTGAAAAGAAAGTTTATTTGCTCATTAATGGATACAATATTCTATATATACCCATTAAGTATAAATTATTGATTTCATTATTTAGTTCTATAGTTTATTTATTTTTTGTTTGAAAAATCTGTACAGTAATGTGAGAGTTTTCTTAATGTTGCCCAGTATTATTGTGTTGTGGTGTATTTATTCTTGAAATTGAGAAGGAATTGTTTGATGTACATAGATGCTCCATTGTTTGGGGCATAAATATTTAAAAATTTTATGTCTTTATGATGTATAATCCCCTTACATAGTATGAAATATCCTTCTTTGTCCAGCTTGATGTCATCTTTATCTGATATGAGGATCAACTCCCTGCTTGTTTACATAATCCATGTGAGTGATATGTTTTTTCCCATCCTTTTACATCTGTCTGTGGATATCTTTGCTCATGAGGTGAGTCTCAAGGAGACAGGTTATGATTGGGTCTGGTTTTGTATTTTTTTTTAATTTTTGCAGTTATATTGAACATAATGCCTTTATTTTATTTGTTTATTTTTATATTGTACTGAAGATTGAACCCAGTGTCTCATGCATGCTAGACAAGTGCTCTGCCACTGAACTACAGACCTATCCCTGGATTTTTGTTTTGTTTTGTTTGTTTTTAATCCAATATGCCAAGTCTATCTTTAAATTGATGATTTTAGGCCACTTGCAGTCAATAATATTATTGATAAATGTTTTTTATTCCCTGTCACTTTGATTTATTTTTGGTTTTAAGTTAGTATATCCTTTGATTATTATTCTAACATCGTTTCTTCTGATGCTAGTTTAAAGTTTATTTTTTTCATTTCTTCTTTATAAATTATTTTTATTGAGTATGTTTTCTAGTACAGTGTTTCTAGTTGTGAATTCTTTTAACTTTTATCATGAGGAATTTTATTTCATCTTCAATCTTGAAGTTTAATTTTTCAGGTATAGTACTTTTGGTTGGCATCCATTTTCTTTCAGGGCTTGCTATACATTATTCCAAGACCTCCTAGCTTTGAGGGTCTTGTTGAGAAATTAGCTGAGATCTGGACTGATTTCCATCTAAGAGTAACCTGGCATTTTTCTCTGAGAGCATTTAAAATTCAATTTTTATTCTCTATGTTAGGTATTTTCATAATAATGTGCCTTGTTGTACATTTGTTGTAATTTTGTATATTTGGGGTCCTGTATGTCTCCTGTTTTTGACTTTTTCATTGCAGGCTTAAGATTTGGGAATTTTCATAAATTATTTCACTGAAAATATTGTGTATTTGGTTTTTTATCTCTGAGCCTTTTTCTATCCTGATAAATCATGATTGATCTTTCCATGTTATCCCACATTTCTTGGAATTTCTGCTCATGGTCTCATAACATCTTCTGTCTATGGTCAACTTTATTTTGAAGATTACATATTTTGTTTTCATTGCTTGAAACTTTCTTCCTAAGTGGTCTATTTTGCTAGTGATGCTTTCCAATGAAAGTTTAATTTAGTTTATTGCTTCCTTTATTTGGAGGGTTTCTTCTTTTTTTTTCAGAATCTATATGTATTGAAGTGATTTTTTTTGATTCCTATATTTTCTATATTCACTCCTTACATCATCCTTTACCTTGCAGATCAGTCTCACTATGAATATTCTAAACTCCTTCTCTGACATTTCTTCAACTGCTTTGTGAATGATTTTCTGAAGTATATTGGCTTGTTTGGGGTGCTTTTTTTCTCTTGTCTTTTCATATTGTGTGTATGTCCGCCTATCTAAAAGTATACTTTTGAGGCAGTAAAATTCTAGAATTTGGACTAAATATTGCCCCTAAAAGTTGCCAGTGCCCCATAGTTTAGGGGGAGGACAGATAGTAACAGCAACTAATTCATACAATTTAGAGAATTAAACCAAATAATTTCTTCTATGTCATGTATAACATTAATTCACCAATAAAAAATGATATGATCCATTATTGCCCTAGGTAAAAACAGTAATTTTAAAAAGGGTTTATAATTTCATGTGTTGAAAAGTGATAGAACAGAAATAATGTAGAATGTGATGACCATCAGAGAGGATGTGATAAAATAGAAGTAAAACAAGCAAGGAAGAGTGATAGAAATCAATATAGATTGACTCTTACTGGAAGAAAAGAGAGAGAGTCAAGGGAAACTGATAAGTGATGGAATAAATGTAGAAAATAAAATTAAAAAAAAACAAAAAAATAAAAGAATATAAGAACAAAACCAATATATACTAATCAAACATCTCATTCCTCAAAATACTGATATATGAAAAATAACTGCCTTTTAAAATGCTAGAAATGAGAAAAAAGAAACATATGAATATGTATAAGTGCCATGAACCAGTCAGGTCATAAATGAACAGATAAAATAATAAAGAAAAAAAGATAGTGATGAAAAGTTAAAGAATGTTTCTGTTGGAGTTTAAAATATTATCAGCTTCTCTTCTCAGCTGTGTTAGGTGAGGTTTCTGGAATATGAGAAAAAATCCAGTAGGTGGTGGCAGCTGGAGCTGGGATTTAGGCATAGGTAGGCTCCAGGCTATTCATTGAATTTTATTTGGTCTGAAGATTTTAAATCCCTGCACTTTCCAGTCACAGTGGTTGCCAGCCCACACTGGGAGACTTTCTCCCAGGAAGATTCCCTGGGTTCCCTTGTGCAGTGAAAGAACCAATCCTTGATTCCATCAGTCACTGATGGACCTGAGGTTTTATGTTCTCTCAGGTTCAGTCTCCAAACTCAATCAAATCCTCCCTTGACATTTCAAATTCCTGGCCAGGCTTATCACTCCTAGCCAAAACTCAAGTGACCAGTCTGTGGGGGGGCTACTTTGGTTTCCCCTACCTGTATTTTCCTCAGTAAACTCATCTCCAGGTATGATTTTCTTCTGGTTACTTAGGCACAGTCTATGTTGTGTGTTGTGGGTTTGTCAGGCCTGTATTTTAGGCAATGCTCAGTTGCCAAGAATTGTTTTCCCCCAGTTACCGGCCTCGACACTGAATCTGCAAAATGTTTCCTTCCTCTGTTCCCCTTGGCAGCTGAGAGAGAAGAGACGTCTTTCCTGCATAAGAATATGATGTTGGGGCTGGGGATGTGGCTCAAGCGGTAGCGCGCTCGCCTGGCATGCGTGTGGCCTGGGTTCGATCCTCAGTACCACATACCAACAAAGATGTTGTGTCCGCCAGAACTAAAAAATAAATATTAAAAATTCTCTCTCTCTCTCTCTCTCTCTCTCTCTCTCTCTCTCTCTCTCTCTCTCCTCTCTCTCTCTCTCTCCTCTCTCACTAAAAAAAAAAAAAAGAATATGATGCTGCAGAGTTTTCAGGTTAGTTGCGCAGTGTTTTTGATCTCTGATCTCTCCGTACCCATACCTACCTTAGGTCTCCTGAAATTCTGGGTTCCTTTAATTGGTTTATTCCTCTCCTATTTTTATATGGGGTGGGGGTATCACACCAGTAGACAGTGCCAGAAACCCTGGGGATTTGCTCCTTATTTTGTTACATCCATGCTCCTGAGTCCCCAATCTGCTTTGAATGTTCAGTATCAATTCCCAGGAAAAGTCCCCATTTCTCAACTTTCTGAGAAGCTGTTTGCTTTCTAGTTTTCACACCATGGAGCAACCAGGCAAATGACCTTCTCTATTCTGCCATTTTGTTTTTAATCCAAAAGTCTTACTTTCAATGGGAGCATTCTCTAGCCCTTTCCATTTCTTCCATGTGAGGAGAGAGCAACAAAGTGTCATCCTCAAAACAGAAAACATACTCAGTCTTGGACTTCTTAGTTGCCAGAAATATAATAAAATGTATTTCCTTTGTCTATATATTATCTTCTCTGTGGCATTTTGTTATAATAGCACAAACAGACTGAGACAACATTTAATATAAAAATATAAAAAGTATGGGGCTGGGGTTGTGGCTCAGTGGAAGAGTGCCTGCCTAGCATGTGCAGGGCTTTGGGTTCGAGCCTCAGCACACATAAATAAATAAGGGTATTGTGTCCAACTACAACTAAAACAAATATTAAAACATTACATTTGTTTAAAATATATATATATATATATATATATATATATATATATATATATATATATATATAACAAGTATGACTTTAATTGCATAAAATGTGGGGTTAGTTTAGAGTAAAAATATACTTTTCATTGATAAATACTTCATGTTCTCAGTTATATTTCAAAGATAAAAAGTTGATTACAAAGGAATAAAGAATATTGGTTAGCAGAGCCTGAAAAGGGTATAGTAGAAGAGGGATGGTGAGAAGATGGTTAATGGGTAGAGGGTCACAGTTATGTAGGAGAAACAATTTCTCATATTCTATATCATAGAGGATAATTATGGTGAAAATATTACTTCAATGTTTCTAAATAGTAGAGATAATTTTTAATGTTTCTACCATGAAGAAATGATAAAAGTCTGAGGTTATAGGTATGCCAATTATGCTTATCTGATTATTATGTATGGATGTATTGAAATGTCACACTATACCTCATAAATATAAGAAATTTTTAAAAAATTGAATCTAAATGAATATGCAGTGGAATATAAGTCAATTGAGTTAGGAAGGAAGAGAGCATTTTTTGGTAGAAAATTTGAGGTGCATATTTAAACTGTGTTTGTGAGTCAGGAAGAAATCCTGGTTGGAAATGGAATTCGGAATCATCATGATTTAAATTGTGTTTAAGTTTGTGTTTTCAGATAAGTTCACCCACAAAAAAAATTATAAAAAAGAAATAAAAACAGGGCTGTATATGAGTATTTAAGAGACTGTCAGAGAGTGATAAGTACAGAAATCTTACTGAGAAGAATTGTTCTGGGGGGGAAAGAGAACCAAGAGGAATATTGCAAAATCTTGGTGAATCTGAGAGTGAAGAATGTAAGACTTACTATTGAGTATATATAAGGAGTCAAAAATAAGGAGAAATACAACGTGACTTACAGTTTTTGAAACTGATAGGCTGGGATATCTGTGGTGTCACAAACTATACTGAAAATATTAGAGAGGAAAATGTCTTAAGAGAATTTTGGTTTGGTATGTAACATTTAACATAAAGAGAATTAAAATGACATTCAAACAATGTAGTCTCATTGGCAATGATAGGTACAGACTTGACAAAGAGGTCCTTAATACTTGAATAGCTCTGGGGATGGGTGCTAGAATTAATCAGATTAAATAATGAGACTTAGTTACATCTGATTTAAGCTTAGGGACATAACCAGAGATCATAATTAGACTGCTTATGAATAGCTTCTATTACTATGCTCTGACACTTCTGATTCAGCTCATGGATAAATCTCTGAAGTGCAGAAATATAAAAATGAAAATAACAAGCATGTGTAGGTGTGTGTGTTACAGATAAACTTGGACTTACAACTGAATACATAATTATTGCCATGCATATATCCAGCTCTGAAATATAAATATATGCATGCATAATCATATGTACGAGTAAGTTTTCAAAATAATTGTAATAATCATTTTCAGTTATTTAAGATTTTGATGATATTTTCTCCAAATGGCTTAATTCACTCATAGGTTCACTGGGTACTAAAGGCAATTACAGAGCTCTATGCTAAAGAGACTCATAGTTCTTCAGTTGTAATTGCAAAGATATTTGCAAGCAACCTGTGGTGTACCTGCAATGCTCATGACCTGTGTCATAAAGTTTTATTTTATATTTTATGAAGAATCCAAAAAGACTTAGAGTTTTTTGTTTGTTTGTTTTCTTTGTTTACTGGGGATTGAATGCAGGGCACTTTCTCATGGAGCCACATCCCTAGACATTTTTATTTTTTAACTTTTTATACCTTTTTATTTAATTAATTTTATTATTTTATGTGGTGTTGAGTATTGAACCCAATGCTTCAGATGTGCAAGGCCAGTGCTCCACTAATGAACTACAACCACAGCACCTTCATTTTCTTATTTTGAGACAGAGTCTTGCTAAGGCTGAGGGCCTCGCTAAGTTGCTGAGGCTGGATTTGAATTTATGATCCTCCTTCCTTAGCCTTCAGAGCCACTGGGATTATAGACACGCACCATCATGCCTGACTTAGAAATATTTAAATCCACTCTGGAAATCAGGAAATTATCTTCTAAATTAATATTCTTTATGTATTTGTTTTCTCATTTAATCCTTATTTCTATAAATTTCATAGAATATGAAGAAAAGATGATTTCAGTATGTGTGCATGTGTTTGTGTGTGTGTGAGTGTGTGTTGGGGGTGATGTGACATGGGGAAGAAAGTCTTCTCTTTGTTTACCTGTCCAATTACTATCTTAAAGATATTCAATTTGAATTCCATTTTATGAACATTCCAGACCCCAAAGGATTCCTTTAAGGATCTCCTGTAGCATGTGGTGACGGGACAATATAGTTTGATTTTTCATCATATTCTGGCTGGTGTTATGATTTGCTTTACTTTTATTTATTTTATTTCCTGAATAAACACTGTATCTTTTGATGTTAAAGGACGATGCTGGGCTGGGGTTGTAGCTTAGTGGTAGAGCACTCGCCTAGCACATGTGAAGCCCTGGGTTCAATCCTCAGCACCACATAAAAATAAATAAAATAAAGGTATTAGAATAAAAGGATGATGCCATAAACTCTTCAATCTTCTCTATAAACCCACATTGTACTGAATATCTAAGGTGATATATTAATTTGTGAACAAGCAATTCATTCAATAGTTAAGCCCTTTAAGCATAAATAATTTATTTATTTCTTTTATTTTTACATGAGAACACTGTCTCTATATTGGTTTTCTAGATTAAAACCTTCCTAACCTTTGAAATCAAACTTTTGATGTCAGATATCATTGTGACATTTATCCAAATAAGTTTCTTTATTGGATATTTAGACCTTTCTATTTTTTTTCTCATAGTAAAATAAGCTAAAACCTTTTTAGGAGTTCACCTCATTAAGTCATTTATTTGCTTCTGTCAAATTCAGTTTTTATAACTTTATTTGAATATATTAAACTACACATGATGACATTTCTCGTATTCTGCACTTTTCTCTTGATATATGTTGCCCTGACCCTCTGAAATGTAATCTGTTGTTAAGGTAAACTTTCAACAAAATTTCCAAGGGATGCTTCTGAGGCCAGTGTTATTTATGAAAGCTTTTGAAAACATAGCTAAGTTTCTCAGAAGAAAAAAAGAAAACATTTAAATATTGTCATTGTTACAAAGAGAGTAAAGTAAGAGAAATTTGAACAAACTTAAAATCAGTAATAATTTTAGTGAACTTATTTGGAGTACTAAATTTTAGAATGGAACTAATGTTTTGATACTTAGGTTAAAAGACACATTTGAAATATCTTTTATCCTTCCTTCATGTATAAAAACAGCTAGGTAAGTTCCTACATAAATGAAGAATGCATATAGTATTTGGATATTATTAAGCTTGTTGTAGCACATAGTTATTTTAAAACTATGGTATGTATTGTTTGTAGAAAATTTTGGCATTATGTTAATTTTAATCTTCAGTTGATGTCAACAGTTCAAATAATAGATTTTCTGTTTAATTTCTTGTATACTTACATTAATTTTAATATATGAGGGATGTTCATGAAAATTCTTAAAGGTTGTATTTCAACTTTTATCCCATAAATATTTTCCAAAACTCCATGTAGTTTTTTTTTAATTTTTAGAGTGTTGGTTATGTGGATTTAGTGTTTCATATGTAAAGTCAGTAAAAGACTTAAAAAAATGAATAGAAAATCATGACAAGAAAAGATTTCATAAGAACAACAAATTGTCATTCTACCAACATTACTTAAGATCAGATTTGATACATACAGGTTTAGTAACTAGCATAGTGGCTGAGATGTATACCATCAATAAATTTTATTACATAAATGAAAAACAAAACTTATCATTAATGAAAGGGGCAGTTTATTAATTTGCCAAAACTTTAAGGAAGGAGAGCAGCTGTTTTTTTTTTATTTGTCTGTATAAGATTTTTCTATAATTTCAAAGTCATTTCTGAGAGAATACAAGTACTTTTATAGATAACAAAACAAAAACAATGTTTAATAAGCACAAATATTTAGTGGCTGAATGAATTATCAGTTTCTTAATGAGAGCTACATACTGTTTTATGAATTATAAATGGTAGCAAATATTGGTCATGGAATTGAGTCTTATTCTTTTTTTACTATTTTTATATTACCATTTTTGCTTTTTAAATATTTTTAATTACACATGTACATTGGTGAAAATTTTATATAGAATAAAAGGGTATATGAATAAAGGAAATCTCCTCCCCATCTAAAACACCTCCTTCAACTTTGTCAACAATTCTTGGATTGCTTTTCAGGAATGCCCCATGCATTCACACAAGGATCCTCTCAGTATTGCTCTGCTAATCAAAAATTTTCATTTAATGGTGTTGGAGATCATCTCAAGTCAGTACAGAGCTACATCATTATTTTTACTAGTTGCTTAATGTTTTATTACAAGAGAGCTGACAAATACTTAGATTATTTTCTGAACATAAGTCTTTGTTCACATGTGCAAAGATATCTAGAGGATAAATTGATAAAAGTAGAATTGCTGTATGCATTTTGAATGTTGATAAATTTTGTCACATTGCCATTAAAGAGATGCTAATGCCTTGCCTAGCTCCTAGTAGTATATGAGAGTTGTGGCCATGTTCTTAAAAATGACATATCATTGGAGGTTTGATATGTTGTCATTTAAAGAAAAACTTTGACCATATCAAGGCTTGCAATAACTGACATTTTATTATAATAAAACTGTATATGGCCTTACCTACTATACCTTTGGCAAAAAAAGAAATTACTTTTTAAGAATTAACAGTTTAGTATTGTACCACTATTACTTAAAGTCAGGTTTGATACACATTTTAAATGGTTAGCATAGTGACTGGGATATAGTAGACTATCAGTCAATATTTATTATATTAATGGAATTAGCTTATTTTAAAAGGTTAAGTCTTATGTTTTTAATTTTATAAAATAAATTAAAATTAAAGTTTATGTTTTAGAGCATAGAGGTTATTGACTTGCAAATATGGTTAAGGTTGCATAGTGTTTAGAGGGTAGAAATGATCTTGTATATTTTTGTGGTATACTTTTAGGAATATTTTTCATATTATGCAAAACTATTTTTTTCCACTTTGGTCAAGAACAATCTCTATTTTCTGTGGGTAAAGTTTATTTCCATCCAATTTACTATTTCCTTTAGTATCCTTTTACTAAATGTTTCTCTTTGTTGTCATTGTAAATAAATGTTACATTCAAGGAAATACCAGAGAAGTGTCAGTCTGCCAACTGCATAGAATTTGCTGAACCCAGGGCCTCGCACATGTTAGGGGAATGCTCTACTGCTGAGCCACAACCCCAGCCCCTAGAAATTTTTATAACAAATTTATGGAGTAAATTTAGGTCCACTGACTCTACAATATAAAAAGTTAGGGGCATGTGGTGTGCACCTTTAGTTTCTCCCTTCCATTTTAATTCTTATTTTTAGTATACTAAACAAAATTTTTCTGGAACTAATTGGGGATTTTTAAAAAACTGACTTCTTTTTCACCACAAATACTTCAAGAAGCACTGATTTAGATGGTATTTATAAGGGATTTAGCTGTATTCATATTTTGGGGAGATTTTTCTGATAAAATTCCAATTGCCTTTGTTTTTATTAAAATATATGTCAAAGAAGCAACAATTCCAGGTAACATTTTTTCCCAGTTTGATAAGATTTAGTGTCTAACGTGTTTCTATTATGTTATTTTAAAGTTTTATTTCTATGTTAGGTTCTTTTCAGTTCTAAACATTGGATGTAATACAGAAATATTTTAATGCAATTATAATTTTTAAATGTAAACAAACAATCCAACTTAAACATCAATTTGTTTTAAAGCAATATGGTTTCTCAAAGCAGTTGACAGTCATGTTAACTCTGTGTTATTTCAATATAAGTGATTTCCCTCATTTGTACCAGCTTGTTTTTTTTTCTAAAACTAAAAATAGTTTTAACTTTTTTTTTTGTATTTTTACATTGAGTTGCTTGAATGCCTTATTTTGAACTCCCTGTTTTGATTGGTGTTTTATAGTCTATTACTGGTGTTGTTGCTGTTCTTTCAAATATCAAGTTTTCCCAGTATACTTTTTTGTAGTTTGGCAAGAGAAAGGTTTTATTGGATGCATTTATGCTTTCTCCCCCTTTCATTCCATAATCAAGCACCCTGAATCCATTGGAAAACTTATTCTGTGTTGGAAACAGTACTTATGAATCACGTTTTGCCATTTTAGGCTGCTTACTTTAAAGTATGAATGACAGTTTTCCACTAAAACTGCTCTTATAATAATAAAAAAAATTGCAATCAGATAGTAACTCTCTAACAAATATCTCAAATTATGTAGAAATTTATATATTAAATTCCCACATTGATATAATAGGTAAAGCTTATTATTATGTATGTGCATTAGCATTACACAGTGAAAGAACTGCCTTAGCAATCTGGGGGACTTTTATTTGCAACCTAAGCAATAGACATTGGCTACTTCAGAGATTCTTTTTAAACTTTAAACATAAATTCAGATTAGGTATTGATATTATTTCATAACTTAGGGAAGTAAAATTTAGAATCCATTGATTGGGTTCTCATTAAGTTACAATCAGTGTACTGGGCACAATGGGTTTAGGAATAATTCAAATATGAATAAATGACTTTTGCTAGTGTATTTACATCAGTCCTCAGCAAATTAAACTCATAAAATGCCAAACATTGACCACATGTCTTCATTTGTAAACTAACAAATTTTTATGCTAAGCCCATCTGAAAGTCTGTAATCAATGATTAAAATAGCTATAGGGAAGTTAATGCTGGAAAAGCTAAAGATTACTTGTTATGTTCCTTGCTTTCTAGTTGGCAGAGTTGATAGGGAAACATGAGCTGACTCACACAGTGTAAAGTTGAAGAAAAAGCTAAGAAATATGTTATTAACACTAGAAAATGATATGTGTAAAAAAATCTAAGGGTGAAATGTTGATTCCTATGAGATTTTGATGTATTCAATAGCATTTTAAAGACAAAAGTATTTGAATAAAAGAAAGAAAAGTAGGTTGACTGATAAGAAACTTGCAAAGCTATGAATAATAGATCAGAGAACAGTGATTAGAGCAATTTGACAAATTGTTGCAGATAGAAATTAGATAAATATTTGTCTTATTCACTAAAGATGAATGTCAAAAAGTAAGTTCAATCTGAAATCTATTTCTTTTTCTAAGTACTCTATGTTATAGTGGTGATTATTTAAAAATGGCCATTTAGGATATATTATGTTTAATTATACATATAAGGATATGTGCAAAAGAGTTTAGGAAACTATAAATGCTATGTATGTGCTTGGAATTTGATATATAATATCTTACAAATTTATAGGAGGAATACTATGTTATTTGACAAGATTAAAGACAAGTTACAAGAGGAAATGAGTGACCACTTTAACTTGTAAAAACCAGTACTGATTTCTGTAGATTAATAAGATGAAGAGACATAAGTATGTAAACAACAAAATAGTAAAGATGACATTTTTCTAAATGCCTGGATATAAATAACATACTATTGAACAAAGGTCAGTAGGCTTTAATCATTTTAAATACTCAATTTCAATTGGTGATTTTCTATTTTGTATCTATAGAATCACACAATGTGTTCTTCATAATCTCATCAGAATATTTTTTATTCTTCATATTTCAGCATTTTTCTTCTAGGGGAAATGTTAGGACTGAATAAAGGGAGCCTTCAGTGTTTAAAAAACTTTATACACCAATGGTTCTGAGAGGTTCTACATCCTGAATTTGGAGTAGTAGAGGAGCAATATAGTTGAATTTTTCCCTTTCATTTTCCTTAGATTAGATTATATATTTTCTATTCACATAACCCCAAATAAAATAATATTAATTTTTTTCTGGACAGCAATTTAATACTTGTGGGCTCATATCAAACCAAACTGGCTTATTAATGAAGTAGACTCAGTAATTCTATGCTTTTCAGTCTTCTTCACTATATCCTGTTTTATCATTGAAGGTTGGGGAGGAGAAGGAAAGAAATATTTTTACCCTCTTAGGAATAAATGATGACAGACATGAGACACATTGACAGCTTACACTGGGCAATTGCTGGAATTAGGTTCTATTCTATTTAAACTTGATCAATATGATTTCACTTGTTTTCAGCCATGCTTTATGAACATTTAGGGCTTTGAGTTTGAGGTTTATGTAGTTTATTTGGAATATCATGAAGTATGATCAATCTTACTACAGGCAATTATAGCTATCTCAGCTGGTAGAATCAATAACAATAATAATACCTTACATTCATATAGTTCTTTAGAGTTTACAGAGCAATTTCTTAAAAAGAGTACATACAGAATCATCACAATAGTAAAGGAAGTAGGTATACTAAACTAAAATGAAGTTAAAAGATCATTGGGATCAGAGATACTAGTACTGAATCTTGGTTCTGGATGCTTAAGTATGCTACTTTGAGTAGGTTACTTAATCTCTGTGAACTCCCCTTTCTTGTATTGTGTAAAATAGTAATGATAATGAAAACCCCATCTGGCCCAGTTGTTATGAAGAACACATTATCTCATATATTTATAGCACCTGATTCCAAAACAGTTGGTATATACTGCTATGTAAGCAGAGCAAACTGTAGTTAATCTTTATTTACAAATGAAACATTGGAGGCCCCCAAAAGTTTTGACTTGCCCAGTGTGCTGACAGAACTTGCAATCATGTTCATACTTCATTTCCAGAGCTTTACATTATAGCACACTGCATGTATAGAGTTTCTGTAGTTTGGAATGTGGTGAATGAATTGTTGTAATTATATAATTTGATGCAATTTACTTTTTTCATGCTCCATTGTTTGATTTCAATCAGTCACCTTTTTCTTTGATTTGACTATTATCAATCATGGCTTTTTCCTGCAATTCTCAACAACAAATAGAATGTGATGGAAGTGGTCCTGACTTCTGAGACTAGGTCATAAGAGGTAATGAGGCTTTTGCTTTGTTTGCAGTTTGAATTCTGAGTTTTCGGGTAAGTGATCTGAGGGCACTGAGATCCTATGTTGTATAGCTTAATCTACATGGAGAGATCATGAGTATACACTTTGGTTGAAAGTGCCTGTTGAACTCTGCCCTACAGCTATTTCTGCCAAGGTACCAGACATATGAGTCATCTTGGACCCTCCAGGCCAGCCTGTGTGCCATCTGAATACAAGTGAATAAATTAGGTTAAAGCCAACAAAGCAGAAAAAAAGACTTGTTAAACCTGGCCTTGCCAGAATTTGTAACTTACAGAATCTATAAGATGTAATAAAGATGTTGTTTAAGCCTCTAAATTTGGGGGTAGTTAGATATACAGCAATCAGTTATTGGAACAGGGTCTTTATATATGCAATTCTATCTATGTGGGATGCTTTTTTTTCTCTGTTACTTGTAGCACATTCCTTTCCTTACTTTGACAGTGATATGAGGTCATAGAAATATCTTTATCATCATCAAGGAAAAAAAACAAAAGGCAAGGAAATATCCTACTGAAACAATAAGAAGTACAAAGGAATAGAGACACAATGGCAAGATGTGGATGATATCATAGACATCTACAACAGAAGAAGAAAAGAATATGATGAGTAAAAAGAAGGTTTAAATTACAAAGTTATTTGGCAATAATACTAGTGAGTATTCATTGTGACAAAATGAAGCAATTTTATAGTTTAAAGTTTTCCCTCTTTTAGATGATTAGAATATTGAGAGCATTGATTTAGGTATGATACTATGGCCATTATATAGATTCATCTTTGTTTTCCCATGGCCTAATTAGACACCATAAGGCACTAGTAAATATAATAATGATAAATAATATTTATTGAGGATATTTACCAAACTATCTAATTTAATCATCCTCCCATACCTGCAAGGTAATCATATTGTTGGCTTCATCTCCACTTGAAAAAATAAGAAAGCTAAATATGAACAAAATCAATGCACATACTCAAAATCTCAAATTCTGACTCCAAAGCTTAAGCCTTTTCCAGTAAAACCTACAACTGCCATATACACAGAATAGGTAGTCCAGCTCTGGATTTCACTTGAAAAAAATAAGAAAGCTAAATATGAACAAAATCAATGCACATACTCAAAATCTCAAATTCTGACTCCAAAGCTTAAGCCTTTTCCAGTAAAACCTACAACTGCCATATACACAGAATAGGTAGTCCAGCTCTGGATTTATTTCATTTTAATATTTATTTTTCTTCCATAACCACAGATAGTATCATCAATCTAGAGAGATGATTTTCAAAGTCATATGAATGACCTCATGAGGCAGGGACAGGGTTGAGAACAACTGGCAAAACATAAGTAGCTAAAAGTAAACCTATGCATATTATTGGAGGTATGAGGAGTCATAAATATTTCATTTTTAATTCCAGATATCTAAAAAATGTCCCTCAAAAATTCTATTAATATAATTCAGCAAAGTAACAGGATAAAAAAATCAATACCCACAAATCAAATGCATTTCTATACATAAGAGATGAATCAACTGAAAGAGAAATTAGGAAAACTACAATTCAAAATAACCTCAAAAATGGAAAATACTTGGAAATCAATCTAATAAAAGATGTGAAAGACCTCTAAAATGAAAACAACAGAACACTAAAGAAGGAAATTGTAGAGGACTTTAGAAATTGGAAATACCCCCTGCTCTTGGATAGGCAGAGTTAATATTTTCAAAATAGCCATACTAACAAAACTGTTATACAGATTTAATGCAATTCCTATTCAAATACTAATGGCATTTTTATAGAACTAGTAATATCAGTAATAAAATTTATTTAATAAGATACCCCGAATCACGAAAGCAATCCTTCACAAAAAAAATTGAAGCAGGATGCATCACAATTCCACAATTCCAGATCTTAAATTATACTATAGAGCAATAGTGACAAAAACAGCATGGTATTGACTATGGTATTGACACCAAAATAGACATGTAGACCAATGGTACAGAATAGAAGACACAGAGATCAACCACATAAATACAGTTAACTCATACTAGACAAAGGCAGCAAAAACATACATTGGAGAAAGGATAGCCTCTCCAAAACATGGTGCTGGGAAAATTTGAAATCCCTATGTAACAAAATGAAATTAAATCTCTATCTCTCATCATGGACAAAATGCACATAACTCATCTCATAGTGGCTCAAGGACCTAGGACTAAGACCAGACACCTGCACCTGAAAGAAAAAAAAAATTAGGCCCAAATACTCATCACATTGGATTATGCCCACAACTTTCTTAACAAGACTACTAAAGCACAAGATATAAAATCAAAGATCAATAAATGGGATAGAATAAAACTAAAAAGCTTCTCCTCAGCAAAAGAAGCAATCATTGTGGTGAATAGAAAGCCTACATTATGGGAGCAAATTTTTACCACAAGCACATCAGAGCACTAATCTCTAGGTTATATAAAGACTCAAATATCTTAACTCCAATAAAACAAACACCCCAATCAGAAAATGGGCAAAGGAACTGAACAGACACTTCTCAGAAGATGAGAAATAATCAATCAACAAATATATGAAAAAATGTTCAAAATCTGTAGCAATTACAGAAATGCAAACCAAAACTACTCTAAGATGTTTAACATCTTAAGATGTGAATGACCTTTGCCTCTTAATCCTACTCATCTGCTAAAGCAACTCTTCATATAGCTGTTTAGGTTTTATACTTTTCTCTTTGGTTTTAGAGATATTTAAGTGGGAAGATGAAGTTATGTGAATCAGATATCACCATATCAACTTGTAATGGTCATTTATTTGTACTGCAGAGTCAAATAGAGTTGAAACACAAACATGAAAACTCATCATGTTTTTGAATGCATGTATTTTGATTTTATGTGTTGTCTGTGTATAAATATTTTATATCCACAACATAAGATCAAATATGATCATCTGATGGATACCTTTAAGGCTTTATTTCCAAATTATTTTATTATTTTAAAATGCTGATGAGAGATACTTTGAAATATTAAATAATTTTATTCAATTTACCTTAAATTTACTATCACAGTACATGGTTATTTAGAGTTTTGTTTCTGGTGGATATGTTATCTAATTTACCCTCTTGAAGATGGAATCTAAATTTGTACAATTCTGTTTAAACCAGTGATGACCTGGAAAAAATAGAATGCTTGGCATGTGAAAACTGTTTGAGATGCATTTTGACAAATGACTTCAAAGAATTGCTACGCAATTTTGGCCTTAAAATATTTAATAATTTCATTTAAACCTTTAAATAGCTTTTAATGAATTAATAAATTTCAAGTAATGGTGAACAAAAAATAGTTAAATACTCTCTCTCTCTCTCTCTCTCTCTCTCTCCTCTCTCACTCTCTCTTTAAAAAAATAGTTAAATGACATGAATAAGTAAAATAAAAGTATTTTTCCATATGTAAAATGTAACATGCAATGTTGGTTATAAGAAAATGGAAATATTTGGAAAAGAAGACCATGAGGTTGTGAAAGTATGGAATTCATGTGATGTTCTAGATGGGTTGTATATCTCAATTTAATTATTACATAAGGAAGGAAAAATATTATTGTAAAGAATAGACTAAACATTTGGCCCATTTTTGTTTTCAGTTAGAGATTAATATATTTTCTCTCTCTTACAGTTTTAGCTATTATTTTTAGGTAAAATTAACTATCAAATTAACATTTTTATTCAAGGTGTGAATACAAGAGTTTATTTGTCATGTTAAATTTTTAGCAATACAGAAAATTGAATTCTGTGTCTCATGTGTGGAAAATAAGCATTCTAACATTAAGCTATATCCCTACTGCTTTGCCATGTAAATTTTATTAATTTTAGAAATAAGATATGAAATATTCTCAAGTAACAGAAATCAGATTCTAGTTTGTTTTAACATGCTTAAGAGTTTCTGTTTTTTAAAACTACGTGCTTTCTCCTCAATGAATCTTTAATAGTTAGAGACTGAATATATCATTAATTACGATAAAATAATTTTCATGACCTCAATGAAATTAGAAAATTAGTTAATAGAAAACAAACTATTTCTGTCAGTGATATATGAGCCACCTTCCACCAAATTTGAAAACTTAATTTTTAAGCACCATTCTGAAAATTATTTTCTATAAAATATTAAGATCTGCAGAAAATAATTTTTAAAACCTTGTAGATTAATGTAAGTTTTATGGGTTGCAATCAACTACACACTTTTGTTTCCTTCTCATTCCTCACTAAAATGGCAATGGTGAAAAAACCTAAATAGTATATAAAACCAAAAAGAAAAGTGAATAGAAAAGAAAATTGCAACCAATAAAAAAAATAAACTACCATTTAACCAAGCAAAAAAAAAAAAAAGAAAATTGCAACAGGAAAAAATTATTAGAGCATTATAGTTACATAGAATATTGGGGTCCACTTTACATAATTAAAAAAGCATGGTATATAATTTGCTGCAGTTCAGTCCACAGGACTTTCATCTTCCTTCCCTTCCTCACTCCCCTGTTCTCTTTCCTCTGCTCTAAAGTTCTTTCTTTAATTATATATATATATACACACACACACACATACATACACACACACACACACATACACACACAAAACCGTCTAGAATATCATTATTTACATATTTAATATGAAGTGTCAAATCTCATGTGTGTAAGACAATTGAATAAATTTAGAGATAAAATAATTTGTATTAGAGATTTTATAGATATGCATAGTAGTTAGGTTCATCTCAACAAACTTTTATTTGCATGGAAATCAATTACAGTTCATGATCCCAGCCATTTCCCAGTCCTTTTTTCTTCCATCCTCTTTACCCTCTCTTGTTCTCCTTCCACTACTCTATTTAACTTCCTTTCACCCTTCTATTAATTTATATTTAATTGGTTCTTTATATTAACCTATAATTTCCTCCAACTATCCTTTATTTTATGTTAGCTTCTGCATATGAGAGAAAACATATAAACTTTGAATTTCTGAGTTTGATATATTTCACTTTGCATGGTATTTTCCATTTTATATGTGTAAGGGAAAATGCCATAATTTTATGGCTGAGTAAAAGTTCATTTATATACATATATACCACAATTTCTTAATTCACTCATCTAGTAATGGGCATCTGGGTTGATGGCACAATTGAGCTATTGTGAATTGTGCTACTCTAAACATTGGGGTCGCTGTATCACTATAGTATAATGATTTTAGTTCTTTTGGGACAATACCACATAGTTGGATAGCTGGGTCATATGGTGGTTCATTTTTAGAGAGATCTCCATACTGTTATCTAGAGGGGTTATACTAATCTGCAGTTCCACCAACAATGTACACGTGCACCTTTTTCCCTAATAAAACTCACCAGTAATTTTCATTGTTTGTATTCTTAATCATTGCCATTCAGATGAAATATTTGTGCAGTTTTGATTTGCATTTCCCTGATTACTAGAGATGCTGAAAATTTTTTAAAATAAATTTTGGTCATTTGTGTTTCTTCTTTTGAGAAGTTTCTGTTAGTTATTTTGCCCATTTATTGGTTGCATTATAATTTTTTATTATTTTATCTGAGTTCTTTGTATATTCTGGATATTAATCCTCTATTGGATAATTAGCTGGCCAAGATTTTCTACATAATGTATGCTTTGTTTTCACACTCTTAATCATTTACTTTGCTGTGAAGAAGCAGTTTTAGTTTGATGGCATCCCACTTATTGATCCTTGATTTTATTTCTTGTGCTGTGGAAGTCTTGTTAAAGAAGACAAGTGCTAGTAGTGTTGGAATGTTGAGCCCATGTTTTCTTAAAGCACTTATAAAGTTTTTGATCTATTTCCTAAGTCTCTGGTCTATTTTTCTTTGAGTTTTGTGCAAGGTTGGAGAGAGAGGTCTAATTTCATTTTTCTACATATAAGTATCCAGTTTTTTCAGCATGATTGTTTAAAAGGCTGTCTTTTGTCCAAGATGAATTTTTTGCACCTTTGTGAAATATAAGATGACTATATGTATTTAAATTTGTCTCTGTGTCTTCTATTATATCCCATTGATCTTCTTATCATTTTTAATGCCAACGTAATAGTGTTTTTGGTACTATAATTCTGGGGTATAATTTCAGATCAGGTATTTGATCTGAAATTATACCCCAGATATAATTTATATACCCAACAACCTCCTGATTTGATTTTCTTTCTTAGTATTGTTTTGACTATTCTGGGTCTCTTATTCTTCCAAAGGAATTGAAAATGATTTTTTCTTCTAATTCTCTAAAGAAAATTATTAGTAATTTTATGGGGATTGCTTGAATCTTTATATTGATTTTGGTGGTATGGTCATTTTGACAATATTGATTCTGCATATCCAAGAATATTGGAGGTCTTTCTTTCTTCTAAGTTCTTCTTCAATTTCTTTCTTCAGTGTTCTATAACTTGCAGCTCTTTTATCTCCTTGATTAGATTAATTTCCTATCTTTTTTAGATTATTGTGAATTGTATGGTTTCACTGATTTCTTCCTCGGCCAAAAAGCTGTTGGATTATTGGAAAACTATTGATTTATGAGTGTTGATCTGATATTTTGTTATTTTATTAAACTCATTTATAAGCTTTAGAACTCTTCAGGTTAAGTTTTTTGGGACTTTCAAATATAGGATTATATATTCATCAGAGATAGTTTCACTTCCTCTTTTCATACATGTATCCATTTGGGTTCCTTTTCTTGCCTGATAGGACTGGCCAATGTTTTGCTGGCTATCTTGAATAAGAATGGTGAGAGTAGACAGCCTTATCTTGTTCCCAAATTTAGAGGAAATTCTTTTAGTTTTTCTTCACTTAATATACTATTGGATTTTGTTTTATCATAAATGGCCTTTATGATATTCAGGTAAGTTCCTTCGATCCCTAACTTTTCCAGTGTTTTTAATATGAAAGGGCATTGGATTTCATTGAAGACCTTTTCTGTATCTATTGAGATGATCATGTGATTTTGGTTCTTAATTGTGCTTAAGTGGTAAATTTAAAAAAAATAGTTGTAGATGTACACAATATCTTTGTTTTATTTATTTATTTTTATGTGGTATTAAGCTTGATCCCAGTGCCTCATATGTGCTAGGCAAGCACTCTACCACTGAGCCACAACCACAGCCCACTTTATTTGATTTTTGTATATTGAACCAACCTTGTATTCCTGGAATGAAACCCACTTTATCATGGTGTATTATTGTTCTGATGTATTTTTGGATGTGGTTTGCTAAATCCAAGCCAGGAAATAATAAATTAGCTTGGAATCAACACAGAAGAAAGTCAATGTGTGAGCACATTAACTAAGGACTTGAGGATTCCCATTATGATGGCATGCAAGAACATTGATCAAAGAGCAATTTAGCAAACTGGGGAGAATCTATTTTGTTCCCCTTTAAGATTCCAGAATTCTGGCAGGCAGGTTTGTGCCTCCAAGCAAGGTATTAGATGATTTTCCTGTGGGGAAACTAAATAACCAAAGAGAAGAGATCTACAGATGCTAACTTTTCAGAGTTCCCCAAACAACTCAGTCATATTGCCACAAATAAATACAAATATTTATTTATTAATCCATGAACAAATTTTCTAATTAGTTTTCATTGTGTTTTACTCTTAAATATGAGGGTATGGTGATAATCACCAGGTATTTTTGGACCATATATGACAAAAAAGTTTTATTTTCTTTCCTTTATTTTGTTATATGGACAAAATAGAAAATAAAGACAATGTAGAATATAGGAAAAAAGGCTTTTAAAAATGATTACTATTCTCACAGAAATAGGGATAAATAACAGAAGTCTATGAAAATAAAAACTCAAAGGGGTTCTTGTAATACAAACAATGAGATATCAGATATTAAAAATTCAATAGAAAGGTTAGGAGGTAAAGTTTCAACTTTTCTATCAAAGTACTACATGCTATGATACAATAACTGGTCAATGTCATCAAATTCTGAGATATATTTTTTTAAAAAATAATTTTATTTCTATACACAGTCAGCCTAATAATCAAATGCCTGAAGAGATTATAAATCTTTTCATATATGCAAGATCTCACAGTTTACCTACCATGTACACTTATAAGAATCTACTGAATGTTGTGATAGTACTCGAAAAAGAGACAATTATTTGAAAAGAGAGATACAGGAAATCCAACAAATAAAATCAGGATGGGAATTCCTAGAATGATATGAAAGGGGGAAAAGTAGTATATTCAATAGACTTATACCATTTGCCCAAAGTGGAGCAGGAAAATGAAGTGTTCTTTAAAAAGCTGCCTTCAAGAAAAGTGATTAAATTTTGGATCACTTCATGAGCTAAAAAAATTAAGAGGAGAATTGCACGTCTTGTGGAGAGTTTGAGGATATGTGAAAAATATGTAGAAAATCTTTGCAAATAAACAAATGCAAGTATTAACTTGGGGAATAACAAGTGTTATACATGTAAGGAAATGTAATATCATTTTACAATTTACTAGCTTATAATAATATAAACAATGATAGTTGGTTTTTTACCAATAAATCTAGTCAGAGAATATAAAAAGTAAGAGTGCATGTGAGTCTTGTATGCATCTGTTCATAAGCACACATATGCATATATATGCAAAAGAGGTTAATGTCTTCCATGGTAGAAAGTCAATGTATAATTTTTAGAAATGAAAATACTAGAAATAGCAGTCTGAATGTTATTCAGAAATATGGCAATAAATGCTAAAAGACACAGCTCAAAGAAGAGACTTTTATAGCTTTGGTCCCACAAAGATGAAGTAGAAGTTGCTGAAGTAGAAAGTGGTGCTTTCATAAGTTTTATGCAACATTTAGTTTTTAAAAGATGTACATAGACAATGTTAATAATATCAATTAAGAGGAAGAAAACACATAGTATAGTACATTTGCCAATCTTGAAGTGAACTAACCTCATTCATACCAAATTATTGTCTTTAGTATTCATTCTTTTTTAACATATATTTTTGAGAACATCAGATGCATATTAATGACTTTCCTAAATGTCAAAAAGTGTTAAAACTTCAATTGACATAGACATCACTGATGGAGTCTCACCCAAACTCCTCGATTACTCTTCTCTACAACCAGGTGTTCTGAACATTGTAGCATTTGGAGCACTTCATACTAAAATATCATGTAAATGGATAGGTAATGAGGTGAGAATCAAACAAGATTTACCTTCTTAATAGTACAGGATAAATTGAAATGTAAGAAATTATTTGAAATAAAAGTAATTTAAATATTACTTGATTCTCCTGGTTTATTGGCAAGAAAATTTTATCATGGCAATTCATATGAAACCTTAAGGGAGCCCAAATAGCCAAAATAGTTTTGAAAATGATGAACAAAGTTGTAGAGCTCACAATTCCTAATTTCAAACCATATAGCAGAGGTATAGTAATCAAAAGAGTATGGCACTGGCATAATGCCAAGTACATCAGTGGAGTAGAATAGGTAGCCAGAAATAAGTCCCATGCATATGGTTAAAAATCTTCCAAAAAGTGCCATACCATAAAATGGAAAAGGGACAGTTTCTTTAGCAGGTGGTATTGAGAACACTGGCTACTTATATACAATAATGTGAAACTGGATCCTTATCTTACCTGTATACAAAAACTAACACAAATGAATTAAAGATTTACATAAAGACTATTAAATATCTTTTTGGAGATAGCTTTTAGAAAAAAAAATCTTTTAGAAGATGATAGTGGAAAGTCTTCTGATATTGAACCTGCCAATGATTTCTTGGAAATGACACCAAAAGCAACAAAAGCGAAAACAGATGAATAGTAAAACAAAATTTAAAAATTTGTACATCAAAGGACAAAATCATGAGTAAAATGGAAATGACACCTAAAATTGAATATAATATTTTCAAATAATATATGTATCTCATTAGTTAATGTTCAGAATACATAAATAACTCCTCTGCATCAGTAACAAAATTTCAAATAACTAGATATAAGTATATGTAAAGGACTTGAATGAGAATTTATCCAGAGATGATAGATACACAAATGATCACAAACATAAAAAATGATGTTCAATATCATTAGATAAATGCACAGCAAAATAACAATGAAATCTTACCCCAACCCATCAGAATGGCTGCTAAGAAAATGAAAGAAAAAAATCAAGTGGTGATGTGAATATGAAGATATTATATTTTTCAGCATCCTACTTATGGGTAAAAACCCAATATAACTGAAAGAGAGGCATTTGTGCACCTATGTTCAAAGCTACTCACAAGTCAAGAGGTTTAAGGAACCAAAATATCCGCCAAAGTGTGCTTGGTTGAAGAAATAGTGATACATACACACAGTGGATCATTATTCACTTTCAAAAATGCAAAATCTGTGATATGCTACACCATGGATAAACCCTGAGAACCTCCTGAAATGGAAATAAAACAACCACATAAAGACAAATGCTCTATAATTTCACTAGTACAGGTATTTAAAGTAGTGCAATTCATAGAAAAAAAAAAGTAGGAAATGATTACCAGGGACTGGGGAGAATGAGAAGAAGGGTTTTAAAATGTATATAGAATTTAAGATTTACAATAAGAAAAAAGTTCTGGAAGGCTTTTAAAAAAACGTGAATATATTTAATACTACTTATCTATATGTTAAGAATGAATAAGTTCATGAATTTTTATGTGTTTTTGGTACAATAAAAATTTATTATAGCTAAAGATTTGTTTTCATGGCCCACCAAAATGATAATACTTGGGTTTTTACATGGACTTTTAAAAATATCATTGCATAAACTACATATGTATAGGTGTGTGCTCATAGCTGCCCTCTATTGAGAACATTTACCTTTACTTTGGAAAAACAATTTGCCCTTTGTGACTTCATTAAGTCATATGGAATCTTACAGAATAATATTCAAGCTGTTAGTAAATATTCAACCAAGCATGTCTGCCTTTGTTACTGATCTAGCAGCTGTGCAGTGAAGGTGAGATGCAAGAGCTTGACTTGTATCTTAGATATTAAGAAAGAGTAAGGTCTTTTTTCTTAGGTCTTCAGGACAGAGTCCTAATAGCACAGAGTAAATCTCATGAGTATTTTCCTTGTTGGTTCTAAAATCAATATAGACAATTTTCTTAAAAAAAATCTTATCATCCTTATTTCCTCCAAAGTTGCTTATTTTGCAGAATATATAATATTCAAACATCACATATTCAGACATTCATATCTTCTTCACTGTCTCATGCACGAAAGGTGCCCAATAAATATTTATTTTATACATGAATGCATGAATTATTAGTTTTTTTAAAATGCTGAACAAGTTTTATTATAAACAGAACACTGGATTAAAAGTCAGGTAGTCATGATATTAGTCCAGGACTTTTAATGATCTAGCCATGACAGTTATTTTAATTTTTGAAAGTCAAAAATACCTTAGATGGAATAGTCATCATTTGTAATATATGAATAGTGTTAATGAAGAAGCAACAACAATGTCATATTCCAATTAGAGAATTGATTTATATGCATTCATATACCATAGGGTAATATAAAATATAGTGTGATATTATTTTTGAGAATTTGTGACATGCACTGTTTTCTACAAAGTTGCTCTGGGAAATAAAAAAGAACATGATCGTTTGCCATTCATTCAAATACCAGTGGACTCATCTAATTTTGAAGGTTATCTTTTTTGTTTTTGAAAAAGAGGTTAGTGACAGGAAATTAAATAGATAGCCACATATATTAAACATTAAGCTATAGTGTTTTGCCCAATCCTGGAAAATTTATTTTGTTTTGTCTAAGAAAATAAAAAGTGCTATCAATTTCAACTACCTTCTATAAGATGGTAACTATCACATATGATAATTGTGGAGTCTGACCAAACTGTTCTATAAGATCTAGAAAGGGGGTCAAAGACTGGTAATTAAAGTCCTGAAACATGTATGATACATCTTTGATGAGTTGATATAATATGCTACCGAATTTTTTGAATTTATTTTTATGTTATTTTTATTTATATATGACACAAAAAATGCATTACAATTCTTATTACATAAATAGGGCACAATTTTTCATATACTTGGTAAATGTGTCTTTGCATGACAATGTACACCTTTAGATCATAGCCTATTTCCAGTTCATCAGCAATACAGAGTTTATAAGATTTTCTATGAACATATTCCATGGGCATACTCCACTATCTGAGGATTCATGAAGCATATGAGTGGAAATAATACTTTGAACCAAAATATCTGGAGAACTATTATAGGTCAATGGGAAAGAACATAAGTGCCTGATGAACAGATGATGGTGCATTACTTAATTTATTATTGCTCTTATTCTTCAGTAATAGCAGTATTTAGACTTTAATATTCTTTCAGTCTATTTGCAGAATGTCTTGGTTAACACTCAAAGATTTGTAAATTACTTTCAACTAACCAAACAAAACATAACCACAAAAATATTAATGACATAAAAGTACATTTATATTATATGTACATATATTACAGAACAGCGACAAGCAACAAGATCAAATATTTTAATATGACTTCTTTCTTTTTTTTATTGTTGGTCGTTCAAAACATTACATAGTTCTTAATATATCATATTTCACAGTTTGATTCAAGTGGGTTATGAACTCCCATTTTTACCCCGTATACAGATTGCAGAATCACATCAGTTACACTTCCACTGATTTACATATTTGACATACTCATGTCTGTTGTATTCTGCTGCCTTTCCTATCCTCTACTATCCCCCTCCCCTCCCCTCCCCTCCCCTCTTCTCTCTCTACCCCCTCTACTGTAATTCATTTCTCCCCCTTGTATTATTTTTCCCTTTCCCCTCACTTCCTCTTGTATGTAATTTTGTATAACCCTGAGTGTCTCCTTCCATTTCAAGCAATTTCCCTTCTCTCTCCCTTTCCCTCCCACCTCTCATCCCTGTTTAATGTTAGTCATCTTCTCATGCTCTTCTTCTCTACTCTGTTCTTAGTTACTCTCCTTAAATCAAAGAAGACATTTGGCATTTGTTTTTTAGGGATTGGCTAGCTTCACTTAGCATAATCTGCTCTAATGCCATCCATTTCCCTCCAAATTCTATAATTTTGTTGTTTTTTTAATGCATAGTAATACTCCATTGTGTATATATGCCACATTTTTTTTATCCCTTCGTCTATTGAAGGGCATCTAGGTTGCTTCCACAGTCTTGCTATTGTGAATTGTGCTGCTATGAACATCAATGTAGCAGTGTCCCTGTAGCATGCTGTTTTTAGGTCTTTAGGGAATAGACCCAGAAGGGGAATAGCTGGGTCAAATGGTGGTTCCATTCCCAGCTTTCCAAGAAATCTCCATACTGCTTTCCAAATTGGCTGCACCAATTTGCAGTCCCACCAACAATGTACAAGTGTACCCTTTTCCCCACATCCTTGCCAGCACTTGTTGTTGTTTGACTTCATAATGGCTGCCAATCTTACTGGAGTGAGATGATATCTTAGGGTGGTTTTGATTTGCATTTCTCTGACTGCTAGAGATGGTGAGCATTTTTTCATGTACTTGTTGATTGATTGTATGTCCTCCTCTGAGAACTGTCTGTTTAGTTCCTTGGCCCATTTGTTGATTGGGTTATTTGTTATCTTATTGTCTAATTTTTTGAGTTCTTTATATACTCTGGATATTAGGGCTCTATCCGAAGTGTGAGGAGTAAAGATTTGTTCCCATGATGTAGGCTCCCTATTTACCTCTCTTATTGTTTCTTTTGCTGAGAAAAAACTTTTTAGTTTGAGCAAGTCCCATTTGTTGATTCTAGATATTAATTCTTGTGCTATGGGTGTCCTATTGAGGAAATTGGAGCCCGACCCCACAGTATGTAGGTCGTAGCCAACTTTTTCTTCTATCAGATGCCTTGTCTCTGATTTGATATCAAGCTCCTTGATCCATTTTGAGTTAACTTTTGTGCATGGCGAGAGAAAGGGATTCAGTTTCATTTTGTTGCATATGGATTTCCAGTTTTCCCAGCACCATTTGTTGAAGATGCTATCCTTCCTCCATTGCATGCTTATAGCCCCTTTATCAAATATAAGAAAGTTGTAGTTTTGTGGGTTGGTTTCTGTGTCCTCTATTCTGTACCATTGGTCCACCCGCCTGTTTTGGTACCAATACCATGCTGTTTTTGTTACTATTGCTCTGTAGTATAGTTACTATTGCTCTGTAGTATAGTCTGGTATCGCTATACCACCTGATTCACACTTCCTGCTTAGCATTGTTTTTGCTATTCTGGCTCTTTTATTTTTCCATATGAATTTCATGATTGCTTTCTCTATTTCTACAAGAAATGCCATTGGGATTTTGATTGGCATTGCATTAAACCTATAGAGAACTTTTGGTAATATCGCCATTTTGATGATGTTATTTCTGCCTATCCATGAACAGGTTATATTTTTCCATCTTCTAAGATCTTATTCTATTTCTCTCTTTAGGGTTGTGTAGTTTTCATTGTATAAACCTTTCACCTGTTTTGTTAGTTTGATTCCCAAATATTTTATTTTTTTGAGGATGTTGTGAATGAGGTGGTTGTCCTCATTTCTCTTTCAGAAGATTTGTCACTGATACACAGGAATGACTTTGATTTATGCATGTTGATTTCATATCCTGCCACATTGCTGAATTCATTTATTAGCTCTAGTGGTTTCTTTGTAGACCCTTTTGAGTCTGGTAGATATAGAATCATGTCACCCCCAAATAGTGATAAATTAAGTTCTTCTTTTCCTATTTTTATGCCTTTAATTTCTTTCGTCTGTCTAATTGCTCTGGCCAGTGTTTTGAGAACTATGTTGAACAGAAGTGGTGAGAGAGGGCATCCCTGTCTTGTTCCAGATTTTAGAGGGAATGCCTTCAATTTTTCTCCATTCAGAATGATGCTGGCCTGTGGCTTATCATAGATTGCTTTTACAATGTTGAGGTATGTTCCTGTTATCCCTATTTTTTCGAGAGTTTTGAACATAAAGGGATGCTGTACTTTGTTGAATGCTTTTTCCGCATCTATCGAGATGATCTTATGGTTCTTATTTTTAAGTCTATTGATGTGATGAATAACATTTATTGATTTCCGTATATTGAACCAGCCTTGCATCCCAGGGATGAATCCTTCTTGATCATGATGTACAATTTTTTTTGATATGATTTTGTATCCGATTCGCCAGAATTTTATTGAGGATTTTTGCATCTAGGTTCATTAGAGATATAGGTCTGTAGTTTTCTTTCTTTGAAGTGTCTTTGTCTGGTTTAGGAATCAGGGTAATGTTGGCCTCGTAGAATGAATTTGGAAGTTCTCTCTCTTTTTCTATTTCCTGAAATAGCTTGAAAAGTATTGGTATTAGTTCCTCTTTAAAGGTTTTGTAAAACTCTGCTGTATACCCATCCGGTCCTGGGCTTTTCTTAGTTGGTAATCTTTTGATGGTTTCTTCTATTTTCTCAATTGATATTGGTCTGTTTAGGTTGTCTATATCCTCCTGTCTCAATCTGGGCAGATCATATGACTTAAGAAATTTATTGATGCCTTCACTATCTTCTATTTTATTGGAGTATAAGGATTCAAAATAATTTCTGATTATCTTCTGTATTTCTGAAGTGTCTGTTGTGATATTGCCTTTTTCATCCTGTATGCTAGTAATTTGAGTTCTCTCTCTTCTTCTCTTCGTTAGCATGGCTAAGGGTCTTTCGATCTTATTTATTTTTTCAAAGAACCAACTTTTAGTTTTATCAATTTTTTCAATTGTTTCTTTTGTTTCAATTTCATTAACTTCAGCTCTGATTTTAATTATTTCTTGCTTTCTACTTCTTTTGCTGTTGTTTTGCTCTTCTTTTTCTAGGATTTTGAGATGAAGTATGAGATCATTTATTTGTTGGTTTTTTCTTTTTTTTAAGGAATGAACTCCATGCAATGAATTTTCCTCTTAGAACTGCTTTCAATGTGTCCCATAGATTCTGATATGTTGTGTCTGTGTTTTCATTTATCTCTAAGAACTTTTTAATTTCCTCCTTGATGTCTTCTATAACCCATTGATCATTCAGTAACCTATTGTTCATTCTCCAAGTGATGCATGATTTTTCCTTCCTTCTTTTATCGTTGATTTTCAATTTCATTCCATTATGGTCAGATAAGATGCATGGTATTATCTCTACTCCTTTATATTGTCTAAGAGTTTCCCTGTGACATAATATATGATCTATTTTTGAGAAGGATCCATGTGCTGCTGAGAAAAAAGTGTAACTGCTTGATGTTGGGTGGTATATTCTATATATGTCAATTAAGTCTAGGTTGTTAATTGTGTTATTGAGTTCTATAGTTTCCTTATTCACCTTTTGTTTGGAAGATCTGTCCAGTGGTGAGAGAGGTGTGTTGAAGTCTCCCATGATTATTGTATGGTGGTCTATTATACTCTTGAACTTGAGAAGAGTTTGTTTGATGAACATAGCTGCACCATTGTTTGGGGCATATATATTTATGATTGTTATGTCTTGTTGGTGTATGTTTCCCTTGAGCAGTATGTAGTGTCCCTCTTTATCCCTTTTGGTTAACTTTGGCTTGAATTCTATTTTATTTGATATGAGTATGGACACTCCTGCTTGTTTCTGAAGTCCATATGAGTGGTATGATTTTTCCCAACCTGTCACCTTCAGTCTATGTGTGTCTTTTCCTATCAAATGCGTCTCCTGTAGGCAGCATATTGTTGGGTCATGTTTTGTGATCCATTCTACTAGCCTGTGTCTCTTAATTGGTGAGTTTAAGCCATTAACATTTAGGGTTATTATTGAGATATGGGTTATCCTTCCAGCCATATTTGTTTATTTATGTTACTGAATATGGTTTGTTTTCCTCTTTGATTATTTTCCCCCCTTTTCTGTCCTACCTCCCACTGTTGGTTTTCATTGTTATTTTCCATTTCCTCTTCCTGTAATGTTTTGCCGAGGATTTTTTGGAGAGATGGTTTTCTAGCTGCAAATTCTTTTAACTTTTGTTTATCGTGGAAGGTTTTAATTTAATCTTCCATCTTGAAGCTTAATTTTGCTGGATACACAATTCTTGGTTGGAACCCATTTTCTTCAGTGTTTGAAATATGTTATTCCAGGCTCTTCTAGCTTTCAAAGTCTGTGTTGAGAGATCAGCTGTTATCCTGATTGGTTTACCCCTAAATGTAATCTGCTTCCTTTCTCTTGTAGCTTCTAAAATTCTCTCCTTATTCTGTATGTTGGGCATCTTCATTATAATGTGTCTAGGTGTGGATCTCTTATGGTTTTGCACATTCGGCGTCCTGTAGGCTTCTAGGATTTGGGATTCTGTCTCGTTCTTCAAGTCTGGGAAGTTTTCTAGAATTATTTCATTGAATAGATTGCTCATTCCTTTGGTTTGGAGCTCTGTGCCTTCCTATATCCCAATGACTCTTAAGTTTGGTCTTTTAATGTTATCCCATATTTCTTGGATGTTCTGCTCATGGTTTCTTAACAGTCTTGCTGAGCTGTCTGTGTTCTTTTCAAGTTGAAATACTTTGTCTTCATTGTCTGATGTTCTATCTTCTAAGTGTTCTACTCTGCTGGTAGTATTTTCAATTGAGTTTTTAAGTTAGTTTATTGTTTCCTGCATTTCTAGGATTTCTGTTTGTTTGGTTTTTATAACCTCTATCTCCCTGCATAGTTGATTTTTGCTTCCTGGATTTGTTTATGTAATTCATTGTTGAAGAGATTTTCATTGTCTGATTTTGCTGTCTATTGTCTTCCTTGAGACTCCAGATCATCTGAAGCATGTATCTCCTGAATTCTTTATCTGACATTCCATCTGCTGCAGATATTACCTCTTGTAACGTTGAGTTGACCTGCATTGCTTGTGGTCCTTTCTTTCCTTGTCTCTTCATACTGTTCGCGATTCTTTCTGCTTACTGAGACTGTTGTGTTATTGAATTTTCCCCCTATATAGTTGTATTACTCTTGTATATTTGCAAAGTCTCCCACGCAGGCGCAGGCAGGGGCTCTGCTCCCCCTCCAATTGGGGCAATGTGCCTACCACATCGGCACGCCGCTGGGCCTGTTCTGCTGGTTGGTAGCAGGTGCGCCTACCTTGCAGGCGTGGGCAGCGGCTCTGCCCCTCTGCGGGCCGCTAGGCCTGTCCTGTCGGTGGTCACAGTTCCGCCTCCTTTGCAGTCGCGGGCAGTGGCTCTGCCCCTCTGAAGGCCACTGGGCCTGTTCTGCCGGTGGGTCACAGGTCCACCTACCTTGGAGGCGCGGGCGGCGGCTCTGCCCCTCTGCGGGTCGCTGGGCCTGTTCTGTCAGTGGTCACAGTTCCGCCTACCTTGCAGGCACGGGGTGGGGGACAGCTCTGACCCTCCACACGCCGCTGGGCCTGTTCTGCTGGTGGGTCAGAGGTCCGCCTACCTTGCAGGCATGGGAGGCGGCTCTGCTCTTCTGCAGGCCACTGGGACTGTTCTGTTGGTGGGTCGCAGGTCCGCCTACCTTGCAGGCGTGGTTGGCAGCTCTGCCCCTCCGTGGGCCACTGGGCCTGTTCTGTTGATGGTCACAGTTCTGCTTACCTTGCTGGCATGGGGGGAGGGGGCAGCTCTGCCCCTCAGCAGGCCACTGGGCCTGCTCTGCTGGTGGGTCGCAGATCCGCCTACCTTGCAGGCGCTTGGGGCGGCTCTGTCCCTCCGCGGGTTGCTGGGCCTACTCTGCTGGTGGGTCGCAGGTCCACCTACTTTGCAGGCGTTGTTGGCAGCTCTGCCCCTCTGCAGGCCACTGAGCCTGTTCTGTTGGTGGTCACAGTTCCGCCTACCTTGCTGGCATGGGGGGAGGGGGTAGCGCTGCCCCTCAGCAGGCCGCTGGGCCTGGTCTGCTGGTGGGTCGCAGGTCTGCCTACCTGGCAGGTGTGTGGGGTGGCTCTGCCACTCTGCAGGTTGCAGGGCCTGACCTGCCGGTGGGTCGCAGGTCCGCCTACCTTGCCGGCGCTGGTGGAGGGCGCGGCTCTGCCTCTCAGCAGGCCGCTGGGCCTGATCTGCTGGTGGGTCACAGGTCCGCCTACCTTGCAGGCGCATGGGGCTACTCTGCCCCTCCGCAGGTTGCTGGGCCTATTCTGCTGGTGGGTCGCAGGTCCGCCTACTTTACAGGCATGGTTGGCAGCTCTTCCCCTCCGCAGGCCACTGCGTCTGTTCTGTCGGTGGTCATAGTTCCGCCTACCTTGGTGGTGCAGGGGGAGGGGGCAGCTCTGCCCCTCCGCAGGCCGCTGGGCCTGGTCTGCTGGTGGGTCGCAGGTCCGCCTACCTTGCAGGCACGTGGGCTGGCTTTGCCACTCCCAGGTTGCTGGGCCTGACCTGCTGGTGGGTTGCAGGTCCGCCTACCTTTCAGGCGAGGGGACAGGGCGCACACCTATTTGCATTTAGACAGTTACGCGAAATGGAGGACGTAAAGTTTGGGATGAAAGTTGGGGGGAAGGGGAAGGTAGGTGCTCTTGAAAAGAAAGAAGGAGAGGGAGATAGATAGCATAGAGGAGAATGGATAGAGCAGTAAAACTTGGAAGGGGAGAGAGAGAGGGAAAAGGGAGAGAAAAAAATAAAATGAAATAAGAAATAAAATTAGGTCTTAGAGTTCCATTTTCTTCTCTTCCCATAGGCAAAGCTGTGCCCTCTGGGCTGAGTTTTGCCCTCAATGTGTCAACAGCAATCCCTGTAAGGTGGTTCCTGGGAGTCTCTCAATCCTGTTGGTCCAGAGCCGTTTCACTTCTACGGCCCCTCCTCCTCTTCCTCCTGCCAGCCAGCCAGGTCCTGCTCACCGGAGGCAGTTCCCCAAGGATTTGGTTACACTTTCAGCCCCACCGAGTGCTCTATTTCCCTAACTATTGAGCACTCTCTCTGTCATTCATCTAAGCCCCAGTGCTGTGGAGCTGTGGTCTGGGAGTCAATTGTTTAATTTTTACGGACCCCTTTGGTGGGCACACCTTCGGAATCTGGCAGCTAAGACCATTGGTGTCGCTGCTGGTGGTAATAGGAGTTGGGGGTCGAGGATCCCCTCTACTTCCCTCAGCCCCTACAGTCACAACCACTCTGCTGGCGGTAGGAGGAGTTGGGGGTCTGGAGTGTCCTCTGTTTCCATCCGCCCCTACCGTCACACCCTCTCAGTTCGCAGTTGGGGGAGTTGGGGGTGGGGAGTCTTCTCTGCTTCCCTCTGCCCTTACAGTCATGCCCACCTCACTGGCAGTAGGGGGAGTTGGGGGTCGAGAGTCCTTTGGCCCTTAAGGTCACGCCCACGGAGAGATTTTGAAGTTTCCCAGTTGTTTGTATCTGATGTGGGTGGGAGTCACACACCTGCTAAAGTAGATTCCGCTGGGAAGGAATCTCTTTGGCCGAACTTTGGTGACTTCCCCTCTCTGCTATGGCGGGCCCCTGGCTCCTTGCCGGAGTGTCCGAAGGGAGGGGTGGAACTGGCTTGTCTCTGGTCTGACTCAATCTCTGGTTTTAGTTCCCAGTTCGCTATTTCGTAAAGGGTTGGTTAGATTCCCTTCACGCTGTCTGGGGGGGGGGCATTCACCGGGTGGGCGGGGTGGCCATTCGCAGAGTGGGTGGGGCCGCCAGGAGAGCTGGGATGGCAGGGGCCAACTGTCAGCCAGGCGGGGACCCCTTTTGCTGAGCCAGGCCACCGGGGAGCGTCTGTAGAGCTGGGCAGCTGCGGCCACGTGGCTAAGATCCGGGCGGGCCAGGTGGCCGTTCGCTGAGCAAGAGCGGGGCCTCCCGGGAGGGCAGGGATGGCAGGCCGCGCCACTCTGGGCCACCAGCCATTTGCAGAAGCGGCTGGTGGCTGCGGGACTGGACCTCTGTGCCCGCGTGGCTGGCCAAGATCCACTTGTCTGGTACAAACTGACACTTCTAATAAACCTACCAATTCCCGGCAGGTCCCCTCTTAACGGAATTTTGCTAGAAGTTCCTAAGTAGGTAGACTGCAGCTGTTCCAATGGGTCTTTCTGATTCCGTTAATGTGGAGACATTGGAATCGCTGCTTCCTCGCCGGCAGCCATGTTGGATCAGAAGCATGACTTATTTCTTTATAGACCATTTTTCTAGTAGGTATCTGTCAATTGAGGTGATGAGTAAAGAAATGCGAAGAGATAGTTGTCATCAATGAGGAACTTTCAGGTAAAGGCATACTAAGTATTATTAAGATCAGCAGTTATCAAGCTGATTAGTAAAAGAAGAATTGTAGAGGGAGATTAATAAAAGGGTAACCAAGGGCTTCACAAAACCTATACAAAAAAATCCCACAGTCTCAAAACTAAGATAAAAAATGAAGGTGACTGGGTGGAAGACTGAGAAGTGATGTTTAGGTAAATCCAGTTTTTGCAGAACTCAGTTCCTAAATAAGTTAAAATAAGGGAAACCATAAAAATTCATGTATATTGACTAAATCATTGCAACTATGTACAGAGTTGCTTAAGATATGGTGTATTTTAATATTATTATCTCAGCTTATCTCCAGACAAAATAAAATAACAACCCCTCATGTAGGACCCCATTCTAAATAAAATCCTTGTTTGTTTATTTGGTGTTTTTTTTTTCTACAGTAATGTCTCTGAAAATATGGTCTACCTCATTACTCTTTCCTACTGTCAATCACAAATGCAGAATAACTTTGATGAAAAACCACCCTCTTTTTCAGACAGTTTGTCACTGATTGTGACTAAGAGTTCAATTTTTACTTTAATTTTTAGGAAGTTTAGAATTAAACCACAGACTCAAAGATAGCAATGATATGAGTCTTTAAAACCTAAAAATTGACTTTTATATTGTGTATTCATGTTGGGCTCTTTCCCATTATTTGAAATACCTATTTTCTTCCTTTATTCTTTTCTGCATACTTTTCTTCCTGCCTTCCTTCCTTCGTTTCTATTGGGCAGTGCTGGGGATCAAACCAGGATTCCATGCATGTTAGGCAAGTGCTTTACCATTGAGCTACATTCCCTGCATGGGATGACAATTTTTTAAATTCTTTATGCATAATTCATGTTTTAAAATATTTTATTGTATATCTTTATGTTAAAAGGATGTTTAAATATTTTTTTCAAATAGATTGCATGTATACATTAATACTTTTTAAAATGTCAAATTATTAGAATTTGGCAAGGGCATTTTGTAATGAGAGTAGGATTAAAAACAGCAGATTGTGATAGAGTTGCTATTCTTCAAATTATTACATGATCTCCCCAACTCCCCCTATTCTTCAAATTATTACATGATCTCCCCAACTCCCCCTAAAATCAAGCAACCCAGCTTTGAAGCCCAAACCATGCATCAAATCAGTGATTTTAATACTATTTTTCTAATTCTTATTTTTATTTTAGTATTTAAAATCAGCTTTTATGTAGTATATTCACTTTATAAAAATTTAAGAAAATAAAGATATATTGTGTTTCTTCCTATATAAATTATTTGTTCATGTCTTTCACTTTTTGATGAGGTAAGGTCATTGTATTTTTCTTATATTTTTAATATTTTAAGAAATCAAGTTTATCATTTTTCAATATCTGAGGTGATAAATGTGCCAATAACCATAATATCATCATTACACATTATATAGATGTATTAAAATGTCATACTGTACCCCATACATTTCTAAAATTACTGTGTCCCTTTGAAATAAAAATATAGTTTTACAAATATTTTTTATTAAAAATATTGAAAATTATACACTTTGGGGTATTGTGTTTGCAGAAAATATTACAATAGTCATTTATTTACCTCTTTTAACCATATTTTTGGCACATATTTTTCTCAATATGCAAATAATTGTGTATTTTCATTCATTTATCCATTCATTCAATCAAAACACCATTCTACCAATATCATGGATCACAAAAAGAATAAGAATCTAATTATAACAATATCAGAGCATGTTATAATCCGAGGTAATTGACTTTGAACATAGTCATTTAACCTGAGAATTTCTAAGGCATAGCATTTAAAAATCATAAAGTCATAAATCATTGAAGTCATTGAGTGATAGTCCCTCAAATGACTGTGGTGAATTTGCTCTTTCATTGTTATATAATTTCTTTTTTGTCTCTTTGTAGTGGCACCCCCTTCTCCACTAAACATCTTAACTAAGCTTCTCCAGAAATCTTCATCACAACTGATTTTAAGACTATAAGCAGAAGAGTCTCTACAAAAAAGTTCAATGTAGTTAAACTTCCTATTTTCCTCTTGCTCTAATTTACTCACCCACTGGCCAGGAAGAAATCTACACGTCAGGTGCTGAATGCCCCTTTACTTGTTTTTCACAAATATGTATCCAGTATCTAGTTTGTAGAAGTGTGTTTGCAAAAGCAAAATGTGATTAAAAAAAAAAAGCCAAATACTTTAACAAGGCCTCTGGCCTTGAGCTGGGCTTCACATTTCTAAGATAATAGAAGTTACCAATTGGGCTCCATGGTAACAGCTGCCAGGGGGAAGAAAGAAAAGGGAGAAGAAGCTCTCCCCTTCTCAGGTATTGTCCTTGAAAGGTTAACTTGTCCAGAACAGTGAAAGAAAAAATCTGCTTTTGTGTGAATTTCTGCAGACTGTGAACTTCTGAGTCCCTCCCCTTACATGCTGGGTATAATTTTTTTTAATGTAATATCTTTTTTTAGTTGTAGTTGAACACGTTACCTTTATTTTATTTATTTTATGTGGTGCTGAGGATGGAACCCAGTGCCTCATATGTGAAAGGCACTGCTGAGCCACAACCCCAGCCCCATTGGGTATAAAATTTTGAAACTACCTGAACTCGGGGTTCAGGGGATTGATTGAGTACAGCAAAATCTCTGCCCTCTGAGCCTGGCTGTAGCCAAATAAAACTGTTTCCTGCTATCTTCAGTGTCTTGCCTTGTCTATCCCTACAAAATCTTTAGCAGTTTTGGTTAAACATCTGACATTTGCTGATATAAACATTGTTACCCCTGCTTTTTTGTGCATCATTTACATGGAATATCTTTTTAAATTCTTTCACTATTGGCCTATGTGTTTCTTTATTTCTAAAATGAGTCTATTTAAAAGAGTATATAGTTGAATCCTGTTTATTTATTCATTCAATCACTCTATGTCCTTTGATTGGAGAGTAAAGTCCTTAACATTTAAAGCAATCTTTGATAGAGAAGGATTTAATATTACTATTTTGATAATTATTTTGTGTTCTATAGCTCTCTTGGCCCCATTTATCCAAATTCTATATTCTTCTGTTGTATTTCAATGATTTCATCGTGTCATGGTGTGATTAATTTCTTGTTTTCATTTCTAAGAATTCTATAGGGTCTCCATAAAATATCTCATGGTTATAATATTCTGTTTTTAGCTAATAATAGCTTAAATTCAACTGAATATAAAACCTTTGTAATTCTCCATTTGACACTTTGTTAGTCCATCAATTAATCTTATTGTATATAACTTATCATATTTTATATGTATCCTTTGTCTTTTAAATTGTATATCAGAATTAAAAGTTATTTATGCACCACTGCTATAGTATTAACACTATTCTGATTTTGTCTATATATTCACCTTTACCAGACAACTGTATACTTTCTTATTATTTTGTGTTTTTACTTAGTGTCTATTTGTTTCAACTTGAGAATCTTTTTAGCATCACTTATAGGGCATATCTATCTTGTGGTGGTCAAATTCTCAGCTTTGTTTTATCTTTGAAAGTATTTATCCATCCATCCTTTATTATATATATATATATATATATATATATATATATATATATATATCCATCCTTTATTATATCTATCTATATATATTTATATATATATATACAATGAACCTTTATTTATTTATTTATTTATTTATTTATTTATTTATTTATTTATATGTGGTGCTGAGAATCAAATTGAGTGCCTCACACATGGTAGGTATTCATACCAAACTTGGAGTTTCTGCCAAATTTTGTGATGATTTCAGGGAGGAATCTATGGTGTGAGGGTATAAATTTTCCTAAAACAAATTTTTCTTTGTCAAATCAATGTTTCCACAACTCCAGGCTCCATCCTTTAGTTTTGGAGAATAATTTTGCAAGGTATTCTTAGTTCATTGCCCCCCCCCATTTCACCACTTGCTAACTGTTTCTAATCTGCAAATTTTCTGCTAAGAAATCTACTGATAGTCTTACAAAAGTTCCCTTGTTCTCCTTCACTTTGGACAATTTTATTATAATATGTCTCTTTGGGACTTCTTTTGTTACACTGTATTTCCAGCCTTCTGAACCTTAATCTCGTATCCATGTCCTTCAGATTTGGGAAGTTTTGTCCTTGATATTTTTAAATAGGTTGGACCTGTTTTTCCCTTTTGTGTTTCTTGCTAATTCCTTAATGCGTATGCTTTTTAGCCTTATGGTGTTTTTAAGTCTGTCTGTTTCCTTTGATTTCTTGTACTTTGAATGAATAATTTCAAATATCTTGTCTTCAAGTTCTCTGATTTTCATTTACTTGGTTAAATCTGATATTGAACCCTTATAGTAAACTTGTCATTTCAGTTGTATTCTTCAATTTCAAAGTTATCTTTTTAATATATTTTCTATCTCTTGTTTTATTGTCATTTTGCTCATGGTTAATTTTTCTGAGCTTAATGAGTTTATTTCTAAAGGTTACATGAATTCTTTATTGCATAACTCTTACAAAACTATTTTTTAGTGTTGGTTTTGAAGATTTATTTTGTTCCTTTAATTGGGTCATTTCTTCCTATTTCATAATGTTCTTTAGAAACTCGTGTTAATATTTGTGCACTTGAAAAATAGCTACCTCACCATTCTTTATGGCCTGACTTTCTTCAATGAAAGTATTATCAATTTGACTAGTGATTTTGAGGGCCTCTGAACATTTTGTATGAATGTGTACTGCTTGAACACATGCATGTAGATTGATATGTTGATTTATTTTTTTAAATAAAAATTAGTTGTAGATGGACACAATACCTTTATTTTATTTATTTATTTTTTTATGTGGTTGTGGGGATGGAACCTAGTGCCTCATGTGTGATAGGTAAGCACTCTAACACTGAGTCACAACCCTGGCTCATGATGTGTTAAGTTAAATTTTTAAGATCCTATAATTTCTGATTCCCTCTGGTGTGTGTTTGCTGTACTTTGAATCCTTCAAAGGCTCCTTAACTATTATACATCTTGTCAGTGCTCTGAGTTAATTTTGACAAAAGCAGCTCCTAGGACAGACTGCTGAAAGACCAGAACATCAATAACATGATCCACTCTTTTCTGTTCCTCCTAAGAGATAGCACACTGGGGTAGAACTGGATCTGTCTCCTGTTCTGCATATCCTCTGAAACAGAAGTACATCATCACCCACTTTATTTTGGTGGCAGCAGTTGCCCATATGTCTAGATTATTTCAGGTCCCATCAGTGTTGCTCCAGGATAGGTGAGACTAAAAAAAAATCCATTGGGCTTTTTCCCTTTCCTCATAAGTCAGAATATTGAATGTATGGTCTGGTTTCTCTTTTCCTCTCTAGGGAAAGGCAAGATCTTGGAGTTTCTGCCAAATTTTGTGATGATTTCAGGGAGGAATCTATGGTATGAGGGTGGTATAAATTTTCCTAAAACAAATTTTTCTTTGTCAAATCAATGTGTCCACGAGAGGAAGGGGAATGTGGAGTTTTTTATTTGAAAATCTTGTTGACCTATTTGAAGCTCTTTTTTCCTTAAAAACAGCAAAGAATTTATTTGTGATACTAAACCTGAGTCATCAACTTTTAATATATTTTTTATTTCTCAGTTTTCCTTTACATATTTACTGTTACATTTTCTGGAAGAGTAAAATTTATTGTTCAATTGTCATGTTAACTGTATAAAATGGTCCTTTAGTCTTATTTAGTTTTATCTCATTTTTAATTTCATCAACTATTAATACTGGAAATATTTTTTTCTTTTTATTATTGCTTATTATATATTTGCATATTTATTCATTTTTTATCTTCTTGAATTATTTCACTTTCAGGATTTATCTTATAAGTAGCCTAGATTAATAATACATTTTTTATCTTAGAGTAGTTACCTTTCAATAGAGAGTAAATTTCATGTTTAGTTTTACAACTGATATGCCTGATCTTTGCATTTGTCAATCAAAATAAGTCTTTATGTCATATGCATTTTTATAGTTTTTAGTTCCTGAATTTTAATTCCTTTTTCTTCTCTATAGTGTTTGTCTTTGATATATTTATCATATATTCTCTGAAATGTATCATAATGAAGATAATTTTGGTGCCTTTTTTCACATTTGGCTTGGTACAGTGCAATTTACATTGCAATTTGTTATTGATTTTTCGTTTTAAAACTTTGTAAAGTATTAGCATTCACATATCAGAGAGAACATTCAACCTTTGTTTTTTTTGAGATTGGGTTATTTTGCTTAACATAATAGTCTCCAGATCCATCCATTTTCTGGTATATGTCATAAAGTCATTTTTTTTTGGTTGAGTAATAGTCCATTTAAAAAAAACTGTTGTAGTTGTAGATGGACAGCAAGCCTTTATTTTATTTGTGTACTTTTTTGTGTGGTGCTGAGGATCAAACACAGTGTCTCCCATGTGCAAGGCAAGCACTCTGCACCGAGCTACAGCCCCAGCCCCAATATTTCATTTTTATATGGACCACATTTTTTATTTGTTCATCTGTTGTAGGGCACCTAAGTTGATTCCATAGCTTAGCTATTGTGATTTGTGCTGCTATAAACATTGACATGGCTGTGTCACTGTGTGTCGGGGATGGGTGGAAGAATAGAAATTCAGTGGATTAGAAAAAGGGAAATGAAGGGAAGTGAGGTGGTGTGGGAATAGGAAAGACAGTGAAATGAACAAAACATAACTTTTGTATGTCCATATATGAATACACCACAGTGAAACTGCATATCATATGCAACCACAAGACTAGGATCCTAATTAGAATAAGATGTACTCCATATCTGTATAAATAAGTCAAATTATACTCTATTGTCATGTATAACTTAAAAGAACAAAATTTAAAATCATTAAAAAACACTTTGTAAAGTTTCTTATGGTCTCATATATGAACTCTATGGAACCACAGTTTGACTTCATAGAAGTCTTTCAGTCCCTTGAAATTACTTGCTTGTTCAGTTTTTATTAGCATATTTTTAAAAATTTTAAAATATTTTTTTAGTTTTTTTAATAGTTGGACACAATACTTTTATTTTATTTATCTATTTTTATGTGCTGCTGAAGATTGAACTCAGTGCCTCACATGTACTAGGTAAGCACTCTACTGCTGAGCCACAACCCCAGCCCCTTTATTAGAATATTTTTATGGAGAGTTCTTTTATTGAATCCTGGAAAGTGCAAAGTGCCAGTGATTCCCTAAATGTTAAGAAAAACTACTTGAGATATTGTGACAATTTCTTCTATGGAAAATAATGTTTTATAACATTATTGGTTTCATATTCTGCTGTGTTTGTTGTATTCTTATTGCATCCATTTGTTGCCTAAAATATCAATTTTAAATTTTATATAATACTTTGTGTTTTCCTAAATTATTTTCTTATTTTATTCACATTTGTGGTTTTTTTTCTAGATTCATTCTGGTCCATTCTTTCCCTAGGGCTTTCTGGTACTGTTTCACATATACTCTACCTTATAGTCTATCATTGATGATAATAAGTACATATATTTTATACTATCATCTGATTGTTATTGCAAAAAAGTACTTTAAGATGTATGTCTTTCTCTAAGTTGTAATGGTAATGTTCATTTTTACTCTTGTTTATGCATTTTTTTCAGATGCTCCATATCAGATTTAAAAATTAATGCTTTATTCAGTAGATATTTCTTGAACATAGAGGAGTGCAGTTTCTTTCACCTTGCTCACTGTATAATATTATTGTCATTCTCTACTCAAAGCTAGAATTGAAGTTCACTTCACAGAGACATTAGCTGAATTTGAATTGCATTTATTTATTTGGTTTCTATTAAAACCATTAGGATATTATCTAATTATGGCTCCCAGAGGTTTTTGTTTTTGTTAAACTTAAGAATTAGATGTCATTTTAAATTGTATTTTCATCAGTGTCTGTAAATTGTATTTTCATCAGTGTCTGTGAACATGTACATCCACAATTAGTTCTCCAAATGTTCCTTCAATCTTCAACTTTGTTTACAATATTTCTTGGAAGCTTGGCATACCTATACACTTGCTTTAATCCATCTGTGCTCTATAACTTGCCAAGCAAGGTTCTGGTGGATGTGGGTTAGAAATGGAATTGTAAAATAATTGTGGCATGGTCCGGCTGAACTCTAGATCTGGTTGGGTAAAAAATATACTTTTTAAACATTTGGAAGGTAGCCACCTGCTTTTCCTGGTCAGTATAGTACTTCTGTCCCAGGTCTAAAGGTGAATGAAATTCCGTGTGTGTGTGTGTGTGTGTGTGTGTGTGTGTGTGTGTGTGAGAGAGAGAGAGAGAGAGAGAGAGAGAGAGAGAGAGAGAGAGAGAGAGATCTTCTGATATGTTTCAGATGTTTGAGGGTGAGGTACTTTTTAATTCATTCCTATCAATAATGTAGTATGTTTATTCTGTGACCACTGGTCTTTTTTTTAAATTTTCTTATTATCATTAGGGTTTCTTCTGCTTGTGTTAGAGATGCTTTCATGGTAAAACTAGGTATAATTAACTATTGTCTCACTTTTTCCTAATATGTCTGTTATTATCATTCCATTTTTTATATTTAATTTCTTTCTGTCACTTTGTTTTAAATATATGAATGTCAAGTCTCATGTCTTTATGTTAGAACTCATTTAATTCATTATTGCTGTATTCCAGCTTTTAAAATCTTTTTAAAATATTGTACAAATTTTAAGTCTTGTCCCAGGTTTATTGAGATGTTTCAGAATATTTATATGTTTCCTTGTGAAATTATACTTAACACCTAGTTTTCTGAATTGCTGGAATTCTACAACATTTTGAATACCCATGGAAAGACTCTATATATTTGTAAATTGCTAGCTGATTTATTGGTCCTTGTGAACCACTCCATCCACTCTAAAAAATAAAAGAAGAAGCCAGGCGCAGTTGTGCATGCTGAAACAGGACAATCATGAGTTCAAAGATAGCCTCAGCAAATGTGAGGCACTAAGTAACTTAGTGAGTTGTGGTGTCTAAACAAAATACAAAAAGGGGCTGGGAATGTGGCTCATTGGTTGAGTGCCTCTGAGTTCAACCCCTGGTACCAAAATAATAATAATAATAATAATAATAATAATAATAATAATAATAATATCTATGCACCAATCATATAATAGTAACAAAGCTCCAAACTGGGTGACATTAAAGATATAATAATGGCAACTTAGAGAGTATTTGTTTCTGGCTAAATAATAGACCTTATTTTATCATCATGGAAATCATTAGAGGTAAGTCCTATCATTATTTTATTGTTAAAAAGTATATATACCTGGCATAAGCAAGATCTTGGGGTTATACAAACTGAAAAAAATGCTCACCATCTCTAGCAGTCAAGGAAATGCAAATCAAAACCACCCTAAGATACCACCTCACCCCAGTAAGATTGGCAGCCATGACGAAGTCAAACAACAACGAGTGCTGGCGAGGATGTGGGGAAAAGGGTACTCTTGTACACTGCTGGTGGGACTGCAAACGGGTGCGGCCAATTTGGAAAGCTGTTTGGAGATTCCTGGGAAAGCTGGGAATGGAACCACCATTTGACCCAGCTATTGCCCTTCTCGGACTATTTCCTGAAGACCTTAAAAGAGCACACTACAGGGATACTGCCACATCGATGTTCATAGCAGCACAATTCACAATTGCCAGACTGTGGAATCAACCCAGATGCCCTTCAATAGATGAATGGATAAAAAAAATGTGGCATTTATACACCATGGAGTATTACGCAGCACTGAAAAATGACAAAATCACGGAATTTGCAGGGAAATGGATGGCACTAGAGCAGATTATTCTTAGTGAAGCTAGCCAATCCCTAAAAAACAAATACCAAATGTCTTCTTTGATATAATGAGAGCAACTAAGAACAGAACAGGGAGGAAGAGCAGGAAGAAAAGTTTAACATTAAACAGAGACATGAGGCGGGAGGGAAAGGGAAAAAAAAAAGGGAAATCACATGGAAATGGAGGGAGACCCTCATTGTTTTACAAAATTATATATAAGAGGTTATGAGGGGAATGGGATAACAAACATGGAGGGAAATGAATTACAGTAGATGGGGTAGAGAGAGAAGATGGGAGGGGAGGGGAGGGGGGATAGTAGAGGATAGGAAAGGTAGCAGAATACAACAGTCACTAATATGGCAGTATGTAAAAATGTGATGTGTAACCGATGTGATTCTGCAATCTGTATTTGGGGTAAAAATGGGAGTTCATAACCCACTTGATTCTAATGTATGAAATATGATTTGTCAAGAGCTTTGTAATGTTGTGAACATCCAATAAAAAATAAATAAAATAAAATTCTAACTTGGGTAGTGCAATTTGTAGTTAACTGAACCACTGTATCATATAATGGCTACTATTCATAGATTAAATACAGTATTATAGGAAAATACTAAATTTTTCATGATCTCATTTAATCCTCAGAATCTGAGGATATTATCCCTGTTTTATAGATAAAGAAGCTGAGATTTAGAAAATTTTAACTTTCCCTAAAATCTGTCAACCCCTAAGTGATAGAATAGACTTCAAAATCAAGTCTCTTCACTCCAAAATTATTGCCTTTAATTACTAGGCTAAAACTACTGCCTGAGTATTACTAGAGGTATGTGAAAAAAAAAGTATATATAATAGGCTGGGGCTGTGGATCAGCAGTAGTGCATTTGCCTTGCAAGTGTGAAGCACTGGATTTTATTCTCAGCACCACATATAAATAAATAAAGGAAGGTCTAGGGCTGGGGTTGGGGCTCAGTGGTAAAGCATTCACCTAGCATGTGTGAGGCCCAGTGTTTGATCCTCAGCACCATATAAAAATAGATAAATAAAATCAAGATATTGAGTCCAAATACAACCAAAAAATACACATTTTAAAAACAGAAATATGACAATTTCAAGTATCTTGCCTTAGTTACACAAGAGGTACAGAGGCAGGATTTAAATCCAAATTGCCTGGCACTTGAATTTATGTTCTAATTGACTACAGTATACAGAGTCTCATTACATTTTATTTCATCTCAGACATTTTTTATGTATTTTTTAGTAGTAGGTGGACACAGTAACTTTATTTTATTTTTATGTGGTGCTGAGGATCGAACCCAATGCCTCACACATGCCAGGTGAGTGCTCTACCACTGAGTCACAGTCCCAGCCCTCATCTCAGACATTTGAAACCAAAAATCTTAAAACTTATAACTACATACATTCACATAATTTTAAATAAGTTTCTTCCTTTAATGGTTCATACACGTAGATTTGTGAAGTGATTCTCTTTTTGCTATAGTTTTGTGGTGTGGGGGAAGAGCAGGGTTGATATTAGCTGGTGTTCTTTTATCTTATGGAGGGTTTAGTAAACCTTAAACAAATTATTTTAAATTTTATAAAGTGAGTCCAAAGACACAAAGTCATTAGAAGAGAAGTTTTGGATCTAGAAGGAAGAAAAATTAACAATAAACAAACAAACAAACAATCAGACAAAAGACAACTTATGTGAGGGCTCAGAAAAAATATTTGAAGAAATAAAGTCAGTGGTAAAAAATAAGTTGGAGTTAAGAGAAGAATGATGAAATTTCAAGTAAAGGGAACAGAATGTTCAAAGTTCATGTGTCTAGAAAAAGCACGCCATATTCAAAAGACCATATGAAGCTTACTATATGGATCAAAAAGAAAGCAAGATGGAGGGAGGCCTGAAATAAAATTTTAAAGATAAGAATCATAAGGTTCTGGGCAATGTATGCCATGTTAAGGAGTTTGACTTTACCCAGAGGGCAATGAAAAACATAATAAAGCTGTTATGAAGGAAATGGCATGTTAACATTTGTCTTTTAGGAAAAAAAATGGTCCTAAAAGATACAACAAGCATCATCATTGAGGAAAATGAGAAGTACTACAGGAACTGCTTGGGTACAAGACAAGTACAAGATAGACTATAAACCGTGGTTCAGTTTTGGAGAAAAATGAGAAACATATTGATGCCAGATAGAACTTTCCATGTAGAACTGTTATTCTGCACATAGATTTCAGATAATGATACCAGTGTCATATGGAAAAAAAATAAGCTAAAGAAATCCTGTTTGGAGTGTAAGTAGATTAATGCCATATTTTCTTCAATGGTAAAGATTAATGTTCATGGAATTGCCACCTAAATATTGAGGAGGAATCATGCTATGCCATTATGTAATATCTTATATGTCATTTATTTTGATGCAGTGGGATTAAAAAACAAAAATTTAAATGTTGGTTAGTGGAAGTTAACTACACCTAGAACACATATAGAAATTATTGTTAGTCTTTGATGATTTAATTCTTGTATTAAAGAGGCCAGAAGGTCAGTGCCCTAAAATCAGTATTCTGCATTAGCAACCTAGCTGCATTTAGAACAGAGAAACCTTAAAGCTTGAAATGCTGCCTTCTACAGGTTCTCAAGGGATTTCATTACTAGAATGATGTAATCATTCAGTCAAGCCTTTAGGGCCTCAGAGTGATGGAGAAAAATACTCAACTAACCCATTGAGTCCTTTAGCTGCCACTGATAGACTGGCATCACATAATATTCCAGGTACAGTAACTGCCTTACAACCACAGAAGCCTTACCACATTAACAGTGCAGATTCAGCCAGTTTGAAGACTGAAAGAAATGGCTGTACTTAATTTGTGGCAGTGAAACCTTTCAGTTTTACTCTTGAAACTCCTTAATAATAATAATAATAATAATTATTATTATTATTATTATGAAACTAACAACCATACATATAATTTTCTTCTGAGCAAAACTATAGATTTATGTAAAATTACTCCTTGTCTTTTAACCATGTATGAGACAGCAATATTTGACTATAATGATTTCTTATTGACATAATGACAACTTTTAGCTAAGCAGTTAAGACTATATATTTCCCAATGTCTTCCGTATATACTGTAAATTGAAATGTACATTAAAGCAGTCAATCTTAGGTTTTCAGCATCAGCAAAGAGTAATTGACTGTATTTATTTTTAAATTTTGATATCTTGCAGAGTTTGGACTACAGTGAGTATGAGTGTCATTAAATTGTGTTGGCAATAGACTGGGCACATGAATATATGTACACATGTGGAATATAAAATACAGGAGGTCTGCAGTTGCTGAATTGTGATTATATATTTTTAATTTCATCTTTGTATTTTCAGTATCTAGCATAGTGTCAGGCAAACGGAAGGTGCTGAACAAATTTTTGATGGGGTAATAAATAATCAAATAAATTAACAGATAGATAAACTTAAGAGTGACCAAAATACCTAAAATAATTTTCTGCATTATATAATGTCATTTTTTAACCAAGATATAAAGGAATATGTTATTGGAAGTTGGGTGCAGCTGGACAAATAAGTTCTTTTTTTTTTCACTTTGCTATCGTCTAAAGATACTGCTACAGCAGAAATTGATATGGAGGTCTGGGATTTGTTTGGGGCTTGCAGAAAACAGAGAAACAGGGACATAATGATATTTTTCTGCCTTTTGACATTATGTGACCACAACAATATGTGAATTCATTCTAATTTTTTGTACATCAGCTGAAGCATGTTTTTGGAAATTGAAAACAGCAGTGGTTCTCTCTTCTCCAATAAATCTACTTAGCTATGTGGGATGATCGTGTATCGTTTCTATAAACTTGTAATCATTATAAGTGAAACTTCCCATATTTATTTTCAGCCAGGGATTGCCCTATGCATTGGAAGGAAATTTTAAGCATTTGATTCTATAATGTTTAAAGTTTTTTGAGCAAGTACAGCTATCTGAAATCAGCAGAGATGAAAGAAAAAGATTAACAAGTTTGCAGATTTTTCTGGAGCACATTCTTAAAACATGTGATTTTTTTTTTAGGTAAAACATACTAATATTTTGGTGGCTACACCAGTTACTACATTTTGCACATGTATTAGGCCTAAGCTAATATTTGTTGTTGAAAGTATTGGAATTCTCTCTTCATGCTATAATAGCATGATAATGGAAAAAATGAAGAGTTACAGATTTTAGAATATAACTAAATGTGGTAACCTCAAAGTGATTATATACAGTGAATTCCAGAAGTTTCAATCAATGATGGAGTCTCTTACCATTGTCACTTCCCTCAGCTTAAAATGGATTAGCCTAGGCAGTTCCCCAAATAATATATATGGGTTACTTTTTTAAATATTTATTTTTTATTTGTACACAATACATTTATTTTGTTTATTTATTTTTATGTGGTGCTGAGGATCGAACCCAGGGCCTCACATATGCTAGGCGAGTGCTCTACTGCTGAGCCACAACCCCAGCCCCATGGGTTACTTTTAATCAGACAGAACTTGAAGATTATTACAAACCTAGTTGAAAAACTCATTTATGGGCAAATTAGACTTCTTAGAATTCTGGGTGCTCATGTTCCCAATCAGATTAAAAATGGGGGCCATTAATTAGTATCTGCCATCCTCATTTAACACACAATATTCATAATTTCAATACCTCATAAAATTTTGCACCAGCTGCAACAAGATTCTCTGATTCATGCACCTTACCATCATAATAGTAAAAATTAACCTTTGTTTAGCACTTAAAATGTTAAAAATTATGCTTAGAACTTCTTGTGCATTATTTAGTTAATTCACAAAATGGTATTAAGATATAGCTACTATTATTATTCCCTGTGGTAAATGGATTGACATGCACTAACTGTTCCTTGATTCCTATGTCTACATCCTTTGTAACATTTATTTGTTGTTCTTCCCATCAAGTGGTAGAGTACAGTCTATATTCACAATCTTTAAATATGAGTTTTCTTTTTTATCCAATTTGGTCAATAAAATGTATCAGACATGATACTGCTCCAGTTTAGAGTCTAAGACTCACAAAACCATCTTTTACCTTCCTCCACTGTTTTTATGTGATCAAGGTTGGGCTTAACCCATACTCAGAGAGTTAAGGTTCATATATTTTGTTTCATATGTGGAAGATAGAGTGAAAAAGGTGTAAAGGGTTCTAATAAAATAGAAAAGAGGCCAGTAGGTAAACAAGGAGATAAAGGGGATGGAGAAGAGAAGGACCAGTGGAGGTACTAAAGAAATAACTTAATCAAATTATATTATTTGCAAATATGAATAAGTCACAATAAATCCCACTATCATGTATATTATGCACCAATAAAAATAGAAAAGAAACAATCAAAATTCTGGGCTTACTAACTGGAGGATAAGAGTCCATGAAGGAGACAGCCCACTAAGATTTCCTACCTGGCTAACATCAGCCCCAGAAGAACATCCTCCTAGCTAACCCATACCTGAATGTAGTTGCCTAAAATATCTACTTGACATAAGAAGGAGTACTAAGCAGAGCCCAATCTAAATTACCATGACTGTTTAGTTTAATAGTTGCTTAAACCACAAAGACTTGGGATGCTTTATTACATAAAACCGAATAACCAATTCAACTCCATTTTACCAAGTAGGAAATTGAACTCAGAAAAGCATGATTAATCATAATATTTTAAGTGATGCCATGCAATGTTGTTTCTTTTTTTTTAAAGCAGCAGATTTTTTTTAATATTTATTTTTCAGCGGACACAACATCTTTGTATGTGGTGCTGAGAATCAAATCCGGGCCGCACGCATGCCAGGCGAGCGCGCTACCCCTTGAGCCACATCCCCAGCCCCGCAATGTCGTTTCAATGCTTACATGTCTGATCTATGCTGAAGACAGAAAGTGCTGTGAAGAAGAATGTGTAAATGAGTACATATTTGTGTGTGCATGAGTGTAAAGTGACCCATTGCATGAAACTATTTTGAACCAAAAAAGTAGTATAGACATTTTTTTCTGTTTTTTAATTGTTTTTATTTTAATTTATTATATATGACAGCAGAATGCATTACAATTCATATTACACATATGGAGCACAATTTTTCATAACTCTGGTTGTATACAAAGTATATTCACATCATTCATGTCTTCATACATGTACTTTGGATAAGGATGTCCATCTCATTCCACTGTCATTTCTAACCCTATGCCTCCTCCTTTCCCCTAGTTCTGGTTCTTATTGGCAATTTATTGCTTTTACAGATTTAGCATTTAGTATTATTTAATGTGTGGTCAAATTTCTGAATGCTAAAGTAAGTCCATAAATGCTGAACTTAAGTAATGGTAACATAAAATTGAATGTATCATAGCCTAAATGCATATAGTATTTGTTTTCCTTTTTTTATTGGTTGTTCAAAACATTACAAAGGTCTTGACATATCATATTTCATACATTTGATTCAAGTGGGTTATGTGCCACAGTCTGGCTAGGCACAAAATCATGAGCCACTCAAGCAGGAACAAACTTTATTTTTTGAAACTGCCGCCAATCCCCCGAACGCCCCCTGGAAGAATGCCAATGGATGCACGCTGCATTCTCCCGGATCCTGAGAGGAAATTCCTCCTCCGGAAATCCCTCCTACCGCACTTCCCCAACCAATGGGAACTCTCCAGGAGTCAGGCCGAGGTGGATAGCAGGAGTCCAATATCCACATGAATGTAAATCTTAACATAATCATATCATCTCAATGGCTAGCTGGCACCTTTCAACCAAAAATGCCATGCATCATATTGCTTGGCTGTGGCTCTTAGCAGTTATGAACTCCCATTTTTACCCCCAATACAGATTGCAGAATCACATCAGTTACACTTTCACATTTTTACATACTGCCATATTAGTGACTGTTGTATTCTGCTCCCTTTCCTATCCCCTACTATTCCCCCTCCCCTCCCCTCCCCTCCCATCTCCTCTCTCTACCCCATCTGCTATATTTCAATTCTCTCCCTTGTTTTTCCCCTTTCCCCTCACAACCTCTTGTATGTAATTTTGTATAACAATGAGGATCTCCTTCCATTTCCATGCAATTTCCCTTCTCTCTCCCTTCCCTCCCACCTCTCGTCTCTGTATAATGTTAATCTTTTCCTCATGCTCTTCCTCCCTGCTCTGTTTAGTATAGACATTTGGAAATACAGAAACCCCAAAAGAAAAGCACTGCATGTACACACACACACACACACACACACACACACATACACACACACAGATATTTTTGTTGTCAGTGCAGTACTAAGAACATCTATCTATTTAGAAACAGTTTTTAAAAAATCCTTTAGAAATATGAATTCTGGACAGCTGCTTTTATTGCGATGATGGTGCTAAATTAAAATGACATCCTGAACACCCATTCACAAGACTTAGACAAAAATAGCATTGCAATACAGAAACAGGAATGATTTAATGTTAGAGAAGATGATTTTTCACATTTTGAGAAGAAAAAGTTCATTATTCAGACACCATTTTCTCATTCCAGACTATGCTTCCTGAATCTTTTCTCTAAGGAGTATTCAAAGACTTTGCAAAAGATATCATGGGCCTTACTTAGGTTAGAGTGACAGACAAACTCCAAGGAATGTAAGGAATATGAATATTTATAAGTTTGAATTGGAACTGGCAGGAAAATCCATGAACTTGAGGATTGAAGACTCATAGATAGCAGCTGAAAAGAGGTAACTGGAGAGAATAGATGTGATATAAAAATGGGCAGAAGGGGTTGGAGTTGTAGCTTAGTGGAAAAGTGTTTGCCTAGCATGTGTGAGACACTGGGTTTGATGCTCAGCACCACATAAACATAAATAAACAAAACAAAGGTATTATGTCCATCAACAACTAAAAAATATTTTTAAAAAATGGGCAGGGACTTCAAGTCATCAGTCCAGATGAAGAACATGCATGATATATAGCCAATGAGGATGACAAAGCTAGCAAGAAGATGTATTGGGGGGGGAGGCTTCATGAATTGTCTTCATCTAAAGGAAACCTTCTTGAGTAAATTATGCTAGTTTCCAAAAACAAAAAGGTACAGATTTCTCTCTTCATCATTCTACCAAGAAGTGGGCATGATCACCCATTCATGTAGGGATTTATTTTGATATTAAAACAGATGAAACAACACACTCACTGATGAATATAAATAAAGTATATTCAATACTTAAAACAAGCTGGGGATTTACAAGAGCAGAAGCACTTAATCAGGGATCCAGTGAAAAGGTAGGCAAAGAGGGGGGTTGGAGATAGCTTTATGCTTTTGTTACCTTTAGAGAATATAGCTGTGGTGACAGATTATCCATATTCAGGTAGAAGTTGTGCTATTTGTAGTTCCTGCTGGCTTGCAGAGTCTAAGTGGATTTTTTTATTTGAATTGCCCCAGATCCTCATCTGGAAGGACAGATGTGTGGGGACCTAAAACCTAATGGCCAAACATCACCAATGGAGCAAACCTCTTTATCATATCCCAAAACACTTTTTTATAAATTATGGTTAAGGGACTGAACTTTAATGCAATATATATATATATATACATATATATATATATATATATATATAATTTTATTTTACTTATTTTTTATGTGGTTCTGGGGATCGAACCTAGTACCTCACAAGTGCGAAGCAAGCACTCTACCACTGAGCTATAACCCCAGCCCCCTTTTCTGCATTTTGATCAACCTCAAGGACGTTGGATTTGTTAGCAAGGAAATTTTCAAAATAGGATAAAGAAACACTCATCCTATTTAAGGTTGAAGAAATTGAGTCTATACTAGGAAAAACCACTCATTGACTGCAAGATACCTCTTTAAAAACATTTAGAGGAGTATCCTTTGAAAAGGGAGTAAACTTACTGTCATTATTAGAAAATAAGCTTTGGACCAATGAGTCTGCAAGTAGATTAAGGGTTATCATGAGAAAGTTTAATAATAATAACTAGAATGGAGGTGGAATTGGATGCCTCAGGGGATAGTGTTCTTCATTCCAAAAAGATACTCAAGTTGAGGCTGGCTGATCACTTGAGAGGGATTTTTTAGAAAGAATCAAATCATCGCTTGGGTAGTTGAGCAAACTGAACTCTACAATCTTATCTAGCTAAGATAATTCTGCCATCTCTCTTCCCTGGTAGGTTCCCTCATGGATTTAGTGACTTTGTATTAATTCCCTAATAATAACACTAATGGGTAAGTAAAAGCCATACAGTTCAATATCCTTGTTCCTCTACTTTTGAGGAATATTTCACTATAAGCTTTGAAAGCAAATCAAAGATGGCTTTCATTCTAGATGGATATGTTGAGCTGTGAGTTAGTTATTGGAGAGGAGAAGAATAAGCTGCATACTAGGCTGCAGTTCTAATTTATACTTCATTGTGAATGAATCACATAAATAATTTTTATGTGGGAACTTATTTCAATGGGAGAAATGGATAAGCACTTAAGAAAACTAAATGCTTAAAGTTGGGAGCAAACAAGAGCAAAAAGAAGATTCTGAAAAAAACAGAGGCAAAATATACTTAACCATTGACCAGAGGTATGTGGGTAATAGCTCTCATGTTTGATTTCCTTTTAGAAAACCACATCTTCTGCAAATTCCAGAGCCTTGATTGTCTTTAATCTAATACTTGAAATCTCCTGCTTTTTTTTTCCATTCCACTCACTATAAAGACACCATGTGCATCCCTGACCATTAAAATTCTGAAGTTTGGCTCTGATTTGTTAAAACTCTTTCATGAAAAAATTATCAAAAGTTTTCCCTTTTTAATGAACAAAATTTGAAACTCATATATTGATTTGTGAGACCATTTATGGTTTTGCTTCCTTGTTCCATTCTATTCTCACATCCCATGGCTTAACTTCATATTTATGCTGCTCATTCTGGCTGAACTATCTATCAGTTGTTTACTAAAAATCCTATGTACTTCATTGAGTGTAATTTAATTACTAATATCCTATCTACTCCTGTCCCTGTTTATAAAAATCTTATCTATATCTTGTAAAAGTGAAATAAAATAATACCTTGCCAATTTTGCCTTGTTTAACTTGTAAACCCCTATCATACCTCCCTGCCCACAGAGCTACCAATATTTTCTTTTTCTAATAAATTAGGGTACTATATTTTCATCTCTTTTATGTTAGTTATGTTTTCTTTTTGTGTCTTTGTATTTCAGAACTAGGCTGAAATCTATAAAATTGGTAATAATCATTTTTGACTCACAGAAATAGCACTTATATGGTTCAAATTAACATATGATTTTTTTTCTTCTATTAGACTCTAAGCTCCTTAAATCTCCCCAAAGCAACTACCAAATCTCCCCTCTAATCCTCTTCTCTGGAATAAAATTGTTTGTTAAAGTAAATGTCTATATTATATGCAAATTGGATCCCAATATTTAAGAATTGTCAATTGATCACATGTAAGTAGATTGTTTTTTTCTCTTAAAGATCATTAAATATAATGGTTTGTATATATTTGATAAAATTTGATTGAATAAAAATAAAATTTGATTTAATCAGAAGATACAATTTTAGCATCACTCACCATTAAAGGTAACTTAACTTTAGGATTTTATTATTTTAATTGCGAAATCTTCTTGGTGTATAATTTGTTTGATGCCTCTTAAGAATATTTCAATTTGCATAATATCCCATACAATGTTTGTACTCTTTCAGGTTTTCTAAAATATAGATATCTCCTAGAGCTTCACCTTAATTGTAAGCATAGAGCAGCAATTCCTTTATCTGTATTCCCTTTTTATTTTCTATGGTGATCAGCATTCATTTCCTAGTACTCTTCCTCACCCTTGCTCCTAACCCTGATTGTATTTCACTTTCAAGTAGTTTTGCCAGTGTGTCCAGGCACAAGGGTTTCCAATTCTTTGTTGTTTGTCCTTTCCATGTCTACCATAGTGCCATGCACATCATACACCCTGAGTTATTAATATTTGCTAAATAGGGGAAGAAAAGAAGGAAGGAGACACTGAGTGAAGGAGAAGAGGGGGGCAGGCCGAAAGGAAAGAAACAGGAAATAAGGAGATAGGATGGAGCCATGCCATTACAAAAGGAAAGTCATCATCTAGTAAGTTCTATCTCTTCTTGCCTGTTTGCAGTTTTGCTTTGGTTCCTCAGTTTAGGTTGAAAATCTTAGTAAGGCAGAATAAAAGGTAAACTTCTCTTGGGAAATAGAAGCAATGGAATAGAATATTTTTCATTTGGATGCCATGATTTAAAGTTTTAAAGATTATTTTATAGCATTGCCCCTATTATTAACAGATCACTAAGGAAATCAACTCTTAGGATTTAGGACAAAAGTAGAGATGCTACTGAGAAACATCACATAATTGAAAGCTGAAAAGACTTTGGTGCATGAACTGAGCAACAGAAGATTGACAAAAGGATTTTTTACAGGAATATAAACAAAATCTTAACTAGAAAACAAAGCAACCAGATTGCTGACCCTAAAGCTTTACGCCTCTAGGGCCATGGTTACTACAGATTTCTTCCCTTCTCCAGCTTCAACAGTCCCAAGAATACAGAAAATAATGGCTTCAAATGCTATTAGCAATGTATTCAGAACTTATGAGTGTGAAAGGCAGAATATTCTTTTTTCAAGCTAAATACCACTCAGAAAGTTCTTCCCAGTAGACAGTTTAGCAAAATGCTGGCTCTGGCAGGCAGTTCTCCAGGTGACACACCTTTTATTTGGGCATTCAGTCATCCATTGGCCTCTTGGTCTGGGGGTTAATAACACATGATTAAGTAGAAAAAAATCTCCCTTTGGAGAAAAAATTGAATTTCTGTCAATCAATCCCTTTTACTTCAGGTTAAAGGAACTTTCTCAAAAAGGGCATACCCTAGCCACAGGACTGGCAATCCCCACAATGTTGATTAAGCACAAAGGTTTCAGCTTTTTAACTTGGCACCTTTAGTTTGCTTCAAATGGAACTCTGCAGGTAGAAAAGATGCACAGCATGTATATAGGAAAATGAAACTCTCCTACGGAGATTTTATTGCTCAGCGGCACTACTTATCTTACATTATAAGATTAGTAAAGATATTATAGGCTGCAAAACAGGATTCTTCCATTTTCCTCTTTATGAAATTACAAATTATTAATTTTTAAAAGTTACTCCATCACTGATAGATAAAATTATTTTCATCCTTTTCAAGCTATATAAGATGGGCCTGATGCATTTAACAATGAAGAAACTGCTACATTATATGGACATGATGGATCTTTGTTCTTTGCACCAAGAGATACAATATTTGCTTTTAATGAAGTAGACCCTGAGCTTATAGATCAGGTCTGATTCTTCAGGTTTTCTCATGATGCTGTCTATGCATCTGTATTTCATTTGATGGATTGTATTGTATCCTGCTTTTCAAGGTAAGTGCATGTCACACAAGCCTAAATATATTAATGGAACCCAGAAATAGGGACATAAACCAGAAATGGGAGGCATTGCACGTCCAGGACCAGAATAAATAGATAATAAGAGTGTTAGAACCCAGAGTTTGAAATGAGGTCAAAAGTCAATACTAGATAGATCCAGAAGTAGGAACAACATTGAAGGGAGAGATCATATCCAGGCAATGGGGTAAAGCACTGTGAGTGATCTGTGGAACATTCATACAGTATCAAAAATAGAAATTGAGAGCTGGGGGTTCTGACTCTGTGGTACACTGCTTGCCTGTCATGTGTGAGGCCCTGGGTTTGATCCTCAGCAACAATTATAAATAAATAAATAAAGTAAAAATCCATTGACAACTAAAAACAAAACAAAACAAAATATAAATTGACCCAGACTTATCTCCAGAACTAAGTTTTACTACCATAGATAATAATAACTGATTTATCTACAATGAAAAGGACTAAGAAGCCTCAAGTGTGCAGTAATTTGTCACACTTGGAAGAGATTGAGTGTTATGATTTTGATATGGGATGTTCCCCAAAAGCTCATGAGATACAATGGAGGAATGCTCAGAAGTGAAATTATTATGAAAAATGTAACTTAGTCATTGGATTAATCTACTTGATTAATTAATAATTTGAATAGATTACTGTGTGGTAGGATGTAGGTAGGTATGGCATTGTTAGAGGAAGTAGGTCACTGAGGACATGCCCTTGAGGATTCTATTTTGTTCCTGGCTATTCATGCTTTCTGTTTCTTTTTGTCTCTTCTATCTGTCTGCCATGAGCTGAGAAGCTCTTATCTGCCACACACTTCCACCATGATATTCTGCTTCACCATGGGCCCAGAGCAATTCAGCTGACAAAGCAAGAATTAAACCTCTGAAACCATGGGCTCAAAATTTACTTTCATCTTCTAAGTTGTTCTTCTCAGTTGTTTTAGTCCCAGTGATGAAAGCTGACTAACACATTGAATTCCATCATAAAACTAGATATTCATAGATTCATTGATCAATATATAGCAGCTAGCTCAGACAGTTCCCTTTAATTTCTAATATAGAGAATGACTAGCTAGGAACCAGAGATAGATATTCCCTGCCTTACCTCAATTCAAGACTGCCCAGGAAATAACAGTGTTTAGTTATCATATTTTAGGAGTGAAATTAAATAGTTTATAAAGAGCTAGTGTATTCCAAAAAAGTAACAGAAATGTTTCCTTCATCCACACCAACTTTCAAAAGATTAATACTAGCCTAGGCTCCATCTCAGAGATTGAAGTAAGAAAGTAAACTCAATATTTTGACTTCCATCTTGTGCTAGGCACTGTCAGGCTCCTTCAATTACATTATCTCATTCAATCTTCACAAACAGCCCTTCAAGCTCTGTATTTTTATGAATTAAACATATTGTTTCATAATTGCTTTCATAGTGCTTATAGTCCCTAAGTCACTATGCAATGGGCAATTTTTGCAGATCTTTAAAAAAACAACAAGATCCAGATTAGCCTTTGGAACATGAAATGATGCCTGAAAACACAACAACATTGTTGCATTCCTTTAATGTTCTCATAAAAGCTGTTAAGTGTAACAGAAGTTTTGGATAATTATTGTAGTAGGCTATTTCCAATAATGTTAGAGGATTTCACAAATTCAGTTACTGCCAGTAAATGTTTGCAGTCATTTTTTTGCATTGCAGAGTCATTTGCTTGGAATTAAATATTTTTGACATGGTATACCATAGATAGAGATGAGTCCTTTGAAGAGATGTATCTGTGTGTACATTGGTATATATAATTGCATGCATTAACAAACATGGCTAGTATCCCTTTCACAGAGCAAATGAAGGATAAATTTCTTTGCCCCATTCTCCCTAACCAAACACATACACCAAATAAAAAAATCCAGATGTGCAATCACTTCAAATTTCAAGCTCATTTTAGATTCTACACAATGTTTAGTACACAGCAATCCCTGATGGTTGATATATTGCAATCAACCTTGATACCTATTGTCTTAGTGATTATTAAATATTTTTTTTAGCTTGTAAGAAAAACAAAACCAGGGCTGTAAATGAAGTTGCTACTAAATATATTAAGTGTGCAAAGGTGCAGAAAATTAGGTCTAACCTAAACTTCCTTGGTCCTATTTCCTGGGTGCCAGTGACTTGTTAGGTAACAGTGTCTTTCAGATTATCCATGTGTAAACTGCATGTGAAAATACTATTACTTTAGAGGATGAGTGTGTGCATTACTTGACATTTGTAATATGTTTTCATATCCTGGTATAAAAGGCACAAGCTATGTACTTTTTTGTTCCTTTTGTTTTGGCATAATTGCTTATCTAATTCTGTTGGTTTAAACACAGAAGGTAATGGTTTGTGGAAAGTATTGAAAAAGAATAGTGCTAAATAATTGTTAAATTGTTCTTCTATCTTAAATTGACTGAGTATAAAGATTGCCTTTGGGCTGGGTTTTGCCTGTGTTGGTTATCTTGAAAATAATACGGCTCTGGATGAATTGAAGGGAGAATACAGCATTTCAGGTTTCTTCTGGTAGGAGCCCTAACTAGATGCTTATTCTATAAAGGTTTTCGTTCATCTCATAATCAACCCTGTGATTGGTGACTGGCTTCATTTTTAAGAATTTATAACTTGTTTTAAAAATGTTCTACAGCACTTCAGCCAATCAATGTCTAAATCCTTTGAACCAGTACATGCTACTAGGAAGTAAGCATTGACAAATAATGGCCGAGAGATCAAAACTGTGAATAAATTTGGAGTTGATTTTCCGCTAGATCATTTGCCAGCTGTGTGACCTCAGAGAAGATTTTGAAGCTCTGGATGCTTCCATTTCCTTATCTGTATAATGGGATAAAAATAATACAGAGTTAAGATGATTAAACAAGAGAATCCATACAAATTGTTTAACATAATGATTGACAATAACTTTTACATACATGATAATACTTATTGTTATTCATCTATAGTCGCCTTCTTCTCAGAGTAAAAGATCCCTTATATATAAGGAGGAAATCTCCAAAAAGTTCTTTCAAGTGTTTGATGTTGTGTTAGTTATGTCACTGCTCTCATCTCAGTTTCTCTGAAAAACAAATATACACTTATTTCAAAATTTTGTTATTAAACGCAAACAATTCATGTTTTATATTGCTTAGAACAGTACTGGAAACATAGATAGAATATAATTTTTAGCTATTCTTTAGGCTAAATTTAAAGTTTTGGGAACAAACCAAACCCAATAAAAAGACTTCTCCAATAACACAGGAAATTATTTTTCTAGGCTATGCATATTTTCTCACTCCCTGAATTATTCCATTTTTTACTCAACATGTTTAGTAGGAAATTTTTATCCTCATTCCAGAGTGTTTTTCGCAGTTCCTAGTTTTATTCATATCATTTGCCTGCCATCTTTGGTCTGGTATATATTGGGTGACTGTTGATACACTTAATGACCCTTGGTGATTTTCTAAAGAATGGGTAGATAGATTAGTACAATTTTCACTAGAATCTTTAAAATATTTCATTTTCCATTGTAGACTTATTCCTGTCACATAAAGTCAGCTAATTGGAATTCTTATAAGATACTTCACTTCATCATTGCATTATCTTCAATTTTCTAAAAGTCTAACTTAAATTCCACCCTTTTGGGAAACTTTTCTTGATTGGAAATTATAGCCTTTAGGCTAAGTATTCAAATTCTTCAGTAGGACAAACCTCTTTTTCATTTCTACCACTACTGCTTTAGTTCAGTCCTCAATCATCTTTATATATAAGACTCACGCCATAGCTAGCATCTTAATGGTTTCTTACATACTAGTATTTCTCCAATTCTATCTGTTATATAACACCATTGCTAGAGTGATGGTTAAACAAATCAGGCACTGTCATTTTTTGTTGTTACTTTTATATTTCATTTTTATTTTTGGTGCATAATAAGCATGTAAAATATTGGGATTCATTATGCCATATTTATACATACAATTTAATCATTCACATGTCCCACTTTTCTCTCTGCCTCCCTCCTACTGATCCCCTTGCTCTACTCTACTGGTCTTCATTCTATTATGATTGTTATCATTGTTATTATTTTAATTATTGTACTATAATTACATATAAATGCAGGATTCATATTGGTGTATTTTTATATGGACCTATCATAATTTGGTCAACTTCATTCCCTAGTAGTCTCCATGACCTCTCCTCCTCCTTCCCTCTCAATTCCCCATCCTGTATTCTATTGGTGTCCCTTCTGTTTTCATGAGCAATGAGAACTTAAAACAAGTTTGTGTCTTTAATTTTTTCTGGCACACATATCTTTTGATCCTTTTTTTTCCTTTGGAATACATCCAGTAAGGACTATTAGTGGCAAAAAAAAGTATTTACTAATGATATGCATTAAAAGAAAAAAAATAAAAATTATAGCTGCCTAATTGGAAAAGACCCTTCTACAGCTCACTTATAGATTTTCAAAGTGAAAGGTTCCAGAAATGGAAAAAAATAAATGACAGTTCTATATTAGCAACACAGTCAGCCCTAGGGAAATGCATGCATATGTTAAATGAAAGAAAACTCTGAATAATTTGTCTAGTTTACAATGTGAGACCTGTTTCAGCTTGTAATCCCTCACAATGCTGATATTACATATATTATTCTTCTATCAATAGGAAAAAAATAAGTGTGATGCCTATATATTCAAATGTGATCCATGTTTTGTAGCTTTCATCACTCTAATATGGAAGTTCTATAACACATTAAGTATTACCACAAATAAATGTTTTCAGCTTGATTTCTGATCCTGGGAAAATAACCAATCATTATTCAGTTACCATGATGACCCATTCAAATATCCCTATGAATTAGAGAAATAGACACTCTTCTATAGACCTAGTCTAAATGTAGGCATAGTTAATGACTTTTAAAGTTTTATTTATTTATTTATTTATTTATATTTGCCTTTTTGTTGGTTCTTTTTAGTTATACATGATGGTAGAATATATTCTGTCATAATTATAAAAGTATGGAACTACACAGATACTTGTCAAAAGAAGAACTATGAACAGTCCACAAATATATGAAAAATACTCAATATTTCTAGCAATTAGAGAAGCACAAATTAAAACTGCCTTCACTTACTTGTTAATTCAATAATTATTTATTGCTCACTGCTGATGTTGAAAGCATATTTTATGTAAACAAATACTCTAATGCAAGTCAGAATGTTCTCATTGCTGTAAAACTGGCACAAATAAAATGCTTCTGGAGTATATAGAGAGTAGTAATCCCATTAATAAATGCTTAAATGAGAGTAGCTATTGAGTATATTCCTAAATTTCCTTTGAAGAAAATGTATTAGTATTGGAAAATGGTTATCAAATTATTCATTAATTTGAATTAACTAGAAGTAACATGTTCCTGTAGAAGATAGTATAGACAGATAATAAAGGACAAAATTATTGGAAATTTTGACAAAAGAATACATAGACTCAAATTAGTGACAGGGAGTTATTAAGTATTTCTGAGTATAAGAATGTCATAATAAGGTTGGTTTTCTAGTTGTGTTTCTTAGGAAACAATATCAGCAATGAACTCCAATGAGAAGAAATTGGAGATAGGGTGATTATTGCAATGAAAGTAGGGACCAAGATTCTGGTGATAGAAATAAAATGTCAGGGAAATTGAAAGTGTCATTAAGACTATGGACAACAGAGAAGGTTGGGATTAAGAAATAATACCCATATCTCACACATCCCCAGATTCCCAGCCCCCTGCTTTTACTACTACTATTCCCCCTCCCCCTCTCCCTGCCTCCCCCTCCCCCTCTCCCTGCCTCCCACTCCCCCTCCTCCCCCTCCTCCCCCTCCTCCTCCCCCCTCCCCCTCCCCTTCTCACCCTCCCTCCTCCTCCTCTTCCTCCTTCTCCTCCTCCTCCTCCTTCTTCTTCTTCTTCTTCAACTTGAGACAGCTTCTCACTATATTCCTTAGGGTCTTGCTAAATTGCTGAGGCTGGACTTGAAATTGCTATCTCAGCTTTCTGAGTCATTGAGATTACAGGCATGCACCACCATGCCCAGCTCACACATAACTCTTTAAAGCTCACTTCCCCTTCCCCTAGTGTCTTGGAATCCCTAGTAAATTCTCTTCACTCCAGTATATTACAATATCCAGTGTTACACTGTTAACATAGGTAAGAAACAGTGCCCAAAGTGTTTGACTATTAGTTTCACAAAAGCAACAAATGATCACCACCTGGGAAAGTCAAACTTTCTTCCTGATATTCTGATTATCTTATTTAATGGTGCTTTTTAAAAGTTTTTTTTATTTGTTCATTTTAGATATACATAACAGTAGAGTGTTTTTAACACAGTATATTTACATGGCATATAACTTATTCTAATTAGGATCCCATTCTTGTTGTTGTACAAGATGGTGAAATTCACTGTCCTATGTTCATATACAAACATAGTACTTTTTAATAGTAACTTGTAGGCTAAGTTTGATTGTTTGTTTATTGCTGTATTGTGTAACAAATGGATAGAAACATTTTAGGATCGATAATCTTTATGGAGAACCAAGAAACAAGAAATATTAGGTAATGCCACTTTTTTCATCCATAAAGACTAAAATAGCAGGAATATAAAAAAATCCATCAGCATGCCTTCAAATTATGTGGCTCAATTTTATGTCCTTCTTCCTTCAAAAGCAGATCATGTCTCTTATTTTCCTTTCACTTCCTTTCCTGCCAGAAAAATCTCTCAATTTGTAAGCAAATAGAAACTTTTTGTTTCAGAAATTCTTTAAAAGGTGAGATTTTTAGGGATTATTTATGCCTCTGGACATAATTATATCATTCCTTCTACTCTCTCTCATTGTTTAGTTATGGAGTAAGTTTATAAATTTGAAAAATCAAAGTATAGTTGAGGACTACCTAGTTCTCAAAGGTGGGCCATGAGTGCCCCAGGGCCCCAGGCTCTTTTGAGGGCTTTAAAGATTTTTAGTTATTAAAGTCAACTTCTGTTAGCAATAGGACATGGGTGCACAACAGCCCAGTAGTTATACTGTATTTCTTACTACTGAAGTACTAAACAACTGATTAAAAGGCCTGCTGTGTGTTGTCTCCAAGTTGCATTTTCCCTTGTGTGCATTCAGCAACACCAAGAGACCAGTATCTATTTCACACTCCAGTTCAAAGCAGCCTACCACATCCCACTCCTTCCACCTGTGAAATGTGTTGCTTTGGTTGGTGCTTTGTGATTATGAACCATGAATTACTTATGCTCATATTGGGTGTTGCCTATAGTTCCTACCAAGGTGCCCTTAAACCTTTTGCTCCTTTTCCTTATATTATTACCTTGACTTCTAGTGAAAGGGCTATAATTCACTTAGCTAATAAAGTTGTTAAGCTACAGTACAATATTTATCCATCTTCATTAATGAAAGTAAAATAATAGGCTTTTTAATGGAAAAGTTCATTGCTGCCACTGTCTCAGGCAAAATGCATTTCTTTATCCTTGTGTCAATGGATTAGACATAGTAAAACAATACAGAATGTAGAGATTTAGAGATGAAAGATGGTAAGATATGAGTTAAGGAGGAAAGAAATTTTCAGTATAATCTCAGCCTATGGCTATTGAGTGGGGTGGGAGATATTATCAGAGGGAGAGTGATTTCAGACAATACCAATGTAGGCATTAGGAATAAACATTCAAAATGACCTGATAGAACTCTAGTATGAGAACAGCTAATTGTTTTTTAGCTTCCATCATCTGAACCAATACATGACACAGTGGTTTATGGGTAGTGTCCAGTTTCCATAATTATTGACATCAGTGGCAGGCTGTGGTACCTATGCCCAGTGATGGCAACAGTGGTACCTGCATAGGACTAGCCATGCATCATGATTTTTGGTAGTCTTTCTAGGTGGCTAGCCTCCGAACTTAGCACTCTATTTTGTTCTTAATCATAGTTGGCTTCTCTTATTCTATAGTGGAAAAACAAGTATAATGGTACCTTATGCATTGTTTGCTCCATGTGATACAGGGTCATGAGGAAGAATTTCTCCAATTCATGAAGAAATATTTCTTCATCAGTCACTCACATTTTTAAAACTTTAATAATTCAAAATAATATTTACTCCTGTGTTTTAATTCTCTATTTTATTACCCTAACAATTAGCGGGGATGGGTTAGGAAAGATGTTACAGAGCTACAAGCACTGTCTCTAAGAGATAAGATAAAAAGAGACAAAAACAGTATTTTTTCATCCATAGCCTGAAGTTAGAAAATATTGATCTAGAATAATATTAATTAATCATAATAGTAATTTATTAATATAAACAAGAATTATAGTCTAAAAAACAATATTTATTGAGCACTTCCCACTATCAGGGCAGTCAGTGTTCTTTATTTGCTTATTAAACTTAAAAACAGCTTTAAGAGACAGGTGCTATTATCATTTCCATTTATAGATGATGAAACTGAAGTTACAAAAGCTAAGGAACCAACTCAAGGTCATACAAATAAGTGAAGAAACTAAAATTAGAAATTAGATTTGTATGTTTTAAAAACACAATCTCTAACAACTCTACCACTTAGAAATAAGAATATGTATCATGACACTTAAAAAATCAGAAACATATTAAAGAATAAGGAGAAGTGGAAAGTCCCATTTACAACTATATATATATATATATATATATATATATATATATATATAGTATAATTTATATTGAAGTCATTGGTTCAGAGATAGAAAATATCTTGTGTAATATCACAGAACTATTAAGTAATCAAGGCATAACACAAACTCAACGAAATTATTATTAGTATAAATAAATCTTTTCTCTTTTATTTATCTTTTTTGGAAATTGCTCAGAGTGCTAAGAAAGCCATCATTGCTGATGCATACAATTTCTTGTTTTTTTGCCTTTAATGAGTTATTGGAGAGAGAGACACACACACAACATGCCAGTTCTATGTGGAGACATTCCAAATTGCGGTCTCTCAATAAAAAGAGACCTTAGGTTTAGATAACACATTATATTTCATTTATTTCAACTCTCAGTCAAATTTGATTTCTCTTTAATAAGGAGACATTAATCTGAATAATTTTTCTAGGTGTTTTATTCCCCTGCAAAACATCTGTTATATCTGAGAGATCAAGTAGTGAAATACAATGTTGGAAAATAATCTTGAGAGCATTTATAGAGTTTTGAGTTTAGAAAATTTTTCTCCATATTTCCAAGCTTTGACGTAGCATTGCATATGCCACACTAAATTAACTTCTTTAAACTCTTTGGTCTTTTGAGTGTGACATTAAAATTCTTCTACATACTATTATAAAACAGCAAATAGGAGTTTGCTCTGTTTTCTCCAAACTCCTCAATTAAGAATCTGTTATTGAATGGCTTCTTTTCTTTCCTGTTATTGTTGTATTATTACAGAAAAAACAATATTTTAATGTATAAGATTTGAATGCACTTATGGTAAAATACAAAATACTTGGGGAGTGTGAGCCAAGGACAGTACATGTGAGGTCAGCACAGAGTAGAAAATGCAGGCTTATAAGTCAGTTGCCTGGGTCAGTATTATTACTTCCACATATTAGACTATTACAATAATTCATGGGTACTAGTCTTTTCTTTTTATTTCATTGTGATTTGGATCGTGAATTGTGAAACTTCCTTGTTATTCTCTGTATCTGTAAATGACATTGTTTTGATATTGAGAATAAAAGAGCCTACAAGTGATTCTGTCTAGGAGCTATATATGGCAATATATGCTCAGTAAATTTTGCCTGACTTTTGAACTCCAGATATGTAGTGAATTAAATGATATAAATATTTAAGTTTCTAAGAAGTCCCCTAAACTAGTAAAAACTCGGAAAGTGGGTTCAATAGACATGGATGCCTCCACTTGTATACAGCTTGGTTATGCCTTAGTGTTAAGCTTCAATAACAACAAAATATATGAAAAAGTAGAAAGAGAAAGTTTGAAGAACTACTATGGTATGAAGAGATATATAAGTGAGAGGATTAATGATCTAGAGAATTTCTTATTTAATCAAAAATTTTGAATATCAGTAAATGTAAATTTCTAATGATTAATTAAATAGATATTTACTTATCATATATTATACATTGGACATAAATTCAATTTCAGGTTTGCAACACAATGATCTTGAGAATAGAACAATCGTGATGTATCCTCTTTTGGAGCGTACATTTCAGTGGAGAAGATAGATGATAAATTAATAATTATATACATAATAAAATACTAGGACATGATAACTGGCATGAAGAAAATAAAGCAGTCAAAGAGAATAAAGAATAGGGAGAGACATCATGTGGGGGCAGGCCCCAAACTCCTTAATAAGACACCTATAACACAAGAGTTAAAACCAAGAATCAACAAATAGGATAAATTCAAACTAAAAAAGTTTTTTTCTCAGCAAGAGAAATAATATGTGAGGTGAATAGGGAGCCTACATCCTGAGTACAAATTTTTACCCCTCACACTTCAGATAGAGCTCTAATCTCTAGAGTATACCAAGAACTCAAAAAGTTAAACAACAACAAAATATAACCCAATCAACAAATGGACCAAGGACCTGAACAGACACTTCTCAGAAGAGGATATACAATCAATCAACAAATACAAGAAAAAATGCTCACCACCTCTAGCAATAAGAGAAATGCAAATTAAAACTACTCTAAGATACCATCTCACTCCAGTAAGAATGGCAGCTATTATGAAGTCAAACAACAATAAGTGCTGGTGAGGATGCAGGGAAAAAGGTACACTCATACATTGCTGGTGGGACTGCAAATTGGTGCAGCCAATATGGAAAGCAGTATGGAGATTCCTTGGAAAGCTGGGAATCGAACCAACATTTGACCCAGCTTTTCCCCTTCTCAGACTATACCCAAAAGAACTAAAAAGAGCTTACTACAGGGACACAGCTACATCAATGTTCATAGCAGCACAATTCACAATAGCTAGACTGTGGAACCAACCTAGATGCCCTTCAATAGATGAATGGATAAAAAATGTGGCATTTATACATAATGGAATATTACTCAGCACTAAAAAATAACAATATCATGGCATTTGCAGGGAAATTGATGGCATTAGAGCATATTATGATAAGTGAAGTAGCCAATCCCTAAAAATAAATGCTGAATGTCTTCTCTGATATAAGGGGGGATGACTCAAAATGGGATAGGAAGGAAGAGCATGAGAAGAAGATTACCACTAAATAGGGAAGAGAGCTGGGAGGGAAAAGGAGGGAGAAGGGGAATTGCATGGAAGATGGAAGAAGATCCTCATCGTTATACAGAATACATGTATGATGTTGTGAGGGAAAAAAAAAAGAGAAGTGTGTCACATTTGATTGTGTAGAGAGAAGTGATGGGAGGGGAGGGGAAGGGGGAATAGGAAGGACAGCAGAATAAAATAGACATTATTATTGCTGTATGTATATATGTGACTGTATGACCAATGTGATTCTGCAAACTATACAATCAGAAAAATGAGAAATTGTACCCCATTTGATTCAAATGTAATGTCAAGATCATTGTATGGTCATGTGTAGCTAATAAAAAAATAATAGGGAGAGAAAGGGAAGAATGAGTTTTGGGGGTAATTTTCTGAGGGAGCAGCTTAATGAGAAAGTCACATGTGATCTTCAACACAAATGATCTAAAGGGAATGGCTATAGGAAGAACTAAGGGAAGAGCTTCATGGCCAGAGATAAAAAATAAGTTTGTATTGATTGGTGGGCAGATGGATGACCAGTATGGCTGGGCACAGTTAGTAAGAGAGACAGTGAATAAAGATAAAGTTAGATAGTAAGGGAGTGTCATATCCTACATAGATTATAATAACACTTTAGAAAATATAGAAAAATTTTCATAAATATTATGGGAAACACATTACAAATCCATATATCAAACCTGTGTAACTTGATTAGCTTGTTATAAAGGCTACCTGACTAGATTTTTGCTGATCAAGCTATATTAGTTTTTCTTCCTCTCCTTTATTGATTTATTTTACTAGGTGTGTAATTAATATGCATAAAGGTGAGATTCATTGTGGTATACTTATTCATGTACATAGTGCTATTTTGTAAAATTAATTGTGCATTTCTCCCCTTTCCCATCCCTCCTCTCTCCCTCTCAATCTCCTTATACTCCATGTATCTTCCCTTGTCTATTTCTTTAAAAAAATTTATTAGAGCATTATAATTATACATAATATTTGTGTCCATTTTGACAAAATAATGCGTGCAAGGAATGTGATTTCAATTCCTCTTCCTCCCCTTTCCCTTTACTCCTTCCTACCCTATTCTCTTTCCTTTTCTCTATTGTTCTTCCTTTCACTCCTTTATTTATCTTTATGATATATGACACTATAGTTTACCCCTTTACTTTGCTGTAGCTTCCTCATATGAGAAAAAACATTCAAAATATGATTTTCTGATTCTGGCTTATTTCATTTAGCATGATGTTCTTCAGTTCTGTCCATTTACCAGCAAATGCCAAAATTTTCTTCTTCTTCTTTTATTTATTTTATTGGTTCTTTTTTAAGTTATTCATGACAGCAGAATTCATATTGACATAATTATACAAACATGGAATATACTTATCATAATTAGAACCCCAATTTAATAAATGTACATGATGCTGAGATTCACTATCATGTATTCATGTATGTACATAGGAAAATTATTTCAAATTCATTCTATTGTCTTTCCTTTTCCCACTCCCCTCTCTAGTCTTCATTCCCCTTTTTCTAATCTGCTCAATATCTATTCTGACATTCTCCCTCTCATTGTTGGTTAACTTCCCCTTATCAGTGAAAACATTTGACCTTTGGGTTTTGGGGACTGGCTTACTTCACTTAGAATGATAGTCTCCAGATTCATACATTTACTTGCAGAATTCATAAAGTCATTTTGTTTATGGATAAGCAATCCTCCACTGTTTACATTATACCACATTTTCTTTATCCATTTATCTATTGATGGGCATGCGCTTTGGATCCCTAACTTGACTATTGTGAGTTGCACTGCTCTAGATATTGATATGATTATATCACTATAATATGCTGATTTTAGTTCTTTTGCAAAAATACAAGGGAGTGGAATAGTTGAGTCATATGGTGGTTCCACTCCTAGTTTTTTTCAGGATTCTCCAGACTGCTTTTCAGAGTAGTTGTATAAACTTTCAGTCCTATCAACAATGTATGATTGTGGGCAAAAGGTTATGAGTTTCTCCACATAATCATCAGCATTTATTATTATTTGTATTCTTGATAATTGTCATTTACATTGGAGTAACATGAAATGTCAGTATAGTCTCTGTTTGTATTTCCTTGTTTGAAAGGGATGTCTAACATTTTGTTATATATTTGTTGGCCAGTATGTTTCTTCTTTTGAGAAATATCCATTTAGTACCTTTGTCTATTTTTAAAATTAGCTTTTTTTTCCCTTACAATTGAGTTGTTTGTTTTCCTCATATATTTTGGACATTAACACTATATCAGATACATAAGTTGAAAATACTTTTCCCTTTTCCATAGGTTTTAGCTTCACTCTGTGAACTAGTTGCTTTTCTGACAATAGCTTTTTAGTTTGATGTAATACCATTTTTCTATTTCTGCCTCGTTTTCCTGTGCTGTTGGGACCATATCAAAAAAAAAAAAAATCATTGCCCAGAACAATGTTATGAGATTTCCCCAATGATCTGTTTTAGTAATTTTGTAGTTTCAGATTTTATTTTTTAGTATTTATTCTTTCTGGAAGTTTTTTTTTTTTTTTTGGTGTGTGTGTGATGTGAAATGAATAGTTCTTTGTTAGTGTATAGAAACACTGTATTATCTTAGTCAATATTTTTGTATGTTGGAATCGTATTCTACAACTTTACTGAATTTGTTTATTATTTTAATAGCATTTTGGTAGATTATTTAGGGATTATATATATCCAAAGATATTTTAATTTCTTCCCTTTTAATTTACATGATTTTTATTTATTTGTGTTACTTAATTTCTCTGGTTACGATCTACAGAAACTGTGATAATCAGCATCCATTCTTTTTGTTCATTTTTTTGGTCCACTTTTTCTCATCATCTATGATGTTAACTGTGCATTTATCATATATATCCTTAATTGTGTTTAGGAACATTCATCTTGAGGACGTGGATTTAGGTCAGATGTTTTTATTTTCTGTGAATATTTTTAATACTTTTATGGTCATTTTAGACCCTTTGTTCATTTTTTGCTTTCTTCTTTTGTCATTAGGAGATTTATTTTGGTAGTATACCTTGGTTTTTTAAGTTTCATCCCTTGATTTTTGACAGTTTGATCATGTATTGGTATTGTTTTGTTTGTACTGAGTATAACTGGTGAATTTTAGCCTTTTTGTACCTGGATATTTATCTTTTTTTCTGGTTTTAAAATTTGATGCCATTATTTTTTTCTTTCTAGTTATTTGTTTCTCTCTTAAACATCCAAAATTTCAATATTTGCCCTTTTGATTTGTACCATAAATCTTTTATTCTTTTCTGATTTCTTTATATTTTTGTTTCTTTTTTCAACTGACTATATATTTTCAAATAACTTGTTTTTGAATTAAAAGTTTCTTTCTTTTTTTGATAAATTCTGTTGTTGATGCCCTCTATTTTAATTGTTTTGTAATCTTCATCTCCAGAACTTGTATGATTTTTTTTAAAATTTCAATATCTCTATTTATTTAGAAATTTGGGGCATTTTTTGTTTTCTTGAAATTTTTCTTTGTGTTTTTTGAAGTACCCTGAGCTTTCTGAAAGCAAGTATTTTGATTTTTTTTTTCTCAGGTCGTTCATATATCTCCATTCTACTGGGTCCATTACTGGTGCTTTATTTTTTTTTAATGTCACATTTCCCTCATTGTTCTTTATCATTTTGGCCATGTGTTCATGTCTGCACATTTAGTAAAATAAGGACTAATTATATTATTTGGTTCCTGACATCATCCAGGTAAACCTTTTACCAGTAAGCTTCTGCAGAGATTTCTGATAGGGTACCTGACATGGTCTTTAGTTGGGTTTCCTGTCAGAGCACTTGGCAGTCCTGGTTGGTACTTGAGTAAAAAGGGCAGTAGTTCATTAATCCAATCAGCTGGTACCATTCAGTTCATTAATCCTCTTGATTGGGGATTAACTGAGTGGTAACTGAAGGCTGGTAGGTGGAAGCAGAAGGAGGTGGGTACTGGGGGCCAGCTTTGGGGGTATATATTTTATGAGCTGAGCTTAATATCTCTCTCTCTCTCTCTCTCTCTCTCTCTCTCTATCTCTCTATCTCTCTCTCTCCTTCTTGGTGTGATGTCCTCTACTGCTTTTGTCCACTATATTATTCCACTATAGTGTTCTACCTCTCCTTGAGCCCCAAGGAATGGAGCCAACTGTCTATGGCCTGAGGTCTCTGAAACCATGAACCCCCAAATGGACTGAGGTCTCTGAAACTGTGAGCCCTGCAATAAACTTTTCCTCCTCTAAAATTGTTCTTGTCATGTCTTTTAGTCATAACAGTGAAAACTCTGATTTAAGTAACCCACTTAAGCCTGGACCCACAAGGACTGGCAATGAACCTGGGTCTAGAAGAATGGGCCTGAAGTTGAATTCTGTGGTGTGGAGCATTGGTCCTGGATTCATACAGCATGTGGGTTAGTGTTGCCTGAGTATGTGGCAGCTTTCCTAAATCCTGGGTTCACAGGTTCTGACCAGGCAGTAGGATTGGCCTTGAGACTGATTGCAGGGTTGGCCTGAAATTGGTCCTGAATCCATGGGAGCTGACCTAGAGCCTAGGTATATAGGGAGAATCCTAGAAACTCAGTCAGTGGGGGCTGGTACATTCAGTTCAGCCTGGAGCCTGAAGCCTGACTGATGCTAGGGAATGTGTGGATTCTGAAATAGCAAGGGTTGATATGGAGCCTGAAGTCATAGTTTTTGGCCTGATGCCTTGAGTCACAGGGTTGACCTATAGGCTGTGTGTATGGATGCTATTGTAGAGACCTGGTCTAGCAGGACTGACCTGGGTTCTGATTCTGCATGGGATTGACTTGAACCTGCATCCACAGACTCCGTGCTACAATATAGACTTTTAGGGGAAATCTTTAAGCTTGTTTCAATGTATACTGGCCTGAAGTTTCAGTATATAGGAGCTATCTTGAAGCTGGGGTGGGCCCAAAGTCTTGGGCCACTAGGGTTGATTTGGCAAAAGGAAAATCATGAATGCTCAGGAGACAGAGAAAGACAAGAGACTCACATACACATGCATGCAGTTTATTGCTTGCCATGTGTATCCCTGTGTCACCTTAGTATACCACGCACATGAAGGCCATCACCAGATGTTGGAGCTTTATCTTGGATCTCAAGAACTGTGAACAAAAATAAAATTCTGTTATTTGTAGTTTATCCATTCTGTGGCATTGTGTTATAGGCAACATAAAATGGACTAATACAGCTGAACTGTCCTATTCACCACCTTCTGACATTTGCCTACAAATAAGGGTCCCTAAATTTTAGAAGTAGCAAATTCAATAGTTTTTAAGTCCAAGGAATGAATTTTAAAAGAATGTTTATATCCTCTCTCTCTCTCTCTCTCTCTCTCTCTCTCTCTCTCTCTCTCTCTCTCTCATTCTTTGCTCCATTTGACTCTCTATCTAAAATGGAAGACTATAATCCCATCTTTTTGCTTGGTGTCAGCTCTTTTTTGGCATCTGATGTTGCTTTAGATAATTGGAGAAGAAAAGCTGCATGATGATTTAAAGTGTTGGTTCCTTGATTGGGCCTTTCTTATGTATGGAAAAGAGAGAGAGAGAGAGAAAAAAAAACAGACACATGAAGTTCCTGGGGAAAACAATCATTATAAAGGTTTACAAATTTGGAAATTTTACTATTGTATTTCAACTCACCACTCTGGCTATCTCACCTTCAAGAATGAGAACTAACATCCCTTAACCACCCACAAGTTAATGCTGAGAAATCTCTCAAGTAATTGCTGAATAGCTTTCAAATCTGCTGGGTTTTGAAAGGTATAATTAAAACTTCTTATTCTCCCTTTCTTTGTCTACCAGCTGTCGGATCATAGGAAGAAAGAAAACAAGATTTTTTTCTTTAACCAGTGAAAGCATTTACTAGATTTAAAGAGAAATTGTTCCTTTATGTATTAAAAAACCTCATATCTCTTTTGATAAATAGATGATTGAGTTGAGTTGCACTCAAATGAAACTTTAAACACTTAAACTGAGAAAGCCAGTGAAAAGATTTTCAGTGATATCATTTTCTAGAAATAGCTTTTCATAAAACAAAAAGGCTCAAAATTGAAGTGGAAACCTATGAGATTCTTTTCCTCCTTATACCATCATGCCTACTATGTATCCATATTAGTATATCTTTGTTACCATTTTTTTGGTGGTGCTGGGGATTGAACCCAGGGCCTTGTGCATGCAAGGCAAGCACCCTATCAACTGAGCTATATATCCCTAGCTCTCTCCTTTTCCCTTCTTTATTATTGTGAAACTCTTTTCTATTTTGGGGAATTTTCCACTTTTTTCCTACCAATAGTGGGAAGTATTAAAATGATTTAGAGTTACTGATTAACATACATGTTTTTCTTTTTCCGACAAGTATAGATGGGTTGAGGTTTCCTCAATACAATGCAATCCTAAATAAAGGTAGCAATGCCATTCTTCAAGACCTAGAAGAAGCAATCCTAACATTATCAAGGTAAAACAAATGACACCAAATAGACAAAGTAGTCTTGAAAAAAAAAGGCTGGAGGCATCAAAATACCAAATCTCAAGTTATACTGCAGACCTATAGCAACAGAAATAGCATGGCATTGACATAAAAACAGACAAGTGGATAAGTGAAAGAGAATAAAAGTCACAGAAATAAACCCACACACCTAGAGTCAACAGATTCTTGACAAAGGCATCAAAAACATACATTGAAGAAATATAGCCTCTTCAATATATTGTGCTGAGAAAACTGAATATCCACATGCAGAAGATTGAAATTTGACCCCTATGTCTTATGTTGTTTGATAATCAACTCAGAATGGGTTAAACACACATATGTAAGACCTGCAACAACTAGAAGGAAGCATAGGGGAAACACTTCAAAACACTGGAACAGGCAATAAATTTCTGAATAAGACCCCCAAATGACCTAAGTTTTCTAAAGGTACTGCAATCTTACATAAACTTCTAATTTTTCTGTGTGTTATATGAGCATCTGTAATAAATATTCCATATCTTCTCATTCTTGGTATACAGTAGGATTGCACTTCCCAGCCACCTTGAAGTTAAGCATGGACATGTGATTGATTCTAACTAATCAAATGTGAGAAAAACCAACAAGGGTCTCTTCAAGGTAGGAAACCATAATAGCTAGTGTATAATTTTTTATTTCCTTTCCTGTTTTTCTGTTGACATTGTCTCTCTGTTATTGTGAGTTCCTGGATGATTCTAAATTTGAAACACCATCTGAATTGTGATGAACAGAAAGTTTGAGTGAAAAAATAAAAATAAAAACCCAACATTTATTGTGTTGTTTTTTTTTTTTATTTTTATAAGCCACAGAGCTTTAAGGTTGGAGGTTTTCTTGCTATTCATGCTGCCTGATAGAGTATCGTCCTCTCTGAATTTAGAGGAGACCATACGTCGAATTTAGAAATTTTTGTATGTTATTTTATATTAGTCTATCTCTTTAAATCACTGCTACAGTGATTATTCATACTGTCTCCCCCCCCCCCCAGCCAGCTTGGGAAATCACTAGTCTAAGCTATTCAAACCATTTCCATGTATGTTTCAAACAAAGAACACTGGAATATTGCTAGCATGAGTGAATATTTTCTCAATCACTGTGAAATAGGTTTTTAAACTGCTCTGGATTCCTTGACAAATTATTGACATTAAAACCTCCATTAAAAGTAAAACTCAAAATTAGATTGTTTTTGGGCATGTCTTGATTTCCAATCGAAAGAAAACTTATATGATAAAAGCACATGTAATAAAAAACAATTTCTTCAGAAGATGAAACTGTCAGATCTCATGAGTGCATTCAGATGAGTGAAAGTCATTTATGCTGACAATGAAATGAATAAAAAGCTGCCTTCAGTGAGAGAATTGGTCCCACTTAAAATCTTATAAAAGGCTCTAAGAATCTGAAATAAGATTTAATATCTTTATTTAGCTAACACATGTCTTACCCTATAGTCATGGTTGCTGATATTAATTTTTGTCTTACCTATAATTAATAAGATTTATGCTTTCTTTCCTTTGGTCCCCTCTGACCCCTCTGGCACCATCCTTTTAGCCTACAGGCAGTTCAAGAGAACCCTATTTAAAAGAAAAGTAATAACAAGCACACAATACTTCTATGATCATAACAATATCCTATCCACTCTTTAATCCTCAAAGCAATCCATAAGTTGAATATTAATATTATTTTCATCCTCATTTTATTTTTATGAAAACTGGGGCTCAGTAATTTTGAGTTTCTTGTCAAATTTTCTATAAATAAAAAGTGAAAAATCAGGTTTGAAACTCACATCATGTATTCTGGATTCATACCTATAGTCCTCCAAGGGTCCCAAATGGAATATCCAGAGGGGCTAAAATATATGACTGGAATGTGGTAAATGCATATATTCCCAAGAATCCAGCTACATGCTTTAATGCTAGGAATATATTACACATATAGGAAGCCTAGTTGCAAGTGGTAGGGAGCAGTTGGAGTTGTGTTGATTTGGAGACTACATATCTTGCTTAAGTTTAGCCAAAGGAAAAAATAATTTTCAAACCAGGCTTTTTTGTCTTCCAAGAGTCTTTTTATCCCCTGAATGCCAACATTTTTAAGTGTATTCCATCTACTTAAAAAGAAAGGAGAATCAAAGGCCACAATTCTGAAATGTTGTGGTTTATTTCCTCAGGGTGGCCTAAAGATGTATTGAAACTTAAGTTAGAATCTGTGAGTAATAGTCTCTCAAATAATTAATTTTATCCCCTACCTGCTGCATGCATGTGTGCATGCCTGCACATATGTGTGTATTATTCCACAGATTAAAAAGCAAGTTCCTGTTCTTTTGTTTCTGCATGGTATGTATATATGTCTGATTGTTCTTTTTATTGTTCTTGGCTCTAATAATAGTTAACAATTGCACTCACAAGTTTCTGTCTGTAGTTGAATAGAATTTTAATTAATGATTCTTAATCATCCACAGGTGGCAGATAGAGCATTGATTAACATTTATTGTCTTTCCTTTATGTCCCTCTGTAAAGTTTTCCCAGTTCATTTGAGAAAGGAGGAAATACATTATTCATTCCTAAGTGCACTAACTTGATAAACATTTTCAGATAACTCTGGGTCAATTGAAATTTGACATATGGGACAACTGCCTATAGAAAGTTGCACAGAGGCATTTGCATTGCACTTTTCTTCTCTGTCATATCAATAGGCCATAACCCCATTGGAAAAGGTAGATCCCTAGAGGTGAGGAGGTTGTTAAGTACCTATGCTCATTCATTCCAAAACAAAAACAAATAAACAAAAAAACCCAAAAACAGTTCTAATAAATGTACATTAGGAAGTAGACACGTTTATTTACTATAGGTTAAAACACATCATCACTTAGTAATAGCTTTTGGTTAATACTGATCTGACTTGGATTTGAAGAAATGACTCAGAGATTAATGACTCTATTACCATTATCCATTCTTTTTTCTTTTGTCTTCTTTAGAAACACAACCAGTATCTTTCTGTTCAAATTTTATTTCATATTTATCCACCTAGTCCTTATATAGGAGTCTCCCAAGAAAGAATTGCTGCAAATTTTCTATACTGAATATTGAGTAAAAGGATTTTTTTTTGCTCAGGTTGTAATATGGAACTAAATCCTCCTTTTTTATTTTATTTTTTTATTGGTTGTTCAAAACATTACAAAGCTCATGACATATCATCTTTCATACATTTGATTCAAGTGGGTTATGAACTCCCCTTTTTTGAGGGTTAAAGCTTCCTTTTTACAAAAGCACTGACTCTTCACTTGTTCCTGCAAATGTGATGGGCTGTGAAAGCTAATATTCAAGGCTACTGATTCCTGGCATTGTTCCCTGCCAGATTACTTCCTCTGTCACAAATACCATATATTGGGGGGGATTCAAGATGGCAGGCTAGAGGAAGGCTGCATTCTGTGTCACTCCATAAACTGGGATTCAAGTAGTGGGAATGCTGTTTCTCTGTGAGTGATTAGAGAAGCCCTGACAGCTGCTCCTGCACAGGAATCAAGGCTGCCATGTTGCATGGGTCTCCAGGCCTCAGCATCAGTGCACAACTCCCAACTACTAGTCCATGCAGGACTTCTGGGTGCCCAAGTAAGACCATCAGCATTAGCCCCTGAGAAAGACTCCTGGCCACCCACCTGCACAGGAATCAAAGCTGCCTCTGCCATGTAGAACATCTGACCACAGCCCATATACAAGAACTCTAGGCACCACTCCTATGTGGAACCCCATCTACCAATGTGAGGCTCCACCAGTTGCCTCCATCTTGGGGCACTGCAATGACTGCCATAGTTCCCTACATGCAGTAGCCTGCACCTGGGGACACTGCCCTGGGTATGGAGACAGCCAACCAGCCACAATACTGCATGCCACAGAGCTGCATCTCTGAACCCACTACTCAACAACACCACCTGGACCCACCCAACCCTACACCTCATCGCTGAAAGCAACCACCTCTATCTTGGGATACCTTCATTGCTATCTTTATTTGGGCCAACTTCCAGCTTGGAACACTGGCTGAGGATTAGAAGCAATATCAAGGTACCAAAAGTCACCAGTTCCCACCTCTCCCTGGCAGCCGCTAACTTGACATAGTGCTTGAGGCGACACTGCTGGTCCATAGCTTGCAAAACTGGGTCATGAAATGTCCAATACAAAACAGCTCTTTACAACAGGTGCATATCCTCCAGAGCCCACAAGACCTTCAGAGAGAAAGGTTCCTGATGGGGAAATAGAAAGGGAAAGGATGAGGGGGATAGAGTTTAGAGATGAAATTAAAAACCAGTAATTTCGAGGTCTACAGGTGATGTAAGGAGATAAGACCAGGTGCCCACATCACATAAGCGGGACTCAAAGGAGATCCTTGGGGTGCAGTCTCACATCAGGGACTGGCAAGTGCTATACCCCACATCCAGGATCTCTGCCCCCAAGATATGACAGAGAAGGAGTTCAGGATATACAAAATTAAAATGTTCTGCGAATTAAAGGATTATATAAGAGAGCAAATATAGGCAGCAAAAAATTATTATGATAAAGAGGTACATAAGCAAATACAGAAAGCAAAAGATTACACCAATAAGGTGAAAGAGGTCCTGAAACAAAACAAACAGAAATCCTTAAAACGAAAGAAAACAATGAACCAAATTAAAAACTCGATAGAAAACACCACAAAAGATTAGATAATTTGGAAGACAGGACCTCAGACAATGAAGAAGAAAAAAAAAATTATATATATATATATATATATATATATATATATATATATATATATATATATATATATATAAATATAAAATCTTGTAAAGAATTTAGACCACAAAGTGAAAATGGTAAGAAACCATGAGCAGAATATTTAAGAATTATGAGATAACATAAAATAATTAAATTTAAGGATTATTGGAATAGAGGAAGACATAGAGCTCCAAACTGAAAGAATGAACAAAATATTCAATGAAATAATATCAGAAAAATTTCCAAACATGAAGAATAAATTGGAAGATCAAATGCAAGGGGCTTACAGGAGAGCAAATGTACAAAATTACAACAGATCCACACCAAGATACATTATAATAAAAATGCCTAGCATACAGAAGAAGGAGAGAATTTTAAAAGCCACAAGAGACAGAAATCAGATTACATTTAGAAGAAAACAACTAGGATATCTGCAAATTGTTAAATGCAGACCCTAAAAGATAGAAGATCCTGGAACAATATATATCAAGCTCTAAAAGAAAATGAATGCCAACCAAGAATCTTATATCCAGGAAAATAAAGCTTTAGAGTTGATGATGAAATAAAAACCTTCATGATTAACAAAAGTTGAAAGAATTTACAACTAAGCCTGCACTACAGAACATCCTCAGCAAAATATTCCATGAGGAGGAAGTGAGAAACAACAATGAAAATTAGCAGAGGGAGGTATTACACTAAAGGAAAAAAAAAAAACAATCATTAGGCTGGGGTTGTGGCTCAGTGGTAGAGTGCTTGCTTAGCATGCATGAGGCACTGGGATCTATCCCCAGCACCACATAGAAATAAAAACAAATAAAAGTATAAAAAAGGTATTGTATCCATCTACTAAAAAATTTTAAAAAGTAATCAAAAGAGAAACCAAGTCAAGTTAAAAATAAAAAAATAAAATAAACAGCAATGGCTGGAAATAGAAATCATGTCTCAAAAATTACTTTGAATGTTAACTGCCTAAACTCACCAATCAAAAGATATAGACTGGAAGATTGAATTTTAAAAAAAGACCAAACAATATGATGCCTTCAAGAGACTCATCTCATAGGAAAAGACACCCATTGTTTGAAGGTGAAAGCTTAGGAAAAACCACACCACTCACATGGACTGTTGAAATATGTAGGGGTTTATATCCTCATATTGAATAAAGTAGATTTCAAGCCAAAGTTAATCAAAAGGGATTAAAAAAGGACATTTTATACTGCTATATAGAACCATACATTATCAAAACATAACAATTATAAATATATACACCCCAAACAATGGAGCATCTGCATTCAAGAAACAAACTCTTCTCAAGTTAAAGAGTGAAATAGACCACAGCACAATTCTGGTCTATTTTAGCAACCTTAACACACCTCTTTCACACACTGGATAAATCTTCCAAACAAAAGCTAAACAAAGAAACTACAAAAGAGCACACTACAGGGATACTGCCACATCGATGTTCATAGCAGCACAATACACAATTGCTAGACTGTGGAATCAACCCAGATGCCCTTCAATAGATGAATGGATAAAAAAATGTGGCATTTATACACCATGGAGTATTACGCAGCACTAAAAAATGACAAAATCACGGAATTTGCAGGGAAATGGATGGCACTAGAGCAGATTATGCTTAGTGAAGCTAGCCAATCCCTAAAAAACAAATACCAAATGTCTTCCTTGATATAATGAGAACAACTATGAACAGAGCAGGGAGGAAGAGCAGGAAGAAAAGATTAACATTAAACAGAGACATGAGATGGGAGGGAAAGGGAGAGAAAGGGGAAATTGCATGGAAATGAAGGGGGACCCTCATTGTTATACAAAATTACATTTAAGACTTTACGAGGGGAATGGGATAACAAACATGGAGGGAAATGAATTACAGTAGATGGGGTAGAGAGAGAAGATGGGAGGGGAGGGGAGGGGGGATAGTAGAGGATAGGAAAAGTAGCAGAATACAACAGTCACTATTATGGCAGTATGTAAAAATGTGATGTGTAACCGATGTGATTCTGCAATCTGTATTTGGGAAAAAATGGGAGTTCATAACCCAACTGATTCTAATTTATGAAATATGATTTGTCATGAGCTTTGTAAAGTTGTGAACATCCAATAAAAAAAAAAGAAACTGCAGAACTCATTAATGCATTCAATAACTTAGACTTAACAGAAATATATAGAATATTCCATCCATCAACAAGTGAATACACATTTTTAGAAGAAAATGGATCCTTCTCTAAAATAGACTATATATTATTCCACAAAGAAACTCTTAGAAAATACAAAAAATAGATATTCTACCCTGCATTTTATCAGATCATAATGTAATGAAATTAGAAATCACTGATAAGGGCTGGGGTTGTGGCTCAGTGGTAGAGCACTTGCCTAGCATGTGCCAGGCCCTGGGTTCAATCTTCAGCACAAACATAAAAATAAATAAATAAAATAATGATATAGTGTCCACTATATAAATCACTGATAAAATGAAAGATAGAAGCTACTCCAACACTTGGAGACTAAATAATATGCTATTGAATGAACACTGAGTTGCAAAAGATATCAAAGAGAAGATTAAAAATTCTTAGAAGTAAATGAGAACATTGATACAACATATCAAAATCTCTGGGACACTATGAAGGCAATACTAAGAAGAAAGTTCATTGCATGGAGTTCATTTCTTAAAAGAAGAAAAAGACACTAATACATGACCTAACATTACATCTCAAAGCCCTAGAAAAAGAAGAACAAACCAACATCCAAAGCAGTAGAGGACAGAAATAATTAAAACCAGAGCTGAAATAAATGAAATTAAAACAGAAGAAACAATTTTAAAAATTGAGAAAAAGTAGTTTCTTTGAAAAAATAAATAAAATTAACAACACCTTAGCCATGCTAATGAAGAGAAGGAGAGAGAAAAATCAAATTAATAACATCCCTAATAAAAAAGGAAATATTATGACAGACAATATAGAAATATAGAAGATAATTATAAATTATTTTGAAAATTTGTATTCCAATAAAATAGAAAATATTGAAGGCAGTGAAAAATTTCTAGTTATATGATTTCCCCAATGGAATCAGGATGATATACACAAGTTAAACAGATAAATTTCAAGCAAAGAAATAGAAGATGCCATCAGAAGCCTATTAACCAAGAAAAGTCCAGCACCAGATCAATACACAACTGGGTTCTACAAGATCTTCAAAGAAGATCTAATACAAATACTCATCAAATTATTTCATGAAATATAAAAAGAGGGAACACTTACAAAACCATTCTATGAGGCCAATATAATCCTGATTCTGAAATCAGACACAGACACATCAAATAAACAAAACTTCAGTCTAATATCTCTAATGAACATAGATGCAATAATTCTCAATAAAATTCTGGCAAATTGAATACAAAAATATATCAAGAAGATAATGCACCATGATCAAGTGAGGTCCACCCCAGGGATGCAAGGTTTGTTCAAATCAATAAATGTAATTCATCACATCAATAGACTTAAACATATAAATCATATGATTATATCAATAGATGCAGAAAGAGCATTGGACAAATACAGCACCCTTTCATGTTTGAATACTAGAAAAACTAGGGATAACAGGAACATATCTCAACACATAAAAGCTGTCTATGCTAAGGCCCAGGCCAACATCATTCTAAATGGAGAAAAATTGAAAGCATTCCTTCCAAAAATTGGAACAAGTCACAGATTCCCTCTTTCACCAATTCTATTTAAGATAGTTCTTGAAACTCTAGCCAGAGCAATTAGACAGTTGAAAATAATAAAATGGATATGGACTGAAAAAGAAAAACTCAAATTATGACTATTTGCTGATGATATGATTCTATACCCAGAAGATCCAGTAATTCTACCACAAAACTTCTAGAACTAATAAATTAATTCATCAAAGTAGCATGATACAACATCAACACTGATAAATAAAAGGTGTTTCTGTATATCCGTGACAAATCCTCTGAAAGAAAAATGAGGAAAACTACCCCATTTAGAATACCATAAAAAATATGCAGGATTCAACTTAACAAAAGAGGTTAAAGAACATTTACATTGAAAATTACAGAATGCTAAAGAAAGAAATCAAAGAAGAACTTGTAAGATGGAAATCTCTCCCTTGTTCTAGGATAGGCAGAATTAAGATTGTCAAAAGGACCCTACTACTAAAAGCACTATACAGATTTAATGCTATTCTAATCAAAATCTCAATGGAATTCCTCATAGAAATAGAAAAAGCAGTCATTAAATTCATCTGAAAACATAAGAGATCAAGAATAGCTAAAGTATTCCTTAGCAAGAAGAGTGAAGTAGGTGGCATCACTATACCAGAACTTAACCAATGCTATAGAGCACAGTAACAAAAACAGCATGGTATTGGTGCCAAAATAGATTTGTAAATTAATTGGTGCCAAAATAGATTTGTAATTAGCTTCCCACTATGGGAACAACAAATACTGGGAGACCTCAACACTAACCATAGTGGGAAGCTAATACCACCTTTAGGGCAGAGGAAAATAGTGTCAATAACAAAAGACTGAAAGGTGGAGGCAGAGTGAAGTAAAGTGTTCCCCTCTCTCTCCCTGCCTCAGCTTTACTCTGTTTCCATCTCCCAATCCTTTGTGATAGACCCCCCCATTGACTGAAATCCATAGAAAACTGATCAAGAGATCCAAGAGGATAGTGATTTGGCATCAGTCTCATAAGGCACACATGCACCAGGAAGGCAAGTAGATAAAAAGTAACACAGAATGATTTTACTCAGGAAGAAAAAATATCCCAACAATTTAAAAAATATATTTGTGGTCAATATAAATTTTATGAATTATTTTTTTATAGTCATATGCTTAAAATGTCTTTATTCCAGCCCTGTCACTCAGACAAGCTTTGCCTAAGCTGATCCAGGCAGATAGCTATTTAGTCAATCTCTTAATAAATGTCACTAGAAGGAAATACTACCATTTTCCTTAGTACAACATTTGCAACCAATTTTCAACTAATTTAATAGGTGATCAATTTTTTTATGTCCTATTAGATTATGTAGTATGCTTTTAAATATTTATTCTAAGTAATTTCACCAATAAAATGTGTATTGGATTTCTATTCCTGCATAATAAATTTCCCCACATTTAGCAACTTCAAACAATGCAAAGTTATTATCTAACAGTTTCTGTAGATCAGGATTCCATCAGGGTATAGCCAGTTTTTCCTCTCTGGGCAATACCAGCCAAACATTTAGGTTTGCCTTGGCTAAGTTTTTATCTGGAAGGCTGTGTGAGAAAATACTTTATCAAATTCATTTCTCTTCTTGGAAGAATTGGTTTCTGGCAATCATAGGACTGTGATTGTAGTTTGGATTTGAAATGACCCACAAATGCTTATGTGTTGAAGGCTTGGTTCCTAATGCATCAATGACCGATGTTGTGTCTTTTGGGAAGTAATTAGATTATGACACCTTTCATCTCATCAAATTATTAAACCTTTGAGGCATTCACAGTTGAATGGATTGTTTGGAGGTTGTGGAAACTGTAGTATGTAGAATCTATGTGAAGGGAGTGGGTACTCAGGGGTGTGCCCTTGAGGACTTCATCATGTCCCTAGTTTCCTGGCTACAATGAGGTGTTCTACCGCATCTGCTACATGCTACCACAACCATGATATTCTGCCTTGCCTCAGGTCCAAAGCATTGGAACCAGTGAATCTTAGACTGAAACCTCTGAAAATATCCGTGAGCAAAAATAAATATTTCTTCCTTTAAGCTGATTTTCTTAGGTATCTAATCACAGCTTTGGAAAGCTGACTTACACAGATGAAGGTTTGTTTTCTTATTGGCTTTTACTCAGGGACACCTTGGCCGCTATTTTCCACATACCTCATTACATGGCCCCCTGTATCTTCAAGTCATCAACAGTACACCAAATTTTTCTCATGGTTTTAATTTCCGATTTCACCAGTCTAACCTATGGGTCCAGATTTAAAGAACTCATGTGACTGAATCAGGCCCACTTTATAATCTCCCTATTTAAATGTCAAATAATTTGGGATATTAATTTTATCTGCAAAATCCATTTTGCCTTATAATATTATAAGTGTAATATTATAAGTGTAATATTATCAAGAGAATGATATTGCATCACTTTCAAGCTTTCCACCCACACTTGTGGGAGGGGATAATACAGGTAATGCACAGCAGGTGCTGGAAATTTGGAGAGACATTTTAGACATGTGAATCTCAAATTATGAGAAGTCAAAAATTCTTATTTATATAACATAATAACCTCCTCCCTTAAGTCATAATTTCCCTGTTTTGCAGCCTTCAGATAAAAAAATCTATTAGATGGTCCTCATTTTTGATATGCACTATACTGTTTTTCTAATTTCTGAGTAAATAATTTCAACTATCTTAACTCTTTTTCATAGATTTACTTTTCAAGGCCTTTCACATTTCCATTCATTTTCTTGCAATATTCTTTGATTTTTATATATTTCTCTTATATTGGTGATTCCAGGGTTTTTCTTAAAGTTATCCACACTATAATACTTGTTAAATAGATTTGCAAATTTTCTTAAACAGCTTATTAATGTTCTGGTTCTTTATGTATAACCATTAGAAAGCTGGATTTAATAATTAAGGATAACTTTTTATCAATTTATTTAAAATGTTGATGAATATGATAGTTTGGGGTTTTTTTTGCCTACAAAAACCCCACTTTATTTATTTATTTATTTATTTATTTATTCTATCTTTTTTATATGACAGCAAAATGCATTTCAATTCATAGTACACATAGAGAGCACAGTTTTTCATGTCTCTGGTTATTCACAAAGTAGAGTCACAACATTCATATTTTCATACATGTACTTAGGGTAATTATGTCCATTTCATTCCAAATTTACCAAATAAATGCAACCAACAGAGGAATGAGTGAGAGGACAAAGAGAAAATCAGGAATTATACAATTAGTGAGATTTTCTCTTTGTCCTCTCACTCATTCCTCTGTTGGTTGCATTTATTTGGTAAAGTCAATTCATCTACTGCTATCCTTTAGCAATTGGCCTTCCTGCAAAGTGATTGCATTCTCCTCTGCTCCCATGGTTGGGGCACTTCTCCCAGTTCAGAACAGGATAGAACTATGGAGTGGAGGTACACTAATTCTGAGGCCTAATTTGAGAAATCAGGAATTATATAATTAGTGAGATTTCTCCATGGAGGGAGAAAAGGCATTCCTGCCTTATAGCATCCCCAATTAGTCTTTGAAAAGTAGCCTTGCCAACTAAAACCTAGAAAAAAATAATGTTTATCCATACTTTGCTGCTTACCCAAGGATGCATGTGGAAAACCAAACCAGCATCTTCATGTGTTTTAACTGTAAGCTTTCAGAGAATAACCAAGTACAATCTTTTAAAATAATCTGCATTCTCCAAGTTAGTATTTAAGAGTAATTAAGTTGTTGAACAAAGATACTATTTATTTGGGCCACACATTGGTGTCAACAGTCCCTTTGCCTGATCAATGACATTGGATTAAGCTTCCTAGACCAAATGGTGTTTTATATTCTTATATATTTCCCATAATTTCTAGTCAAAATTATCATACATATTTATTTGAGGAGCTGTATGTGTAGATAACTACAAGAATGGATTTCTCAGATTCCTTTAAAAGTTTTTTTTAAAATACCAGAGATGTGATATTTAGTTAATGAATCTGAAGCAATGCCCTGTTAAATCAAGAAATAAAATAATACAAAGATATCAGTGTAATTAGTTAACTTTTATTCTAAACTTTAAAAAATACATTTCAGTAGATCACATTTAGGTTTTTAATGACAAAATCCAGTTACTTCAAATAGGATGCTAAAGGTCTGGCAAGTAGTAGAACAAATGGGGAAGAAACATTGAGAGAGGTGATTCTTCTTCATCACTATTTCCCAATTGCTGGCCTGGTAATTGCTTTAATTTATTCAAGGTATAATTTTGGGGAAACTCTAGGGTAGATAAGTTATGTTTATTTTTACTTTTATAGTGCCAGAAATGATTTTCTTGCTTATTTCCAGCAATCACATCTTTTATTATAATCCAATTTTATGGAGTCATCACTTGCTTCTTGAAGGCTGGTGACATTCTCCTGCCCTTCTATAGACTTTCTGATTTTTGACACTCTGTACACTTCTGACCTAGTTAGTTATAACTTTCTCTGATGTCTAATTTTCTGTAATGTTTCCTTTAAACTTTTGACCCTGTTTGGGGATGGTAGTGCTCATATTAAGTAGAGAATTTGATAATCACAGTGTAGCATTTAGATATTTTTGTTACCACTCATCCCATCAGTCTATTGCTTGAGGCTTTTTTTTTCCTCTAATGGGGATCATCTGAAGTCTGTGCCATATTGTATCTCGTTGTGAAGTGCAGAACTGAGAGTGTATCATTACATACTGAATTTCTTGGACTCTTCTCCTGAAACCTATTTCACTTCATCTCAAAACTGCATTTATTATACAGTAATGTAATTACATACATCAATCATAAGAGTATTTGAAATGCTCACTTCAAATGTCTGAAAGAGTAGGTATTTTCACCAAGGTTTTAAATATAGCTAATACTACCTGCATCTACACATTGTATACCTAGTTAGTACACAGATTTTATATCTTAAAAGGTGCAAGTGTTTACAAGAAGGAGAAACAAAAACTGAATTTTGCTGTATTGCCTATAGCACAGGGTTTGCATGGCTTACTGCAATTTTTATTATGAGTAATGTTTATGTCCTTAGAGACTTGTAGCATTTGGAAGCACTTTTATCCTTCCTCGTTCTCTAATAATCAAAGAACATCTGACAATTACAGTGCCCTTTGCATCCCAGGGGGTTTTACAAACTATGCATGTCCTGGAATTACTCATTCCAACACTGAAAGTCATATATCTCTGGTGATCTGGTGATTGAGTCTAGGGAATCTTTCACAACCACAACTTCCCAGACTTTTAAGTTGATGGCTTATTCTGAAAACAACACATACTTCAATTTTTCAACAATTTGACTCTATGGTATGAAGAAAGGACAAGGTCCTGTGTTCAAACTTGATACCATTACCTAGAAGGTATTTTTTTGAGATTGAAGTTCAGTTTTCTCTTTGTGTAAAAGAGTTTGATTACAGCTATCAATTTTTGACTAATGTATGAGCTAAGGTAACACTAACTGATGTAATAAATGTAATAATTCCGATGGCTTTGTACAATAGAATATAAAGGCCAATGTTGATGAAAGCAAGGTATACTTGATATGCTAATTTAAAAACTCAGGTTGTTAGAGGCTCTTCAGCATTCAACAAGTGGCAATGACCTCCATCTAACAACTAGAGGGATGGTGGAATATTTTATAGGAGATTTTTAAAAGGCCAAGACTGGAATTGGCATATATTACATCCACCTACATTACAGTGGCCATTCTTCCATAAAATTATCATCCTTAACTATAATTGAGACTGAAAAGTGTAGACAAGCTGTGTACCTAGGAAGATAGGAATATGGGTTTTGTGAACAGAAATTTTATCTCTGCCATACCTAGTATGTACTTGACATGATAAATAGTGATTTTACTTACATGATATTGTTTACTCCCACAGGAACTCTGCAGTCACCCGTTTATTACCTTTTTAATAGATTGGAAAACTGTGGCTCAAACTGTGATGTAACTCATTTAATATAATTTAACCAGTAACTGGCAAAGCTGTGTATGGTGTCAAAGTCCATACAAATCATAAGGTTCAAGTTTCCTTCACTCACATAAGAACATGTGTCAAAATCTATGATCTTCTTCATCCTCCCTTTCCTCAGGATGGAAACTTTAGAACTTTTTAAATTGGCTATTCAACTGTTTCATGATTTAATGAACAAAATGTCATTCTTTGCATGCTACATAAGCACATTTGTAATTAATTATTTTAGAATGTGTTGAAAAACTCTATGTAAATGTAAATCTCTCACAATATCACTGCCTAGCATAAGTACTGCTAACCTACAGTCATATTCCTAGGTACCTAAATATATTTTGTTGTAGAGAATTAAAAGCTACTGTATACATTGCATTTTAAGAAGCCTCCTTTGTAAACTAAAATGCTTATGATGAATAGGTCCCATTTCATACTTTTCCAAAATATTACATTTACTAAATACTACTGCAAAATATACCATTCTTGCTGGGCATGGTGGCATTCATCTGTAATCTGAACAGCTTAGGACTCTGTGGAAAAAGGATGGCAAGATCAAAGCCAGTCTCAGCAACATATTGAGGCCCTAAACAAATTAGCAAAATTGTATCTATCTCTCTCTCTCTCTCTCTCTCTCTCTCTCTCTCTCTCTCTCTCTATATATATATATATATATATATATATATATATATATATAACTTTAAAAAGGGCTGGTGATGTGGCACATTGATTAAAATGCCTCTGGGTTCAATCTCTGGCACCCAAAAAATTAAACATATATATGTTTTATTTTTAAATGTTTAAAACCTCCATGGGACCAAGGCAGTACACCCAGGTCATTCCTGCCACCTGCAGACACCCGCCAGAGCCAAGACTCTGGCATAGGACTGCCCCTTACAACCAACTTACTACTGCTGGAGGTCAGGCCCTGACCAGATTTGCCCACACCAGCCTGCATGGGACTCAGGCTCACAGTAGGCCCCATTCTATCCTGTTATCAGCAGACACCTGCCAGATCCCAGCCTTTGGCACAGGACCAACCCTTCAGACTAGCAGACTACCACAGGAGTTCAGGCCCAGCCCAGACCTGCCCTCGCCAATTTGCACAGAACATAGATCCAGGGTGGGTCCAAGTTTGCCCCCCACCATCACCTGGGAGCCTAAGCCTAACCCACTTCCATCTTGGGACAATGCATTGATCTTCATAGCCTTCTCCATGCAGTAGCCCCTACATTCTTGACAGCAGACAGGGTCTAAAAGCAGGTGCATCTCAAACCAGGCATCTCAAAGAGAGTGTAAGGCCCACCCTTACAGCCTCATCTCTGTAAGACATTGTATCTATCTTGGGGCACCTTAACTATTATCTCAAGTTACCTTGGCTACTGCTGCCACCACCTTTAGTTGATGAAATCTCAGAGAAGGAGTTCAGAAGGTTCATAATTAAAATGATCTGTGAGTTAAAGAGGGACCTAAGTTAGCAAATAAAGGCAAACATTGATCACTCCAGCAAAAATATAAGAGCAAATACAAGTAGCAAAAGATTACTTCAAGAAAGAGATAGAGACTCTGATAAAAAAGTAACAAATTCTTGAAATGGAGGATACAATAAACCAAATAAAAAACTCAATGGAAAACATAACCAACAGTCTAGATCACTTGGAAGAAAGAACATCAGATAATGAAGACAATATATACAATCTGGAAAATAAAGTTGATCACACAGTGAAGAAAGTTAGAAACCATGAACAGAACATCCAATAATTATGGGACTGCATCAAAAGACCAAATCTAAGAGTTATTGGGATAGAAGGTACAGAGCTTCAAACCAAAGGATTGCACGATCTCTTCAATGAGACAATATAAGAAAGTTTCTCAAGCATGAAGAACAAATTGTAAAACCAAATACAAGAGGATTACAGGACACCAAATGTACAAAATTACAACAGATCTATCACACTATAATGAAAATGCCTAGCATACAGAATAATGATAGAATCTTAAAAGCCACAAGAAAGAGGAATCTGATCACATATAAGGGGAGACCAATTTATACATCAGCAGATTATTCAACCCAGACCCTCAAAGCCAGGAGATTGTGGAAAAACATGTATCAAGCTCTGAATGAAAGTCGCTGCCAACCAATAATCTTATATCCAACAAAATTAAGCTTTAGATTTTATGATGAAATAAAAGCCTTCCATGATAAGCAAAAGTTAAAATAATATACAACTAAAAACCCTGCATGACAAAACATCCTCAGCAAAATACTCCAAATAGAGGAAATGAAAAACTATAATGAAAATCAGCAAAGGGAGATATTACACTAAAGAAAAATCTAACCAGAGGAGAAACCAAGTCATGTTAAATACCAAAAGTAGAAAAAAATGGTTGGGAATACAAATGATGTCTCAATAATAACCCTGAATGTTAATGGCCTAAACTTACCAATCAAAAGACAGACTATAAGATTGTATCAAAAAAAAAGACCCCAACAATATACTTCCTCTAAGAGACTCATCCCATAGGAAGACATCCACAGACTGAAGGTAAAGGGTTGGGAAACATCATACTATTCACATGGACTGTGGAAACAAGCAGGGATTTCCATACTCATATCAAATATAGTAGACTTCAAGCTAAACTTAATCAAAAGGGATAAATAAGGAATCTACATACTGTTCAAGGGAACCATACACCAACCAGACTTAACAATTGTAAATATATATGCCCCAAACAATGGAGCATCTAAGCTCATCAAACAAACTCTTCTCAAGTTTAAGAGTCACATAGATAGATCATAACACAATAATTTTGGGTGACCTTAACAAACTTCTTTCACCACTTGATAGATCTTCCAAACAAATACTGAACAAAGAAACTGTAGAACACAATAATATGTTCAATAATATAGACTTAACTTATATAAATAGAATATTTCATTCTTCAATGAGTGCATACACTTTCTTCTCAGCAGCACATGTATCCTTCTCCAAAATAGACCACAAATTATGCACAAAGCAACTCTTAGCAAATATAAAACTGTAGAGATATTACCTTGCATGGTATCAGATCATAATGGAATTAAATTAGAAATTAATGATAAAATAAGAAATAAAAGCTACTTCAACAATTGGAGACTAAATAATATGCAGAAGACATCAAGAGGGAGATTAAAAAATTCTTAGAGGTGAATGAATACACAGATACAACTTATTGAAATCTCTGGGACACTATGAAAGTAGTTCTAAGAGGAAAGCTTCATTGCATGGAGTTTATTGCTTAAAAGAAGAAAAAGTCAACAAATAAATGACTTAATATTACAACTTGAAGCCCTAGTAAAGGAGAGCAAATCAACACGAAAAGCAATAGAAGACAGGAAATAATTAAAATCCTAGTTAAAATCAATGAAATTGAATAAAAAGAAACAATTGAAAATTGACAGAACAAAAAGTTAGTTCTTTGAAAATATAATTGAGATATCCTTAGCCATGCTAATGAAGAGAAGGAGAGAGAAAGTTCAAATTACTGACATACGGGATGAAAAAGTAAATATCATGGCAGACACTACAGAAATACAGAAGATAATTAAAAACTATTGTGACATAATGTACAAAAATAAAATACAAAATATCGAAGGCATCAAAAAAATTTTAGAGTCATGTTATTTGCCCAAATTGAACCAGCATGATATTCAACAGATCAATTTCAAGCAATGAAATAGAAGACAATATCAGAAATCTACCAACCAAGCAAAGCCCAGGACCCCATGGATACACAGCCAAGTTCTAAAATACCTTTAAAGAAGAACTAATACCAATACTCTTTATTCTGTTTCAGGACATAGAAAAAGAGGCAGCACTTCCAAACTCATTCTATGAGTCCAATATCACCCTGATTCCAAAACCAGGCAAAGACACATCAAAGAAAGAAAACTTCACACCAATATCTCTAATGAACATAGATGCAAAAATTATCAATATAATTCTGGAAAATTGAATAAAAAATATCCTGCACCACAATCAAGTGGGATTCATCCCAAGGATGTTGGTTCAACATATGGAAATCAATCACATCAATAGATTTAAAGATAAGAATCATAATGTTCATCTCAATAGATACAGGAAAAGCATGTGACAAAACACAGCACCCATTCATGTTCAAAATACTAGAAAAATTAGGGATAACAGGAACATATATCCACATCATAAAGGCTATCTATGCTAAGCCCGAGGACATCTTCATTCTAAATGAAAAACATTGAAAACATTCCCTCTAAAAACTGGAACAAGATAGGGATGCCCTCTTTCACTCCTTCTATCTAACATATTTCTTTAAACACTGGCCAGAGCAATTAGACAGATGAAAGAAATTAAAGGGATACACATAGGAAAAGAAGACCACAAATTGGCACTACTTGCTGGTGACAGATTCTATACCCAGAATACCATAAAATTTCCACCAGAAAACTTCTAGAACTAATAAATGAATTCAGCAAAATTTGATCAGATTCAACACAATCTGCTCAAAATCTCAATGACATTCCTCATAGAAATAGAAAAGGCAATCATGAAATTCATCTGGAAAAATAAGAGACCCAGAATAGCTAAAGCAATCATAGCAGGAAGAGTGAAGCAGGTGGCATCATTATATCAGACCTTAAACTATACTACCGAGCAATAGTAACAAAAACAACATGGTATTAGCACCAAAGCAGACTGGTAGACCAATGGTACAGAATAGAGGACACAGAGACTAGCCATAAAAGTAAAATTATCTTATATTAGACAAAGGCATCAAAAACATGCATTGGAGAAAAGAGAGCCTCTTCAACAAATGGTGCTGGGAAAACTGGAAATCCTTATACAACAAAATGAAATTAAACCCCTATCTCTCACCATGCACAAAACTCAATACAAAATGGATCCAGGACCTGGGAATAAAACCAGAGACCCTCATCTAATAGAAGAAAAATTAGTACCTAATCGCCCTCATGTGGGATTGGGCTCCAACTTCCTTAATAAGACTCCTTTGGTGCAAGAATTAAAATCAAGAATCAATAAATGGGATGGATTTAAACTAAAAAGTTTCTTCTCAGAAAAAGAAACAATTTGTGAGGTGAAGAGTGAGCCTATATTTTGGGAGCAAACCTTTACCCCTCACACATCAAATAGAGCACTAATTACTAGGGTATATAAAGAATTTAAAAAGCTAAGAATAAAAATAAATAGATAGATAGATAGATAGATAGATAACCCATCAATAAATGGAACAAGGAACTGAACAGACACTTCTCAGAAGATGATATACAATCAATCAACAAATATATGAAAAAAATGTGCATCATCTCTAGCAATTTGAGAAATGCAAATGAAAACCGTTCCAAGGTTTCATCTCACTCCAGTCAGAATGGCAGCTATTATGCATACAAACAACAATAAGTGTTGGCGAGGATGTGGGGGGAAAAGGCGCACTCATAAATTGCTGGTGGGACTGCAAATTGGTGCAGACAATATGGAAAGCAGTATAGAGATTTCTTTGAAAATTAGGAATGGAACCACCATTTGACCCAGCTATGCCTCTCCTTAGTTTATACCCAAAGGACTTAAAACCAGCATACTACAGTGATGCAGCCACATCATTAGTTTATAGCAGCACAATTCACAATAGCTGAACTATGGAATGAGCCTCAGTATATGAATGTATAAAAAATGTGGCATATATACACAGTGGAATATTACTCAGCAATAAGAGAGAATAAAATGATGGCGTTTGCAGGTAAATTGATGGACTTAGAGAAGATAATGCTAAGTGAAGTTAGCCAATCCCAAAAAATCAAATGCCAAATGTTTTCTATGATATGAGGAGGCTGATTCATATTGGGGTGGGGAAGGGAAGCATGGGAGGAACAGAGAAACTCTAGATAGGGCAGAGTGGTGTAAAGGGAAGGGAGGGGGCATGGGGTAAGAAATGATGGTGGGATGGGATGGACATTATTATCCAAAGTTCATGTATGAAGACATGAATTGGTGTGAATATACTTTGTAAGCAACCATAGATATGAAAAATTTGTACTCTATATGTGTAATATGAATTGTAATGCATTCCACTGTCATATATAAATAAAATAATGCAAAAATAAAAATATATATCATACATAACTATTCTTATGTATATTATATATATTACTCTTTAAAAAAAAAATATATATATATATATATATATATATATATATATATATATAAAACCATTCTTATCCTGTGTCATTATTTATTCAATCAAGAATTAACTTTTGAGAACTTCAGTATTTTTTGTATTTTCAAAAATTATGCTGGTACAAAGTTATTAAATTATACTAAATTCCATCATATATATTTTGCCTTATTTTGAAAATGAACACCTGGTTCATTTTTAATCTTATATGACTTCTTCTAGACCAGCAAATTATTTGTGTGTGGACTTCAGGGGTGGTGAGGCCTGAGATAGTTTTCATAAGTCTTTTGGTCACTTCAGAGAAATGTTGGCTATTAACAAGTATTTCTTTTATTACAATGAAGCATTGAGAATTGGGTTTATGTAAGAATTTCTATGGACATTGTGGGATGAAAGATGCCCCCTTTTTAAAGCCAATTTAATATCATGTAGCTTTATAAAGTACGTCGATATTACTAACTTGCCATAGGTAGAAGAAGCTAATTGATTTTGTTGCCACCTGTGAGTACAAGTAAGCAGCAAGTCTCATATTGCTTACTGGTTGCCTTGACAGGGTACATGTGTGTTTAGCAATAGCAAACTGAGGAAAAATTATCTTAGTTTCATATTGCTTTATTACTCTTAATGGCTTATTTCAACAAACAGTTCTGCCCTGTGGAACAGACTGAATGACTAATGTCTGTTAGTACAGACTCCAGCAGAATGCTATTCTCAACATCAAGAAAAACAGTTGCTGAGCTGTCCACAGAATGCATGACACCACAGAATGCTTGCCACCATGGGTTTTACACAATTTGTGATAGACATAGAGCATTCTCGCAACACATTTAAAATATTACCAAACCTTCATAGTATATAAATATGGAAGTGAAGCAACACACATATGTGCATGTGTGTGTAAACATATACACACTGATATACTTCATGAACAGAGAGAACATCCTTACCAATGCAAGAGAGTGTTTTCTAATTCAGTTAAGCACAGTAACACAAGTAATAGGGTACTCTTATATATCGTTGGTAGGGAAGGAATGTAACTTGTTGCAAGCCTTTTGGAAAGCAACTGGGAGGTAGTATCAAACTTTAAAATGTACCATGCAATGACTTAGCACACACTTATTCTTAGATAAAGTAATAGATAACAGTGAGTAAAAATACTTAACATAAAAGAAGAGATGTTGGGGTATTATTTACAATAGCAAAACCAAACCAGGCAAATTCTGGTAAGAAATTAAAATATCTATTAATAAGGGAATTATCTAGTTATTCAATGGAATATTGTGTAGCTATTAGAAAAGAATGGAGTAGAGATATATGTGCTGATCTGACCATTGTCCATATCTTATTGATGATGAAAAATTACAACTCGATCTCATTTTAATATAAAACATATAGTTGCAAATCTATATCTAAACATCTCTATATTGATGTTAATTCCAATATAAACTTATGTTATATCCACAAAATCATAAGAAAGTTTAGGAAGGACAAAAACCAAATTTCTAATAGTACTGTACTTTTGTGAGTAGGAATAGAAGAGCTTGAGTTTTGGAGTTCAGAGTTTTACGCACATACCCACAAACATGCATATATATGGACATAATAGCTGCATTTGTACATGCAAGCATATTATATATTAAAGACCTACAGGTATTTTAAATTAACTCTTTATATTTCTCACTATAATTGATATTCATTTATTCATTCATGCTAGGGTTGTCAGAGATGTGCTTTTCACTTAAGATTTGTCAAAATATAAAGCCATGTGAAGACTGCTATAACTAAATCATTATGAATATTTAGATAAGATTGTTTAAAATTAAGTTTAGAATTTATTATTTTGGGTATTGAGAAAGAATGACATGGGTGAATAAAATCAACATAAATCCCACACATTTAATTTTACTTAATGTTTATCATCTCCTAATATATCATATCATTTACCAAGACTATAAAAAAAGTAGTCCACTACTAGATTGGTTAGTATTTCATTCCACTCCTTTTACTTGCATGCTCTCTGACACCAGTGTTAATAAGCATCACAGTGCCTAAGCATATTGAAAGAGAAGGATTTGCAATTCTTAATAAGCTACAAGTCAAATAATAAGATGAGAATAATCAGTCCTCTTGGGTAAATAAGAATTGATTCTCCCTTGCAAGCAATGGAAAGAAATCTGGTAGTTGTACTTTAAAACTAAAAGGGATTAGACATGAGCTCTGTAAAATACTGAGTATTTTTTTAAAGAGAGAGGAGAGAGAGAGAGAGAATTTTTAAAAAATATTTATTTTTCAGTTTTCGGTGGACACAACATCTTTATTTTTATGTGGTGCTGAGGATCGAACCCAGCACCCCGCACATGCCAGGCGAGCATGCTACCACTTGAGCCACATCCCCAGCCCAATACTGAGTATTAAAGATTGATTTTTTTATATCACTAACTAGAATTCACTTTGTGGTGATAATGAGTATAAACAACTACAAAAAAATTCTTCAATATTTTGCTGGTATTAACGAAACACATCCATGTAATAGGAAACATTAAAAAATATAAGTAAAATATATACATTTTCATTTACAATAAAAATGTTTAAAAGTGAAACACCACATGCAAAAAGCTACTTTTTGTGACAAAGTGACCATATTCTAGGTGGCCCATCCTGTGTAGCACAAAAGTTTGATAAAATTATCCTTTTTCCTTGCCATGTTATAGAGATGTGTTGGTTTTGTTTTCATTGTTAGTATAGATATATTTTGAGTAATAGAGAGTTGACTTACAAATAAACCACAAGTTCACTTATGGCCATGTGATGGAGAATCTCAATATGGATCTGCCAGTCCTAATAAAATCAATATTTGGGAAGGAATTTCCCCAGGGAGATGCCATCTCTCATTTAGATGTATGAAGTGATTAGATATAGTTGAGTTACTATTAATAATGCAACTGACAGTTAAACATGATTGTGAGCACTTTATGCACTGAAAATTCATCTTAAGTAACTTATTTAATTATCAAATCTCTGTGAAATAGTTACTATCATTATCTCTAATTCATAGATATGAAAATGGAGTTTAGTGAAGTTGGGTAACTTGCTGAAAATGACATGATAATTTAGAGATCATGTAAGATTACAAACTCAGGTCTGTTGAACTCCAAATTATATACTTTTAATTACGGAATACCTTACTTTGCCTCAATAGTAGAAATATTATTTAAGGGATATTATGGGTTAAATAGACTTTGATAACTAGCAGAAAGGGGTTAAAGGCAATTTACAGCCACTCCATCTCAAGGTTGCTGCCACCATCAAATTCTATGGCCCATTTAGACCTAAATGTGACACGCCTTACTCTTTACCAGCCTTAAGGTTTTGCCTTATCCTTTCTTGTGATATTCCCACACACCATCAACATCCTTAAAAATATTTTTTTTAAAAAAAACTTTCCTCAAAATGCCCAATTTATTTGGGTTGTGTTTGAGCCTAGATACAGATCAACATAAATATATATCTCTCTGAAAAGAACGTGCTTAGTTGAAGAAGGTGATCTTCTCAGGAAACAAAAAATCAACTGTTTAGGTGATGATTTATGTTATGGTTTAGATTTAGAACATAGTAGAAGGTATTATGGCCAATAGGAGTATGTCCTTGAGGGCACATGCCTGTACCCATATATTTTCTTTCAGACCATAAGATGAGTGGTTTTTGCTCAGCCATGTACTCCCCTTATGGTGTCTGAACTTAAAATAGGCCCAAAAGCAGTGGGCTTAACTGACCATGGACTGAAAACTTCAAAAATGGGAGCTGAATTAAACCTTTCCTCTTTATAAGTCGATCAGCTTAGGTATTTTGTTATAGCAATGGAAGATACACTAAAACTTAAGTATTTAGAATTAAGAGATATTTCTTGATAGTATCTCTAAGCAAATGTTTAAGATTCAAATTTTTACTTCACTTGGAACATCTTTTCCTCCCATTGCATCTGTTTAAATCTATGGAATAATCCTAAAACATCAACATAAGTGAAGAAGCATATTGCCTCTGGAGGTAGTTGTCAGTTAAAAGTCTCAGTAAAAAATTGAGCCTTTGTGTGTTTTTTTTAATAGAAAATTGGAATTTCCCTTTGTCAAAAGCATATCATTTATCTATGTTGTGACTAGACAAATGAGGCTGATCTTTTTTGTTTTCATGACCTGTATATCATGTTACACATGGGCACAAATCTCTGACTCAATTTTTCCCACCGTACTTTTAAAATTAATTTATTTGTTTTCCTATACTTATTTATGAGAAGCAACATGGTGGGTAAAATTGCTGGATTTTCTTTTCTTCTCTGTCATATCCTTGCTCCTAAAATTTCAAAAGGGTAATTCCCATCCTTTTAATTCTTAAGGTTTGGGGAAGCTTAATATATATCATTATATGAATTTTCTAAGTAAACTTAATAGTGCTGTACAGGTGTTTTTGATGCTACTGCTGCAGCTGCAATTGATGATGTTAAGGGAAATGTCTCCATTATGCTTCCCTTTTACATTTTAAGTTCTAGTTGGGGAGGTAACAACCAGCAATAATAGGCTATGTACCCTGCTGTCATTTTAAATATTTCATTAACTTCTTACTAAATCAAATATAGAATTAGGCAAAGTTTATATCTTTTTAAAAGATGAAAAGTATCATAAAACTAGATCAAAACTAATTAGGAAGAGAAGTAAGTTATGGTCCATCCTAATTCCAGGAGTGATTATCTACATATTAGATGTAATTACTGGAAAGAAATATATTTTCTTTCTTTCCTTAGGCATGGATGAATGAGAATTAAAGTTGGGTCATGATTGTTGAAACTTCCAAGTAAGCTGTCATTTGGAAGTTAACCTCCAGTGCTCAGAGTGAAGATGGTGAAAGATCACTTTCCCTTAGTTTCATATAACCCAGAGTGTTACTGTAATGACCCAGCCTTTCCTGTGAAAGGGCTTCTCTTCTAATTGTCATTTTGCTCTCTTTTATTCAACATTCCCTCAATCTCCTCACGGTTTTTATGTATGTTGCCCATTAAGTGGGTAGTTCTAAGACAACAGCAGTTATATAAGAAAATTAAAGTAGCAACACATATAACTCAGTTTAATTCTTTCATTGTAATAATCAAGAAAAGCATAGGTCATTATTTTGTGTGGGTTTTACATGCTTTAAATTGTATGTGCATAATAAGTTTCATTCTTTTTTCAATGGTAGAGAATATGACAATTGAACCTAAGCTGACTTTCATTAAAGATATGTCCTAAAAGTTTTTAAAAGATACTACACACCTGCAGGTACTAGTCTGGATGTGAAATGAATTATTGAGAGCTAAAAATAATTATGAAACCAAAATTATGTTGTTTGATGACAAGAGACAGCTCTGATAATTATAGGTAGATAGACATTTTTTTTTAAAGAGAGAGTGAGAGAGGAGAGAGAGTGAGAGAGAGAGAGAGAGAGAATTGCTTTTAATATTTATTTTTTAGTTCTCGGCGGACACAACATCTTTGTTGGTATGTGGTGCTGAGGATCGAACCAGGGCCGCACGCATGCCAGGCGAGCGCGCTACCACATGAGCCACATCCCCAGCCCCAAAGATAGACATTTGAGAGTGGTTTGTTCAAAGAAAATTTAACATGATGAGGTGTCAATGAACTTTATAATGATGAGGTGTTATTTTATTTTATTTATTTATTTTTTAATTTTTTTATTGGTTGTTCACAACATTACAAAGCTCTTGACATATCATATTTCATACATTAGATTGAAGTGGATTATGAACTCCCAATTTTACCCCAAATGCAGATTGCAGAATCACATCGGTTACACATCCACAATTTTACATAATGCCCTATTAGTAACTGTTGTATTCTGCTACCTTTCCTATCCCCTACTATCCCTCCTCCCCTTCCCTCACATCTTCTCTCTCTACCCCATATACTGTAATTCATTTCTCTCCTTGTTTATTTTCCCATTCCCCTCACAACCTCTTATATGTAATTTTGTATAGCAATGAGGGTCTCCCTTCATTTCCATGCAATTTCCCTTTTCTCTCTCTTTCCCTCCCATCTCATGTCTCTGTTTAAAGTTAATCTTTTCTTCCTGCTCTTCCTCCCTACTCTGTTCATAGTTGATCTCATTATATCAAAGAAGACATTTGGTATTTGTTTTTTTAGGGATTGGCTAGCTTCACTAAGCATAATCTGCTCTAGTGCCATCCATTTCCCTGCAAATTCCATGATTTTGTCAGTTTTTAGTGCTGCATAATATTCCATGGTGTATAAATGCCACATTTTTTTTATCCATTCATCTATTGAAGGGCATCTGGGTTGGTTCCACAGTCTAGCTAATGTGAATTGTGCTGCTATGAACATCGATGTGGCAGTATCCCTGTAGCCTAACAAAAGAGGTGAAAGATTTATACAATGAAAACTACAGAACCCTAAAGAGAGAAATAGAAGATCTTAGAAGATGGAAAATATACCCTGTTCATGGATAGGCAGAACTAACATTATCAAAATGGCGATATTACCAAAAGTTCTCTATAGGTTTAATGCAATGCCAATCAAAATCCCAATGGCATTTCTTGTAGAAATAGATAAAGCAATCATAAAATTCATATGGAAAAATAAAAGACCCAGAATAGCAAAAGCAATTCTAAGCAGGAAGTGTGAATCAGGCGGTATAGCGATACCAGATTTCAAACTATATTACAGAGCAATAGTGACAAAAACAGCATGGTACTGGTACCAAAACAGGCGGGTGGACCAATGGTATAGAATAGAGGACACAGAGACTAATCCACAAAGTTACAACTATCTTATATTTGATAAAGGGGCTAAAAGCATGCAATGGAGGAGGGATAGCATCTTCAACAAATGGTGTTGGGAAAACTGGAAATCCATATGCAACAAAATGAAACTGAATCCCTTTCTCTCGCCATGCACAAAAGTTAACTCAAAATGGATCAAGGAGCTTGATATCAAATCAGAGACTCTGCGTCTGATAGAAGAAAAAGTTGGCTCTGATCTACATATTGTGGGGTCGGGCTCCAAATTCCTTAATAGGACACCCATAGCACAAGAGTTATTAACAAGAATCAACAAATGGGACTTACTTAAACTAAAAAGTTTTTTTCTCAGAAAGAGAAACAATAAGAGAGGTAAACATGGAGCCTACATCCTGGGAACAAATTTTTACTCCTCACACTTCAGATAGAGCCCTAATATCCAGAGTCTACAAAGAACTCCAAAAATTAGACAATAAGAAAACAACCCAATCAACAAATGGGCCAAGGATCTGAACAGACACTTCTCAGAGGAGGACATACAATCAATCAACAAGTACATGAAAAAATGCTCAAGATCTCTAGCAGTCAGAGAAATGCAAATCAAAACCACCCTAAGATACCATCTCACTCCAGTAAGATTGGCAGCCATTATGAAGTCAAACAACAACAAGTGCTGGCGAGGATGTGGGGAAAAGGGTACACTTGTACATTGCTGGTGGGACTGCAAATTGGTGCAGCCAATTTGGAAAGCAGTATGGAGATTCCTGGGAAAGCTGGGAATGGAACCACCATTTGACCCTGCTATTGCCCTTCTCGGACTATTCCCTGAAGACCTTAAAAGAGATGAGGTACTATTTTAGTATAATTGCAAAATTTTGTGTGAAATTAAGAAAAGTAATATAAGAAAATCATAAGTAGAAAATGTTTACATTTCTAAGATCTAATACCAGGAAGGAGAGAAGAATATTTGTGAATGATATGAAAATGTGCTGGGCATGCAGGTGGCAGAAACATTCTTAAGAATTTCTTCCAGGGAGTCAGGGGAGGCAAAGCTATAAAATAATAAGATTGCATTTCTTTGAAATCTGCGTATTCTGCAGCCTTTAAGCCATTACCTGCAGCTGAGGAGTTCCAATAAAAGTGATTTAAAAACTCATTCTTGCAGCCTCCAGATGCCAGCCCCCTGGGGTTGCCACCACACATTATTTAATATGAGCTTGATGGTTTCCATCCCTTTCCTGATGCCTGATTCATCTCTTCTAAAGGCAGTTCCTTCTGTCTGTAACTAACAAGGAGTTGCTAATGATTGGAATTTAAAAAAAAAAATCCTATTAGTTTTTGTAATCTATGTCTTCTATATTATCCCTGATTTATTTTTATTTCTCAATTATATTTACATATATGTTTTTCTAAAGTTATACCAGGATCTTGGTTCATTGGATTCTACTTTAGCATGCCACTTGACAAAATATTCTTACAAGTGAATAAAAGATGAAAAAATGACCATGATAGTAGACATGTCTTGCCTTAGAAGAAGAAAAGTTACTTTAATTTGTAAAATAGAATTTTTACCAGTAAATATTAGATGTGATTTTATCTTTTAAAATAGACTATTACTATGCATGTGACTACAAACAATATACTGTATTACCCATGATGTTTCTGATATTCTTTACCAATACATTATCAGTGCAGGATTAATTTAACTTTGATTGGTGAAGAAGGAATAATTCCTCAAGCTGTGCTCTAAGTATTGGTTTACATGTATGCCACTCTCACCGTGAGTTCTGGTATTATGGATGACTTTTATTTACCTTTGTGTTCCCACACTGCCTTGTCTATCAAAGACATACATTCAATAACACTGGATGAATAAATGAGTGGTTTGGGTAAAATATTCCTTATTGTAGGCTTGGTACTATATTACTGAGTTTTGTAATTGATAAATGACAATGATGGCCATGCCATTTCACATTTCCTACCAAACTGGAAAACTCTTCATGTTTTGGTTTATATTAATTCAATAACTTTAGAGATATTTGTTTTATATCCACAAATGTTCGCATTCCATCTTTGGAATACATCACAAACATATCAACCACATTTTAAAATCTACATTTTTTTGTGTTTTTGTTAGACACTGCACAAATACATATAATAAGGAAATCCAGGTACACAGTTTCCTTCCAATGTGATTTTGCTCTGCCAATGACCTTTTAAAAAATTCCTATGCATCTGTGATGGGAGTCAGATCTGTAAAGCTTCTTGATTTTAGGCAGGAAAAAACTTGATTTTTTGGTTGAGTGGTATCTAAAAGCTCCATAATTTAAAAGCCCCTTTTTCTATGACTGTGTCCTGTCTTGTACACTCATATATTTTCACAAATACATCATGTATGCTTTTCATTTGCTGCTTTCCTGGTTCTTTTATGTTTCATTACCCTTATAGGTGGGCTGCAATAGTATCTTTTGGCTTTAGATATACTACTTTTAAGAAATCAATGAATACAGTTTCTGTGACTTTTGGTAAAGTCAACTTTTAATTGTAAAGGAAATGAATAAATAAGACTAAATTAAATAAATAGTTACCATAATATTCTTCAGAAATGTATAATTAACATTGTAAGAAATACTGATCATCATCTTTTCTAAAATGTTACTTTTCTTATCAAACTGAAAAAGCTGCCCTATATTTAACTTCTTTGCTTCCTCTTCTTCCCTTTTAAGCTTCTTTAGTGAGGAGATGCTTGTGGGTGTAGAGCAGAGAAAAATAAAACCTCTAAATATCTAGTTTTCTATCAGGGATATTATAGGGCTCCTTAAGCTACTTCCTGTGAGTCTAGTTGAATACCTATCAGTGTGAACAGAGTGATTATTTCTATTATACTTAGAAGTAAGTCTGCATTGCTCTGAAAAACTGTGCCTTGATAGTTTTATATTTCTCCATTTTATTAATATCATTCATTTTTAAAAATAAGAATGCAGACAATCTGTCATCTAAGTTGATCTTGGGCCTCTTAATGATTCTGAATGCAAACACGGGATTGAAATATCTTTTTTTTTTTGATGCTTTGCTTTTCAGTGGCTCTGGGCAAAGCAAGAGCAAAGGGTTGTACAGTGAAGCCAGTTCCAAGTCCTCGTGTGTGTTCTCTCTCCTCAGTATTCCTCTTTGCCAATTTGGCACTTTATCTGCGCTAATCGAATCCGTCAGGGATTGACAGGTGGTGAGTGGGTAGTGCCATACCAATGTAGTTAGCATAATCGTAGCATTTAGCGTAATTCCTAGGAAATTGTATGGTATTATTTTAATAAGTGAATAAACAAAAGTGAGACAGTCATTTTGTAGTTTCCCCATTCATTATTTAAAGCAAAACTCATCCTGGTTGACCATGCTGGTGTCAGGACATGCATTACTTATGATGCAAGCATATTATTAAGAAACAATGCCATATAAAAATTAGATAATTTCTTGCTTTTTAGATCCAGTGAAAGAGGAAACATTACAAAATGTGAATGTTTTAAGACATTTCAAAACATACACCTAAATCTTTTTAAATACAAAATTCATATTCTGTGTGCTATATTATCTGTCTGTGTCCTAAGATCCCATGTATGTCTTTAGATAAATTACTTTTATTCTTCCTTATTTTATACTATTTATGTGGTAAAATTATGGTAAAAATGAAAAAGTGGTTGTGTGGTTTAGTGTTGTCTGTAATAGACTTTAAAAGCTCTTAAAAACACATAAATAATTCCTTATTTTTGAGACATAGACTGATGAAAGTGGTAGGTTGTTTAATGTGTTCAATTTATAGAAAAAGAACAATTGAAAACACATAAAAAAGGAGATTTGGGATACACATACACTTCAAATGCTATCTTTTGGCTTTTTTTCCAAGAGTATGTCTTGGCATAAAGTGTCATTGATCCATATGCCTATATAAGAGGGATGTCTTTGATTAACAAGAAGTTCCAGGAAACCGTTGCAGAAAGCAGTACAAAGTTGTATATCTTCACTTTTTAAATTATTCCTAGGAACCTATGGAGCAACCAACTCTTTCATATAAAGGACACTAGGAAAAAGGATTCAGAACACCTGAATGAGTATAGAGATAATTTGCTACATTTTTGTTTGTTCATCATCCAACTAATTATTATGTAATGTCCTAATTGGATACAACATTCCCATCTTCTGTTCAGAATCAGTCTGTAGAATCGTTTCCTTGCCTCCTGGCACCCAGATAATGTGTACATAAGCTAGGGTAAGCTAATTGGAAGTTATCTTACAAGATTGTGAATCTAAAGTGAGTAACAAGGATGAAACGATTGAATTAATTTAGAGCATCTTCTAATATGTCTGGCAGTAGTTGTAGTGGTGTTCAGAGGAGACAGAGGCCTAGAATTCTAAGTGCCTTTATACAGGCCAGATTACTATGGCTAAAAGATTAAAGATTATTGTGGATTTTTTTTGCTTATCCCTCCAAATCTCATTTCATTCCTACCAGTCTTAGAAGTATGTTATCCCAGACACTATAGAAGTATCCAATATAATCTTCCAATGAATCATTTTTATAAAATTTCCTAAAATTTAAAAACTTTGAATTCTTTAGTGTTCATCAATATTATTATAAATAAGTTATGAGTAATAACACATATCATGTACTGCTTCCCAGTGTTCTCACACTATTGAGGTTTAACAAGCTATAGATGACATTTTTTTTTTTTTGTAGATTTCAGGAATCCATTAAGGCCAAGTTAGCACTTAAGAGGAAATTGATACATTTGGCATAACTAAAGTAACGTGTGAAGTTTGTCAAATATATATTATTATTTATATTGTGAGGAAATGGTTCATTTTCTTTTATAGACTAAATAGTTGAAAGAAAAGATTTTTGTAATAATAGGTATAGCTTAATCTATAGGGTACAAGCTTAAGGAATTTGATCCTACCAATATACTAGAGGAGTAGGATCAAAGGGAGAGGACTGGAGGGCCTAAAGAAGTACTGGGAAATGAAGTCTATGACATTATTCTGAATACATTTCTAGAACCAATAAATGAATTCAGCAAAGTACTAGGATACAAAATCAACACCCATAAATCAAACGCATTCCTATACATCAGCAACGAATCCACTGAAAGAGAAATTAGAAAAACTACTCCATCCACAATACCTTCAACAAAATACCTAGGAATCAATCTAACAAAAGAGGTGAAAGACCTCTACAATGAAAACTACAGAACACTGAAGAAAGAAATTTTAAAAAACCTCAGAAGATGGAAAGATCTCTCATGTTGCTGGATAGGCAGAATTAATATTGTCAAAGTGGCCATACTACCAAAATTGTATTACAAATTAATGCAATTCCTATTTAAATCGCAATGAAATTATTCATAGAAATAGAAAAAGTAATCATGAAATTTATTTGGAAAAATAAGAGACCTAGAATAGCTAAAGCAATCCTTAGCAAGAAAAGTGAAGCAGGAGGCATCACAATACCAGACCTTAAATTATACTACAGAGCTATAGTAATAAAAATGGCATAGTATTGGCACCAAAATAGACTTGTAGACCAATGGTACAGAATTGAGGACACAGAGACAAATCTCCATAAATATGGTTATGTCATACTAGACAAAGGTGCCAAAAACATTCACTGGAGTAAAGGTAGCCTATTAAACAAATGGTGCTGGCAACAATGGAAATCCATATGCAGCAAAATGAAATTAAACCACTATCTCTCACTCTGCAAAAAAAATCAACTCAAAGTGGATCAAAGACATGCAATAGAATGAAGACCCTGCACCTAATAGAAGAAAAAGTAGGCCCAAATCTTCACCATGTTGGTCTAGGATCTGACTTCCTTAACAAGACTCCTAAAACACAAAAAGTAAAATCAAAAATTAATAAATGGGATGGATTCAAATTAAAAACCTTCTTCTCAGCAAAGGAAACAATTAATAAAGTGAGCAGAGAGCTTACAGAATGGGAGAAAATCTTTATCACATGAACCTCTGATAAAGTATTAATCTCCAGGATATATAAAAAACTTATCACCAATAAAACATATAATCCAGTCAATAAATGGGCTAAGGAACTGAACAGACACTTCACAGAAGAAGAAACACATCAACAAATATATGAAAAAGTGTCCAACATCTCTAGCAATTAGAGAAATGAAAATCAAGACTACTCTGAGATTTCATCTCACTCCTGTCAAAATGGCAATCATCAAGAAGACAGGCAATAATAAATGTTGGCAGGAATGTGGTGAAAAAAGATCCACTCATACATTGCTGGTGGGACTTCAAATTGGTGCAACCACTATGGAAAGCATTCTGAAGAGTAACATTATGCTATTAAAAAATTCTCTCTCTCTCTCTCTCTCTCTCTCTCTCTCTCTCTCTCTAAAAAAAAATAAAAAAAGAGGATCATAAGAAATGTTGTGAAGGCTACATGATATAATACAATAAAGTACATAGCAACAAGTAGAACTTGGCACATAATTATTATTTAATTAATAATTATTACAACTAAACATGTGATGAGTGTATAGAATGAGGCAGGAACTGTATCAGTCTATTTTAGTTCTAAGCGCAAACAATCTTCAAAGTAAAATTATGAATTAAATACTGGTTATATCCCGACTTATAGATAAGTCATAAGTACAGTGAATTGCAGAAAGATTACAAAACATCTTCAAAGTCATACAACAATTTTATCCTTACAAATTCCAGGAAATGAGAACTCCTAAATGTCCAAAAAATGATGAATAAACAAAGGAAATATGATATGCAAATACAATGGAATACTATTTAGCCATAAAGAGAATGAAATCTTGTCATTTTTCAACACAGATGGAACTGGACATCATTATGTTAAGTGAATTACATCAGGGACAGAAAAAGTAATATTAGATGACCTTTTTCATATGTGGAATTTATAAAAGGTGATGTCATAGAAGTTGAGAGTAGAGTAGTGGTTACTAGAGGTTATGGGAAAAAGTTGATCAATAAATACTAAATTGTGGGAGCAAGAAATTCTGGTGTGCTATTTTGCAGTAGGGTTACCATGGATAAAAATAATGTCTAGTACATTTCAAAAAGCTAAAATAAAGGATTTTGAAAGTTTCACTACAAATAAATGATACATTTTTGGTGAAATAGATTTGTTTAAATTGATTTGAAGATTACAGAATTTATGTGTGTATTGAAACATCACATGGTATCTAATTAATACATACAATTTATGTTTTTATGTACTAGTTACAAAATATATTTAATTATTTTTTAAATATCAATTTTAAAAAGATCTTCAGCTGATCAGTAAGCACATTAAAGCTTGAGAAGCACTATCTAAAACACGACGGTGAGGTTTCAGCATCTACTGTCACTATAATATTGTCAGAGAATATTTAAAATATCTCATGCCTAGGTACTGATTCATTGCCATCAATGCCCTATATGTGTATTTGTCTTGTTTTTGAGTAATGAAATAAATTAATGGTAAATTATTCTATGAAGGACAGCTTAGGGTTAGCAGAACAATCATTAAGCTTACAGTTATTCTTAATCCTGAACTCACCACCAGGTATATGAATTTGAACAAATTGCCTTATCTCTCTTTTTGTCATTTCTTTTACTTTTGAAACTGTATTACTACTACCTGTGTCATAGTTGGTTAAGAAATTGGACTTAGATGATTATACCAGAATGCTTAAGTAAATCTAAGTTTGATGAAAAATAGTTGCATCCTTCCTATTTTTCTGCTTAAATTTGTGTCTCTGTTTTTTCATCCCTTTATATTTAGTACCTCTAGTTGCAATTCTTTCATTTTTTATCCTTTGTGAATTACATAGTCATTGTCCAAAAACTTACAAATAATTCCAAGGTAATTTGTGAATAGAACCATAAATATATTATCTTGCTCTCAGTGTCTTTTTCAAGGACTTGAACAGAAACCTCCATGTGCATCCCTTCATTGTGGAAATTACCCTATGGATCTGAGACATTTTGAGACCACTCAAATTATCTTTTCATAAATCATATATATGCTATTTGGAAAACTCATTACCCTCAGGTTAGGAGAAAATAGAAAAGGACTCCTTTGGAAAAGGTATATGATGATGATGTTAATGAAACCAAGATGATGTGTTCCACTACTGTTTGTAAGTGAGCTGGAAAGACATATCATCTCTGGTGTCATGTAGACCTAGGCAGAATGAAGAATTGCAAAGATTATTTATCCTCATTAGATTTTAAGTATGTGGCCATGGGCACTGCTGACACACCTGGATAAATATCCCTGTGGCAAAGGCAGACAGGCAAGTCATCAGTACTGCCAGTCATCAGCATCTAATTCACTACCATTTCATAAAATGATAAAAAATTAAAAGCTTTTCTAAAAGCAGAGGGATTTGAAGTTGGCTTTGTACCAGGCCCTGTAGCTATGCTCATGAATCAGTGTTGCTTCTTCTCTTGGGTGCTAGCCCATTCCAGAATCCATGCCACCTGTTGTTGCTTCTGTTTTCTATTAAAGCTTCTTTTTTTGTAAAGGGTGTGAGTAGTTGTGATTGACAAGCTATTTTTTAAAGTTGTTTAGAGTGATTTCAGATGAGGAACAAATACAGCTCTTTATTTTCAGTGTTGTAGACATGTCATCAGGCCACACAGCCTGATAGGTGGCTGATTATAACTCTAAACCTAAGTGCGGGCTGGAACTTGGGTTAGGCAAGAATGACCTGTAAGAGATGACTATCCTAAACCCTTTAGTCATTTTTTCAGACCTCTTTAGGAAATGCCTTCAAATGTGTTTGAAAAAATGCACAAAACTTGAGAAACAAAATTGACTATTTCTTGATTATATTGTTTATCTTTTTTAAATTTACTGACTAATCTCATGTTTCCAACACATTGTATGAGTTGTATTTGGTAGATGGGGATTCTGTTCAACATTTAGTTCTAAATAAAAAGTCTTGTGATAAGAAAAAAATTATCTGGGACATATATCTCATCTGCACAAATCAGATCCTCCAGTTTCAAATTTATTGGTCATCTTATGAAAATATGCAATTAAAAAGCAGCTATTGATAAGACACGAAAGTTTGTAGGAGCAATTTATGTAGCTGAAATATCTAACTCTATAGAGGATCACAGAATAAATTTCACTGTAAGCCAAAAAAAATACATATTAAATTCAGTGGATTTCTTGAAATACATTCTATAGTTTCCTTTTTTATCATTATTAGTTGTTCAAAACATTACAGAGCTCTTGACATACCATATTTCATACATTTGATTCAAGCAGATTATGAACTCCCATTTTTACCCTGTATACATATTGCAGATTCACATCGGTTACACATCCACTTTTTTACATACTGCCATACTAGTGTCTGTTGTATTCTGCTGCCCTTCCTGTCTTCTACTATTCCCCCTTCCCTCCCCTCCCCTCTCCTCCCATCTTCTCTCTCTACCCCATCTAATGTAATTAATTTCTCTCTCTTTTTTCCCCTTTCCCCTCACTTCCTCTTATATGTAATTTTGTATAACAATGAGGGTCTCCTTCCATTGCCATGCATTTTCCCTTCTCTCTCTCTTTCCCTCCCGGCTCACTACCCTGTTTAATGGTGATCTTCTTCTCATGCTCTTCCTCCCTATTCTGTTCTTAGTTGCTCTCCTTATATCAAAGATGACATTTGGCATTTGTTTTTTAGGGATTGGCTAGCTTCACTTAGCATGATCTGCTCTAGTGCCATACATTTCCCTGCAAATTCCATGATTTTGTCATTTTTCAGTGCTGCATAATACTTCATTGTGTATAAATGCCACATTATTTTTATCCATTCATCTATTGAAGGGCATCTAGGTTGGTTCCACAGTCTAGCTTTTGTGAATTGTGCTGCTATGAACATCGATGTGGCAGTATCCCTATAGTACGCTCTTTTAAGGTATTCAGGGAATAGTCCGAGAAGGGCAATAGCTGAGTCAAATGGTGGTTCCATTCCCAGGTTTCCCAGGAATCTCCATACTGCTTTCCAAATTGGCCTTACCAATTTGCAGTCCCACCAGGAATGTGCAAGTGTACCCTTTTCCCCACATCCTCGCCACCACTTGTTGTTGTTTGACTTCATAATGGCTGCCAATCTTACTGGAGTGGGATGGTATCTTAGGGTGGTTTTGATTTGCATTTCTCTGACTGCTAGAGATCTTGAGCATTTTTTCATGTACTTGTTGATTGATTGTATGTCCTCCTCTGAGAAGTGTCTGTTCAGGTCCTTGGCCCATTTGTTGATTGGGTTATTTGTTTTCTTATTGTCTAATTTTTGGAGTTCTTTGTAGACTCTGGATATTAGGGCTCTATCTGAAGTGTGAGGAGTAAAAATTTGTTCTCAGGATGTAGGCTCCATGTTTACCTCTCTTATTGTTTCTCTTTCTGAGAAAAAAACTTTTTAGTTTAAGTAAGTCCCATTTGTTGATTCTTGTTATTAACTCTTGTGCTATGGGTGTCCTATTAAGGAATTTGGAGCCCGACCCCACAATATGTAGATCAGAGCCAACTTTTTCTTCTATCAGACGCAGAGTCTCTGATTTGATATCAAGCTCCTTGATCCATTTTGAGTTAACTTTTGTGCATGGTGAGATAAGGGGATTCAGTTTCATTTTGTTGCATATGGATTTCCAGTTTTCCCAGCACCATTTGTTGAAGATGCTATCCTTCCTCCATTGCATGCTTTTAGCCCCTTTATCAAATATAAGATAGTTGTAACTTTGTGGATTAGTCTCTGTGTCCTCTATTCTGTACCATTGGTCCACCTGCCTGTTTTGGTACCAGTACCATTCTGTTTTTGTTACTATTGCTCTGTAGTATAGTTTGAAATCTGGTATCGCTATGCCGCCTGAGTCACACTTCCTGCTTAGAGTTGCTTTTGCTATTCTGGGACTTTTATTTTTCCATATGAATTTCATGATTGCTTTATCTATTTCTACAAGAAATGCCATTGGGATTTTGATTGGCATTGCATTAAACCTATAGAGAACTTTTGGTAATATCGCCATTTTGATGATGTTAGTTCTTAGTTTCGTTTTTACCAGAGGGAACCTTTAGGATGAGCACATGATGGCTATAAATTACTGTTAATATGTTTCTGACTCTGCTATCCATTTCATATCCATGCATCATTTTATTGACCTCTTTCTCCATGTACAAATATGAAATATTATTCCCTACTATAATTAACAATGGTATGCTTTCAAGACAAATGTACACTTTTTCATATCCATATGATTTTTATGCAATAATAATATGTATGTAAGATCAAAGATAGAAACTACTGTTATTTTCTTCTCTAATACTTTTATATAGGAAATAAAGAGACTATTAATCTTGAAATATTACTATGTCTAATTATCATAAATTATTACTGTTCATCATCATTCATTCCCCTTTACAGATAAAATATCTCTTGTATAGATATTCTAATATTTCCTGATCTAGACACATCTCCAGTCTTTGTAGCTGGATTCTTCCAAATTTGTGAAGCTCTTAGCTAAAATTGAATCTTTTCAAACATTTATGGAGATGAGAAAGAAAAAGCAAATAATTATATAGAACTCTTTAGTCTTATATATCACTCACGTATAAATAGTACTGTTTTTCTTCAAATACAATATACGATGAACAGTTATGCATGCACAAGTGTTTCTTTCTCTCTTATCTTTATCTCTCTCTCTCTCTCTCTCTCTCTCTCTCTCTCTCTCTCTCTCCATATATGTATGGAGAACATTAGTCATTGAATACTTGCATTGAGTGGCTTCAGTGCTAAAACAATATTTCTTCTAAAAACCTCTGAGTCTATTCTTCCATTCCTCACCAGTAGTTAGTACTGGAAGTTTTTCAGGGTCTCCTCTGTTTTAAACTCCCTTGTTCTTTTCACCTACATGTCAGAAAAAGGAGAGAGAGAATACTGAGTTACTGGCATAGTATAACTTGTTACCAGGACCAACTAGTGTTACTTCGTAAATTCAAAATCATTGTGCATGGGACACTAAAACTTAATAATGAGAACTTACATTATTAAAGATAATGCATTGCACCCCAGGAGCTTTTTTTGTGACTTGTTGTGAGGAAGGAGGTAATGTATCAGCAATAGTTCTAAGGTCTACTACCAACACACCCAAAATGAAGACATAACAAGAGCAGAACAGAGACATTACAACAGTGAAACCTCAAACCACTGAACATATTTTCCTTAAATTGCAATGGGGCTGTCTAAAAACCCACATAAAGGAGTTCTTTCTGACTTTCTCTTTTTATTGTAATCAGTTAACATCTTAGCCATTGTATTTAATACAGATTCAAAATAATTTATTGTCATTCAAGTTCCACTGGGAACATTTGGACTTTTGTTTCCTGTCTCCTCAAAAACAGTCCTAAAAGTGTAAAACAATTAAAAATAAGAGAGCTCATTCTATGAAGATCTTTCACTAGATTTTATGAGGCAATATTTCTGGGTCTCAGCTTGTTCATCTGGGAAATGAAGAGATGAAAATATTGAATGACATTATTTCTTTATTCTATTTCTAATATTCTGTGAGAGTCACAATTCTACTTTCAAGTTTTGTATCCTTTTATTGTAATAATAAATATGGGTAATAAATAAGTATGTGTATCATTGTGTTTTTCTGTCCTTAATAACATTTCTTGGCAATCCCAGCAGGGCATAGCTTTAAGTGTAATCTGACTTTTGTAAAATTTCACTTATTTTGCAGTGATATTAAAATCTCTTCCCAACTTAAATAGCAGTTTCCTGGTGCTTCATGCTAAAAAACCACTCTCTATTACCCTTATGTTACCAAGGTGCCCAACTAGTGGTAGATCTCATCATGTTGGCAATGAAGTTTGTAAACATAAGGGAATGTGAGAAAAATGGTCACAGTCGCTCTTTTCCCACTTCATATAACTTGTGTTAGAATTCAAGAAGGAAGGAATCTTTTAAGCATCAGGAATAGAAATGAAAAAAATAAGAAATTTTATTATTTGAGATTGATAGAAATGAAGGTGAGAACAAGCTCATTCCTAGAATCTGAGAAATCTATGTGTGTGTATAAAGTTGCATTTTGGGGAAAGGGGTTAATTTCACATCATTAACAGGAGATTGTAGCCTACATATGGTCTCTCTAAACTTTTAATCCTGTTCTAAAGTTGAATGTCCTTAATATGGCTTATAAGTTGTTACAGATCTATCCTCTGTCTTTATCTCCAGCTTTGTTCTCAACCATTATTCTTTCCTTGTTCCTAAGAGCCCCACTTCTTGCAGTGTATGATGTTGACAGTATCAACTTCTTTTTCACTTTCTCCCACTGCACGATAATATGCATTTTCTCTAGGCTTGGACATTCCTGTAGAACTCTTTTCACAATCTTTTCATCTAGTTGAATATATTTGTTCTCAGCAGTGAGGTCAACATTTCCTCCAAAGTTTTGCCCAACTTTTCTCTAAAACTGGGTACCATTCTGAAGGGGATACTGTTTGTTTACATTTTCATGTTTCTCATTCTTTTTCTATAGCAATTATACTCCTTTCTATTAGTTTAATCCATATGAACATCCAATATTATGGTTTTAAATGTTCTCTACGTAACAATGGATCTCAATTCACACTCCTATCCTGACTGCTACCTTAAATTCTAGTCTCATATTATCTAATTGCTTATTCAACATCTCTTTTGGGGGATATTAAAAGATGGCTCAATAGTAAGTAGCATGTCCAAATAAAAATTAGAATTTTTTATTTACTTTGAATCTGTTTTATTATTCCCAATGCTAATTAATAACAAATCAATTTCTTTCAGTTTTTTCAGGATAGAAACCTTGGAATCATCCTTGGCTTCTCTCTTTCCCTTAGACTGACAATCAATTCACCTGCAAAACCTCTTGGCTCTATCTTCAAATATGTACAAACACTAATAACTTCTTGTATCTATTACTAATTGTTAGATTTTTATTTTTAAATATTATTGATTCATATTAATTATACATAGTAGTGGTATTCATTATGATGTGTTTATATATGCACTAACATAATTTGATCACTTTCATTCCCCAATAGCTTCCCTTTCCCTTCTCTCCTCCCTCTCATCCCCTCCTCTATTCTACTAGTCTCTCTACTCTCTTTACAAGATCCCCTTTTCCCCTTTTTTTCTCTGTATCTTCCACATATGGAGGAAAACATTTGACCTCTGAGTCTGGTTTATTTCATTCAACATGATGCTCTTCAGTTCCATCCATTTTCTCACAAATGACTTTATTTGGTTTTTCTTTATGGATGAATAATGAATAACTCCATTGTGTATGTATACCACAGTTTCAGTAATCATCTATTTATGGACACCTAGTTTAGTTCCATAACTTGGCTCTTGTGAGTTGCACTGCTATAAAACTTGGTATGCATGTATTTCTAAAGTGAGTTGACTTTAATTTTTTTAAATACTTTAACTCAGTATTTACTACTGAGTGGTGGTATATATGGGTCATATAATAGTTCCATTCCTAGACTTTTGAAGAAAAAAAATACCCTGATTTTCATAGTGGTTGTACTACTTTGTATCCCTACCAACATCAAACACTTATTATTTCTTACTGCCTCCATTGTTACTACATGACTTACACCATCACCTTTTCTCATGGGGGTTATTGTAACAACATTTTAACTCACCTCCCTGCTTCTACTCATTGACCACTTCAAAAAATCCTCAATGCAGAAACCTGAGTAATAAGTTAAAATCCAGTACCAATTAGACCAATGCTCCTTTTTTCTAAACAGTAATTAGAATAAAACATGATGCCCTAAAAATGGTCCATAAAACCCTGTTATCTTCTCCTCTGATTTAACATTTTACTAATTGACACTTTTTCATTGCTATTCTAGAACTACTAACTTAAAGGTTGACTTGTTCTTTCGGTATGGCAGACACTTTTTTTTTCCTTCAGGGTTTTGCACTTCCTGTTTCATCTGACTCAAGGTAGTCTTCATTCAATAGTTGCGTGGCTCACATATTAACTTACTTTAAGTCTCTGGACTAGTGATCCCTTATAAGATAAGGAATAGTGTCTTTTTATTACTGTTATATTCTTGTGTCTGAGGATATAGTAGCTGTCATGGCAGCTGAATGAATAAACAAACAACTTTAATGCTTTCTGGGGTCAATTTCAGAATGCTATGGCTGGTTTTGGTGGCATGAAGTTACATGAATATCTTTATTCCATGCAGTGGAAGTAGATGAGTTCCTAAAAAACTAAGTTACTTTTAAAAATAATTTCTGCAGAAACATTAACATATGTGATGGTTAGATTGGAAAGAAAAAATTTGTATTTAACTTTATGTATGAAAGAAAATAAGTGATTTTTTTAACTTGAAGCTCATCCGGGAATTTCATGTTTACCATGGATAACACTGTAAGTAGTATAAATTAATTCCTGATACTCAACAAGCAACATTTTGAAATACAATCCATTCATAAAGTGTGGATTGATACTCTCTGAAGGATAAAATTTGGAATTTCAGGTGTTAGTCTTACCCAACTTAATCTTTTAGGGAATTTGGATTTTCATTTACTAGAAAATATAGCATATAAATTTTGAACAGTGCCCATATTTTCTTCTAGCTATCCTTCCTTCCGTATATCTTTTATTTCTAAAATAATATATGTAAAGCAAAAGATCTCTAAAAAAATTGCTCTTTTCATTAACAATGATACAACCCATAGGAATAGGGAAGTGAAATTAAGAAAACAGATTTTGGCTTCAAGATGAAAAACTAGGAAAAAAAAAAATATTTGAAAAATCATACAATTAATGGAAAGTCAATGGTTCTAATATGATATTCAAAAACAAAAATGCAACTGTGAAGGCAGAATAGGCAATATTTCTAATACTTTTAAGTTTGTCAGTAAGGTCAGGTTTAATGGGAGACTTACTTGTTATGAAAACCCAAAGGATAGAAAAATCACCTAACTTTTATCAAATTTCTGCTTGAATTTTCTACAGCAAAAAATAATAATAATAATGAAGCCTTTTTACATGTTTAAACTATGTTTCCAAGGACTTCGTGGGTTTACTGACTTTGAGTAGTGAACGAGCTTATATGGTCTGAAGGGAAGTTAAATACAAACCCAGCAAAAGCAGAAAACTATTTCAAGATCTCTCAATATGTAGTAGGCGTTGAATAAAAGGAGAATGCATCCATATATGTATAGAGAAGAAGAAGAATGATGTAGTATATTTCCTGAGGCCTTAGAATGACTGGTATTATACATTTTCCCTTTCTTTTTTTTTTTAAATCAAAGAAGTAAAACCTGAATATATGTCTTGGAAAAGTTTTTAAAGTATAGGTATATTTAGAATGAAACTTAAAAGAAATTCAATAGAAATTGATTCTATTGTCAATCTCACTCCCTTCTCTGGAGGTGATTACTTTTATTTTATACATAATACCTTTATTTTACTTATTTAAGTGGTATTGAGGATAGAACCCAGTGCCCCACACATGTGAGGCAAACTCTCTACCACTGAGCCACAACCCAAGCCTGAGGTGATGACTTTTTATGATTTTGTGAGTATCCTTCATATCTATTTCCTATGTATTTATATAAAGATACATTTTTCTGGGCTGGGGATGTGGCTGAAGCGGTAGCGCGCTCGCCTGGCATGCGTGCGCCCTGGGTTCGATCCTCAGCACCACATACCAACAGAGATGTTGTGTCCACCGAGAACTAAAAAATAAATATTAAAAAAAACTTCTCTCTCTCTCTCTCTCTCTCTCTCTCTCTCTCTCTCTCTCTCCTCTCTCTTAAAAAAAAGATACATTTTTCTGTTTCTGGGTATATTAGGCAATCCATCCTGATAGCACAATAATTTCTGTGCCTTTCTTCTCTTTTGAAAAATATGACTAAAATATTATAATTATGAATATTATTAACATAAGAAGGATGTTCATATATAATAAATAGTATTGTAGAAAATTTCAAGACGTTAAAATCATATATTGGAGTCTTTCAAGAAGCATTAATTACCCATCATGCCAGGTTTATGTGGGAGAAGATTTATGAGAATTGAAATCTAGGTTTTTTTTTTCTTTTCTTTTCTTCTTCTTCTTCTTCTTCTGTTTTTTTTTTTTTTTTTTTTTTTTTTTGATAACAGGGATTGAACTCAGGGGCACTCAACCACTGAGCCACATCCTCATCTCTATTTTGTATTTCTTTTAGAGATAGGGTCTCACTGAGTTGCTTAGCACCTTGTCTTTGCTGAGACTGGTTTTGAACTTGTGGATCCTCCTGTCTCAGCCTCCCCAGAAAATGGGATTACAGGCATGCACCATGCACCACTGTGCCAGCCCCAGCCACTTTTATTTTAATAGCTTTTAAAAAAATATGTAGTTGTAGATGGAAAGAATGCCTTTATTTTATTTGTTTATTTTTATGTGGTGCTGAGGATCAAACCCAGTGCCTCATGCATGCTAGGCAAATGCTCTACCACTGAGCTACAACTCCAGCACCCCTAGCCACTTTTTGATAGTGAGACTTCATTAACCCTAAGAAGGTGGAGGGTAAGACACATAATATTTCAGTTGAGAATAGCAGAATGAAAAAAAAGAGGAATAAGGTTGATGAGTATAAAGGAAAGATAAAGCTCAGAAAAATGGAAAGGAATAAGTTTGGACAGATAAGTAGGAGTGAGATTTTAGAGGATATTCATAATCAGGTAAATCCATTTTGTCTTCATGTAGATGTCAATGTGGAGCATATTCATGCTTGTAGGTATATCAGGGAATTAATCCTGATAGCACTAAATATAGTGGATTGAAGGTTTCAGGTGAGAGAGCCTTGATTCTAGAAAAATAGTGACGTGGCAGTGGCAATCATTCAGATATGGGTTGTGGGACATTTTGGACTAATATGGTGGGAATGGAGAAGAAAAATTGAAAGGATTTAGTGACAAGTTTGAGAGTGAGATGAAGGAAAAGAACAACTCAAAGATGACACCAGAGTTTTACATTTCAAAGTTGTGGTCATCTTAGAAGTAGAAAAGCTGGAAGGAAAATTGGCAATGGGCAAGGACAGAAAGGGAGGAAAGTTTGATCTACTTATAGATAAGCATGACTGAAGTACTCAGCTTAAAAAAAATATAGTTTACTTTGCTAAATTATAAAAAAATCCCTCTGTCTTTATTATCTTCCTTACTGTTCTCTAGACACTCAAATAGCAAAAAATCCATATTTAATGACAAGACAATGATTGGGGAGTTTTAAAAAAGTGCTGGGTCATGTGGGGTTTTTGAAGCTCCACAATGGTAACTATGCCTTACTAGACCAGATTCAGCATTAAATATCATAGAGGCCTCTAAAGAGTATCTTATGCCATTGTATCTCAAGTCTTTTCTAGGCCTAGAGACATTTCTTCTTTCTAGCATATTAAAGAACACTAGAGAAGATAGGTAGCCAGATGGAATAATACCTAGCTGAAGAGAGACAAGAGCTCCATAGAGGAGTCTTCATTATGTTGTGAAATTTGAAAAGAGCCCTTCAGACCCAGGCCTCTGGGGATATTACATCCCGGAATGTATCAAATGAAAAAAGATGAAAAAAATGTTGTTTATATCCCTTTCTCTCTCTCTCTCTCACACACACACACACACACACACACACACACACACACACACACATACACACACACACGTGCACATACACACAGATTTCTATCAGCCAAGAGACATACATATTGGATGAAGATCTTTAGTTAAAATCCAGAAGTACATAAGACATGGCTATTTTTAAATTCCAGTGTTGCTTCTGTGGTACAATAAGGCAATTTGTCATTGAATTGAAGTGAAGTGCTTCTGACCTTTGAGCAGACAAGACACACAAGAAAAATCTCCCCCAACCCCCAACACACAGTTTCATTTCCAAAATACTGGAAACTATGTCCAGAATATTGTTTTGGAAAATAACATTCAGCTTTTTAAGCAAAGAACATCTCAATGGTAACAAAATAATCTAACCAAAATACATAACCAAACCATTACATTGTTCTAATTTTAGTGATGTTAAAAACATGTGAACTCTGAACTGCAGGTGGCTGAGTGATGTTGCTAGGCAACTTTTATTTGTATATATGAGACTGGTTCATTTGGGTCAATTCTGCATTTTGCTTAAATCTGTCATTTAAAGCAAATAGAAGGTTGGACGTACTGAATCCAATCCAATATTGATAGGTGGGTGAGACATTTACAGGTGTACATATTGTTTGGTATTCTTTTTTAAGAATCCACATAGGTATACAACTACATTGTTACAGATAAAAAATGACAACATGAAATATAGAAGCCATTTTTCTCTCAAGAAGAGGAGCTTATAAATTTACTTGGTCCAAAGTATCTCCTACTTCAGCAATACATCAAACTGTGCAGTCCCATCAGTCTGAATCAATTAGAAATTACTCACAAAGTAAATTACATTGAAAAGCTTTGATTTGTTACCAGAGTTTGTTACCATTCTCTTCAATCTTAAGAGACTAAACGCAAAAAAATGTAATAATGTGACAGTTATAGTGAAATGTAACTTTTGTTGAGATTGATGATAACCTATTTGCTATAATATTTGCTTTTAATAATTTAATTTTTCAAACACTGTAGAGAGAGCCATAAATATTTGATTATGAAGCTTCTACAATTTATATAACTTTGGTTTGCACAGGTTCTTGATGTATTGAATATACCTATATCACTTTTTAAATAATCTCATTGACAATATGGCTTTAGTTTTAAATTAGTTCCTTAATTGCTTCCTTCCATTGGAGCGGCTCATGCCTTATGCACTACATGCACCAAGTAGTGCTGAATTAAATTGCAGAATAACAAATTTTGCAAAATTTAATGGAATGACTTGAGGGGCTAGATATTAGCTTTCATTTTCACAAAAAGATTTTAGAGTTTCCTTTTACTAGCAGCATTCAACAATATTTCAAGGTATCTGTAAGAAAATGAGTACGGAAAATATATATTTAGTGAATTGCATCATAAATATGCTTAAATTTATGTTTAACTACATCACTTAAACATCAAAATGTATAAGAATAACACAGTGTCATCTAAATATGAATAGGATTTTTGTACTTAGATAACACAATTTTGAGGTTTTAAAAAATAACCAAATGAAGGCTGGGGTTGTGCCTCAGTGGTAGACTGCTTGCCTAGCATGTCTGAGGCAATAGATTCAATTCTCAGCACCACATATAAGTAAGTAAAATTAAGGTCCATTGACAACTAAAAACAATTATAAAAAATTACCAAATGATGACTATATTTTAAATCATATACCTATTATACCTGTAAAAGATACTTGTTGCATTTGTAATTGATTCTGAAAATATTAATGTCAATATCTCATGCATTTATAAAATCTGTCATACAAACAAGGGAAATAAATAAATAAGAAAGTTTATTGGTAATTTGGTAATTTTTGCCTCATTAGGGTCCTTTAGGAATCCTTCTGGAGTCAGAAAGCTTTGCTTGCTTGAGTGAGAAAGTCTGAAGAATGGAGACCTTCACAAGATATCTTGCAGGATTTAGATTAATTTGCATAGCTACTGTAGATGGTTCTTGTTGCCAATTGGTACGTTTCTGAGCACAAAACTGGACAATCCTAAAGGAAGTCAACTTAATAATTGGATATAATTATTTTTGCTGATTCTCACTTCTATCTATAGATTGATAGACTACTATTTTCACTATGCTTCTTTTTATTATGATTTTTATTTCTTGCTTTTTAGCATCTGAGTGCTCTTTTGTAAGAAAGTCTTGCGCTTAGAGGAAGATTAGCAATCTACTACTAAAAATGAAATGTTGTCTGAAGAACATAAAGGAATGAAGTTTTGAGTTGAGAAGAGAAATTTTGAGAAGAGAGTATAGCTGGTTCCCAGAATTCAAATCACTACCATTTAGACTTATTCCACATGGAAAAAAAAAGAGAGGAACTTAAACAGATAGAAAGTTGGAAATTACAGGGAAGCATATTTCAGTTGAGCAAAAGAAGAACTTTCTAAAACTTAGCATTGAAATATTCTGCTTTTCATAGAATGTGACCTTCCTCATCCTGGTAAATGATTTAACTAAGGTTCAATAATTTTCTGACTGGAATGTTATATAAAGGATTTTGATGCTGGGTTGGTAGGTATTTAGTTTGGATCAAATCTGAGTTCACTTTTGTCTCTCAGATTCAATTAAATTAGACCCCATTTATTTCAAAATGTGCCCTGACATTCTTGACTCATAATTTCATATTAATTGTTGAAAAATAACAAGTATTGTAGTAGGATGAAATATCAATATAAGACACTGCTCATGTGCAGAGTGCTTTTGTTTTGTTTTGAGCAAGGCATGTATCCTGGACAAATGTTGAATTTCTGTCTTTCATAAAGAGAAAATAATAGGAAATGAAAGACAACAAACAAGGGAAATTAATAAGGTTAAGGTCCTAAAGGTATGTTAAGTATCAAATACATTTCCAAAACAGCACATGAATAATAAGTCATGAGTGACTTAAGGGCATTAAATTGGTACAGTTTGATAGAAAATGTGTCAGAATTTATTTGAATTCCCTTGCTCATTTATAGAAAACTAAAGGATTCCATTTTGCTTTAAAGGACATTCTTGTCACTAAAATCCACTGTAGAGTGCAGCACACACATTAGAAGTCATGCTGCTATCTGTGCTTTTCTAATTAGCACAACATTTCAATTGAAGTTTTACTTGTTTGCCAATTTGAGTCCGTAAAGGGGACAGGGGTCTGAATTTCCAATTGGAGAATCAGCCAAAGGCTTAAATAAAGGTCACAACTGGATCATATCTTATTTAATATAAGAAGGTTCATCACCACAACTCATGAATTTAACTATATGTTTCAAACAACTATATTTTTTCTCTCTTTATTATTCCTGTACTTCTTAAATTTTAGTACATCTCCAGGTGAAGTCCCTGGTCAAAAACTTAGTAAGGTTTTAGTGTGGGACAGTTACCCAATGATATTATTTACTATAACTGTTGAAAAGAATATATTAAACTTATAAAATGTGAGAATGAAAACAATGCATTTGCTGAAATCTCAGGGAAATTATGAGTTAAAATAAACTAAGTAAAACAAAAAACAAACAAAAAAGAATGGCCCGTGTACTTTAATACTGCTATTTCCATTAAATCATTTTTACATTTCCTCTGAATCATCTTCAAGGATTATAAATTATTGTACAAAGAATATTACGTATGCATTTACTTTATTGCAATGTAGAATCACCTCATGAATATACAATATTCAAGTGGAACTTTAGAAAGGGCACTATATAAATAATTGAGGAATTGCCTAAATTACTAAATGATTTTAATGGTACAATTTCATTGCTTGTAAATATTACATGGAAAATGAATCAGAACTACTTTCTGACTGAAAATTCTTGGGATTGTACTACTTTAGTTACTTCCATTATAATGTTTAAAAGCTGAGATTTTTATTCTGACTGTCATGGCTTGAATCTGCAATCAAATAAGGAATTAAAACTTTGTATGCCTCAATTTCTTTATCTTTAAAATGGATATAATAATACTAATTAACTCAAAGACTTTAATCAAAGTCAAATGAGTTAATCTATGAAGAGCATTTATTAGTGTCTGAAGCAAAGTAAAAACTCAATAAATGCTCATTGTTTTCATTCATAAACATATCTTTCTACCTTTGCCTTTGTGGGGCAATTCTGCCACCCTGACTTTCCAGCTACCCTGTGTCTACATGCAAAACAAATAAAATTCATGTTCTAGAAGGCAAAATTTAAAGTTTTCCATATCTGGGCTCTCTTGAGCACTTTAGATTTATCTAAAAAAATAGTATACAACTCAGAGATTGCAAACACTTTCTTAAATTAATGGAAAGTTATCCACACTAAAGATTTTTCAATTATCATTATGAAAGGTAAAATTTTGCAAGCATATAAAAGAACACCTCCATACACATATATTTACCATACTTTTTAAAGAAGAACAAAAATTACCCTAGATTTAAATAGTCCTGGACTCCATCACCTACATATAAAATTCAGTATAAAATGTACACAAAGGTCTCATATCACATAAATTTTACTTCTAGATATGTGAGATATTTGTATTCTACTTCTACACTCTCAATTTTCTCCAATTGATCAAGGAATTTTCTATAGAAATATACTCTGTAATTGGTTCCATCAAAATTGACTTGGATTCATTCACTCAGAACCTTGATTATTACTGATAAATTAAGTTCTGCTAATTGGTTAATGGCTGCCAAATTGTTAATTTGTTATATTTTCCTGGCAACACCCCTCATTGTACTCAAGGCCTTTAGGACACAATCAGAAACATTATCTCTGAACCACAATTTTGATATCTACAAAAGTTTAGAACTAAATTCTGTCTTCTTATATCACATGATTGCTAAAGATTCAGTGAAATATTTATAAAAATTTGATAGCTATAAATTTCTATGTGAGTACAAGGATCACTCCCTTTGTGTAATAAGAAGTGTAATGCAAAAAAACAAAGTACATTTATAAAGGCATGAATTGGTGTGAACATACTCTATATACAAAGATATGAAAAATTGTACTCTATATGTGTAATAAGAATTGTAATGCATTCTGCTGTTGTGTATTTTAAAAAAATAAAATCAATAAAACTAAAAAAAAGAAATGAGAACTGAAGATTTCAACTAAAGCACTTTTGGCACAATAGTTGAAAAGTGTGAAATTGTCTGAGGGAATGCAAAGAGAGGAATTAAAGAACAACATTTTCAGGGAATCTTGCTATTAAATGGAACATAGAATTGGGACTGCTACTAGCAATGAATATGATGTCACAAGAGAATTTTACAATATACTTTTAGGAAGAGCAAAATAAGGAAATAGTGAAAACATGTTGATGGTAATTATTTATAAGAAAAAGAAAATTTTATTACATAGAAAAGTGATGAATAATTGCTGGAGCAAAGTTCCTTAGTACATGAAAGGGAAGAGATCTAGTGCACAAGTGGAGGGATTGACCTTCAATAAAAGTGTGGATAGTTCATCCATGATAACATTTGGGACAGGAGAATATTAATAATTCTGATGAAAGATTCTGACCTTTGGAATTTCTAATCCTGTGGAAGTCTGTGCAGGAAATATTTCACAACACAGAGTCTTGAAACAGTAAGCCAGTTCTTCCACTAAGTAGTTGAGTAATTTTAGATTTTTGTACTTAAAATGTTTTAGTATCATCCAGAAATTAAGGAATGGATCTCTAAGGTACTTTTCATCTATAATAGCTTGTGATGTTATGATGTGTACTACTCTAGATGTAATTGGTGGAAAGTTTTCTCTCTGGAAACTTTATATTAATATTAATTTGCTACATGGCTTTGGGTATGGCACGGCAAAACTAACCTCAGTTACTTATTGAAAGGAGACCTATTTTTTAGAAAGAGATGGAGATAGAGATAGATTATAGAGGAAAGGTGGATGGGGAGATAGATGGATAAATAGATGGCAGATAGATTAATGGAGACAGAGAGAAAATTTCCTTCAGTTCTCCATGTGTTAAAAAGACACAGTACCAATAGTATTCCTCTTTTTCTAATAGCAATACTGTTGGGTAGATCAGAGAGAATTTTAAGAGATTGATGATATATATTCAGAGATATTTAATAGAACTTCCAAACACTGGAAATAGTTAATTATAAGGAATATTTCCAGGTTATCTGGTCTTTTATCCCTCCAAACAGATTTTAATCTTACTTCAGAATTTCTTCTTTTTTACGTATTTCTGGACACTAAATTTTCCTCATGAAATTGACATATTTATATTCATGCTTAATTGCTGTCTTAAGGAATTAATTCCAAACTTGATTAAGCTTTTCATAAAATAGTTCAGCTTTTGTTTGTTTATTCCAAGATTTCTAATTTTAGATGTAGTCCTGGGAGACCGTGAATACCCTCAATTCAGCACAGTGTAGCTCCAAGCTACTTTTATAATTCTTTCCATAATTTCAGACTCCTACTAAGGGTTATTGAGGCATACTTCCTTCTGTTGGAAACAAATTTATTGGTTCAAATTCTCATCCTAAATATATGGGAAAATTGTTAGGATGTGATCTTGTCTGTTTTATTTTAACCTTTACTTTGAACCCAAGCTTGATATGTTAACATCAAGAGCTATCACTTTTCTGGAACTGGAATTGTTTTGCTTCACATATAATGCTGAAAAGGAGGGGAAAGGAGAGAAAATCTTGGTTAACTGCAGGCAGAGTGGAGACAGATGCTGCATGCACTTGAAGGGTTTCTCAGATCTATTGCTGGGTCCCTCTCAAAGTAAACACTGGTGACCTTGAGATTCCTCACCATTACTCTTCTTTCAGAGAATTCATTAAATAGTACCATTGAAACCTGACCACTGTGCTTCTTGCTCTCCTTGTTTTTTGTGATGGTAGTGGGATTTAGTGTATTTCTGTCTGAAACAAAGGGAAAGTAGCAGACTCCCTGAAGTTTCAGAAAAATTTTAGTTAGTCTGGTGTTCTGACAAAACAAAGTGGGAGAATTGATGCTGTTGAAAGAAATAACTGGTTAAAGAGAGACATAAAGTCACATTTATTCCCTGATCTTTGGAAACCAGTACTGGTATAGCTAGTTTCTAAAGGAGAAAGTTTATATCCCAAACCAGAATGAAAAATTTGTAGATCATTCCAATTCTAAATTTCTATTATTTTATTTTACAAGAAATATAGTCACATTCACTTAATAGTCTTATAATATCTAAAACAATAAGATGCTAGCCAAAAGTCATTTGTTTATTTTTAAATAACATTACTTATTTATTTTTATGTGGTGCTGAGGATGGAAAACAGTGCCTCAGATGTGTTAAGCAAACACTACACTAAATCACAACCCCAGTCCTCATTTGTTTATTAATCATATAATTAATTCATATGTTCAAAATTGCTTATTGAATACTATGCAACTGTTAAATTGATATGGTTTAAGAATATCTGCATACATTAACTTAAAATATTAATGTATTTAAGCTAGTGAAAAAGGTTCTGTGCAACACAAAAATAGTACAATCTTACTTAACAAAAGCTGATATAGATATGTGTGTGTATATGTATACATTTAAATGTAGATAAAAATAGAAACAAAAAGATACTCTATTGTTAACAATGGCCATCTACTGAGAACCGGATATGAGTTAAAGTAAGGAAGAATTAATTTTTAGTTTATATATTTTAGCCAGGCACAGTGTCACATGCCTGCAATCACAAGGAGTGGGAAGGCTGAGGATCATATGTTCAAGATTAGTCTCAGCAACATTAGCACCAAGATTAAAAGAACTTTAGCAACAAGATTAAAAGAACAAGGTGTGGGATATAAAAATGAATAGGTGTACCATTGCTATGTAGAAATTTACTATAGAGAAACCTTAGTGGCATGGGGGAAGTGTGAATTCAGCCAAAAACAAAAAAAAAAAAGATTGGAAATTTGAAGCCTCAGTATATTGATAGATTAAAGGAAAATTCAGAGATAATGGCATCTTTCTGTGGGGAAATAGCACAATCTTCTTGTACATCAGTTCTTACATCAATAAGATGTAAAAGCTAAAGAAAATTAAATTATAAATCTGTGAAAGTGTAATGAAGAAGATTATAATACATAAAATTATTATTTCTAAAGTTCTACTCTGGCATAGATTTATATCTTAAACTGGTATCCTTGGATAAATATTAGTTTTCCAGAAAACTGAAATTGTATACAAAATATTGTTTTAAATGATGAAAAGTTACCCAGCTTTGATCATGTTCTCAAAGATCCCTGAAACAGTGCTTGTCATCATGTGGACTAATGACCACCTGCAATTGAATCTGTTGCAAACACAGCTTTTCTACAAATGAATTAAAATCTCTAGAGATGGAAATTGGAACTAGCTATGTATTGGCAGTGAGCTGAAAAATCATTGATCCAGAGGCATTGAGGGCTACACTTTCTTTACAACCCCCTTTGAATGTTCAGGGTTTTTTTTTTTTTTTGTCAGACTTTTAATGAGAGGTGGGAAAGAAATAATTTAAAATATTAGATTCTTGGCAAACACTATATGAACATGGGTCAAATGTTTATTTTGGCACAGGATGTAACCCTATGTTACAATTGACCACAACTGATTGGTAAAATGAGTGGAAAACTGTCTCCTTTTGGGAATGAATCTCTAAACACAACCATGAGAAATGAATTTAGTAGTCACAGAGTATGAATAGCGTAGAGATTCTACATGATGTAAACTGAGAAATTATAATATATGGCTAATCTTAATTTTCAATTAGTTTAAGAACCATTACCTCAAAATTGTCTTCTAATATTCTACCTTTCTATGATGTTAATTTAACCTACAATTTTGAAGAATTCCTAGAACCCTGCACTAAGTACTAGATTGTCAGGGCATTTCCTCCTTTCATCTTCCTTTTTCAATGAGGGGCATGCCTGATACTTTGCACATGAAACAAGATTATACTGAGAACATGTATACATTGCACTAATGACTCTTATTTTAGGGTTACTGTTCTTAATGTTATTTGATTTTACCACTAGAATGGGGATGTTTTAAAAAGAAAACATCATCCTCATGTATCAAGGAAATGTTTCTATTTTACAGTGACTTTATAGCAGTGGGGTATATAATTTTTAATGATATATTTTATATATTATAAGGATAACAGGGTATGATTCAAATGAATGAGGGCGTTTGAGTTGTTAACGTCTAACCCCTTGCCTCAAGCAAGAATTACTTTTTGAATGGATGACATATCTAACCTTGTTTTCAATCCTGTATCAAATATCTGAGTCGTCTGAGTCTTAACAATGACCAAGTTATAATATCAATATACTTAACTCATGGTAATATTGAAGCTTCTTTGTGTTGTTGTCATTGTTAGTAGCAGTAGTAGTATTAATATTAGGAAGCCTAAGTGTTTAGCATGGTATTACAGTACTGGAGTGAGAAAAAGTTATACATAGTCATACCAGCATCATTAGTATTTCAGATGAATATATTGTGTCTTCAGTGTCCTATGGTTGGCTAAGATATGAGTATACAATTCCCCAACTTATAAAACAGTTGATAATATATTGAAAGATATGTCAAGTCTTTTTGCCTTTTTAGTGAACAGAATCTTCTTTACTTCATTACTGATTCAATTAGAATTGTAACTATTTGGATCAAACTATTTCTATCTATCCTTCCTTCATCTAAGATCAACATATTCACTTTCCAAAATCATGTTGGTGCTGGGAGACGGGAGATAAATATACTTTTTTTGGTGATTATGGGTAAGGAGGTGATTCTAATAGATATTAAATTACTTTTCAGTTGAATCATATGACTCCATTTCATTTAAAGTTTTCTGCCTTTTGGAGTTTTTAAAATAATGTGTTAAACATAAAAACAACACTTTCTCATTTGAATTTTGTATGTGAATTTGAATATTAGCATAGATTATTTTTCTAAATTTGCTCCAGCTTTCGTTAACTGATAGTTTAAGACATTTTAAAGTCAAGCAACAATAAGTGCTGGCGAGGATGTGGGGAAAAGGGTACACTTGTACATTGCTGGTGGGACTGCAAATTGGTGCGGCCAATATGGAAAGCAGTATGGAGATTCCTAGGAAAGCTGGGAATGGAACCACCATTTGACCCAGCTATCGCTCTTCTCGGTCTATTCCCTGAGGACCTTAAAAGAGCATACTATAGGGATACTGCCACATCAATGATCATAGCAGCACAATTCACAATAGCTAGACTGTGGAATCAACCTAGATGCCCTTCAATAGATGAATGGATTGAAAAACTGTGGCATCTATACACAATGGAGTATTATGCAGCACTAAAAAACGACAAAATCATGGAATTTGCAGGGAAATGGATGGCATTAGAGCAGATAATGCTAAGTGAAGCTAGCCAATCCTTAAAAAACAAATGCCAAATGTCTTCTTTGATATAAAGAGAGCAACTAAGATCAGAACAGGGAAGAAGAGCATGAGGAAGAGATTAACATTAAACAGAGACGAGTGGGGTGGGAGAAAGGGAGAGAGAAGGGAAAATGTATGGAAATGGAAGGAGACCCTCATTGTTACACAAAATTATATATAAGAGTTTGTGAGGGGAAAGGGAAAAAAAACAAGGGAGAGAATTAAACAATAGCAGATGGGGTAGAGAGGGAAAATGAGAGGGAAGGGGAGGGAGGATAGTAGGGGATAGAAAAAGTAGCAGAATACAACAGTCACTAATATGGCATTATGTAAAAATGTGGATGTGTAACCGATGTGATTCTGCAACTTGTATTTGGGGTAAAAAATGGGAGTTCATAACCCACTTGAATCAAATGTATGGAAGATGATATGTCATGAGCTAAAAAAAAAATAAAATTAAAAAAAAATTCTAAAGTTGGAAGAAATACAGCTAAATATCACCCAAGGTGAAAAAAAAAGTGCCAAGATTTAAGGAGATATATTTACAGAAGTCATGTACAAGAGATGAGGAAATCAAATTTTTCTCTCTACCAACTTCTTATTTATAATATTAATATTATAACCTCAAACTTGATAAAGTTTCAGTCAACTGTGTAACCAACTGTGTTTAATATGTGTTAAATATATATAACAAAAACTTATTACCATTCATAAAAATTAAATATTTTCTATGAATATATTTTCTTAATGTAATCCTACATCTTCAAATATTACTATTGTGTGTTGGGACACTTTGGGGAGCAGAGAAAGAAATCTGTAAGTTTACAATTAAAGTCAATATAAAATATTATTTAATATATATGAATTCACTTTACAGGAAAATGTTAAATATTGCCTTGTTTTAAGGAAAATACTAATCCAATATGTTAACCATGGAATCTGAATACCCAATAACTTTAAATTTCTATTTGGAATTTTATCAATATTTTGTTTATATATTTCAGATGGGGTGTCAGAACGTGAATAACACTGTTTTACAATACTTGTAATTTACTAATTCAATTTTACTATATATAGGGCTAGGAAAAAAAATGTAAGAACATATAAACACAAGTAAAAATTACTTTCTGACTGGAAAGAAAATGGACAATAGAGCTCTCACATTCAGTGGACTTAAAATTAGCTGATTGGGATCCAAAATGTAATCTCAGTTGAGTCATTACTTCATAAGCTGCAATGTTATTCTCTAATAATGCTCATTAATGTTGGAATGGACCTTTTAAACTCCAAAGTGTTTTGTCAATATTAACCCATCTTCCTACTACCATGAAAACATAATTGAGTTGGTGCTTGTATTCACATTTTACAGAGAACGGGAGGGAGCCCAAATGTACATGGCCATACAGAGCTGGTAAATAACTTGAATGAAAAAGTTTACTAATAGCATGAAAAGACTAATGAACAAGGTTAAAATATCTCCATTTAGTAGTACATTCAAACCCCCACGATATTAGGGCACTGAGGAAGCTTTGTGTGTCAGGTTTCTGTGGATGTTTATCCTTCCTAAACATATCTTAGGGAACAGGGATTTTGGAACAGAGCCTAAATCAAGGCAGAGGTAGGCTCATTTGTATGCCCCTGCACCCTCCTGGAAGAATTCCACATGGTAATAATGCTATCTCACACTTGCATAGTATGGAGTGTGTGTGTGTGTGTGTGTGTGTGTGTGTGTGTGTGTATGTGTGTGTGTGTTTGTTATGCTATAATCTGGGTCTGAAATGTTCCTATGTTAAAGGATTGATCCTCAGCTTGGCATTCTTAAGAGGTAGTGGAATTTTTAAGAGCTGAGGCCTATTAGGAGGAAGTTAGGTCAACAGGGACATGCCCTTGGAGGGGATATTGGGACCCTAGTCCCTTTCTGTTTCTCCTTTTGCTTCCTATATGCATAAGGTGAACAGCTCATCTACCATATGCTCTCACAGTAATGTACTTTCTTCCATCTCAGGCCCAAAGGAACAGGGACAACCAAACATGGACTAAAGGCTTTGAAACCTTAAGCCAAAATAAACCTTTCCTCCTTTAAGTATATTTATCTCAGGTATTTTGTTATAGTAATGGAAATCTAGCTAACCCATTATATTTATTATATTATTACATTGTGTTTTTCTACATGTCATATTATTTCCTTCCCACAATGAATAAGTACTGGAATACTTCCTAAATATAGTCAGAAAGTTCCGTTAGGAAGTACTACTTATATACTCAAAATACTTTAGAGAGAAGTAAATTTTTTTTCAACTCAGTGGTTGAAAACAATCTATCAATTACTGGCTTCTAATAAGTTTCTTATGTAATGTAACCAAATAAAATTAATTTATGAGTGTAGATATCACTTGAGAAATATTTTTCTGCACATAGGTGGTAACTCTCCTCCTACAGACCAGCTCAAAGAGACAAAATCTACAGTGTACCTGGTAATACTCAATACTGATATTTTCTTGTATAGGTTTAATTTTCAGGTGTGTGAATTTAGTTCATTATGCTAAATATTCCATACTTCTTGCTTGATAGCAAATCTATACATTAACTTAGCCAAATTAACCATAACTAGGTTTGCATGTTGAAACAGGTGATTTTTTAAGCCAATCCTTTCTAAAAGAAATTCAGGATGTAATAAGGTGTAGCAAATATATGACACACTCAGAAGGGACAACAGGTGTAAAAGGGAGACCTGGAGGCCTTGATAGATAGTTGGAAAAGAAAATAAACTGTTAATTTTTATTGTTATTACAATGGAAGTAAAAAAAATTAACAACTCTTTTGTCATTTTTTTTTGTACAGAGTATCAAGTGTGGACCCTTTTAAAGTTTGACTAAAGCAAGAGTCTATACTTCTGTAAAGAAAGGAACTTCTTGTTTTAAAGTGTAGAATTTTTATTTTTAAACAATAAAAAATTATTAATTTTTTTAAATATGCAAACTGCTGGTTCCTCTGAATGGGTAAGTTAGTGTAAGTGTTCAGTCATGTCTGACCATCTGAGTTCTTTTGGTTTGAAAAACAGAATTGAAATACAAATAAAGAAGATTTCTCAGCATTTATTTTTAGAGTAGAAAATAAATTCTCTCTCTTGATTTCTTTCTCACTTTCCACATGTATGCACATGTATATCCCTATGTTCCTATGTAAATCCCTTTCTTTGAATCAGATATTCTTTATCTTTATCATAGTAATCAATACATGCCAGCCCAACACATTACAGAATTTCCTTTTAGACAAGGCTATAACCATAGGTCAAAATGAGTAAAGTCACTCACATTTGACTCTCTTCAAAAATCATCTCTGCATCACTATAGTCATACCCAGATATAAGAAGAGTTCTATGGAGCAAGATACATCATCTAGAGTTGAACTAACTGGTTGGAAGAAATGAAGATCTTTTTTTTTTATAAGATTAGTTGAAGCCTGGTTATACCTTCATTGCCCAGGACCAGGTTTGGTGGGTACTTTTGTTAGTGAGAAAGTCATTATGATGTCCCTGATTATTCCCATTATCTAGCAACCTGGCCCCAGATTCTTTTTGGTAGGGAATAATAGAAATAATAGCAAATACTTATAAGGATTTTACTAAAGACCAGATGGTATTAAAAGCATATACTATACACTTACTTATTGAATGTTTACAAGTCTTGAGATGGGGTGCTGTATGCATCCACATTTTCATGATAAGGAAACTATGGCATAAGGGTAATTGTGTTATCACTAAGATTGCCCTCATACCATGTGGCTCTTTAATGATGTATGCTTTTTAAACCTGTGCATTTACACCATTTTTAGCCATCTCAATAAGTCAGCTAAGCAAAAGAAAGAAAGTGAGGGAGAGAGAAAGTGGTGTGGCCTGAGGTTTTAGCACACTGTCTGCTTCCATTTAGACTAGGCTTATCAGAGCAGCTTCCATGAATGATCATAGCTTAGATGCTTGTGGTTCAAACAATTGATTAGGGAAAAGAATTAAAGTAGGTAGCAAAAGAAGGGACTAAAAGGAAAAAAGAAATGAACCCTCCAGCCTAGTAGACTCAAAGACATTATAAAAGAATAAAATAAAGGTATGGGTAGTCATAGATGTTTTTATGTGTGAACCCATAATCATGCCTTTTGGCATACCTTCATGATACTGTTCCTTAAACCTGTTAAAATTTTAAAACTTAGTGTACCTCAGGTAGAGCTCTCCACAATGATAGATAGACAGGAATTTAAGTTAGCATCTTCTTGACATGGACAATTCAATATCACAGCCACTCCATGATTTCCCTTAGGTAATCTCAGTATGTCTGGCAATGCAGTACTCCCAAGAGCAGCATTATAGTCTATAACTGTCTGGCATTGCTGTTAGCATCACATGCAATTAATCTCTTTTCTGCCCACCTACTCCAACTCATATTTTAGATACAAAATACTTCATTAAATTCCCAAGTCAGTTATTGTGCTACTACTATTGCATGTCTAGTGCTCTGGTAAGCATAGAGATATCACTAAGTAGCATAGGCTTGTTGGAATTTCAACTGTGATACCTTTTAGTCCATGGCAGCAAATAATCAGAAAAGATTGTATACATTGAAAAAAATCTCTATTCAAGTTCAAATGTATATTGGTACACTTCCAAGGTCTCTGATTTCAAGATTTTTTTTTTTTGTATTCATTTTTCTCAAGTTGATTGTGATTGCTGGAGACAAGTTGTTTCAGTCCAAGTACAGTGTTTTAGGACGTTAAAGTGGTGTTTTCACTGTGAATTATCAACCACCAAAAGTGTCCTGCAGCCAAATGCGACAGTGATCCCATTAGTTGTTTCCTTCTTTGGTCCAGCCCCAGAGTCTTGTATACTTTGATTATAAGATGTTCACTTGGAGAGTTACACAACATAACATATTCCATGGCTTGGTGTATAGAAATGTTTTAAAGTACTTTTTTTAAAGCCTTTATCCAGTGACCTAAAAATACTGGTTTGTTAACATTTGGATTTTGGTATGAAGAATACAGATCTGGTTTGTTCTATGGATTTGTGACTTTGATTTCTCCCAAGATTAGGAATGAGTCTAGATTGTGATTAAACAACAACAACTAAACTAAAACAAAATTTTAAAAGTTAATTTAAATTTGGTATTAATCATTCAAACATAAAGACTTATTGGGTTTTCAAAGGTATACTTTCATAATTATAAGTACAGTTTATCTAATAAATTTTCTTCAACAATACCATGAAAAATAAATAAGCACATACATTCACATACACTCACAAATTGTGTTTCAAAAGTGACAAACATACATTCAATACTTATTTTCAGTCTGTTGAGAAATGATTCAGTGATTGTAATGAAAATTGTCAATGTATTGCTTTTCTGCATTATTCAAGGTGAAACTATCAGTTCACTGTCAAGAAAATGTGATCTTTTCTGTACTTGTCCTCATTTAGTGTGACTGAGAAATATAGTTTGCACTACATTTTGCATAATGAACATGGCGACTTTATAGAAAACTAAGTGTTTTGATCAAGCCTCTCTTGTTGAATAATTCTTTCGGAACTACATATTATATCAATATGAATTCAGAAATCTTTGGGTTTATTGTTTTAATGAAAGAATATTTATTTATCACTTTTGTAATGAGGATTTTCTGATTAGGACTAACCAAGAAGAGGCAAGGGTATCTCATAAAGATGACAATTCTAACAAATATATTTGCAAATATAATGTTAGCTATCAGAAGATATCTATTAATTGCTGAGTCAAGAGCAGTCAGTCAAGGTTCATGGGCAATCAGATATTCTACTCTAACTAAATAGTTAAAAGTTTATTGCCATGTAAGATATTCTTTGATTTCTCATTCTACAAATGCAGCCCAAGAAGACTAGTTTCATGGCAAATATTCAAGATTCAGATATAATAATTTTGGTGGTCATTATTTAATAACAGTTATTAAAGACAATTATGTCCATTGATAATGAAGCAATAATTAGTTTGGGATTGTTAAGTTTCTCAATGACATTTCCCATCACAAACAAATAATGATAATAAAAAAAGAAAATTGGCATCAGGATTGCAAGTTAGAAATGAATGGGAGTAGAGCAAGTGCAAAAAGTTGAAATATCCCAACATCTCTCTCTCTCTCTCTCTCTCTCTCTCTCTCTCTCTCTCTCACACACACACACACACACACACACACACACTTTAATATCTATGTATCTATGTCTGTCTGTCTATCTATCTATCTATCTATCTACCTACCTATCTTCTATCTATATCCTGCACTGCACAATAGAATTGCCAGACAGGCCTATACTGAGCTTTTTAAATGGGGAATGTTGGTAGAGGTGGTTTGGAGGGAAGAAAAAGTGTGAGTCAGGTTTTAATGTTTTTAAAACTTTTCTATATGTATTTTAACAGTGAGCCAGAGTTGAAAGAATCTTATAGAGCAGTATTCATCAAACTTCAATATGCATATCAATCACTTCATAATCTTATTAAAATTCACATACTGATTTGGTAGTTCTGAGGGCAGAATCAGAGACTCTACAATTTTTAAGCAACTTTTAGATGATGATGATCATGTTAGTGTACAAAATTTAGAGAATATTATCCACCAGTGGGTGAGCATGTGAAACTGCAGGTGAAGAGGATAACAGGGACATTTCATGTGTAAGTGACAGGGGAAGAATGTTGGATGAATCCAAGCACACTGTTTTGGGTTCATCTTGATATGAATTAATGATAGAAGACCTTTATGATTTGGGTACATTTTAGCTTTTGTTTAAAATGCAAGGGCATGCAAAGAGGCTATTAAATTCTTGAGAAGCTATTTTAAACTGCTGTATATTGGGCTGGGGATGTGGCTCAAGCGGTAGCGCGCTTGCCTGGCATGCGTGCGGCCCGAGTTCGATCCTCAGCACCACATACCAACAAAGATGTTGTGTCCGCCGAGAACTAAAAATAAATATTAAAAAAACTCTCTCTCTCTCTCTCTCTCTCTCTCTCTCTCTCTCTCTCTCTCTCTCTCCCCTCTCTCACTCTCTCTAAAAAAAAACTGCTGTATATTATAAAGTCTTCTTTAGTTAGAGCTCTGCAGGATTCCTTCCTGAAAATAAGATTTCAAACTTTCATTATCACAAAAATGGCAAACAATCACCACCAGAATATGTGAACAACTAATTTTCTCATTGGTCAGAAACACAGTCAGTGACCACTAATTTTTTTAATGGTTTCTAAAAGTTGGTATAAAAATAAAGAAAATACCATGCTCTGAAAACAAAGAAAAGCAAACTCATTTTTAACGAGGTATCCAAATTTAATACAAAAAAATGAAAAATGACCATTCCTGGCACACATTCCCCTTGCTCTGCGACTTTAGGTGAATTACTTAAACGAGAGAGAGAGAGAGAGAGAGAGAGAGAGAGAGAGAGAGAGAGAGAGAGAGAGAGAGAGAAGAGAAGAGATATTTTGGGCATTAGGTCATAAATGTGCAAAACTATTAATATTTTATAGAAACACTTTATAATCTTTGTCTCTGGGGACATGACTAAAACCTACATTACTGGCTAGACATGTTCTAGCCTTCCTTTACTGTATGTAGCTATATTTTGGGAAACATGATTTGGCCATCAGTCAGTGTCTTTTTAAGCTACGTGCCTACTTGGCTCAGAAATACAGTCTATCAAACACGGAGCTATGGTTTCATGTACACCACACTGATGATTCCTAAACATATTTTGAGATTCTACTTGCTGGTTCAGGAACTGTCAGCATTCATTCGATAAGTTTGACCAAAGAAAAGGAGAAGGAAATTCTCTGAGAATAAAATTTGCTTATTTCACAATTTTATCTATTCATAAACCTTTTTTCCAGCAAGTAACAGTCAGGAACTACCATTCTTATCCACTGGGATAGATTATTTATATGCTTCTCCTGAATATCTATCAGATGTAAATGAGACAATTTTTGTGAATTGCCTAGATCAATAACCAGCACATAGTATGTTAAAAATAGTAGACCCTATGCATTCCCTTTGCCATCAACACCCAGCCCTACATCTGTTATATGATTTTTGGAAAGTTACTTTTTTAGTCTAAATTTTCTGTCTTATACAATAAGATTATTCTTCTTATCATTCTTCGTTACATTTTTGTAAAACTTAAAGAAAACAATTTAGGCGTATGTACATAGTACCTAAGTCATTGTAGGAATTTTATAACTTTCAAGAATCAGTGTCATCATTTCAAGTTAGTTAAGATAGAATTTGTAGAATTACATTTTCTTTGAAGTCTATATTACAAACTTATGATCACAGTATGTGAGATTTTCAAATGATTTATAAACAACTAACAGTCACTTTCATAAGATGTGTGTACCTATAATATTTGAATTAAAGTTCCAGCTGCTATTGGCAGTATGATGTTTTTTGCAGTTCTTCCCCTTTCCTTTGTATTTTTCTTAGTGCTTTAGACAGAAAGCAGCATAAGTGAAAGTGTTTGATCATGAAACAATTAGAATGGAGTCGTACTCTGTTTGAGCAATTAATTTTGTATGAATATCTTAATATACTGTTAACACCTTTCTTTGTTCAGTTTGTTTATAACTGATCCATTTCTGTTCATGTTGGGGCAGCTGCATGTGATGTCTTTCTGACATACAAAATATGTAGCTATGTCCAGCCCAAGGGAAATATGTAAGTGCAAGTATTATTTTAATATTCAAATTTAAATAGTTCCAGGTTACTGATATTTGTAATCTCATCTGCTATTTTTAGTTTTAGAAGAAGATATATAATAGGAGTTCAAAAGACAGTCTATGAAATCAGAGTGTCTTAGTTAAGAGTGCCTTGTCTGAAGTTGCTGCCTTTGTGACCAAAGGCAAGTAATTTAATCTCTAATTACCACTGTCCATTCAAGGGAAATTGGTCCTAATACTAGAAATTATCATCTAGACCCAGGTGTGGTGGCCCATGCTTGTGATTCCAGTGATATGGAAGGCTGAGGCAGGAAGAACACAAGTTTGAGGCCAGCCTCAAGAACTTACTGATATCCTCAGCAATTTGGCAAGAACTTACCTCAAAATAAAAATTAAAAGGACTGGTGATGTAGCTCAGTGGTAAACCATACCTGGGATCAATCCCCAGTACACACACCGCACAAAAAAAAAGAAGGAAGGAAGGAAGGGGAGAGAGGGAGAGGGAGAGGGAGAGGGAGAGAGAGAGAGAGAAGAAGAAGAAGAAGAAGAAGAAGGAGGAGGAGGAGGAGGAGGAGGAGGAGGAGGAGGAGGAGGAGGAGGAGGAGAGGATGGAAGGAAAAGAAGGAAGGAAACATTATATAGTATTTTGAGGAGATTAAATAAATTATTGTACATATGCAGTTCAACATATGGTAAGTAATACATTTCATTTATGATGGTGAGGACAATGAGAAAAAAATCAAACAATTGCAGTGGCCCAGGAGAAGTCAAAGGTTTACTTTACACTATTGAGTTTTTATAGTCCTATAGAAAGCAATCATAGCTTATACTTTATAAATCTTTTAGGTTTGAGATTTGATGCTTTTATATTAAAGCAAAACTCTATCCTTCAGCTTTCCTAAAAGACACAGTGAGTGGCCTTTTTAATTCAGGGCTCCATTTCTTTGACAATCAGTACATTCTAGGCTAGTATATTCCCTGTGTAAGAGAACATTGTGACAAATTTCAGTATTTTGTTGCCAATGGGAATCACTGTGTGGTTCATGAGAATATGGCCTTTGCTGGCCTTTTCTCCTTTCCTAGCACTCATGGGAATATATAACATGTGAAAGCTGCTTTCTTACCACAGAGTTAACTTTTAAAAAAATATAATTAGCACATTAAAAAAATCCACTGAGATAGTATTTTCACACAGAAACTAATATTCCTTCCTGTAAGTTACAAAAGGAACTTGGAGATACACCTTACTAACCTATCTGGCATTATCTTGTGCTTAACTCAGGGACTGAGTTATGAGTTATCCTCCTTATTCTCACAGGAAATTCATCAATGTAATGCAGCTGTTAAAAGTCCTTCACAAAATCTAGAATTTGGGACAGGCTGCAATCAGACACATCTGAATAAAAATATGTTCTGTCATATTGCTGAATATTCTTAGTGTGGTCACCCTCATTAAACTTCATTTTCTTTATACTGGGGAATAATTATATTTTCCATGTAACAAATTTAACATGACACCTGTTACATAATAAGTACTCAGTGAATGGTTGTTACTCTTTTTTACTGTAATCTTCATATGTTTTGCTTCCTGGATTGCTTTTCATTTCACACACTCTTTAGCATAGCAAACAGGAGGGAAGAGAGATCCATTCCCTCTCTCTTTTTAATGTCAGTTACACCCTCTTTTTTTAAAAAAAATTAGAGCTTTATAGTTATACACAGTAGTGGGGATCATCCTGACAAACTCATATATGTATAGAATTCTATTTCAGTTCATGATCCCCTGCTTTTCACTCCTATTTTTCCCTCCTGTCCTCCCTCCCCTCTCTCAATCTCCTTTCTCTACTCTTACTAGAGTTTGGTCTTCTATTTATATTTGATTGGTTCTTTTTTACTGATGTATAAAAATGAAGTTCTCTGATAATGACTTTTTAAGGAATTCATTCTGCATTGCTTCACCTTACCAGTCTTTTCATTCTGCCTATGGATCCCCTTCTTTTACATTCCTGATCTTCCCTTTATCTTTATGATATTCTATCCTGCCCTCCCCCTTTCAATTATTTTACTCCAGCTTCTGCCTATGAGAGAAAACATTCAATCTTTGAGTTTGTATAATTTTACTTAGCATAATGATCTCCATTTATATCCATTTACTGCCAAATGCCATAATTTTATTCTTTTTTTCTGCATAAGTAGAGTATATATATATATATATATATATATATATATATATATATATACTCTATTATATTATATATGTATATATTATATTATATAATTATATAATTATATATATATATAATTATATATATATATATATATATATATTCTAGAATGTTTTACTTATCAACAGACGTCCTAGATGATTCCATAATTTACATATTGTAAATTGTGCTGCTATGAAAATTTAGGTGGCTGTATCATTGTAGTATAATCAATTTTAGATCTTTTAGGAAAATACCAAAGAGTGGACTAGCCAGGTTTTATGGTGGTTCTATCCCTATTTTGTTGAGGAATCTCCATACATCTTTTCATAGTGCCTCTGCTAGTCTGCAGCCTTACCAGCAATGATTTGAGTTTGCCTTTCCCCCCTCATCCTCACTAGCTTTTATTATTGTTTGTGTTCTTGATCATTGCTATTCTGAGTGGAATAAGATGAAATCTTAGTGTAGTTTTTATTTGCATTTCCATGATTGCTTGAAATGTTGAAATACAAATGTGTTTCTTCTTTTCAGAAGTTTCTATTTAGTTCTTTTGCTTATTTATTGATTAGGTTAATTGTTTTTTCAGGGTTAAGTTTTTTGAGTTCTTTATATATTCTGGATATTAATTGCCTATTAGTGTATTTGTTGGCCAAGATTTATATTCTGCTGGCTGCCTTCACACTCTTAATCATTTACTTTGCTTTGCAAAAGCTTTTTAGTTTGATGGCATCACACTTATTGATTTTTGGTTTTATTTCTTATGCTTTGGCGGTCTTGTTAAGGAAGTCAGTTCCAGCACCTGTATGATGGATTGTTGACTCTATGTTTTCTTCTATCAGTTGCAACGTTTCTAGTTTAATTCTGAAGTCTTTGAACTATTTAGATTTGAGTTTTGTGCCGGCTGAGAGATAGGGTTCTAATTTCCATTTTTCTACATATAGCTATCAAGTTTTTCTGGTACCACTTGTTAAAAGGTTGTCTTTTCTCCAAAATATATTTGGCACTTTTGCCCAGTATCAGATGTCTATAGGTATGTGAATTTGTTTCTGTGTCTTATAATATCTTCCATTGGTCTTCAAGTCAAGTTTGCCAAACCTTTTTTGTTACCTTATTTTCCCTTTTTAGATGGACAGAGAATTGCCTCTACCGGCTTTCTGTGATGCCTTTTTCATTTTACAGCTTAATTGCATATAAAGGGGAAAACACATGCTATGGTTCCTGACATGCATTTGCATTTCAAAATATTTTATTTACTACGATTATATATATTATTATTACTGATTGTGATTTGATGAGTAAAATTCAGTTTTCTTTCCAGAAAAGCTAGAAACATGTTACAACACCCTCTAAAATAATTCTTACTACTTTATCAAATATATACATATATATATATATAGTGTATATATATATACATTATATATATATATAACATATATATAATATATGTACATACATATACATATGAGCAGTCCTAACCAGGGCTCCTCATATGTATATGCATGTGTATATATTTGATACATATGTACATATATGTATATATGTATATGCATGTGTGTATGTATACACACACACACACATACACACACCCACCATGTGGGTTAAAGACTGAATTGAGATTATGAGATTACATGAAATTTATTTCCTTTTAGACTTTAAACTTGTAGAAAAAGGGATCCTATTATTATGTTAAGGATCTAGAATGGTAGTTACCCTGTGCAATTGTTTATCAATTTTTCCCAGTATCTGAGCTTAAGGAAAAACCAAACCTACTCTTTAAATTAGGAGCACAAAACCCTACTGTGATTAGGTGAGGGCAGAGAAAATTAGGCAGTCCAGGAAGTTTCAGAATAGAATATTAAAATACCTTTCGCTCATTTACTTTCATGCTGAAAATGTAGAACACTTGAATGGCAACTAAGTAAAATTGGACAGGACCTAATATTAGTCTTTCAGGAGTTTCAAGAGAACATTCTCTTTAACACTTGACTGTCTTTCTAATCTGTATAGAGAGGATGTTCTAATCATTAATAAATGATGTGTAAATATTGGCCAAACTACTAGTATTATATCACAGAAACAAATGTTCTATGTTTTTTTTGCCTTGATTTAATTTTGCTTTGAGTGTATTTAATTAATCAATTAAAGTAGTGAATCAGATTGCTTATCTATATGGCTCATATATGCTCAAGGTCAGGCTCTATCACCAGATGCCATCTTGCCTGCAGTATCTCTATTGACTTCAAAGATGCCACCAAAGTGACAAAGAGTTTTTAAAGACTGATTTAAGTATTTCCCAAAAAACTTGATGCCTTTTCCCTTAACTTAAACAATAACTAACTGCACCTGTGGAGCACTGCCCCTCCTGCTGGCTATAATCTCTTGCCTGAAAAGCCATGTCTAACTTCATATAACAAGCAGAATAAAATAGATAGAAAGCAAATAACCAGAGTTCTAGTTTCAGAACTTACCTCGAGTCTTCTGCTCCTGCTAGTTCCCAGCACAGATTCTTAATTTTTAATGTTGTATCTGGCTTTCCTGAATTAAATTGTTTGTTTTCATTTGCTGCTAGTACTGTTCACATGACAGTGACACTGTTGTTGACAATGGGGTTCAAGTCCTGTTCCCTTGGTGTTGAAGATTGCCAAGGTAAGAGTGAAAAGTTTTATTTAAAGAATAGAACAGAGACAGAGAAGGGCAGAGGATCCTCTGCAGAGGAGGGAGTCCAAGTAGTTGCCCAAGGAAGTAGGTGTGTACTGCCCCTTTTATGCACTTTAGGTTTCTTTTCTTCTTATGCCCCTTCTCCCATTCTTCCTATGTGACCTACAAGGTGGAGTGATCCAAAGGCAGGAATGAAGCTGCCTAGGGTTAAGGCAGGAAGGGAGTCCTACCCAGGGTTGTTCATTAACAACTCCTTATTGGGTGGAACAATTCCTTGGAGGCAGGTAACTTTGGCAACAGGTTGGAGGAGAAGAAGTTGTATGTATTAACATTTTATTTCCTTTCCTTTCAAACTTGCCTCCAACTTCTGGATCATATTTTTTTAGGTACCATTTTTCAGAGACAGACATGTCACCATACAAAAATAGTTGACTATCCACAGAAGATTTATCTGTTCTCTGAAAAAAAAAAACTGAGTACTGTAGGACACAACCAAAATATTTATTTATGTGTCTTCTATATTATGGAATAATACTCTAGAATTTTTAATTTGCTATATATTTTATTCTTGATTTTATTTGAAAATATCTGTCTATAATGTAAATCTTATAAAAGTATAAACTATAAGCATAATCAATTTGTGCAATGCATACAACATTAAGATCTAGTTCTAATAATAGTTCTTTGTTCTGAGGTATGTGATAGTTTTAATCCATTCATGAAGGAAACAGCTGGATGGTGTGCCCATGTTCCCTCTCAAATAAAAATAAACTTAATCTTAATTATCTTATCATTTGTCTCTGGCTCAGAAATAGGTTCTATGGTACCTGCAACAGTGAAAATGGCTAGGAAGTTATATTGTGGCAACAAACCATACTAACATTTACATAGCTTAAAGTATCAACATTTATTTCCCACTTTCCTAGACTAGTGGAGGTCCTGCAATTCAGGGTATTGCCAGTTTACTATGGTAGAGGAAATGAAATAAATCAATAAATCACAAATTGTCTATTAAATCTTCTATCTCAAAATGACATGAGTTATTTTTCTCATATTTCCATAAACAAACAAGCCACATAGTAAAATTTAATTACTAGGAGACAGAATTCAGTAATAGTAATTTTACTATTAGTGTGGAGGAAGAACTAGAAATTGTTGATGAAAAGTACTAATGACTGACAAAATTCCCTTCTCCTAACCCACCCATGCTAGAAGAGAAATCTATGATGTTTCTCAAATTATCTGTATTTAATTGAAGTGACATATTTTTAGTGCTGACCACTCCCAGTTTGACATTGATTCATGGTTCATAGTATCATCTGATTTCTCCTTTTTCCTATGATCAGGGTAACTTATCAAATAACTTCTTTAGAGTATTTTAGTTCCCATTCCGACCTCCTCCCACCCAAGTCTTGTAATCAGACATCTGCTTAGTAAGTGATAGCATCAAGGGCTCAATTTTCAAAATTAGGTGCTTAATTAGATTGCTAACCAACTGGGTAGGGACTGCTTTGAACTGCTTCAAATTCTATAGAGTACCTCAAGAAATAGCTTGCAGTGCTGTTGTTATTCACCAAATCCTTAATTTAATGACCCAGATATGGATTTGACTATTTATATGCTTTAGTGCCTATTTGAGGTCTTCAAAGTGGGCTGTGACTATCTGGAGGACATAGAGGTACAGATTGGTCATCTTCAATGAAATACTAATCTTCATGTATATCACACTAGTGTGTTGTGAGTTGTTGTGTTTATTCCATTTCATAGATTTTTGCCTGCTTCGAACCTCTATGGGCTACAAAACAACTTCAATGAAATTAGAAACTGTTTATTGGAATACTCTGCTGTAAATGTATTCAATCAATAATTTAACACTGTAATAGGTCCTGTTGTCATCAAATAAAAGCTGCAGACAGTCCCTCATTATAACCTCACTCTAAGCAAAATTACCATGAAAATGAGGATAACATGATCCATACATTCTTGTTAACATCAGTTTTTTCAATGAGATGATAAACACTCTGCATTGTTAAATTGGTATACATATATGAAAGATCATCTTTCCCAGATTCTCTTGTAACTGTATTTTAGTTAAAGGCATATGTGAAAGATTTGTTTTGGGAGTTGAAATTGTCACAAGTGATTGCTGGTCAATCTATGTAAAGATGGTAAATGAGTGTAAGTATGAATTTGAAGTTAAACTAATTCTTAATTAGGGAAATCTCTGAAATTTTATTGCTCATCCATATCTTTTGTATATTTCCTTATAGTTTGTCAAACTTGAACTTGGTTGGATTTTTTTTCCAGTAAATTTGTTTTCCTATGGAGTGGTAGAAATTGGCGATTGGTAAAATTTATTAAAACTTTTGTAATATGTCAGTTAAAACAACAGATAGTGGGGTTTTTTTAAGTAATGTGGTTATATTCCCATTACTTCTTCTTTGTTCTTGAGGCACTAATATGTTGAGTAGAGTGAGCTGTGTTCATGTATGTACGTATGTGTGTGTGTGTGTGTGTGTGTGTGTGTGTGTCTTTTCTAATTTTTATTATATTAAGAGGACAGATGATCCTTCAGAGACCATTTTGCTGAAGAAAAGTTAAACTGGGATCATCCAAGCACTGCAGAGCTGCCATTCTCTCTGGATTAAGGTTCAGCAATATTGGCCTTAGTTAATTCTAAGCTTGATGTGTATTACAGTAACTGCTACTTGAGGGTGTTGCCATAGACACAGATATCAGTGTATCTTCAAGAGGAGTTATACAATGAAAGAAGTACTTAGAGAACATAAAGTATATAGCACTGGATATTTTAAAACCTATCATTCCATGTTCACATAGACATGTGTTTCAAAAGTTGTGCTATATTGTATGGACTCCCTTTTATTGAATGATTGATATAAGTAAAAATTGTGCTAAATATTTTGAAGACATTATCTCCCTTAATTTTCCTAAGAAACATGTGAAATCAATACCAGTATGACTCTCATATTTTGCATGAAGGAACTGAAACTCATGGAAATAACTTATCCATGATTATGCAGCCAGTAATGATATAAGTGGAATTCATCTCTAGTCTGCATTATCACAAAGTTGTTTTATAAACCACTCCAATATACTGTTATAGGTTAAAAATCTAAAGTAATTTCTAATCTCCTGTTAAAAATAAGAAGTCCCCAAATACAACAATGCCAGACACATAGTGCTTACAACTATTAAAAGAATTAATAAGTTTTATTTTCCTAAATGGGGTAGATATAATTCTAAGATGGCCCTCATGATTTGCCATTGCTACCCAACAAATATGTTTCCTGTTCAGTACCTGAGATTGGGAATATTATGGAACTTTGGCTCTTATTTCCATGATTAGGTTATGTTTCACAACACAGTTGACCTGAAGATAGGGAAATTACCTGGGTACACCTGACCTAATCACATAAACCTTTTAAAAACTGAGTTTTCTCTCGATAATTAAAGAAGAGGGCATCAAGTTTGAAACATGAGAATTTGACACCTTGTTAATAAGAATATGAAGGAGAACTTAATGTAAGGAATGTAGGTGAGCTTTACTAGTTCTAAGTGGCATCTAGTTTACAACCAGTAAGGCAATAGGTACATCAATTCTACAATTGCAAAGAACTGAATTCTGCAAACAAGAATAAGCTTGAAAGGGGATTTTTCAGTCCAATACTACTCATATTTCAGCCTTGTGAGACCCTGAGCTAAGAACTTGGTGATATGATACCAGGCTTCTAACCTACAAAATCATGAGCTAATAAATTGTTGCTGTTTTAAGCAATCATTTAATTTATTACACTAGATTATATACTAAGTAACTGTATAACATATGGTCTTTACTTTATTGTTTGTTTTTATTTTTCACAATTACTTGTTAGCTTTTTCTATGAAATGACTGTGTCAACAGTTTATAATTCCATACATTGAAAGTATCAGAGATTAAGGAGAGTTTTTATTGGAAGTCTTTATACATTTGTGAAAATAGCCCAATATTCCTAGGATCAACAATAAATTGAAAGAATCATATGTACTTTTTCCTTTTAACTCACAGCATTTTACTAACCTGTGTTAAACACCCTGGTCTTCTATATTTTGTATAGGTCTTTTGAGAAGTTGCAATCACACATCCAGCTATAACACTATTAACTGAATCTTTGGTAGCTATTACTACAATATATAATACACAACATAAGTACTGTCTAGAAATACTTATGTCTAAGAATTCAATCTGAATGACAATTATACTGAGTGTTAGGAGTTATGATCTATGGGTCACAGTGGAGAGTTTGGCTGTTTATTATAATTTTAAATACACATACACATATATGCTAAAGGGGCAAGGTGGGGATTTCAACAGGGGTAAAAGACAACAAATGTATCAGGAATAGTGTAGAAGTTGGTAAAACTGGTGCAGCTTTTGGGTTTTGCTTCAACATGACTTGGTTTGAAACTTAGATTCCAGAAATGTCATTCCAAGTGATAGTGTCAGAGGTTGAGTGAACATAGCTTTTTTTTATCCTAATGGGAATTTTCTGGGCTGAGAGCTAGAAAGTAAATCTTCTTTTAACTTGTAAACTGAGCAAATTTGATCTGGAAATCATTGAAAGAGAATAAATATGGATCCCCAGGATGCCATTTTTATAGAGTTTTTTTTTCTGTCCATAAATACACGTTGTGAAAAGTGAAAAAGCTGGCAGCTTTATTGAATACCATACCTGCAGATTGGTTGAAAGTCTAGTTACAACCTTGACCTTCATTCTCATCAGCTTCTCTAGGACTAATTATGTCCAGAAGATAATGTCTTTAAATAGCTGATTTTCAGTACTCTGAAACTTACTACTATATTACCCTTACTTCAAGTGAAATTCCTCCACTTTACTTAATTTTTTTAGGTACATGATTTAGTTTATATACTTGTCCTCAAATAATTTGGCTTTGTAGTCTGTCTCGACTCCTCTACCTAGATGTTGCCTTGCTTTGTTCTCCATCCCCCTGCCCTACATCCTGTTACTGAAACCAAGCATGGTAACTGGACTTCTGCTATCCACTGAGTAACATTTTTTGGCTCTTGCTTACCTACAGTCCAGTATCACTGCTTCACAGATGTTTTGTATTCATTAATTGATGCATATGGTCACCTATATCCTTGTCTCTGTTCCAAGATATGGCTACCATTTACTTTTAATATTGTTTATTGGATAATAGATTGGGCTCACAGCACTACTGACTGAGTTGATTAAAATGAACATTTCTCATCTAGGTGTATAGTTCTAATTTCACACCCCTGTCCTCCATGTTTACTGCATCCTGTCTAATCGCAAGTTTCAGGCTAAGGAAGAAACAATGATAAATGCTGTGTTCACAATTTCATGAGAGAAAAAATGATTTGCGTATAGGCACAGACTTATGCAAAGACAGCATATGCATGTAGAGAGCAAAACAATTTCATTATTTCTTATTGATAATGGAGTTTAACCTTGTCACATTATTTATTATTTCAACATTGATGATAATAGTCGAATGTCATAATCAGTTATTTTCACTAGCAGGAAAAGTAAGTAAACTTAAAATATTTTGTTAGAGAGCCTTGTTCCTCAAGGGGAAACAGTTTTAGGTTAGTTTATAGAGTGAGCATTCTCTGGTGGTGATGTTGTACCAGGTTAAAAAAAAAGATTGGATTGGAAAGCACATGAATTGTTTGCAACAGAGTGGAAAATCTCACTAAAAGGCAAGAGGAAAAACTTCCAGATAATTTAAATGACTGTCTGCCACTCCTTCCTGAGATGCATGTATGCCTGACTAGTCAAAAGTTCCAAATGGCATATGGGTATTCATAGAATATATATTATGTATATATTGCAAAAGATAAGGCTCCCCTTGTGTGCAAGTGGTAGTAATAACTAGTCAATAAGAAATCTCTTTCTGTGGGATGGCTGATAGACTTTTTCAAAGGAAGTAGCTACTTTAACTTTGTAGAAAAAAACAAACAGTATACTATATAATAAGAGAACCTCTAGATATGTTCTCAATGTCATTCATCTCTGTTGCTTTAGAGGCACTCTTATGAGAGATATAGTTTTCCTCTCATTTATAGGAGGTAAGAGAGAAACATTGCCACTGCTTTCTGAAACTTAAGAGTTTCACTGAGAATTCTTTTTGGAATGTGAATAGAATATCTGATTTGATCTGTGTTATTGCATTATATTTCTTGGAGTAAAACCCTTTAAACAAGTCTTAAATTAAGCCTACCTTGATAGAAACTAATAAACAAAATATTCATGATTTTGGTATCAAATCTTAATATCTGGTATGGGAGCAACTTCCTTTCCTCCAGTGGAATATTGAAATATGTGCCACAGGAATCTTGAAGTCTTGACCCATTCTTGTAGAGGTAAAGACATGTTCTGTAGGAGCTACTGGGATGAGCCTAAATAAGCAGACCTTGGTTCTTCTTCTGTAAGTATATTCTCATGTTAATTCAGACATCATTTCAAAACCTAAAAAATAACTATTTAATATACAACCTAACTTTCCAAGAAATCTTCAACAGGAAACCCCGGAGTAAACAGCATAGAAAACAATGGCAAATTCTTGGCCAAAGGTAAATCAAGAAAAATTAAGACACACACATACACAAAAATGGTATTTGTGAAAAGTATACTCCTACTTCTTATACAAAACCCACTCTTGGAGTTCAATTGAGTAGTGGAAGGGAATAGAAGGGAAGGGAGGAGGGACATGAAAAGGGAAGAATGGTGGAATAAAATGAGCAAATTACTATGTACATATATAACACAATCGTTTTAACCTTTATGTCTATCAATAAAGCACCAATTAATATAAACTGTAAGTCAAAGGAATACCAGTGGAATAGAGGTAGGAGAACAGGGGGAGGGAGGAGGAGAGGGAAAGAGGAAGTACTGGGGACTAAATTAGGGTAAATTTTATTCTATGCCTGTATGTTTATGTCAAAATGAACATCAATATTATGTACAATGAACTAATAAAAAGGTATACCAACATATGGCTAATCACTTCAAATTCTGTATGTATAAAAATGACAATGTCTTTTCAAAAAATACCTACCATTTTCTACCTTTGTATAAATAATATAACCATTCTAACAAGCTAGGACCCACAGGATCACTGTGAAAGTTTTCATCTCTCATTCTTTCAAACTACATTTTCAAGGAATTCTGTTTATTTTTCCTCCAAATGTGTACTTTTCATGTCACTGTAATATATATATATATATATATATATATATATATATATATATATATATAATTTTTTTCTTAGAATGTGTCTTTTGGTGGGTGATAGTTCTTGTGAACAAATTTGTGGGCTACCTTTTCACACTTGTATTGGAATCTTGATGAACAGTAGTTCTAGATCATAATTTAGCCAGTTTACTAATTACTGTTTATTATTTCCTCATTTTATTTTTGCATTTTAGTTATATTTATTGATGGAATTTGTTGTTACATGTTCATACATGTACACAACATAACAATGTAATTTGGCAATATCAGTTTCCAGCAATTTTCCCCTACCTCTTTGCCTCCTGCCCATTGGTACCTGTCTTCTACTAATCTCACTTTGATTTTTAGCAGATTCCCCTCACCCTTGTTTTCCTTTTTCCTCTCTAGCTTCCACATATGAAAGAAAACATACCACACTTAATCTTCTGAATTTGATCTATTTCACTCAACATTGTGTTCTCTAATTCCATCCATTTTCCTGAAAATGCCATATTTCATTTTTCTGTATTTATTTCTTTTAGTTGTATACAATGCCTTTGTTTTTATTTATTTATTTTTTATGTTGTGCTGAGGATATAACCCAAGGCCTCGCATGCACTAGGCGAGCATTCTCCTGCTGAACCACAACCCCAGTCACATAATTTCATTTTTCTTTATGGCCAAATAAAACTCCATTATGCATATATACCACATTTTCTTTATTTATCCATTTATAGATACCTAGTCTGTTTCCATAGTTTTTCTCTTGTGAAATATGTTGCTACAAACATGCTTATGCTTATGCATGTGTCACTATAGGAAGATGCCTTTAATTTTTGAAGATAAATTCTGAGAAGTTGTATAACTGGTTCATATGGTGTTTCCATGCCTAGTCTTTTGAGGAATCTCCATACTAATTTACATATGGGTTGTACCAATTTACAGTCCCACTAACAGTGTAAAAGTGTTCCTTTTTCTTCACATCCTCTCCAGCATTTATTATTATTGATGGCTGCCATTCTGACTGGTGTAAGATGATATTACAGTGTAGATTTGATTTGCATTTCTGTAACTTCTAATGATGTTGAACATTTTTATGACTGGTAATTTTCAAGTTCTGTATGAAAGTATGCACCTACTCAAAGGTCATGAAAATATTTTCTCCTACTTTCCTGTAAGTTTCTTATTGTTTTCTCTTTTATATTTAACTATTCTGTTTATCTGACCCCTTTTGTTTATAATGATAATTAACAAAAATTTTCCCCATTTTGAATATCAAATTGATCCAGTCCCATTCACAAAAAAACATTCATGCTTTCCAATGTAGTTTCATTTTCAGCATATACTAGGCAGTTCATGTAGGCATATTTCAATTGCTGGACCCTCTTATATGTTGCAGTAGTCTACTTGCCCATTTTTGTTTCAGTATCATCCTTTCTTTATTTATACAGAGGTCAAGTCTTTGGTAATATAAGCCCTTTAGTTTCTTTTATATCTCTTGACTGTTCTTTGCTACTTACATTTCTATGTGAATTTTGAAAACACTTCATCAGACGCAGCAAAAAGGTTGTTGGGGTTGTAATTGGTTGCTTTGAATCTATAGATATTTTAGTTTTGAGAACTGACATTGTAACAATGTGAAGTTCTCTCATCCATTACCTTTAATTTATTCATATTGCTATTCAATGGTTATCATTGATGTCTTACAGTTTTCAATGTAGAAGTTCTGAAGTATTTATGTTACTTGACATTATAATGTTATTTTAAATAATATTATATTTAAAGTATACTTTTGTTACAAGCATGTGGAAAATTTGACATTTTGTGTTCATATTTTTAATTAACTAACCTTTGTGAATTATTTTATTAATTCTAATTTTCCAGAATTTTTTTAGATTTTGTATATACCCTGACAAGTTCTCTGTTAGTCTTATTTTACCAATGTTTATGTCTTTGAGCATAATTCTATTTAATAATAAATGAAGCAATAATGGTGGACATCCTTGATTGGCAGTAACTTCAGGGGTAATGTTTAAATAAATAACCATTGAATGTGTAATATCTATAAATTTTAGTGGACATTATTTTTCATAATAGAGAAGCTACCTTCTTTTCCTAATTTTCTGGGAGTTTCACCATAAATCAGTGTTCAATGTTGACAAATATTTTGTCTGAATCTATCAAGATTATCACCTTTTTATCTCCATATTATGTTAATATACCGAAGTATACTGGTTAATTTTCCAATGTTAAACCAACCTTGAATTCTTTCAATAAATGAGTCAATCATGATGCATTATGCCTTGTAAGTTTCAGTGGATTACACTTGCTAATGTTGTGTTAAGGTACTTTTCCCTTTAAGTTTAATATGGCCAATATCCTTTGTCTTATGATATCATTGTCAGGTTTTGGTGTTATAATTTTGCTAGCTTCATGTAAAGAATTGTAAAAAGTTTCATTATTCCCATTCTTCTTAAAGAATATATTAGTATTATTTGTTTCTTAAATATTTATAAGAATTTACCAGTGAAAAGATCCAGGATAAGCACTTTTTTGTGGCTAGTTTTTCAACTGTTTATTCAATTTTTTAATAAATCATCTTTCATATTTTATGTTACCCTTTGTGTAAGTCTTAGCAAATTGGGTTTTTCAAGGAATTTTCCATATAATTTTATATGTTGAATTTATTGATATAAATTTGCTTGTAATATGCTATCAGCCTGTAATATATGCAGGATCTTAAACTAGAATCCTTCTGCATTTCCTCTATGAATGTTTTTTGAACTCTGTATTTCTTGATCAATATTTCTATGGGTTTATCAGCTTAATAATATAATAAAAGAAATAAATGTTTGGTGTTATTATTTTTTTCATATATTTATTTAAATTTCTGATATATTTGCATGTACCTTCCCTATATTATCCTTGTTTTATTTGCCTTGGTTTTTTTTTTTAATCTTTGTGACTTAGAAACTGAAATAATTGTTTTTTTTTAATTTTTTCCCTTTATAATGTATGAATTTACAAACTATAAATTATCTTTGTTAATTTTTTGCATTGCATGAAATTGCTATTAAATTTAAAATTAAACATATATTGTTTAGATATGTGTTACTTAGTTTTCATGTATTTGCACATTTTAGTATTTTGTTATTGAAATATTATTTAAGGACAGTCATATTCTGTGAAATATCAAATCCTTGCAATTTTAACTTTTTAAAGTGCCCAATCCATGACTGTAAGTACATTCACATTGTTATGCAGCCAACAACATCTGTAAACAGAAGCTTTCCATCTTCCCATACTGAAATTCTGTATCCATTAAAATAATAAATCCCCATTGCCTTTCCTCAAGCTCCTTTTAACTTCATTCCATGTAAACCCACGGTATTTATCCTTTAATATCTGGCTTATTTCACATAGCATAATGTTTTCAAGTTTAATCTATGTTGTAGCATGTGTCCAAATTTCCCCCCTTTTAAAGTTTTAATAATATTCCCTTATATGGGTATACCATAATTTAACTGATAACCCATTGGTGAACATTTGATTTGACTCTATCATTTGGCTATTATGAACAATGTTATGAAAATGGGTGTAAAAATAATCATTCAAGTCCTTGCTTTCATTTCTTTCAGGTATATACTCAGAAATGAAATTGTTCATTTCTATGTAACTTTTGGTTTCTTTTTTAAAATATTGATTGAGCTACAATGGTTCTTTGGGTAGTTTTTAAAAATATATTTTACCATATATTTACTTTGAATGTTTCTCTTATTATATTAAAATAGGGTTATTGAAAATGATAGTGTCTTTTTTATTCATTATAACAATTATTAGGCCATTAATCTTGTAAATAATTAATTACATAATTAATATTTACTATCATTTGCTTTTTTATTTGGATCATTTATTTCTTTATTCTTCCTTTCTTGTTTTTCTTGGGTAAAGTGTTTTCTATTTTGTGTGTGTGTGTGTTTATTTGTTCAACTTTACTCATGCCTTTTCATTATTTAGAAATGGTTACCTTAGGGAGTACAATAGACATCAATTAGTATTTTCTTTCAATTAGTAATTTTTACTATGTCCCAAATAATACAGTATTTTCACAACAATTTCATTCCTTTCAACTCTTATGCTATTATTACAGAATTTGTCTCTACATATGTTACAAATCTAATTAGACATTATTATCAAGGTGTTTTATTTAAATGTATTTCCATTTAGCAACATATTTACCATTCTTGATTCTATTTCTTTGTTTTCATGGTTTCTTTTCCCATTAGAATTGTTGTTCTTAAGCTTAAGGAGTTTTTCTAATTCATATACCCTAATAATGAATGAATGGACTTTTAAAAAATCTGTAAATTTCTGTATTCACTTTCTTTATTGAAGTTTACTTTGTTACAAATTTTGTGCTTACATTTTCAACATATTATTATGGTCATATTTACTGTTTTTTTGATATCTGTAGGTAGAGGTATTTTGTCAGATTTCAAAATGTTACAGTAATTAATTTTCATGTGTTGATTCTGTCTCATCAACTTTCTCATTATCTTGCACTCTGATTACATGCATTTTAGACATTTTAATAATTTCTTAATTTTGGATTAATGTCTTTTTCCCTCCCTGTTTCAATTTAACCCTTTTTTTCTTTTCTTTTCTTTTAAAAATTTTCAACAGAAATACAGGTTTATTCAAGACAAACCTGAGGAGGTGGGCAGTAGAGGCTGAGACCCATCTTCTATTTACAGCCTGGGGTAGATATAGGAGATGAAGGAGGGCCTTTGCTAGGGGGTTGTCAGGGAATGGTTCTTGTGGTGTTACTTTCATAAGAAACTAGGTGTTTTCAGAATTTCAGTACTAGATAACTATTTCCTTTTGCATGATGATGGAGTGTTTGGGTTTTCTTTGCATGATGAAGGAATATTATCTAGGGTTTAGGTCAGGCTGAGTCAGAGTGAACTGGATGTGATTCTTGTTTCAAGATAGATGATATGTTTCAAAATGGCATTGTCATGTTCTATCTAACATTCCTGCCTTTACTTTTTATTTGATAAGAAAAATGTGAAAGGAGGAGGGGTGATGATGTCTCTCATATTGCTTTCTGCTGAGAAGAGGCCTTGGTTGAGGACTCTTGTAGGCTCTGGTATTAAACAGTTCTAGTGGACCTAGCACTAGCAGGAGGATGCTCTGGAACCTCTGATCAATAGTGGAGTTGATGGTTCTCTGTAAAAAGAGGTGAGTAGTTGAAACAAAGAGGAAGCAATAACAAGGTCAATAATTATACAAAGAATTAGGAAGAGAAGAGGCTAAGCAAATTCAAGTTTTTAAAGCCTTGAATGGACTCTGCTTACAAATAAATGGCATGTCAGACCACAACTTCAGCTCTAATAACTTACTATCTTTGTAGTCTTCAGAGCCTGGCTGATAACACTGATTGCCTTTGTGCTAATTGTTTACAGAAAATAATTCTTTGCTTTATTGTTTGCTGTTGTCCTAGCTTAATGCCTTCCTCATGTACAATTTGTCCAATCACCTGCCAGATGCCATTATGGACCTTAGCACTGCCTGGATGCACAAGATGCCCAGAGTCCATTAAATTCTTAATGGTCATGTAAATTTGACCATCATGGAGCTGCCTTGCAACTTCTACCAAGGCCCCCAAGATAGACCCTTTGAAGGTTTTCCCTGACTGCCACAGACAATACCGACCATAAGCTCAAAGAAATCAGAGTGGTTATCACCCTTTTTTCTGAGAGCAAATAAGGACCTCTTCAGAGGTGTGATTGAGTCAGGAGATAGATTACCTGTAGGCAGATAGAAATGGGAACCTCAGAGAATGAGATCTTATTACTCCAGATTAAAATCCTAGGCTAAAGCCTTTTTCATTTCTTTCTTTCTTTCTTTCTTTCTTTCTTTCTTTCTTTCTTTCTTTCTTTCTTTCTTTCTTTCTTTCTTTCTTTCTTTCTTTCGCTGCCTAAATGGAAGACCATAGTCAAACTTGAATGTCCAACTTCTATTTTTGGCATGGACACCCTACCAAATTCAAGTCCTCTATGCATATTAATTCCCATCATACCTTCTCACATTCCTTTGCCTTGGTTATCTTCTTATATTGACCAGAAGCTTTCCTTTTCCCTCTAACATCCTTATAAGCTCTCCTCCCTGAGGTGTCAACCACTGTGTGAGATGCCTCCAAGCCCAAAATGGCAACCCACCACACTCCCACTAATTTTTTCTTATAAGACCCTGCCTCCAGCTAAAATGAATTGTCTCATATCACTTCCCTGGCTGCCTCAACTGTAATCAGAGAATCTTCTTCCTATGAAAAATTAAGACTTACATCTGTTCACCCAATAATTGGGCAATTTAACCCTTTATTGTTGACATTTCATTACTATTAATAATCTTGTCTTTGTGTTATGTTCTATTTAATGTTAAAATAATCCCATATGTTATTTAAGTATTGCCTTTCAAAGTTAGAGACCACCTATTGTTTTAATTTTATTTTCCTATAATATGTCTCTCCTTATATTCACCTTTACCTGATATTTCCTTTATTATATTAATCATAGTTATTTTGAGATATTTTGTGCTAATTCTAATATTTGTATCATATCTGGGTCTGCTTTTATAGAGTACCTTTTTCAGTACTGGTCACTATTTTCTACATTTTTACATTTCTAATAATTTGTTTCTTCATGTCATTCATTGTTCCTTATATAGTGAGAAGGATCTTGATTATGAAAATTTTCTCTATAGAGTATTTCTTTTGCCTCAGCCTGCATTTAAATTATCAGAGGATCACCTTAATCATGCTTATCTTTGTTTTTTACATTTTCTAGCCTATGCTTCACTTTTACCTTTCCTTGTTTTCCTGATGTAACCAACGTAGTAAAGTATGTTCCTTATTTTTGTGGAATTGTTGTTAGGGACTCCAAAGATAGTCAGGGGTGTTGAAAAAGTGTGGAAACTCTAAATATTTTTGGATCTCAGTGCCTCATCTCCAATGTGTGATCTCTTTAATCTCTGTTCTACTCTTTTTTAAAAAAGTTTTATTTTATTTATTCTTTATTAATTTTATTTTTTACATAAATGGAACACAACTTTTTATTTCTATGGTTGTACATGATATAGAGTCACACTATTTGTGCAATCATACTCACACATAGTGGTAATAATGTCCATCTCATTCTACCATCTTCCCCCACAAACACTTCCCTCCCTGGCCTTCCCTCCCTGCCTTCTGCTCAGCCCAAAGTTCCTCCATTCTTTTCTTGACCCCCACCTATTATGGATCAGCATCAACTTATCAGAGAAAACATTTGACTTTGTTTTTTTTAGGATTGACTTATTTTGCTTATCATGATATTCTCCAACTGCATCCATTTACCCATAAATGCTATAATTTCATTCTTCTTTAAGACTGAGTAGTATTCTTTTGTATATATATGCCACATTTTCTTTATCCATTTATCTGTTGAAAGGCATATAGGATGTTTTCACAGTTTAGGCAATGCAAATTGACCTGCTATAAACATTGAGATGGCTGCATCATTATAGTGTGGTGATTGTAAGTCCTTTATGTATAGATAGAGGAGTGGGCTAGATGAGTCAAATGGTGGCTCCATTCCAAATTTTCTAAGGAATCTCTATACTGCTTTTCAAAGTGGTTATAGCATTTTGCAATCCCACCAGCAATGAATCAGTTACATTTTTCCCCACATCCTCATGAGCACTTATTGTTGCTTGATTTTTGATAATTGCCATTCTGACTAGAATGAGATGAAATTTAGAGTAGTTTTGATTTGCATTTCTCTAATTGCTACAGATATTAAACATTTTTTCATGAATTTGTTGATCTTCTATGAATTGTCTGTTCATTTCCTTAGCCCATTTATAGACTAGGTTATTTATTTATTTTTTTGGCATTAAGTGTTTTGAGTTCTTTATGTATCCTAGAGATTAGTGCTCTATCTGAGATGGGTGTGGTAAAGGTTTTCAGCCATTCTATAGGCTGTCTCTTCATGTTATTAACTATTTTTGTTTGCTGAGAAGATGCTTTTTAGTATGAATCCATCACATTTTTTGACTCTTGATTTTACTTCTTGCACTTTGGAGTCTTATTAAGGAAGTCAGGTCCTAAGCCAACATGACGAATATTTGGGCCTGCTTTTTTTTCTACTAGATGCAGAGTCTCTGGGCCTAATTCCTAAGTTCTTGATCCGTTTTGAGTTGAGTTTTGTGCATTGTGAGACATAGAGTTTTAATTTCATTTTGCTGTATATGGATTTCCAGTTTTCCTAGCACCATTTGTTGGAGAGACTATCTTTTCTCCAATGTACGTTTTTGGTACCTTTGTTTAGTATGAGATAATTGCATTTATGTGGGCTTGTCACTGTGTCTTATATTCTGTACCATTGATCTACTTGTCTGTTTTGGGGCCAATACTATACCGTTTTCGTTACTATAGCTCTATAATAGAGTTTAATTGCTAAAATTGTGATGCCACCTGCTTCACTCTTCTTGCTAAGAATTGCTTTGGCTACGCTGGGTCTCTTATTTTTCCAAATAAATTTCATGATTGATTTTCTAGTTCTATAAGGAATGTCATTGGTATTTTTATTAGAGTTGTATTAAATCTGTATGATGTTTTTGGTAGTATGGTCATTTTGACAATATTAATTCTTCCTATCCAAGAGCAAGGGGGATCTTTCCATCTTCTAATGTCTTCTTACATTGCTTTTTTTAGTGTTCTGTAGTTTTCATTCTAGAGGTTTTTCACTTCTTTTGTTAGTTTGATTCCTGTCGCGACCCCCTTGCCCGCAAGGAAGACGCAACACCGGGAATCTTCTTACAGCTGTTTATTCAAGCTCTCGAGAGTTCTTCTCATCTCCCAGAAGCCCCTCCCAGCCTTAATAAAGTATCCAAACACCCAATGCGAAGCTGCCACGTGGAGCTTTCTCGTAGGGTGTCAAAGAACCATGTGCCAACTCTCCCAAAGAAGGAGTTGTTTATCACAGACCACCACAAGGCCAGCGCCATCTTGTAATGGCGACCACAGTCCGCAGAAGCGGCTCGCCACAGTTCCCCCTTTCGTTTACTAAAAACAAAACAGGCAAGAGTAGAGGTGAATCGCCATTACTCATACGAAGCCTTCAACCAGGAACCTCATCAGACCCAAGCAGGTCAGGACGTTCCCACATGACCGTTATTGGCTGAATATGAAAACAGACACCACAAAGCTGTTAAGGCCCTGTGAGCTGGCCTCCTTGACGTGCATACAAATCAGGGCTGGATCCAAGCCCTGGGGGCCGGGGGGAATCCACTGCCAGCAGTTTTTTCCTTCTGTTTATAGCACGTCAAAGGGAATCAAGTAGCCCCTGTCTTAGGTCGTTCACTGCCCTTACATTGCTTACCCGTCTTTGGGGAGGCCCCATTCCCCTGTCTTAGGTTGCAGTGCAAGCGTGAAAGTTGCCCGTCTCTGGGTACTACAAGATCAGCTCGTTGTTGCCAAGGCGTTTAATGGTATCTACTCAGCCAGTCATGATTAGGTCTCTGAGGCTGAACTGTGGCTGTATAGAAATACAACGACAAACAAGTTGGCAACACCCTAAAAGAAAGGCACGGGTCATAGAGTGATAGAAAAGTACTAGCGTGGAAACCCATCTGTGTGCAATGGCAGTAAAGCCGGCAGAGTGCAAGGGCTTTCCAACACTAGGAGAATAACAAGGAAGGACATGTCGTTCCCAGTGCAATGTCCGTAAAACTTGGGGTGCAACGACCATGTCAAAGGTTTACTGTTTAATTTGTGCAAGCCAAACTTGAGGTGAGTTGCCAGTTTCCAAAGCTGCAAGTGCTTGTATAATCATAGCTTTATCGCGAGCATTGCGGGCCTTAAGGCGGCAGAGAAACCACAAGCAGAGAACCATACCGAAGCAACACATTGCGCCAAAAATGCCTACCCCCACCCACTCTTTAAAAAAGGAAAAGGCAGAAGATATCCAATCAGTGAATTGACCCAACGTTATGGGATCAACGTGGGTACTATTCAAGACAGCTATCTGGGTTAGTTGAGACTGGATCATGTCTTCCGCTGCCATGGACCAATTTCCGGCCAAGTATTCTCCGATGATACGGGAGGCATTCCTGGAATCATTAAATCTGACAGAGGTTATGCATAAATGTGCACGTTGATCAACACAGCCCAAAAGCACCAAATCAGCCAATTCTTCTACCTGAGCTTGGAGTAAATCTATTCTTTGGTTGGCAGCTAAGATCCCTGACAAAATATGTTGATTAATTGCATTTTGGGACTCAAGTATCATAGAAGTTTGTTGAACAACTTGATTAACGGAGGCAGCAGTCTGCACTTGATTGGCCATGGCCACTCCGGCCGCGACCGCTGCAGCAGCAGATACCGCCACGGCTGTCACTATAGCAGCTGTGATTCCAAAATCCCTGCGGACTCTAAGTAGCTCAACAATGGGGAATTTATCAGGGTCCGCAATAACTGGGATTGGAACAAAGGTTGGAATTTTCATAACCACTGCTACAGCCGAAGAACCATCCCAACATTCAGATAAGAAACAATTAACATTAAAACAATCCAGCATTTCTGACGAGGTGTCATTAGCCAAAAGGAGTAAGAACGGAGATTGAACACAAACCGCTGCAGGGGGCAATGTGGCATTATCCAACAGAGAGTTGAACGAAACAGATGTGAGTCTACTACCTCGCTCACTCTCGTAAACAGTGCCAGAAACATTAGCCAACCAACTTTTGGCTCCCAGCAATTGAGCCAGTGCAGAAATATCAGCTGAAGCCCCCTTTGTGTTGGAAATCAGCCATTGAAACCAGGACCAACCCACTCCTGTAGAGGAGTTGGCACTGTTGCTAAAGTCATAAACATACCTCTTAAGAGAGGGGGAAAGGGAGAAACCTTTAGCAACTTGACGTTTCTCCCAAGAATAATCCTGACAAGGCATGAATGTTGGGGGGAAACCAAGATTAGGGGTACAGTAAGGAGAAGCCTTAAAATGAGTGGCATAAGGAAGTCCACTAGAATATGGGGGCATTGGAATTAGTACCTCGGAGATACTAGCCAAGGTAGTTATGGTTAAAGCAGAGCTATTTACGGAGGTTCCTGAGCCTGATTGTTCCCCTGAGACTACTTGGCCCAATACAGTACTGAGAATGCTCCCTGAGACTTGACTGGACTGCAATGGATTGTCCCAGTTAGTCAAATTCTTGGTCTTAAGACGGATACAATGAGCGTTCCCAAGGCTAAAACAAAACACTCCTGTGAGATTAACTTGAGATTGATTGTAAATGCGTTCCACGTCCCCTCTAGGAGAGGCACAGGGCGCAGACATCTCACACGAGGTAGAGAAAAGAGTGGGAAGGACACTGGAATTACCGTGAACCGGCATCGGCATTGGCCAAGCCCGTGCCACCGCCCACCATTGCATTGGTGTCGTCTGTGTCATCGGCATCAGCACCAGAGCCAGAGCACTCAGCAGAATGAAGATCCTCATCACGGGATTGCTGTGGTATTTCTTGTTGCTGGGTAGCTGGCGTCAGGACTCTTCTTGTCAGGCGTTCAGGGACCCACAATGGTTCCGTGCGATCCTGGGGAAAAACACATACGGATCCTCGTGCCCATGTCAGCACGGGGTCGGGGCCGTTCCATTGGCCCGTAAGAACATCTTTCCACTTAACATAGCCAATCACAGAGGGCTGAGGGAACACAGGTCTATCGGCCGCAGAGCGACCATGAATATCCAAATTCAAAAAATTAATAGTAAAGAGAGCTAAGGACAAGCATTCTTTAGGAGTATGTCCAGCTCCTATTCCCCCTTTTTGTGTTTGTAAAGTTTCCTTTAAGGTGTGATGAGCACGCTCAACAATGCCTTGTCCTTGAGGATTGTAAGGCAGACCATGAGTAAGTTGCACTCCCATAGTAGAACAAAAGGACGTGAATTGTCTGCCAGTATAAGCAGGTCCATTGTCAGTCTTAAGGGACGTGGGCGCACCCCACGCCGCCCAGGCTTCCAGGCAATGAGTGATGACATTACGTGCCTTTTCTCCTGATAACGCAGAAGCATGAATAACTCCAGAGCACGTATCAACAGAAACATGGACATACTTGAGGTTACCAAAGTCAGGTATATGTGTCACATCCATTTGCCAGACAACCAGTGGCTTCAACCCCCATGGGTTCACTCCATAAGTAGGGGGATGAAGAAATGTGACACAATGGGGACAGTGCAATATTATCTGCCGAGCATCTGCTCTAGAAATGGAAAAACGCCTGCGCAGTGTTAAAGCATTAACATGGAAATTTTGGTGAAACAATTTAGCCTCTTCTAAGGAGGAAGCCAAACAGATCAACTGACCTCGAGTGGCTGAGTCCGCACAGGCATTACCCTGTGATAATGGACCAGGGAGAGAGGTGTGAGCCCGGATGTGCATTGGATAAAAGGAAGCAGTGCGGCTACAGATAAGCTGTCGAAGCTGATTAAAGTAAGCAGATACATTACGGGCATCACTAATAGCTCCCACAGCCTCTAGGATTTTTAGTGCTTGCACCACATAGATGGAGTCCGAAATGAGATTAAAAGGAAAAGAACACTGTTTAAACACCTCAATAACAATTTGCAGTTCTACCCATTGTGGATTTCCAGGAGCAAATTGATGCTGGACAGGGGGAGAATCATTAATGACATAAGCTCCCATTCCAGACTTGGAACCATCAGTAAAAATATTAACAGCCCCCGGAATTGGACTGGATGAAGTTACTTTAGGGAAAATAATAGGATGTTCCTTAACAAAATGGAGTAACGGATGAGAAGGGTAATGATTATCAATATCCCCTTGAAACGAACAACATAGAATAGCCCAGTTATCTAGAGTAGCACACAAAACATTAAGTTGAGCTTTAGTATAGGGTATAATAAGAGAAGAAGGTGATTGTCCGAAAAATTGAATGCTTTGTTGAATCCCTTTAAGTGCTAATGCTGCAACAGCATCAGGATAATATTCTAAGGATTTTCCTGGGGATACATGTGGGTGTATCCATAGCAAAGGTCCATCTTGCCATAGTACTCCAGTAGGCTGCCGCATAGTGGCAAGCACACATAATTGAAAAGGTTTATCACTCTGGAGCCTGCATAAAGTGGCATGTTGTATAGCTTCTTCTACTGTCATAAGGGCCGCTCTAGCCTCTTTGGTGAGGCTACGAGGGGAAGTAAGATCTGGATCACCTTTAAGAGTAGCATACAAAGGCTGTAGTACAACATTAGAAATATGTAAATATCCTCGTATCCAATTAATATCTCCCAGCAGTTTCTGAAAATCATTTAGAGTTTGAAGATCCTGAGTTCGTATGGTGATTTTTTGTGGTTGTAATTTGTCATACCCAATTGTTGCTCCCAAATACTTAATAGAATCTCCTGTTTGAACCTTTTCAGGTGCTATATGCAGCCCACATTGTGCTAACAACTTCACGAGGTCGTCATAGGCCTCATGAACTGTTTGTTCTGATTTAGCAGCCAATAATACATCATCCATATAATGAATGATCTTGATGGAGGAGTACTTTTGTCTGAGGGGTACAAGTGTCTTCCCTACATACATCTGACACATTGTGGGACTATTAGCCATTCCCTGCGGCAACACTATCCACTCAAACCTTTGATCTGGTTCCTCGTGGTTACACGAGGGAAGGGTAAAGGCAAAACGCTGCGAGTCTTTAGGATGTAAAGGAATAGAAAAGAAACAGTCTTTAATGTCAATAACAATAATGTGCCAGCCTTGAGGAACAGAAGAGAGCAGAGGCAGCCCTCTCTGAATGGGCCCCATAGGTTGCATTTGAGCATTAACCGTTCGTAGATCATGCAGTAGGCGCCACTTCCCTGATTTTTTCCTAATGACAAATATGGGAGTATTCCATGGAGAAGTAGAGGGTTGGATGTGACCCAAGTCAAGTTGTTCTTTAACTAGAGCATGGGCTGCTGCCAGTTTAACCGAGGGAAGAGGCCACTGAGGCACCCAAACAGGCTCCTCGGTGAGCCATGTTATGGGTATTTGAGCCTCAGCGGCCCCTAGGAAAAACCCAGACCAAATCTGTCAAGCTTTTGATGACCTTGTACAGGATGCTTACGTCCCTGTAAATGTTTTCCTAGTCCTAAACCTGGCCTATACCCCATATTGTGCATAATTTGTTGGGACACTGGGGAATAGTCATTACTAAGAGTGAACCCCATGTCTTTCATCAGGTCACGGCCCCATAAAGAGATAGGTAAATTAAGTACATAAGGCTGAAAAGTACCATGATGTCCTTCCGGGTCCTTCCAGGAAAGATGTCTACAGCTAACCTGAGGAGCCTGGGCATATCCAAGTCCTCTCAGAGATTGATCAGAAGTCTGCACTGGCCATCCCTTAGACCAGTCCTTAAGTGCAATGATGCTACGATCTGCACCTGTATCAAGTAAGCCCACAATTGATTTACCTTCTATGTTTAATTCCAAAGTAGGGCGATTACTCATATCTAGTGACAAATAAGCACAATTCCCTCCGGTGGTACCAATCTCATTCCCTGTCCGTGACTTTGAGTCTGCAGGGAAATGATCATGTAAACTAGGCAAAACCAGTAATTGAGCAATCCGATCTCCTGGGGAGATGGACACAATGCCTTTTGGAGCTTCCACCATAACCTTTACTATCCCTACAGTATCAGGACTTATGACTCCAGGGAAAACATGAAGACCTTGCAAAATGGAAGATGCACGTCCAATTAGCAAACCTACAGTGCCAGGTGGTAGAGGCCCTTTGAACTCAGTTTCCACCAATTGGACTCCCATCTTAGGTGTTAACACGAGTCTGGAGGTGGAACAGAGGTCCAATCCCGCGGCACCTGTAGTGGCTCTCCGCGTTTCATGGGATGGCGTAGAGATGGCCATGTCTCGGGTTCGGGTGTGACATTCTCCACTGTCCCATATATTTGTGGGCCCTGGGGTCGGGGGCCCCGTCGGCCGTTTTTTGGCCCAGCTGAAATAAGCTGTCCATGGATGTCCCTCACTGATGTACACTCTTTTGCCCAATGCTTCCCCCTTTTGCACCTTGGACACAATCCCGGTGATCGAAGGCCAGTGGAAGGGCCACCGTGAGGAGGTCCAGTAAAATTGACATTTTTGGGACACTCACGTCTGATATGACCGGGTTGACCACAATGGAAGCATGTTCTGGCGGCAGGATTGCCCCCTTTTGCAATCCGAAGGACAGCAGCTGCAAGACCTGCATTAGTTAAAGGCCCTCCAATCTCTCTACACACTTTCATCCATACTTCTATGCCTTTGTTCTTATAAGGAGCGATTGCTGCTTTACATTCCTTGGTGCATTGCTCAAAGACCAATTGCTTAACAAGGGGCATGGCTCTATCAGGATCCCCAAAAATCTTTCCAGCAGCATCCACCATCCTTGCTACGAAATCTGAAAAGGGTTCTGTAGGGCCTTGTAAAATCTTGGTCAAATTACCAGACACTTCTCCTCTATTTGGAAGTGACCTCCATGCCCGAATGCAAATGTTATTAATTTGATCATATACCTCAGGAGGGAATCCTGTCTGTTGATTAGCAAATCTACCTTGCCCCAAAAGCATGTCCTTATCCCAATGAGGATGTCCTGCTGCATGGTTTTGGGCGGCCTGCTCTATTGCGCCCTCTAGCATAAATGCTCTCCAGTCCAAATACTTGCCCGGAGAAACACAAGCCCGAACAAGGCTAGCCCAATCAGAGGGAGTCATACAGAATCTAGACAGACTCTCCACCTGAGTTAATGTGAAGGCGGCATCCACCCCATAAGTGCGTACAGACTCTGCCAGGGTCTTCACAATTTTGAAATCTAAAGGCTCCGAAAATCTTCCCCTATTCTCATCCTGAAAAACTGGATAAGCAAGACCCATCTCAGCGTTAACAGCCTTCCATGTTTGAGCATGGAAAGCTCTCCCCGAAACACCCCCACCATACGGCGGTGGGTCCGGAGGATCACATTTCTTGAGCCCCGGTCTATCTTCGTTTCCTTCTCCAGCAGCTAAACTCCCTAGCTGGCGAGACAGCCTCCCAAGCTCCTCCTCCTCATCCTCCTCTTCTTTTGACCCGCTTCCACATGGGGGTGTGCGCAGCGCACTGAGATCTGGATACAAGCGTTTCCTCCCCTGCTTCTCGCTCCGCACGCTCCCATCCTCCCGAGATACCTCACCTTTTGTCAGAGATAATCGTCTCCTCCCCTGTTTCACGCTCCGCACACTCCCATCCTCCTGAGATATCGCACTGCCTGCTGTCTCCGATTTCTCCTCATGTAACTTTTCTAAAACCTCCTGTCCTTTAGCAAGTGCGTCATGACATCTGCCATCTGTGAGGCAACTACGGACTATCTTCCAAAGGGGAATCACCCCACCCTCCAATATGCCCTGCTCACAAGCAAAGTCAAGATCCTTGCCCAATTTATCCCAACAAGGCATAGTAAGGCTGCCCGAATATGCAAACCACGGTGCAGCAACATCTACTTTCTGCAAAAATCTCTGTAAGATACTATGTTTTACTTTCAGGCCTTTGGAACGTAACAGGCCGTCAAGTGCCAGAAGAAGCGGGCTTGAAGATGTGACACCCATGACACAGCAACAGAACAGATACAGAGGACAAAACGAAAGTACACAGAAACAAAAGAAAAGTACACAGTGCAGCTGCAATAAAATATGAGGCTCTCTCTGTCTTTGTAGAGGAGCTGACTCCGCTTTGATTGCGGGTCCCACTAACCGGGACTATCAGGTCCCGCCCACCGGGACTATCGTGTCCCACTCACCGGGACTGTCGGGTCCCACCCACGGGGACTATGGGGTCCCACTTACCGGGACTGTTCAGTGCACCACCTCTGACGACTTGCAAGTTTTGATTTTCCCGGGTCTCGGCACCACTTGTCACGACCCCCTTGCCCGCAAGGAAGACGCAACACCGGGAATCTTCTTACAGCTGTTTATTCAAGCTCTCGAGAGTTCTTCTAATCTCCCAGAAGCCCCTCCCAGCCTTAATAAAGTATCCAAACACCCAATGCGAAGCTGCCACGTGGAGCTTTCTCGTAGGGTGTCAAAGAACCATGTGCCAACTCTCCCAAAGAAGGAGTTGTTTATCACAGACCACCACAAGGCCAGCGCCATCTTGTAATGGCGACCACAGTCCGCAGAAGCGGCTCGCCACAGTTCCCCCTTTCGTTTACTAAAAACAAAACAGGCAAGAGTAGAGGTGAATCGCCATTACTCATACGAAGCCTTCAACCAGGAACCTCATCAGACCCAAGCAGGTCAGGACGTTCCCACATGACCGTTATTGGCTGAATATGAAAACAGACACCACAAAGCTGTTAAGGCCCTGTGAGCTGGCCTCCTTGACGTGCATACAAATCAGGGCTGGATCCAAGCCCTGGGGGCCGGGGGGAATCCACTGCCAGCAGTTTTTTCCTTCTGTTTATAGCACGTCAAAGGGAATCAAGTAGCCCCTGTCTTAGGTCGTTCACTGCCCTTACATTGCTTACCCGTCTTTGGGGAGGCCCCATTCCCCTGTCTTAGGTTGCAGTGCAAGCGTGAAAGTTGCCCGTCTCTGGGTACTACAAGATCAGCTCGTTGTTGCCAAGGCGTTTAATGGTATCTACTCAGCCAGTCATGATTAGGTCTCTGAGGCTGAACTGTGGCTGTATAGAAATACAACGACAAACAAGTTGGCAACACCCTAAAAGAAAGGCACGGGTCATAGAGCGATAGAAAAGTACTAGCGTGGAAACCCATCTGTGTGCAATGGCAGTAAAGCCGGCAGAGTGCAAGGGCTTTCCAACACTAGGAGAATAACAAGGAAGGACATGTCGTTCCCAGTGCAATGTCCGTAAAACTTGGGGTGCAACGACCATGTCAAAGGTTTACTGTTTAATTTGTGCAAGCCAAACTTGAGGTGAGTTGCCAGTTTCCAAAGCTGCAAGTGCTTGTATAATCATAGCTTTATCGCGAGCATTGCGGGCCTTAAGGCGGCAGAGAAACCACAAGCAGAGAACCATACCGAAGCAACACATTGCGCCAAAAATGCCTACCCCCACCCACTCTTTAAAAAAGGAAAAGGCAGAAGATATCCAATCAGTGAATTGACCCAACGTTATGGGATCAACGTGGGTACTATTCAAGACAGCTATCTGGGTTAGTTGAGACTGGATCATGTCTTCCGCTGCCATGGACCAATTTCCGGCCAAGTATTCTCCGATGATACGGGAGGCATTCCTGGAATCATTAAATCTGACAGAGGTTATGCATAAATGTGCACGTTGATCAACACAGCCCAAAAGCACCAAATCAGCCAATTCTTCTACCTGAGCTTGGAGTAAATCTATTCTTTGGTTGGCAGCTAAGATCCCTGACAAAATATGTTGATTAATTGCATTTTGGGACTCAAGTATCATAGAAGTTTGTTGAACAACTTGATTAACGGAGGCAGCAGTCTGCACTTGATTGGCCATGGCCACTCCGGCCGCGACCGCTGCAGCAGCAGATACCGCCACGGCTGTCACTATAGCAGCTGTGATTCCAAAATCCCTGCGGACTCTAAGTAGCTCAACAATGGGGAATTTATCAGGGTCCGCAATAACTGGGATTGGAACAAAGGTTGGAATTTTCATAACCACTGCTACAGCCGAAGAACCATCCCAACATTCAGATAAGAAACAATTAACATTAAAACAATCCAGCATTTCTGACGAGGTGTCATTAGCCAAAAGGAGTAAGAACGGAGATTGAACACAAACCGCTGCAGGGGGCAATGTGGCATTATCCAACAGAGAGTTGAACGAAACAGATGTGAGTCTACTACCTCGCTCACTCTCGTAAACAGTGCCAGAAACATTAGCCAACCAACTTTTGGCTCCCAGCAATTGAGCCAGTGCAGAAATATCAGCTGAAGCCCCCTTTGTGTTGGAAATCAGCCATTGAAACCAGGACCAACCCACTCCTGTAGAGGAGTTGGCACTGTTGCTAAAGTCATAAACATACCTCTTAAGAGAGGGGGAAAGGGAGAAACCTTTAGCAACTTGACGTTTCTCCCAAGAATAATCCTGACAAGGCGTGAATGTTGGGGGGAAACCAAGATTAGGGGTACAGTAAGGAGAAGCCTTAAAATGAGTGGCATAAGGAAGTCCACTAGAATATGGGGGCATTGGAATTAGTACCTCGGAGATACTAGCCAAGGTAGTTATGGTTAAAGCAGAGCTATTTACGGAGGTTCCTGAGCCTGATTGTTCCCCTGAGACTACTTGGCCCAATACAGTACTGAGAATGCTCCCTGAGACTTAACTGGACTGCAATGGATTGTCCCAGTTAGTCAAATTCTTGGTCTTAAGACGGATACAATGAGCGTTCCCAAGGCTAAAACAAAACACTCCTGTGAGATTAACTTGAGATTGATTGTAAATGCGTTCCACGTCCCCTCTAGGAGAGGCACAGGGCGCAGACATCTCACACGAGGTAGAGAAAAGAGTGGGAAGGACACTGGAATTACCGTGAACCGGCATCGGCATCAGCACCAGAGCCAGAGCACTCAGCAGAATGAAGATCCTCAGCACGGGATTGCTGTGGTAATTCTTGTTGCTGAGTAGCTGGAGTCAGGACTCTTCTTGTCAGGCGTTCAGGGACCCACAATGGTTCCGTGCGATCCTGGGGAAAAACACATACGGATCCTCGTGCCCATGTCAGCACGGGGTCGGGGCCGTTCCATTGGCCCGTAAGAACATCTTTCCACTTAACATAGCCAATCACAGAGGGCTGAGGGAACACATGTCTATCGGCCGCAGAGCGACCATGAATATCCAAATTCAAAAAATTAATAGTAAAGAGAGCTAAGGACAAGCATTCTTTAGGAGTATGTCCAGCTCCTATTCCCCCTTTTTGTTTTTGTAAAGTTTCCTTTAAGGTGCGATGAGCACGCTCAACAATGCCTTGTCCTTGAGGATTGTAAGGCAGACCATGAGTAAGTTGCACTCCCATAGTAGAACAAAAGGACGTGAATTGTCTGCCAGTATAAGCAGGTCCATTGTCAGTCTTAAGGGACGTGGGCGCACCCCACGCCGCCCAGGCTTCCAGGCAATGAGTGATGACATTACGTGCCTTTTCTCCTGATAACGCAGAAGCATGAATAACTCCAGAGTACGTATCAACAGAAACATGGACATACTTGAGGTTACCAAAGTCAGGTATATGTGTCACATCCATTTGCCAGACAACCAGTGGCTTCAACCCCCGTGGGTTCACTCCATAAGTAGGGGGATGAAGAAATGTGACACAATGGGGACAGTGCAATACTATCTGCCGAGCATCTGCTCTAGAAATGGAAAAACGCCTGCGCAGTGTTAAGGCATTAACATGGAAATTTTGGTGAAACAATTTAGCCTCCTCTAAGGAGGAAGCCAAACAGATCAATTGACCTCGAGTGGCTGAGTCCGCACAGGCATTACCCTGTGATAATGGACCAGGGAGAGAGGTGTGAGCCCGGATGTGCATTGGATAAAAGGGAGCAGTGCGGCTACAGATAAGCTGTCGAAGCTGATTAAAGTAAGCAGATACATTACAGGCATCACTAATAGCTCCCACAGCCTCTAGGATTTTTAGTGTTTGTACCACATAGATGGAGTCCGAAATGAGATTAAAAGGAAAAGAACACTGTTTAAACACCTCAATAACAATTTGCAGTTCTACCCATTGTGGATTTCCAGGAGCAAATTGATGCTGGACAGGGGGAGAATCATTAATGACATAAGCTCCCATTCCAGACTTGGAACCATCAGTAAAAATATTAACAGCCCCCGGAATTGGACTGGATGAAGTTACTTTAGGGAAAATAATAGGATGTTCCTTAACAAAATGGAGTAACGGATGAGAAGGGTAATGATTATCAATATCCCCTTGAAACGAACAACATAGAATAGCCCAGTTATCTAGAGTAGCACACAAAACATTAAGTTGAGCTTTAGTATAGGGTATAATAAGAGAAGAAGGTGATTGTCCGAAAAATTGAATGCTTTGTTGAATCCCTTTAAGTGCTAATGCTGCAACAGCATCAGGATAATATTCTAAGGATTTTCCTGGGGATACATGTGGGTGTATCCATAGCAAAGGTCCATCTTGCCATAGTACTCCAGTAGGCTGCCGCATAGTGGCAAGCACACATAATTGAAAAGGTTTATCACTCTGGAGCCTGCATAAAGTGGCATGTTGTATAGCTTCTTCTACTGTCATAAGGGCCGCTCTAGCCTCTTTGGTGAGGCTACGAGGGGAAGTAAGATCTGGATCACCTTTAAGAGTAGCATACAAAGGCTGTAGTACAACATTAGAAATATGTAAATATCCTCGTATCCAATTAATATCTCCCAGCAGTTTCTGAAAATCATTTAGAGTTTGAAGATCCTGAGTTCGTATGGTGATTTTTTGTGGTTGTAATTTGTCATACCCAATTGTTGCTCCCAAATACTTAATAGAATCTCCTGTTTGAACCTTTTCAGGTGCTATATGCAGCCCACATTGTGCTAACAACTTCACGAGGTCGTCATAGGCCTCATGAACTGTTTGTTCTGATTTAGCAGCCAATAATACATCATCCATATAATGAATGATCTTGATGGAGGAGTACTTTTGTCTGAGGGGCACAAGTGTCTTCCCTACATACATCTGACACATTGTGGGACTATTAGCCATTCCCTGCGGCAACACTATCCACTCAAACCTTTGATCTGGTTCCTCGTGGTTACACGAGGGGAGGGTAAAGGCAAAACGCTGCGAGTCTTTAGGATGTAAAGGAATAGAAAAGAAACAGTCTTTAATGTCAATAACAATAATGTGCCAGCCTTGAGGAACAGAAGAGAGCAGAGGCAGCCCTCTCTGAATGGGCCCCATAGGTTGCATTTGAGCATTAACCGTTCGTAGATCATGCAGTAGGCGCCACTTCCCTGATTTTTTCCTAATGACAAATATGGGAGTATTCCATGGAGAAGTAGAGGGTTGGATGTGACCCAAGTCAAGTTGTTCTTTAACTAGAGCATGGGCTGCTGCCAGTTTAACCGAGGGAAGAGGCCACTGAGGCACCCAAACAGGCTCCTCGGTGAGCCATGTTATGGGTATTTGAGCCTCAGCGGCCCCTAGGAAAAACCCAGACCAAATCTGTCAAGCTTTTGATGACCTTGTACAGGATGCTTACGTCCCTGTAAATGTTTTCCTAGTCCTAAACCTGGCCTATACCCCATATTGTGCATAATTTGTTGGGACACTGGGGAATAGTCATTACTAAGAGTGAACCCCATGTCTTTCATCAGGTCACGGCCCCATAAAGAGATAGGTAAATTAAGTACATAAGGCTGAAAAGTACCATGATGTCCTTCCGGGTCCTTCCAGGAAAGATGTCTACAGCTAACCTGAGGAGCCTGGGCATATCCAAGTCCTCTCAGAGATTGATCAGAAGTCTGCACTGGCCATCCCTTAGACCAGTCCTTAAGTGCAATGATGCTACGATCTGCACCTGTATCAAGTAAGCCCACAATTGATTTACCTTCTATGCTTAATTCCAAAGTAGGGCGATTACTCATATCTAGTGACAAATAAGCACAATTCCCTCCGGTGGTACCAATCTCATTCCCTGTCCGTGACTTTGAGTCTGCAGGGAAATGATCATGTAAACTAGGCAAAACCAGTAATTGAGCAATCCGATCTCCTGGGGAGATGGACACAATGCCTTTTGGAGCTTCCACCATAACCTTTACTATCCCTACAGTATCAGGACTTATGACTCCAGGGAAAACATGAAGACCTTGCAAAATGGAAGATGCACGTCCAATTAGCAAACCTACAGTGCCAGGTGGTAGAGGCCCTTTGAACTCAGTTTCCACCAATTGGACTCCCATCTTAGGTGTTAACACGAGTCTGGAGGTGGAACAGAGGTCCAATCCCGCGGCACCTGTAGTGGCTCTCCGCGTTTCATGGGATGGCGTAGAGATGGCCATGTCTCGGGTTCGGGTGTGACATTCTCCACTGCCCCATATATTTGCGGGCCCTGGGGTCGGGGGCCCCGTCGGCCGTTTTTTGGCCCAGCTGAAATAAGCTGTCCATGGATGTCCCTCACTGATGTACACTCTTTTGCCCAATGCTTCCCCCTTTTGCACCTTGGACACAATCCCGGTGATCGAAGGCCAGTGGAAGGGCCACCGTGAGGAGGTCCAGTAAAATTGACATTTTTGGGACACTCACGTCTGATATGACCGGGTTGACCACAATGGAAGCATGTTCTGGCGGCAGGATTGCCCCCTTTTGTAATCCGAAGGACAGCAGCTGCAAGACCTGCATTAGTTAAAGGCCCTCCAATCTCTCTACACACTTTCATCCATACTTCTATGCCTTTGTTTTTATAAGGAGCGATTGCTGCTTTACATTCCTTGGTGCATTGCTCAAAGACCAATTGCTTAACAAGGGGCATGGCTCTATCAGGATCCCCAAAAATCTTTCCAGCAGCATCCACCATCCTTGCTACGAAATCTGAAAAGGGTTCTGTAGGGCCTTGTAAAATCTTGGTCAAATTACCAGACACTTCTCCTCTATTTGGAAGTGACTTCCATGCCCGAATGCAAATGTTATTAATTTGATCATATACCTCAGGAGGGAATCCTGTCTGTTGATTAGCAAATCTACCTTGCCCCAAAAGCATGTCCTTATCCCAATGAGGATGTCCTGCTGCATGGTTTTGGGCGGCCTGCTCTATTGCGCCCTCTAGCATAAATGCTCTCCAGTCCAAATACTTGCCCGGAGAAACACAAGCCCGAACAAGGCTAGCCCAATCAGAGGGAGTCATACAGAATCTAGACAGACTCTCCACCTGAGTTAATGTGAAGGCGGCATCCACCCCATAAGTGCGTACAGACTCTGCCAGGGTCTTCACAATTTTGAAATCTAAAGGCTCCGAAAATCTTCCCCTATTCTCATCCTGAAAAACTGGATAAGCAAGACCCATCTCAGCGTTAACAGCCTTCCATGTTTGAGCATGGAAAGCCCTCCCCGAAACACCCCCACCATACGGCGGTGGGTCCGGAGGATCACATTTCTTGAGCCCCGGTCTATCTTCGTTCCCTTCTCCAGCAGCTAAACTCCCTAGCTGGCGAGACAGCCTCCCAAGCTCCTCCTCCTCATCCTCCTCTTCTTCTGACCCGCTTCCACATGGGGGTGTGCGCAGCGCACTGAGATCTGGATACAAGCGTCTCCTCCCCTGCTTCTCGCTCCGCACGCTCCCATCCTCCTGAGATATCGCACTGCCTGCTGTCTCCGATTTCTCCTCATGTAACTTTTCTAAAACCTCCTGTCCTTCAGCAAGTGCGTCATGACATCTGCCATCTGTGAGGCAACTACGGACTATCTTCCAAAGGGGAATCACCCCACCCTCCAATATGCCCTGCTCACAAGCAAAGTCAAGATCCTTGCCCAATTTATCCCAACAAGGCATAGTAAGGCTGCCCGAATATGCAAACCACGGTGCAGCAACATCTACTTTCTGCAAAAATCTCTGTAAGATACTATGTTTCACTTTCAGGCCTTTGGAACGTAACAGGCCGTCTAGTGCCAGAAGAAGCGGGCTTGAAGATGTGACACCCATGACACAGCAACAGAACAGATACAGAGGACAAAACGAAAGTACACAGAAACAGAAGAAAAGTACACAGTGCAGCTGCAATAAAATATGAGGCTCTCTCTGTCTTTGTAGAGGAGCTGACTCCGCTTTGATTGCGGGTCCCACTAACCGGGACTATCAGGTCCCGCCCACGGGACTATCGTGTCCCACTCACCGGGACTGTCGGGTCCCACCCACGGGACTATGGGGTCCCACTTACCGGGACTGTTCAGTGCACCACCTCTGACGACTTGCAAGTTTTGATTTTCCCGGGTTTCGGCACCACTTGTCGCGACCCCCTTGCCCGCAAGGAAGACGCAACACCGGGAATCTTCTTACAGCTGTTTATTCAAGCTCTCGAGAGTTCTTCTCATCTCCCAGAAGCCCCTCCCAGCCTTAATAAAGTATCCAAACACCCAATGCGAAGCTGCCACGTGGAGCTTTCTCGTAGGGTGTCAAAGAACCATGTGCCAACTCTCCCAAAGAAGGAGTTGTTTATCACAGACCACCACAAGGCCAGCGCCATCTTGTAATGGCGACCACAGTCCGCAGAAGCGGCTCGCCACAGATTCCCCAGCATTTTATGTATGTATGTATGTATGTATTTTTGGCATGTGTAAATGGGGTAGACTTTCTAATTTCTCTTTCAGAGGATTCGTCTCTGATGTACAGAAATACATTTGATTTATGGGTGTTGATTTTATATCCTTCTACGTTGTTGAATGCATTTATTAGTTCTAGAAGTTTTATGGTAGATTTTTTATACTATAAATATAGAATTATACTGTCAACAAATAGTGATAGTTTTAATTCTTTTTTTTTTCCTCTTCATATCCTGTTTATTTCTTTCATCTGTCTAATTACTCTGGGTAGAGTTTCCAGAACTATGTTGAATAGAAGTGGTGAAGAGAGCATCCCTGTGTTGTTCCAGTTTTTAGGGGGAATTCTTTAAATTTATCTCCATTTAGAATGATGTTGGCATTGCACCATAAATAGCTTTTACAATGTTGAGATATGTTCCTAGTATCCCTAGTTTTTCTAGTATTTTGAACATGAAGCAGTGCTGTTTTTTGTCAAATGCTTTTCCTGCATCTATTGAAATGACCATGTTATTTTTATCTTTAAGTCTATTGATGTGATGAATTACATTTTTTGATTTCTGTATGTTGCACCAACCTTGCATCCCTGGGATGCATTTAAATAATGGTGCTCTGTCATTTTGATATGTTTTTATATTCAATTTGCCAAAATTTTATTGAGAATTTTTGCATCTATGTTCATTATATATGTTAGTCTGAATTTTAGGAAAAAATTAAAATCAAAGCTGAAATCAATGATATTGAAACAAAAGAAAAAAAATTTAAAATTTGACACAATGAAAAGTTGGTTCTTTGAACAAATGAATAAAATTGATAAATCCTTGGACATGCTAATGAAGATAGGGAGAGAGAAAATTCAAATTACTAAAATTTGTGGTGAAAAGTGAAATATAACAATGGACACTATTGAAATATAGAAGGTAATTGTAACTATTTTAAAATTCATATTCCAATAAAATAGAAAATCTTGAAGAAATTGGCAAATTTCTAGAGTCATTTCATCTACCCAACCTCAATCAGGAAGATATACATAATCTAACCTGACCAATTTCAAACAGTAAAATAGAAGATGCCATCAAAACCCAACCAACAAAGAGAAGCCCAGGACTAGATGGATTTACAGCCACATTCTACAAGACCTTCCAAGAAGAAGTAATATCAATACTCCTCAAATTATTCTATGAAATAGAAAAGGAGGGAATCCTTCCAAACTCTATGAGGCCAATATTACTCTGATATCAAAATCTGCTCTACTCTTCATTCTGTCAGTGTCTGTTCTCTGCAGAACCTCCAAGAGCCTTACTCAAACTTGTATATGTTGTTTCCCAAGGTTTTTAGCCAAATATTTATGCATAGAACTGTACCTTCTTCTTTGTGGCTCTCTCTCATCTTTTCTACCCTTCCCTCTAAACCTCAACCATTTTGGTAGACCCAAAATTTAATTTATCTCGATATCTTCTTTCTACTAAACAATGTTGTTATCTCTTTGGGTTCTATTTGCCTATGCCATATTTTGGAAAATATTTCAGAAAAAAATACAAGGGTGCATGTGTCTCTTAACTCAGATGCTTTATTTTTTTCAAGGAATAAAAGTTATTTTTGGATATATATATATATATATATATATATATATATATACACACACACACACACACACACACACACACACACATATGTAAATATATATATATATATATATATATATATATATATATATATATATATATATATATATAGTGATGATATAACAAACTTCTACAAACTGGACGGATTAAAGTACAGAAATTTATTTTCTCAGATATTCTGTAGCTAAAAATCTGAAATCAAGATGTAGGCATAGCCATCCTCCCTCTGAAGAATCTAATGAAGAATCTTTCCTTGTTTCTTCCTAGCTTCTCTTTATAGCTTCAGTGCTGGAAATCCTTGGCATTCTTTGTATTATAACTGCATTACTTCAATTTCTTCCTCTTTCTCCTTCTGGTCATCTACCCTCTGTGTGCATCTGTGCATGTGTGTCTCTCCATTTGGGGATCCATTCTTTTATTTAGAAACAACCTTAATCCATTATTAATTTGTCTTAACTTGATTACATATGTGAATTTCATATTGTCAAGTAAAGTCACAATCACACATACTGGGATTTTATATTTGAACATGTCTTTTTCAGGGACACAGTTCAACCTACTACAATGTGTATATATGTTTTTATTATACATGTGTACAAATTCATGTTTTAATTTGTTTATATTAAAAGTATAACCCCATGCCAAATCAAATGTAAAGAATTTATCTGTTAGTTCAAATGCCAGGCTTATATATGATTTATTTTTATTTCCTATTTTGTTTCATCTAGGTTATTTTTCATCAGTAATTACCTCTATTTTTAAATTGGATTCTGCTTATTGTACATAAAATATCTGTGAAGACTCCTTATGATTTAATATTTAACTGGAGATGGTGTAATGATTTACATATTAGGTATCCCCTCAAAGATCAGGTGAGACAATGCAAGAAGGTTTAGAGGATAAATGATTGAATTATGTCCTTAACCTAATCAGTGAATTGATCTGTAAGGGGTTTAACTGAGTGGTAACTGGAGGCAGGTGGGTGTGGCTGGAGGATCTGAGTCATGAGATGGGAGGGAAAGAGAGAGAAAAGGGAAATTGCATGGAAATGAAGGGAGACCCTCATTGTTATACAAAATTACATATAAGAGGTTGTGAGGGGAATGGGATAATAAACAAGGAGGGAAATGAATTACAGTAGATGGGGTAGAGAGAGAAGATGGGAGGGGAGGGGAGGGGGATAGTAGAGGATAGGAAAGGTAGCAGAATACAACAGTCACTAATATGGCAGTATGTAAAAATGTGATGTGTAACCAATGTGATTCTGCAATCTGTATTTGGGGTAAAAATGGGAGTTCATAACCCACTAGATTCTAATGTATGAAATATGATTGGTCAAGAGCTTTGTAATGTTGTGAACATCCAATAAAACAAACAAACAAACAAATAAAGTCAAAAAAAAAAAGAATCAGGTGAGGGATTGACAAGATAGCACACACCTATAATCCTACAGAGGCTGAGACAGGAGGATCAAAAGTTTCATGTCAGTCTCTGCAATTTAGCAAGGCCTGAAGCACCTTAATGGGACCCTGTCTCAAATTTTTTTTAAAAAAAAATAATAATGCTTGGAGATGTAGCTTAGTGGTTGAGCATCACTGAGCTCAATCCCCATGACAATAAATAAATAAATAAATAAATAAATAAATAAAGCAAGCAAGCCATGTAACAACAACAGCAACAACAATAACAACAGAAGACATGTGGTTTTAAGCACAATTATAAGGAGGTGGAAACCACATTAGATTTGGTAGTAATAAGATACTGTATGAAAGTATTATTTTGGATGGACCTTGAAAAATATAAAATCTTGCTGGCAGTCATGAGTAAAATGAGACCATTTCAAATGATTTTTATATTTTTATTATATCTGCCTGCAGCTTGCTATTCCCTCTTTTCATTGACTAGTTTGAAAGGTCTCAGATCTTCAGATCATTTTGATTGAACATGTTAAAGTTCAGGGGTGGTTTCAGAGAACATTGAATTTAGTGAAATTTAAATAGCATATAGATGTTATATATAAGTTTGAAAAGGATATCCAAAATTTCTCGAACACCTATTATGTCTTAAACATCTCATGATTTTTCATATTTTCCTATCCCCAGTCTTGTAAGACAACACTATTATTAGTATTTTTAAGTAGAAAGAAAAGTCTCAGTCGATTTCAGAAATATGTTAAAAATACTGATGTCAGGGTTGCAATTTTACTGCATCTACTTTTTGCTAAGCACATCCACTTTGGCCATATGAGACTGTCTCCTTACTATACTATGGTGCATAAGTCTTGAAACAATGGTTTGAGTTATATTGTATAGCAAGTTAAATGTCAATCTTTTAGAAGTCAAAGCCATAATAGAAGTTTAAATGAAGTGATATGAGGATTCAGCAGATTGGCATTTCAAACTAGTCAACAAAAAGTGATGAAAAAGCAACTGTAGAATATAGTCAGTAAAGATACAAAAACCCTTAGAGCTATCATAGTTAGTACAGTCTTCTGAAAAAAAGAAACAGAAAAAATATAGTCCTAGAAATACATAATCAAACTGTGTTCTCCAACAAAATATAGGTAAAACTCGCTTTGGAAATTATTGTGACTCATTTTCTGAATACAATTAATATAATTTCTATCTGATAATAAAATCACCCCCTTGCTTTATAATTTTGTTGCTTATCATATGCATTTATGTTATGTAAGTAATCATACCTCTTGTTGAAAAGAATATATACACAAAGAGCAATTATAATAATCTGAATTTACAATATCCAGGATAAATAATAATTACTCACAATTTTGTGCATATTCTTTCAGATATAAAATGCAAAACTAAGTGTTTTCTATACTTTCACAGACATGAAATACAGTATTTTTTTATAATTCCACATGAATCTTATATCCAGCAAAAGTAAGCTTTAGATATGATGATGAAGTAAAAACCTTCCATGAAAAACAAAGGTTAAAAAGCTTTACAATTAGAAAGCCTGCAGTAGAGAACAGCCTTGGCAAAATATTCCAGGAAGAGGAAATGAAAATCAGCAAAGGAGGAATGATACTAAAGGAAAAGTCAATCAAAGGACAAACCAAGTAAAGTTAAAAATGAAAAAAAAATAAACCAAAATGACCAGGAATACAAACCATGTCTCGATAATAACCCTGAATTTTAATGGCCTAAGGTCATTAATCCAGACATAGATTGGCAGACTAGATTTAAAAAAGACCCAACAACATGCTGCCTTCTAGAGACTCACCTCATAGGAAAAGACATCCACAGATTGAAGGTGAAAGGATGGGGGGAAAAAAAACATCACTCACATGGACTGTATTTTAAATAAGCAGGGGTTTCCTTCCTCATATCAGATAAATTAGACTTAAAGCCAAAGATAGTCAGAAAGGATAAAGAAGGACATTTTATAGTGCTTACAGAAACCATACATCAGAAAGACACAACAATTTTAAATATATATGCCCCAAATAATGGAGCATCTACGTTCATCAAACAAACTCTTCTCAAGTTCAAGAGTCAAATAGACCACAGCACAATAATTCTGGTGACTTTAACACACCTCTTTCACCACTGGATAGATCTTTCTAATGAAAGCTGAACAAAGTAACTATAGAACTCAATAATGCAATCAATAACTTAGACTTAACTGATATATACAGAATATTTCATCCTTCAATGAGTGAATAGACTTTCTTCTCAGCAGCACATGGATTCTTCACTAAAATAGACCACATATTATGTCACAAAACAACTCTTAGCAAATACATAAAAATAGAAGCTCTATCCTGCATCCTATCAGATCCTAATGGAATGAAATTAGAAATTTATGATGAAATAAAAAAAAAATTAGAAGCTACTCCAACACCTGGAGACTAAATAATATGCTACTGAATGAACAATGGGTTGAAAAGACAGCAGAGTGAAGATTAAATAATTCTTAGAGTTAAATGAGAACATTGATACAACATATCAAAAGTTCTGGGACACTACAAAGGCAGTACCAAGAGGGAAATTCATTGCATAGAGCTCATTCATTAAAAGACTAAAATGTCAAAAAATCAATGACCTAATTTTACATCTCAAAGCCTTATGAAAAGAGCAAATTCACACCAAAAATAGAAGACATGAAATGATTAAAATCAGAGCTGAAATCAATGAAATTGAAACAAAAGAAACAATTGAAAAATTGACAAAACAAAAGTTGGTTCTTTGAAAAAATAAATGAAACTGATAAATTCTTAGCCATGTTAATGAAGGAGAGAGAAAACTCAAGTTACTAAAATTCATGATGAAAAAAAGAAATATCACAATGGATACTATATGGAAGATAATTAGAAACTATTTTGAAAATTTATATTCCAATAAAATAGAAAATCTCAAAGACATCAATGAATTTCTAGAGTCATATGATCTATCCAAACTGAATCAGGAGAATATACATGATATCAAAAAATCCAAGTTTTGGGGCTGGGGATGTGACTCAAGCGGTAGCGCGCTCACCTGGCATGTGTGCGGCCCAGGTTCGATCCTCAGCACCACATACAAAGATGTTGTGCCCGCCAATAACTAAAAAATAAATATTAAAAATTCTCTCTCTCTCTCTACCTCTCTCTACCTCTGTCTTTGAAAAAAAAATCCAAGTTTTTTGAGGAATCTCCATGTTGCTTTGTAGATTGCTTGCACCAATTTGCAGTTCTACAAGCTATGTAAGAGTTTAACTTTTTCTCCACATCCTTGCCAACACTAGCAATGAAATAGAAGATTTCATCAAAAGTCTGACCCATAATGGAGGGAGGGGAAGGGGAGAATAGAGGAACTTTGGATTGAGCAGAGGGGGAGCAGGAAGTGGGGTGAGGACAGGGAGTGAGGGGGAAGATGGTGAAATGAGAAGGCATTATTACCCTATGTACGGGTATGATTGCATGAATAGTGTGATTCTACATCATGTACAATCAGAGAAATGAAAAGTTGTGTTTCATTTGTATTAAAAATAAAATAAAATAATAAGTTCTAAAAATAAATACAGAATAATACCACATGCTATTTAATAATTCAAAATTTTTATACTGAAATTTTCAACTACATGTGAAAGTAAATATTATAGTAACATGTAGTCTCTTTAATTTTTAATTGCAGTGCTTACACATTTTGAGTAAATGTAGATTTCAATATGGTTAGATTTCAATCTTTTAAAAATTTTTTTTTAGTTGTAGATGGACACAACACCTTTTATTTTTATTTATTTATTTTCATGTGGTGCTGAGGATCAAACCCAGGGCTTCACATTTGCCAGGCCAGTAGCCCTACCACTGACCCACAACCTCAACCCAGGTTTCAATATTTTTATCTTGAACTATTTTCTTATCTTTTGATTCTACCCATATTTCCCCCAAATCTATTGGTTTTACTGAATATTTTCAGTATTTTCTCTTATCTCATTTATTGGCTTATTAGCTACGTTTTGAGTTTACTTCAATATATGATTTATTTTGTCTTCTTTTTGTTTTCTATAAGTATTATTATCTTTTGCTTGTTGGAAAAACCAGACTATTCCTGTAGAATTTCCATATTCAAAATTTTGCTGAATGAATACTTGAGTTCAGTGCTAACATCATTGTATACCCATTATAAAATTTTCCCTCACCTTTTGATATAATTATTTTTGTAACAGCTAGAGACATTTATTTAGATTATCTACTTAACAGAGCTTTCCCATCAAAATTATTTAGTTACCTTGATGTAGTCTTTGTAAAGGAAAAACAGAACATAGTTTTGTTTCTTTTATTTGATAATAAAAAAGTTGATTTCCTCACATTACTCACACATTGCCAAAATGTTATTTAGGGTGAATATCAGTTTTAAATCATTATTTAATAAGTGCTTTAAATTTAAAATTGTACCAATTTTGGTCAGCTCTGCAATTTGCTTCCTGGGTTCTTTTGGTGAGACTCCAATAATATTTTGATAGCATCCAAGTTTTCTTATATGAAAAGATTTACCAGGAACACGTTTCCATTTTCTACACTAAATCTGGAATCAGTTATTCCTTTAAAAAGCCATGGTTCTGTTTAATTGAAAATGATATTTAGCAACAACAATCTTTGAGCAAAGAACATATATGGTGGCATTAATTATTTTCCAGGCCTATTTATTAAACAGAGATATGATAAAATATTTAAAGATAAAATATATTTGAGGTTTATAATATTTCAGATCAAATTTAGGATTATATGATTTTGAAGTCCTTGCTTTTATATTTATACATATTTTCTTTTATGCTGAAAACATTTTCCCAATGACATTAACATAATTAATTATTTGCATTCTCCTTCTATATTTTGTACTCACAAGATTACTTACTATAATCTATATTATATACAAGAATTTATACATAATAGTTTCAAAGTAAAACTAACAATATTACTAAAAACAATTAAAATTTCCTTGCAATTTTTCTTTTTAAATTAGGACTATTTCATTAGATATGTTCAGCCAAATTTGGTATATTTAAAGCACTTGAATGAGTAATTATAACTGATACAAAGTTTTTGCTTTTCATTTTTTTCTTCAATTTTAGGTATGAACCCAGTCATACTGATTTAAATGTGTTTCAGTATTATATAAAATATTTACATGGCTGAATGTTATTGTTACACAGAGCAATGCATTCAGGAAAGATTATCTAATACTGTATCTGGTTGATCAAACTATTTATCTTTCTCTAAAATACACATATATACATATATAAACATGTATATATGTATATATTTGCATTTAGCTATATTTGTATATAGGTATTTCCCTTATACATTTTTATATATCTTTTTCTGTTAACATGTGTATATATCTGATATTTTATATAAATACTAGTATTCTATAAGTACTATATTTTTTGAGCTGCACTCTTTTTTTAATTGCTGATGAATGATTTTATTGAAAGTAATCTAAATGTTTTAAATTATAATTTTCTGTGACAGTTGATAAATCCCAATTTTCATGCTTTATATAAGTAGAAATTTAAACTTTTTCTAGGATTACAAAACCAATACCCAGTGAACACACTCTGTTCTAATATAGGACTTTACATCAACTAGTAATAACTTTGCTGGTGTCATTCAGAGTTCTTTTACATTATCTACTTTTCACATTTTTATTGGTGCATTATAGTTGTACATAGTAATGGGATTTGCTGTTACATATTTGTAACAGCATATTTGTATGTTATATGTTTGTAGTATTACATATTTGTACTATTGTATTAATTGGTTTGCTTTATCACTTCTTTTTAGTTATACATAATAGAGTATATTTTAGTATATTTATATAAACATGAAGTATGTCTTATTCTAATAGGAACCCAGTCTTGTGGATGTACATGATGTGGAGATTCACTCTGGTAACATTCATTGTAGGTCATGCAACATGTAAGGCATGTTGCATCAGAAAGGAGGAAACCTAACTTGCTGGCTGCTACCCGCTTCCCAGTCCTGGGGCCACATGTGGCTAAGATAGCACCTGGCGATCAGCCAGAAGGCATTGCCTGGGATGTGATGAAAGTCGGACCACCTCTGGGATAGGTTCAGAACCCCTCTGCCCTCATGGACATTATTGCCTGTAGGATGGGTGTAGATGTAAATTCTCCCCACCCTGCTGACCTTTATCCTGATTGGCTCCTGTACATTATATTAGCTGTGTTTGTTTTCTCATTAAACGAGGTCCTGTTTTGAAAGTTCTCCCTGATGCGTCTGATTGTTCTCCAGTGTGGGAGGGCTGGGTGCAGGCGGTCAGTCGGCGTTTTCCTTTCTTGGCTTGTCCTTGTCAGGGTGTGCTCTTGCAATCTCTCCCGCAGGTCAGGAGGGAACGGGGAGCTAAAACCCCTGATAATTTATGTATGTACATACACAAATTATATCAGATTCATTCCACCGTCTTTCCTATTTGAGCTACACTCTTGATAATTTTTTGAAACTACTATCATTTAAATGAATTCTCTTCATCTGTCTAATCTGCTTTTTAATTTTTTTATTTGTTTTAATTAGTTACACATGACAGTACAATGAACTTGACATATCATATATTTGAATCAGATGGGGTATAATTTCTCGTTTTTCTGAGTGTACAGATTGCTGAATCACATTGGTCATGTATTCACATATATACACACAGCAGTAATAATGTCTATGTCATTCTACTATCCTTCCTTTCCCCCCATCCCCTCCCCTCCTCTCCCATCACTTCTCTACCCAATCTAATGTTACATTATTCTTTTTTTCTCATTTCTTCATACACGTATTTTCTATAACAATGAGGGACTCCTTCCATCTTCCATGCAATTCCCCTTCTCCCTCCCTTTCCCTCTCACTTCTCTTCCCTATCTAGAGGTAATCTTCTTCCCATGCTCTTCCCCCTACCCCATTTTGAGTCATCCCCTTATATCAGAGAAGGCATTCAGCATTTGTTTTTTGGGGGATTGGCTAACTTCACTTAGCATAATATACTCTAATGCCATCAATTTCCCTGCAAATGCCATGATCTTCTTATTTTTTAGTGCTGAGTAATATTCCATTGTGTATAAATGCCACATTTTTATCCATTCATCCATTGAAGGGCATCTAGGTTGGCTCCACAGTCTAGCTATTGTGAATTGTGCTGCTATAAACATTAATGTGGCTGTGTCCCTGTAGTATGCAGTTATTATGTCCTTTTGGTATAGACCGAGAAGAGGGATAGCTGCGTCTAATGGTGGTTCCATTCCCAGCTTTCCAAAGAATCTCCATACTGCTTTCCAAATAGGCTGTAATAATTTGCAGTCCCACCAGCAATGTATGAGTGTACCTTTTCCCCCACATCCTCGCCAGCACTTGTTGTTGTTTGACTTCATAATGGCTGCCATTCTTACTGGAGTGAGATGGTATCTTAGAGTAGTTTTAATTTGCATTTCTCTGATTGCTAGAGATGGTGAGCATTTTTTCATGTATTTGTTGATTGATTGTATATCCTCTTCTGAGAAGTGTCTTTTCAGGACTTTGGCCCATTTGTTGATTGGGTTATTTGCTTTTTTGCTGTTTAGCTTTTTGAGTTCTTTGTATTCCGTAGAGATTAGAGCTCTATCTGATGTGTGAGGGGTAAAAATTTGTTCCCAGGATGTAGGCTCCCTATTCACCCCACATATTATTTCTCTTGCTGAGAAAAAAAAAACTTTTTAGTTTCAATTCATTCCATTTGATGATTCTTTGTTTTAATTCTTGTGCTATAGGTGTCTTATTACGGAAATTGGGGCCTAACCCCAGGTGATGGAAATTAGGGCCAACTTTTTCTTCTATTAGATGCAGAGTCTCTGGTTTGATTCCTAGATCCTTGATCCATTCTGAGTTAACTTTTGTGCATGGTGAGAGATAGGGATTCAATTTCATTTTTTGCATATGAATTTCCAGTTTTTCCAGCACCATTGTTGAAGATGCTATCCTTTCTCCATTGCATGCTTTTAGCACCCTTGTCTAATATAAGGTAGTTGTAATTTTGTAGGTTAATCTCTGTGTCCTCTATTCTGTACCATTAGTATACAAGCCTGTTTTGGTGCCAGTTCCATGCTGTTTTTGTTACTATTGCTCTGTAGTATAGTTTAAGATCTGGTATAGCAATACCACCTGTTTCACTCTTCCTGCTTAGAATTTCTTTAGCTATTCTGGGTCTCTTATTTTTCCAGATGAATTTCATAATTGCTTTTTCTATTTCTGTGAGGAAAGCCATTGGGATTTTGATCAGAATCACATTGAATCTGTAAAGTACTTTTGATATACAGGAATGCCTTTGATTTATGGGTGTTGATTTTATATCCTGCCACTTTGCTGAATTCATTTACTAATTTTAGAAGTTTCTTGGTAGAGCTTTTTGGGTCTTCTAGGTATAGAATCATATCAGCAAATAGTGCTAGTTTGAGTTCTTCTTTTCTTATTTTTATGCCTTTAATTTCTTTCGTCTGTCTAATTGCTCTGGCCAGTATTTCGATAACTATATTGAATAGAAGTGGTGATAGAGGGCATCCCTGTCTTGTTCCAGATTTTAGAGGGAATGCCTTCAGTTTTTCTCCATTTAGAATGATGCTGGCCTGAGATAGCTTTTACAATGTTGAGGTAAGTTCCTGTTATCCCTAGTTTTTCTAGTGTTTTGAACATAAAGGGGTGCTGTATTTTGTCAAATGCTTTTTTCTGTATCTATCGAGATGATCATATGGTTCTTATCTTTAAGTCTATTGATGTGGTGAATAACATTTATTGATTTCCGTATATTGAACCATCCTTGCATCCAAGGGATGAATCCTACTTGATCATGGTGCACAATTTTTTTGATGTGTTTTTGTATTCGATTCGCCAGAATTTTATTGAGGATTTTTGCATCTAGGTTCATTAGAGATATTGGTCTGTAGTTTTCTTTCTTTGAGGTGTCTTTTCTGTTTTCGGAATCAGGGTGATGTTGGCCTGATAGAATGAATTTGGAAGAGCTCCCTCTTTTTCTATTTTCTGAAATAACTTGAAAAGTATTGGTATTAATTCTTCTTTAAAGGTTTTGTAAAACTACGCTGTATAACCATCCGGTCCTGGGCTTTTCTTGGTTGGAAGTCTTTTGATTGCTTCTTCTATTTCATCTATTGATATTGGTCTGTTTAAGTTGTGAGTATCCTCCTGACTCAGTCTGGGCAAATCATATGACTTAAGGAATTTATCGATGTGTTCACTATCTTCTATTTTATTGGAATATAGGTTTTCAAAATAATTTCTAATTGTCTTCTGTATTTCTGAAGCGTCTGTTGTAATATTGCCTTTTTCATCCCATATGTTAGTAATTTGAGTTCTCTCTCTTCTTCTCTTCGTTAGTATGGCTAGGGGTCTGTCGATTTGTGTTCCTTTTTTTCCTTGTTTATTCATATTGCCTACGTTTCTTTCCAGGTCTGTGTGACTGTTGTATGGTTATTTTTCTCCTATAGATTTGTATTTCTTTTGTATAGGTCTGAGTTCTCTCCTTTGTGATAGGAGAAAATGTCTAGAGATGTTGGATTCAATCCTAATGTAAAATAAATTTATTAGCTTCACATGCAGAGGGGGAATTGGAAACCGGCAACCTATTCTGTCTTATTCCCACCGAGAGCTGGTGAAAAATGTTTTGGGTTATCACAGGTGGGGGAGGGGGAGTTGGAGATCAGGCACCTTTTCAGTTTCAATTGGCTCTGATATTCATGCCCACTGAGAGCTGGCGAGAATGTTTTTGAGTTATCGCAGTCGCATAGAGGGGGCTGGGAATCACACACCTGTTCCGATGCCAATCTCGCTGCTTCTTACATCCGCCCAAAGCTGATGAGGTAAATTTTCCAAGATGGCGACTGCTCATTTCTGAGCTGGGGTGTCTGATGAGGAGGAGGGAGTTGGGCTGTTTCTCCAATAAGTCCAGACTTCTGGCCTAGGTCCAGTGCCCTGCGGAGACACGGGTGCAGTCTGGTGCGCTTTAATCTTAAAGGATCTGTAATTCTGTGTCTCTACCCTGCCATAACTCTGGAGTGCTTAGCTCTGCCCATCTACGGCATGTTCCTGGGCTGCACTGCTGGCCAGGTTCCTCGCATGGAGCGACTCAGATTTTCTCATGTTCTGGACTGCGCTTGTAATCAACCGCTGTTCATAATCCTATCACCGGCTCCATGAAGCTTAAATTCATGAATGGGGGCTCCTATGAGGGAGAGAGTCTGACCAATCACTGGGAGTCACGCCAGCAATGAGTTTTCCTCTACTCTGCCATCTTGGAACCTAGGTACTATATTTTACCTTGCCTTGTTATTTAAAAAGTTTTGAGACTATTGCAGGATAGTTACAATCATTCATTGTTTAGGTAACAAAATATTTGTGATGGGAAAGCTCTGTTAAGTAATTAATCTAAATAAATGTCTCTAGCTGTTTCTAAAATAATTAAATCGAAAGGTAAGGGAAAACTTTATAATGGCTATACAATGATGTTAGCACTAAACTCAATTGATTATAACATGTATGGGTATCTTATTTGCTTTTATTCATATATGAGGATTTTATCCTGTAGACTATCATAACTTTGTAATCCTGTTTTAAATATTGCATTTTACACCTTGTATGTCAGTAAGTATAATTTACTATCAATACATAGTATTCTTTTATGTGATAGGACAGGGTTTATTTAACAAATTTCATTTTGTTGGACATTTAAGTTTCTTTATAACTTTGTATTACTATGAAAATACTAACATGAACATACACGAACACATATTTTTGAGCAATTTCTTAGACCCATGATGCTAGACCAAAATTGGATTGATGACTCAAATTTCACCCAAGAATGTGTCTGTTTATATTCGTATAAACTTTGTATGACAATAACTATTTCTCATGCAAACATTGTGTAGTGAATTCATTTTTTAACTTTTCATTTCTGATAGATAATTGTATTAGATACCTGATAGAAAATAATATCATATATAAAGCTTGTCTTTTATTATAGTTACCGAGCTTAAACATTTTCTTCATTTTTTTTTCTGAACAGCATGTTTTTCAGTTTTTAAATAATTTGTTGGAGTTTGTATGCCACTTTTAGGGATCTAAATCTTTGTTATTGTTTTTGTAGATTACTTTAGGTATTATCTTACTTTATTATTTCTGCTGTTTTACATTTTTTTGATTGTTGTAGCTTTCTATATATTTAATAAAGAAATCCCTGTTCCATGTTCTCAGTTTTATCCACTTTTGGCTATTCTCACGTGTTTGTTCTTACAGATGAAGTTTAGAATCATTTTATTAATCATCAAATATTTTGTCTTTCTGTTAAAAAAACACGTTGCCTTAAATCTGTACTATTTCAATGAGCATTAACATAAATATAATATTGAATATTTTCATTCATTTGCCTTCTTTCTAAAAATACAGGAACTGGAGGTTAATGTCTGTAGTTTGTATTAAGAATAAATGAAATGAGGCTTGGCTAGGGACTTTTTGTCGTGAATTTGGGTTGAATATTTTTAAAGAGCTGTGTGAGATAATGGAGTGTGGGTGGAAGTGCAGCTGCATAATAATGTAGGAGAAGATGAAATTAGAGCCCATTAAGGCTGGGAACACTCAGGTGTCCATGGACCACACAGATTTTAGAACAGATATCAAATGAAATCAGAAATCAGAGGAAATCCTATCCTCCTATTCTTAGCAGGATGTTGAATTATGTCATATGTTTCTTAAACATGTTTGAAATCTGTTATTGGATCCTCTTTTTTTACTTACAAATGCATGACCATTCTTCCAGAGTAATTTTTCCTAGTGTAAATGATGCACTTTTCCAAAATTAGTTCATTTTCAAGTAAGGAGCTGTTTTACCCTTGGGCAGTCATGAGGAAAAATAATTGAGTGATCTCTGATTATGACAAGTAAAAATGAAATGTATAGAATAAATATTGTTCAGCATCACACCAAGAGAAATAAGATTTAAACTGTTTTGATTTTATCTAGCAACAGTCCAACATAAGTTTTAAGTGTGGAAAACATGCTTGGGAAAGGAACATAACATATCTTTGTTGATAAATTCCATCAAGTTTCATAGCTGTATTTCCTATTAGGAATTTTTATACTCCAGGTTTCCAAGATCATATTATACAGATATAAAAATTTGCCTCATAAAATATGTATATGTGTGGAGAATGAACATCTCACTTTCTCTCTCTCTCTCTCTCTCTCTCTCTCTCACACACACACACACACACACACACATGCACACACACACACATACACTACACAGAACTACACATACACATACACAGAGATGAAGCAGTTTACAATCACAATTTTCATATCATTCCAAGTCAAACGTTTACACTTTGAAGATATAACCTTTTATTTTTTAACCACATTCGTTTTTTTCTTTTCTTTAGACAATATCTGATGAACCACTTTGTTCTGTGCCAATTGAAAGCAGTAAACTCTTAGCATATTACAAGTATATGTAGGGTATGATCAGGCAAAGCAAAATTTATGTTCTTAAAGAAACTACAGGAAAAAGGGTATTGAGTATTTAATAACCATAAGAAACTGCTGAGAACTATTGTAGAGAAAAGAACCAAAAGATTACTAAAAATTGAAATTTTAAGAAAAAAATGGAAATAAAAATATTTCTGAATTTAAGCTCTTTAATAAACGGCTATTTTCATTAATAATTGAGAATAACTGATTTATGTTTGACCAAATAAATCCACTTCATAGGGCTGGGATTGTGACTCTGGTAGAACACTTGCCTAGAATTTGTGATGCACTGGGTTTGATCCTCAGCACCATATTAAAACATAGATAAGTAAAATAAAGTTATAAATAAGTAATCAAATCCACTTTACAAATTTGGGGGAGCAAAAATCCATTAACTCAATTCAAATTAGCTTCAAAATTTGTATGAAAATAATATAATGTGTCATTTTTGTTATGAGGCTGACTCATCAAATTTTAGCACTGTCTCAGTTCCCTCCCACATTTGCATAATAGCCAGTGATGTTTTTACAGTGGTTAGCCTGGGTAGTATTTTGATGTTTTTAGCCTTGGTATCTTAGACCAGAATTATATAATGTGCTTAATATGTTAATTGGCATAGACATGAAATGGGATTATTTTCATATTCTCTGAAGGATATGGCAAAGGATAATTTATTATATCTAGCACTGAATTAAATGTGCAGTGCCTCATAAAATCTAATATGAAAATATGATTTCATAATCTAGTCTTTAGGAGTTATTTCAAGATTTATCAGAAATAAATCTGGAATTTGGGAAAAAAAAAACATTTAAGAACAAGTGCTACTCAGAGTATAGGACCATATCTTAAGATTCCTCTAGGAATAACCTATAATACCCAGATCAAAGTGATGTTTCAAAAAGTTGAACTATGGGGCTGGGACTGTGGCTCAGCAGTAGAACGCTCACCGTGCACATGCAAGGTCCTGGGTTCTATCTTCAGCACCACATAAAAACAAATAAATAAAATAAAGCCATTGTGTCCAACTACCACTAAAATCATTAAAATTATTTTAAAAATGTTGAACTACCTTGCAATATAAAATAAGATCCCATTGTAACACCAAATTTTCACAAAAAGAAAAGGAGGAATTTACTAATATATTTTTAAATTATCCAGAAACAGAATTTAAAAACACTTTTGAATAATATACTATGAGTAGCAGCTTTTTATCTGGTTATCAAGGATTCCTACCAAAAGCAGTGGATATACACAATTTACCCTGTTTGCTTAATTTACCTTTGTTATAGTTTGGATATTATGTGTCCCCACAAAGCTCATGTTTTTGAAGGCTTAGAGGTAAAATTATTGGATTACAAAAGCCTTAATGCAATCAGTGAATTATCCCCTTATAGGTAATTATGCTCTGGTAGGGTATTGCTGAAGGAGGTGGGCCATGTCTTTGAGGTATATTTTGTTCTCTCTCTCTCTCTCTCTCTCTCTCTCTCTCTCTCTCTCTCTCTCTCTCTCTCTCTCCATCTCTGCTTCATGGTGTGTTCTCTTCAGCTGTTTCCCTCCACCACAATTTTCAGCCAGGATGGTCTACCTCACCTCCAGACCTGAGGAATGGAGCAGGCTGTCTATGGACTAAGGCTTCTGAATTCTCATCTCCAAATAAACTTTTCCTTCTCTAATTGTTCTTTTTGTGTCTTTTGATCACAGCAGTAAAAAAGCTGACTAAACAAGCTTTCACAGAAAAAGGAGGGACAATACCCAATATAAAACCTGTAGTCATTTGACTTTGAACCAAGGTATACATAAACATGTCACACTTTTCTCTCAATCTTTCATTCTTAAAACATTTTAATAGATGTTTCATATTTTTATACAAAACTCAAAAGTTTTGTATAAAACTTTTATAAACTTTTATAAAAGTTATAAAAAGTCTATAATGAAACTCATTTTTTTGTTCTTTTTTATTCTGTTCTCTACTTTTCCTCCTTAGAAGTAATCATTGTTATCAATTTTTTGTAGATCCTTCTGGTGGGCACTTTACACTTAGGTACATTTTTATGCGTAGTAATTTTCCCTTCTTTTTTACCCAAATATTTATTTGCGTATGTAAATATTCCTTTACACATGGGCAAATATAATTATATATTTCAACTCTCCTATAGGTTGGTTTAGGCAAGAAGAAATATATACACTTTTTCAATTTTTTTGATTCTTTGTAGTTATATTTAGCATTAGGAAACATTTTGACATAATCACAATAGAATGGGATATAATTCAGTTCAGTCAGCAGCACTTCCCCCTCCTCCATCTCTCTTTCACTGCTCCCCTTTCTCTACTCTACTGGTCTTTCTGCTATTTATCTATAGCTTCTTTTTTAAGTAGTGTCTTGTGTACATACTTGATTTTGAGATTCACTGTGGTATATTCATCTCCATACATATGAAATCAAGTCAGATTCCACTGTTCTTCCTTTATCCTATCCCGCCTTCCTCCCACTCAATCCCCCATACCTACTGATCTTTCCTCTATTTTTATAGACCCCATCTACATTTTTTGTCCTTCCTCTCTCTTTTTTCCACCATTTATTTTGGAATAGCTTGTGCCTATCAGAGAAAGTATTTAATCTTTAACTTTTGGGGATTGACTTGTATCACTTAGCATGATAGTCTCCAGATGCATCCATTTACTGGCAAATGTCATGATTTCATTTTTCCTTATGAATTATTAAAGTATTATTCAATACTCTATTGAGTATATACGTCACATTTTCTTTATATGCATAAAAACCAATAGGGATATACATTTTTCCCATTCTATATAAGTGAGAATTTAGGAAAATAATGATCTCTACATTGTTTTTTTTTTTTTTCTTGTACCAGCAATTGAACCCAAGGGCAGTAAACCACTGAGCCACATCCCCAGGCATTGAATATTTTATTTTCAGACAGAATCTTTCTAGGTTGCTTACTGCCTTGCTGAGCTGCTGAGGCTACAATTCTCCTGCCTCTGCCCCCTGAGCCACTCTTATTACAGGCATGCACTCCCATGCCTGGCTACCTTGCTCTTTTTACATAGCAATATATTTAGGATATAATTTTATATCAATACCTATAGAAGATCTTTATATTTTTATGTCTTGGTATCCCATTTACAGATACAACATGGACAATCAGGTAGCTTCTATCTAATATTTTGCTTTAATGAATATTATGTACACATTTTATTTTTCACATTTGTATTCTTTGGTGCATATGTGTGAAAGGTTATGTATAAAACTGTGTAGGAACACTTAAAATTTTAAACATATTTAAAATTAATGTATTTTTCTATTTCACTATTAAAGTATAACACATATAGGAAAGTGTACTAATCAAAGTGTGCAATGAATTATAACAAAGGAAAATCAATGAATTATAACAAATGAATTATAACAAAGAAAATACACTCATGGAAGTACAAGTCAATAAATGGAAGGTTATCAACCCTCAAAAAGCACTCTTCTTGCTTTCATCCAGTCATAACGCCTGCATTTCCCCCAATGCAGTTATTATACTAATACCATTGATTATACTTGTCTATTTTTGAAAATTATATTAATAGAATACTGCTATAGGAATTATTTTGTTGTTGGACTTTAGCACTAAATATTATATAATATTTACCATTGTTGTTCTGCTTAACAGAAGTTTGTACATTTTTATGATTTTTATATGTCTATATATTTTATGTATATTTGTATTTTCCATTGTGAAAAATGCTGGTGTAAATGTTCTTGTACACATTCTTTGGTGCACATACACATTTTCAACTTACGTTATGTGTACACTTGAGAATGGAATTGCTGGAGAATAAGATATATGTTTGGTATATACTAATAAACACTTTTTCACATTGCTATGACAATTTAAACACTCCTTAGCAGTGTAGAAGAGTGTACACTATATCTTTACCACCACTAGTCATTGGGAGTATCTTTTGTTATACGGGAATGGTGTTGCATTCATCTTCATATACTTACTAAGAATTAGAGTCTTCTTTCTTATTTATTTTTTTAGTACTGAAGATGAAACAAAGCCCTTGTGTATGGTAGGCACTCTGCACCACTAATCCACATTCCAAGCTCAAGATATCCTTTATTTGATTTTTCTAAACAACTCCTTTACTAATTATTCAAGTCAAATTCCTATCTTTTTCATAATGATTTATAGGAGTTAAAAATATATATTCTGGAAAGAAGTGCTTGGATGGTTATAAATTTTGCCAATAATCCTTCCTTATTCTAAAGTTTTTAATTTTTGTTCTCTTTTAATGGAAGATTTAGAGGATGGAAGTTTCTAACTTTTTTTATTCCAATTTATTTTCTATTCCCTTTCTAATAAATACTTCAAGTCTTCGGCTAGTGAAACTATTGGCTGAGGCAAAAACTGTGAATGCATTTTCTACTTTGTATCTGCAAACTTTTATTTTTCCTTTCCATTTATATCTGCAATTCCTCTGAAATTGATTTTGTGTGTTGATGAAGTAGGTGTCTAGTAATATCTAGTTCTACATGAATGCACAGTTAACCTAGAATCGCCATGGATATATACACTGTATATGTGAATCTGTGTCTGGATTCTCTGTTTTTGTCTATATGTTTATTAGTCCTCATTTCATTATTGCCCTGTAAGTCATTATCACTCTTACAATCTCTTGGTGTAGTAATCTAGATTTATTCTTTAGGATTTCCTTGACTTCATCCTATATATGGAAGACCCCAAAACTTTTAAGATTGAAAAGTAAATTTAGTCAGCAGCAGAATTCAAGATCAGCATTCATAAATAAATAACTTTCCATTAATCCAACAGTGATCAGATGAGACAAAAATCAGGAAATCTATCCCATTCACAATAAGCTCGAAAATAAAATGCTTTTTGAATTAATATACACATGGATGAAAAAGATATCTACAATGAAAATTATACAACACTGAGGAAATAAATTGAAGAACACACAAGAACAATACACAACCCCCCCCACATTCTTGGAATGCAGAATTAATATTATCAAAATGGACATGTTATCCAAAATGCTATACAGACTCAACAAAATTCTCATCAAAACGCCAATAATATTCTTCACAGAACTAGAAAAACAGTCCGCAGACTCATTTGGAACAATAAAAGACCCAGAATAACCCAAACAAACTTGAGCAGGAAGAGCAAGGCTGGACTTCAAAGTATAATATAGAGCTATATTAACAAAAAAGAATGGTATTGACATCAAACTAGATATGAATAAAAATAGAATGGAAGACACAGAGACAAATCCATATAGATATGGTTATCTGAATTTAGACAGAGATGCCAAAAACAGACATTGGATAAAAGCTTGCTTTTTTAAAGAAATGGAGTAAGGAAAACTGGAGATCCATCTATCGAAGAATGAAACTAGATCCTTATCTTTCACCATGTACAAAATTCAAATCAAAGTGGATCAAAGACTTAAGAATTAGACCCTAAACATTGCAATTGCCAGAAAAAAAAAATAGGTTCAACATTCTAACACATGGATCAGTCACCAGCCTCCTTAAGATCCTAAAAATTGAAGAAATAAAAACAAGTATCAATAAGTTGGATGTGATCATATTACAAAGCTTCTGCCCAGCAGAGGAAACAGTAAAGAATGTGAATAGAAAATCTATAGAATGGGAAAAAACTTTTGCCAGCTACACCTTTGACTGGAGATTAATATCCAGATTAAATAAAAAACTAAAATAGTTTAACACCAACAAAAGAAATAACCTAATCAAGAAACTGGAAAAAGAACTACACATACATTTCTCAAAAGCATAAACAGAAATGTGCAACAAATGTATAAAAAAAATTCATCCCTAGAAATCAGGGTAAAGCAAATCAAAACTGCACTGAGATTGCATCTCATTCCAGTCAGAATGGTAGTATCAAGAACAAAAATAATGATAAATGATGGTAAGGATTGGGAGAAAAATTACACTGATACATTATCGGTGGGAATGCAAATGAGTCCAACCACTCTGGAAAGTAGTATGGAGATTCCTCAAAAACTATGAATAGCACCATCATATGACCCAGGTATCACACTCCTTGGTATTTATGTATAAGAACTAAAGTTAGCATACTATAGTGACATAGCCACTTCAATGATTATAGCAGCACAATTCAAAATGGCCAAGTTATGAAACCAGCTCGGGTACCTGTCAACAAATGAATAGATAAAGAAAATGTGATATACATACACAATGGAATTTTACTCATCAATTAAAAGGATGGTATTGACATCAAACTAGATAAGAAGAAAAAATATATCATTTGTTGTTAAATGGATAATGCAAGAGAACATAATGCTAAGTGAAATATGCCAGATTCATAAAATAATGGGTAGAATTTCTTTTCATATGCAAAAGCTAGACCAAAAATAAGGAAAAAAATACATAGTGGTGGGGGAAATCAGAGGAGAGGTCAGTGGAGAATAGGAAGTGGATAGAGTAGGAGAAAGGAGAAATGGGAAAATGGAAGATGAAATTTACCAAATCATACTATTTATATATATATACATGAATATACCACAGTGAATTTCATATATATATATATATATATATATATATATATATATATATATATCAGTTCTCTAGGATTGACTCCAAGATTAACTTGTGGTAAAAAGGTCACACAATTTTGACATTGTTTCCTTATTTGTCTAGTTTGTTCCTTATTTAGTTTAAAATGCTTTTGTAAAGTATTAGCATTGACATGGAGCCTTTTATGAAAATTTGTAGCTTCTTCCAGTGTAGAGAAAATATGTATGTCATGTGTAGTTTTATCTGCTAAATCATTGCCCAAACTAAGGGCTCCACGCAATCCTGTATGTGCCCTGATATGTCCTATAAAGAATGGATCTTTTCTGTCTCAGATTAGACTTTGTATAGTGGAAAACAAAGAGAAAACAGTAGAGGAAGGGGAAATCCTACCAGCATCTTTAAGGGATACTATAGCATTAACTATATAGTGACTATCAGAAAATAAATTAAATAAAAAATCATTAAACATCACAAAAGCTTGTAATACTGCATTAAGCTGTACCTTTTGAGCTGTTTGTTTGGGTACTAAAAATGTAAAAGTTTGAACAGGGTTAACTACTGCTGTTGTACCATTACGTGACCCATCAGTGAATATATTTGGAGCATTCATGATAGGTGTTTTTCTTGTCAATTTTGGAAAAACTACAGGATGAGAAGAGCAAAAAGACAACAAAGGATTAGATGGTAAGTGGTTATCAAGTGAAATATTAGATTTGCACATGATTATTGCCCAAGTATTTAACTCATTAGCTAACTCATCAATTTGATCCATAGTATATGGAGTAATAATTTTATTGGGAGAAATTCCAAACACTCCCTTTGCTGCTTTTATTCCTTTGAGTATTAATTGTCCTACAACCTCAGGATACCTAGTAAGAACAGTGTTTGGAGAATAAGATAAATGTATCCATATTAATCAACCATCTTGCCAAAATACTCCTGTAGGAATATTTTTTTTGGTAGTACAATAAACAATAAAGCACACTTATATCAATTCTATCTAAAGGCATATTTTCCATATATGTTTCAATGATTCTTAATGTCTTTCTTGCTTCAGGTGTTAACATGCGGGGTGAATTAGGATCTGATGGACCTTTTAGGATATCAAATAAAGGTCCCAACTCTCCTATTCATATGCCTAGATAAGGCCTTATCCAATTTATGTCTCCTAATAAGTTTTGAAAGTCATTAAGTGATTTGAGTTGATCTACTCGTATTTGAATTTTTAGTGGATGGACCTTGATTGAGGATAATAGAACTCATAAATAATTAATTGGAAAATTTAATTGTACTTTATCTATTGCTATCTCTAGATTATATTTTTTTAATAAGTTTGTAAGTGTGGCATAACATTCTAGCAATGTTTTTATATCTTTTTGTGCTATTAATACATCATCCATATAGTAAAATATGTGTAGTTCAGGATTTTGATTTCTAAGTGGCTGGATTACTTTGTTAACATAAATTTGGCACATAGTTGGGCCATTAGCCATCACTTGAGGGAATTCTTTCCATTCATATCTCTTATCAGGACCTTCATGATTCAGTGCAGGGATAGTAAATGCAAAACGTGGACTATCCTCAGGATGAATTGGAATTGAAAAAAAAACAAAAAACAATCTAATATCTATAACTAAAACATACCAGGTTTTTGGCAAAGCAGACAATTGGGGAATGCCCGATTGAGCAGGTCCCATAATAACCATCTCATTATTAATGGCTCTTAAATCTTGCAATAACCTCCGTTTACCAGATTTCTTATTGTTGACAAAAATAGGAGTATTATGGGAAGATACAGAAGGTTGTATATGTCCCTCCGCTAATTGTTGTTTGACCAGGTCATGGGCTGCTTGTGTATTCTTTAGTCAGGGGCCACTGAGGAACCCATACTGGTCTTTCTGATTTCCAAGTAATTTTGATTGTCTCAGTGACCCCACCTGAAAACCCAATCCATGTCTATCTATTTCTTGATCTATTTGTATTGGTGCCACTATATATTCTCCTTTTTCTTCCAATTCTTTTCCTTTCCTAAAACCTTGTATAGCCATAATAGTGGGCACATTTGAATTGATTTTATTTGTTAATGTTAGTCCTAATTGATCTAGGACATCTCATCCCCATAAATTTATAGAAAGATGATCTAATACACATGGCTGTATAGTTCCCTTACATCCTTCAGGATCATTCCAATCTAATACCATCACACTTCTATGGGGATTAGTCACCACTCCTAAGCCTTGAAGCTTTTGAGTTGCTTGTTGTAATGGCCAATGTTTTGGCCATTCTTGACGAGAGATGATGCTAAGGTCTGCACCTGTATCCAGTAGCCCATTAAATTCATGTCCTTGAATATTTAGTTTTAGCATGGGGCGAGATTAAATATTTAAAAAAAGCATAGCCCAATCTACACTTTTGGAGCCTAGTCCCCTGGAACCTCTTTCTACAGTACAACTGGAAAATTTATCATGTAGGCAGGGTATTGTTAATAACTGTGCTATTCTATCTCCTGGTGAATTACTGATATACCCCTTTAGAACTGGCTATAATTTTTATTTCACCTTCATAATTGGGATCAATTACCCAAGGACTTATCATAAGTCCTTTTAGAGTAGAAGAACTGCATCCCAATAACAAGCCTACTGGTCCTTGGGGAAGAGGGCCTTTTACCCCTGTGGGAATGATTTGAACTCCCATCTCTGAAGTTAGTACTGCTCTGGCGGAGGCTCAGATGTCCAATCCTGCACTTCCTCTGGTTTGTCTGATGAGAGATCTAATGGACAATGTGTCCTGGGCAATACCCTGATGGTGTTGCTGAGTTCCTCCAGTGCCCCGTATATTTGTGGTCATGGGCCCCAGATCATTGCCCCCCCCCTGTCCATTTTTTTGTCAATTGAGCCCGATGCTTTTCTCCACAATATTGTGGGTAAACACCTGGTCCTTGTCCTTTTTTGATAACAGAGTACCCTCTATGGAGGTTTGAGAACAGCATTCATAAGCCCAATGTCTCTCTCTATGGCATCATGGACAAATACCCAGTATTCTACTCCTTGGATACCTAGCTTTGTTAAACCCTCCTCCTATGAGGCAACTCATTTTAAAATGTCCTGTTTGTTCACAATTGTAGCATGTTTTCGGCCTGGCATCTAAAGCCATTAATGTCTCTACATAATTTAATATATGTGTTTAAATCTCCATGTTTCCATGGTATAATGGCCTCCTTGCACCATCTGTTTGCTTGCTCAAAGGCTAGCTGTTTAATTAATGGCATTGCTTGTTCTGTGTCCCCAAAAACTCTGGTAGCTGTTTGAATAAGCCTATCTACAAATTCAGCGTAAGTTTCATTAGCTCCTTGTATTATTATCTTAGATAATTGACCTTGTAAATCTCCATGTCCTTGTAAACTCTTCCATGCTCTAACTGCATCTGCAGCAATTTGTGAATATATAGCACGATCATATTCAATTTGTTGCTGTTGACCTTCATAAGGTCCTTTTCCTAACAACATATCTAAATTTCTTTGAGGGTTACCGGCTGTGCATTTCGCCTAGCTGTCTCCATGCAAAATTCCTCATTGGCAACCTTCCATAACAAATATTGCCCTCCATTTAGCACAGCTTTACACATGCTAGCCCAGTCTGCTGGCATCATGTCCGAGTTGGTAATGGAATCGACCATGCTTACAGTGAAGGGTGCTTGGGAACCATAGGTTGTTACAGCCTCCTTTAACTGCTTCACTGTTTTGAAATCTAAAGCATGGTGAATTCGCTGCCCTCCTGCCTGCTCAAGTACAGGGCATGCTAATCTTTGAGGTCCTGTCATAGGATCCCATCTATCATCTACGGGTTTGGGGGCCCCATAGCATATGTTGTCTCTATAGGTGGAGCTGTCGGTTGGACACTTAAGCCCTCTGGTATTAAAAAGGTGTTAGTAGCAGCCTCCTGTTGTAACTTTTTCCCTGATAGTCTTCCTCCTTACATTTTCTTCCTCTCTCTGACTAGCTCGAGAGACCTTCTGTTTTACTTGATCTAAAATGTCTTTCTCTATTCACCTCTCTTATTGTTTCTCTTGCTGAGAAAAAGACTTTTTAGTTTAAGTAAGTCCCATTTATTTATTCTTGTTATTAACAATAAGAGAGGTAAATAGAGAGCCTACATCCTAGGGACAAATTTTTACCCCTCACACTTCAGATAGAGCCCTAATATCCAGAGTATACAAAGAACTCAAAAAATTAGACAATAAGATAACAAATAACCCATTCAACAAATGGGCCAAGTACCTGAACAGACACTTCTCAGAGGAGGATATACAATCAATCAACAAGTACATGAAAAAATGCTCACCATCTCTAGCAGTCAGATAAATGCAAATCAAAACCACCCTAAGATACCATCTCACTCCAGTAAGATTGGCAGCCATTATGAAGTCAAACAACAATAAGTGTTGGCGAGGATGTGTGGAAAAGGGTACATTTGTACACTGCTGGTGGGACTGCAAATTGGTGCAGCCAATTTGGAAAGCAGTATGGAGATTCCTGGGAAAGCTGGGAATGGATCCACCATTTGACCCAGCTATCGCCCTCCTCAGACTATTCCCTGAGGATCTTAAAAGAGCGTACTATAGGGATACTGCCACATCAATGATCATAGCGGCACAATTCACAATAGCTAGACTGTGGAACCAACCTAGATGCCCTTCAATAGATGAATGGATAAAAAAAAAAGTGTGGCATTTATACACAATGGAGTACTACGCAGCAATAAAAAATGACAAAATCATAGAATTTGCAGGGAAATGGATGGCGTTAGAGCAGATTATGCTAAGTGAAGCTAGCCAATCCTTAAAAAACAAATGCCAAGTGTCTTCTATGCTATAAAGAGAGCAACTAAGAACAGAACAGGGAGGAAGAGCATGAGGAAAAGATTAACATTAAACAAAGATGAGTGGGGGGAGAGAAAGGGAGAGAGAAGGGAAAGCATGTGGAAATGGTAGGAGACCATCAATGTCACACAAAATTACATAGAAGAGGATGTGAGGGGAAAGGGGGGAAACAAGGGAGGGAATTGAACAACAGCAGATGAGGTAGAGAGGGGTGATGGGTGGGGAGGGGAGGGGGGATAGTAGGGTACAGGAAAGGTAGCAGAATACAACAGTCACTAATATGCCATTATGTAAAAATGTGAGTGTGTAACCGATGTGATACTGCAATTTGTATTTGGGGTAAAAATGGGAGTCCATAACCCAATTGAGTCAAATGTATGAAAGATGATATATCATGAGCTTTGTAATGTTTCGAACAACCAATAAAATAAAATAAAATAAAATGTCTTTCTCCATGGTGTGAACCTTTAACAATTTACTTAACACTCTTTCAGTTTGTTTCTTACTAATTTCTAATCTACTATAAAGATAATGCAACCCAACAAGATAACACAAAACAAAACTGAAACAGAATGAAACAAAAACGGAACAAAAAATCATTCTATCAATTTTCCTATTTTCTTGAAATGTATTTTCGTGGTCTATCTCTGTCTCTTCCTCAGGGCCGAACAACTTCAAACCTTGAGCCAACCATTTTTTTCCGGTTTGCCTAAGAAAGTTCTAGGGATAGGCAGCTTGAAACAAAAACAAAAGAAATCAAAACAAGAGCACATTGTTTTTTGAAATGGTCACCCATTCTCTTGCCTTCCCTCAGGGGCGAGCAATTTCACTTACCTCCGAGCTTCAGGTATTCCCCGCATGGGCCACCAAATGCCACAGTCTGGCTGTGCACAAATCACGAGCCACTCAAGCAGGAACAAACTTCATTTCTGAACTCCACCAGCACACTCCACAATGCTCCCAGGGAACTGTCCCGAATGACACCCATGCCACTCCTCCAGGAATACACCACACCAACAGTAACTACACCAACCAACGCGAACTCTTCAGGAATCCCCGCGAGAGCTCAACTGGAACTCAACGGGAACTCTGCGAGAACTCAAATTCATCATCTTAATGGCTCGCTGGCGTCACCTGTCACCTCTCAACCACTACTTCTTGCAAAAATGCCATGCGTCATCCTGACTCAGCTGTGGCCCTCAACAGTCTATACTACACAAAGTGATTTACAAATTCAATTCAATGTCCTTCAATATATCAATGACATTTTCACAGAAATATGAAAACTCATAAGGAACCACAAAAAATTCTAAATACCTGAAGCAATCTTTAGGAAAAAGAATAACATGGAGAAATCACAATACCTTACCTCAAAAGATAACAAAAAGTCATAGAAACAAAAATAGCGTGATAGTAGCAAAATAATGAACACACAGACCAATAAAACAAAAGAGAAAACAGAAATAAATTCATATATCCATAGCTACCTGAAACATATTATGGAGACTTGATGGTGTCTGCAAAAAAATGGTGCTGGGAGAAATGGATATTCAAGTGAAGAATGATAAAGCTATGAGGTCTATACCCCAAAGAAAACCCCTGTTTCTAATCTATATCTCTCAGTATATGCAAAAAACAACTCAAAATGGATCAAAATCTAAATATAAGACCCAACCCTGTGAAAATGCTAGAAGAAAACATATAGGTACCACTTGAAGATATCAATATGGTCAATGACTTTTGCTGGGTAAGGCCTCCAAAACATAGGCAACAAAAGCAGAAATATACAAATGGGATAATATCAAACTGAAACAGTAAAGGAAACAATCAAAAGAATGAAGACATCATCCTCAAAATGGGAGGAAATATTTGGTAACTTTCATCTGACAAAAAATTAAAGTCCAAAATATATAAGGAACTCAAAAACATAAAAAGAAATATAAACAAAAACAAATAATTTAATGTAAAATGGACACATGATCCGAATAGACATTTCTCAAAGTATTACATACAAATGGCCAAAACACATAAAATAAATATACTTAACATCACTAATCATCAGGTAAATGAAAATAAAGACCAAAATGAGATCTCATCTTTCCCTCATTAGAATAGTTTCAATAAACAAGACAAAAATAGCAAATACTGGTTAGGGTGCAGAGAAAGGGAAAACTTTATTCATTGTTGGTGGGAATGTAAGCTATGAGATATCAAAGAGATAGCTGCACTTTCATGTTTCTTCCAGCACAATTCACAATAGCCAATGTTTAGAATCAACCTAGCTATCCATCAAGAAATAAATGGATAAAGAAAATGTGGTATGTGCACATAACAGAATATTATTTGGCTATAGAAATGAAATCCTGTCATTTGAGGCAACATAGATGATACTAGGAGACCTAACATTAAGAAAAATAATCCAGGCTCAGAAAGTCAAACACCATATTTTGTTCTCTATATTTGGAAACGTAAAAATCTATTTTATAAAAAATAATGAATAGAATGGTGATCACTAGATATTAGGAAAGGCAGGGTTTGGAAAGAAGAAGGTTGAATAATAATACCAAAATACAGTTACAGAGGAGGAATAAGTTTTGTGTTCTACAACATAGTTAGCTATATTCAATAATGATTTATTATATATTTTATAAAGAACTTGAAGTGCAGAGTTTGAATCTACCAACATGAAGAAATGATAAATGTTTAAGGCAATTGAAAAGCTAATTCCCTAATTTCATCATTGCACATTATATACACATACTGAATTATCACACTTACTCCATAAATACATACAATTATCATGTACTGATTAAAAAGAAGAAATTACTAATACATTAAAAAGAGAAATGGAATTTGTACAGCAGGATTTTAATACAAAAGGAATTTAAAATCACCTTAATACTGGTTCTTGGTAACTATTGAAATTACAAAATTTTAAATCTCTTCAAGTTATAAAAAGTCTTACCAAGAACAAAATGTACCTATATTATACAAAAAAATATGCATCACTTTTTAGGGTTTCAGAAACATCTCACACCAGGAAGTACTGGTGTCCATGATTTTATTGCTAAATGATGTGAGTTATTTCAGAAATTATGTTAAGTCTGACTGAGGCACCCCCAGATTTGACGGAGCAGGCACAAGTGAGCTCATTTCGACATTGTCCAAAGGGAGATGAAATAGAACACTTGTATTAAGTGATATGTTTCTTAACTCTCCTTCTGTTGCTTTCAGTTAAAACTCTTGTTGGTAAGTTAATGAAACTTAAGATTCAGGGAGAAAATATCAATTTGAAGCTAAATATCAAGAGATTTAGTAAAGAAATTTAAAAGGAGAACATTGTTTTCTAGAATTTATTTAAAAATTCATGCTTACAAGACTAGTATCCACTCTTTCTAGCATAAAATTTATAATCTCTATCATTTCAAAGCAAATTTTACACTTCTTTGAGGAACATACAGCTCTGTATAATCTCAGTTCAACTTACTAAAGCAGCCTCATGTCCTACCATTAACCTATAAACATTTTACATGCTGCCATATTAAAATTCTTAAAAATATTTTGGTTCTTTTTTAAATATGCATGACAGTACAATGTATTTTGACATATTACACATACATGGAATATAACTTATTCTAATTAGGATCCAAGTCTTGTGGATGTACAGAATGTTGAGATTCACTATGGTATATTCACATATGAACACAGGAAATATATGTCAGATTTATTCCACTATCTTTTATATCCCTATTCCTCTTTGTTCCCTTTATTACCCTTAGTACAGTCCACTGAACTGTAAGTACAGCGTGACTTCGGTGACTCCATGTCTTTGTATAAGTTTTATCTAAGACTGTTTATCCCATAAACTTGTCCCCAATTTAAGCATTTCTTTCAGTCCAGTCAAATTTTAATCCCTGTGGGGAAGAATTCCCTAAGTTTTAGTGTCCATAACTGTGGAATTGAATTTAGAAATATCTGTCCATAATAGATGCTCTTAGATATGCAACAGAAGTTATCTTATCCTTTCTCTCCTTTTTCTCTGTCTCACCTTCTAGATTTCAAATTTCTATAAGGAAAGTATGACCTCTTGTTTTTCTCTGTATACACAAGGTCCTGCACATACTAAATGTTTAATAAATATTTGCTGAATTAAATCTTTCAAAGGCAAACAATACACTATAATAATTTTTTAAATAAAATTTACTCATGAGACTATATTTCTTTGACATCAATTAGATTATTTCAAGAAATTTAATGGAATAACATTTATATGTTAGTTATGGTAATCTATAGAAGATATTTTAAATATTCATTCAGGTCTGAAAAATAAAGAGAATTCAAAGAGAATTTGAATAGGAAAAATAATTTGTTTTTCAGGAACTAAACCATAGCCAAGTGCCAAAATTTACCAAAATATATTATTCCAACATAAAATTTTCAAGCATCATTTACATTTTAGTTTTAACTTTTTATTTTATAATACAAAGTAATAAAATGTTTCTGTATACTCTGCACCCAAGTTAAACATGTTTGCCATATTATACAACCACAACAAACTTGTCAAATCAGAATATTAATAGTGATACAATACTATTAACTTACCTATGACCTTATTTAAATATGTCCATTTGTGCTACTAAATGTTCTTCATTTATATTCTAGGATCAAATCCAGAATCTCACATTGCATTTAGTGGTCATTTCTTTTTTGTTTCCTCCAATATATAATGATTGCATCTTGTTTTCCATGACTGTATTAGTTTGATTAGGTTTCCATAACAAAGTACTTCAAACTAGGTAGCTCAAATAACAGGTTCTGGAGGCTACAACTCTAAGATTAATGTGTCTGCAGGTTTGATTTCTTCTGAGGTCTATTTCTTTGGCTTGCAGAGGGTCGCCTTTTTTCAACATATTCATCTACTTTCCTCATTTCTCTGTGTCCTAATCTCCTCTGCTTATAAAGAATTAGGCCCCACCTATCTGAGCACATTTTACCATAGTATCCTCTTTAAAGGTTAATATTTCCAAAATATAGTCACATTTTGAGGTAGTAATCATTAGAAATTCAGCATATACACTTAAGGAATAATAATAATTGACCTTAATAATTTTCTTTTTCTTTTTCTTTTTTTTTTTTTGACATTACAGTTAAACCCAAGGTATATAAACACTGAGCCACATCCCCCAACCAATTTTATTCTTTTTTGTTGAGACAGGGTCCCTAATTTGCTTAGGGCCTCACTATATTGCTGAAGCTGGCTTTGAACTTGGGATCCTCCTACCTCTGCCCCCAAAATGCCATGGGATTGCAGGTGTGTGATACCTAACTCAGTGACATTGACATTTTTGAAGAAAATTCACTAGCTATTCTGTGAAATAGTTCTTAATTTCAGCTTCTCTAATGTTTCCCATTATTATGTCCAGGTCATGAGTTTTTTACAGTAATACCACAGATATTGAGGTTGTGCTATCCTCAGCACACTGTAACAAGAAACACAATATATATTTGTACATAATTATATATACAATTTATATATGTGTATATATGTATGTATTATGCATATATGTAATTATATAGTTATGCATATGCCTACAATTATGGCTGATTATATATGTATATATAATTATATGTATGCATAAAGTTTTATATATATATATATATATATATATATATATATACACATATATACTTACATATAGGATTATATGGTGATTTTAACTTTGATACTATGAAAATATTTTCTCTCTCAACACATTTTTCTCTACTAATTTTAGATTCCACTGATAATTGTTCCTCTGAAATTTATTATATACTAAATGACAATTTTCTAGTTATATAATTCTTTTACTATGGGTCAATTGGTTTACTATATAATACAGAGCTTTCTTTCCAATTTATTTCTATCATTTACATTTACAATGTGGATATCTGGAAATTTATTTATTCTACATGTTTTAATCCATTAATACCCTTATTCATTTTCTTGCTTAAATGGCTCCAAAGTTGACTATTGGAATGTCATTCAAGTTGGATCCTATGCTATTTCAATAAGTTCCTATCAGTTTCTGAGTATTTCCTTACTTTCTCAACAGCTAAAATATATGAAGCTATTTTCTATTTTTTGCTTTCCTTGATCTAAACCCACAATCAGTCATTCTTACTAAGTCTTTTTTCCTTGTAGTAAAGAATTTTACTTATAATAAACCATTCATTACTATTGGAAAAGAAGAGCTTACATCTTCCTGAAGTAATAAGTATTTAAGGGAGTTTAAGAAAATGACAAACTTAACTTAAAAATCAGAGTACTTATCAATTTTCCAAACATTTCATTACATAAATATGAAATAATATTGTAAGATGCAACAACCTTACACAAAGTTTATTAATTGTATGTTTTCCTCTTCCAAAACTCTATAAGCATTTAATTCTCTAACCATCAAAGAATGCATGGAAAATTGAAAAGCTATTTCTTAACTGCAAATGTTCACAATATATAGTTTAAGTGTTTGAGGAAGGAGAAATAATAAAACCTTGAGTGTCTTATTACTTATTTTGCCACCTGTGGGTTTCTCTGCATTTTTTTTTCTTTATGAGAACTAATCCCCAATCCCCTTCACAGGTCTTTTTACAAGGCATGTTGAGTTCTGCAATACCACAACAAAAGAAAATCATGTGGGGCAGGACAAAGTAAAACTGAAAAGAAAATGTTTACAGAGGGAACAAATTCCTTCCCTTCATTGCAATTTTCTCAGTGTAGTCTTAGTCTGGTAATCATAATATCATCCATTAATTTCTTGAGAATAAAATATGTCATTCATAAACACTTCCAGAAGTGCCTTGATAGTTGTCAGGGAAGTATATGCCAGCTATTCAAATAAAGATAGATTACTTGGATAGAAAAAACAATCTGGATTTCAATACCAGCATCTGGCCACTTACTAATATCTTTATCTTCCTGAAACCTCAAAAAGATTAAAGTTTTCCTGAAGTAGAATTTCAGGTGTTCATTTTAGTAGTCTTGCTCAGATTCCAGTACTTTATTCTTCCAGTCCAGGTTACTATGGGTACAAATGTTTTTGTATTCATCAGGTCTCATTGGACATTCTCACAAATACATGACACTTCAACTAAGCATAAACTTCCCATTTTATGATAAATTTAACTGGTCTCTGTTTTGGTAAACGAACAAAAGCCTTTTTTTCTGTAGCACTTCAGTATAGAATCTCCACATAGACTGTATAAGTATTTCTTTAATGCTTTTATTAATAGAGTTGTTTATCATGCAGGATATATCATAAGGAAATCATCATGTTTCCTTTTCAGCTGAAAGCATAGCACACTGCATACTGCAGTATTTTGGATTCAGTCTGATTGTACTTGAAATGATTATTTTCCAGACCAAAGTTGTATTTTATACTGGGCATGTTTATTTACTGTATCATTAGATTATTAAGAATTCATCAAATACCACTATGGCCCTGAGCTTGAAAACTCATAGAGTTAATACCTATTCCTTAAAGTAGTGTGGAAAGCATGAATAATAGTTTAGATGGTGATGGTTGACCAATTAGATATGCTTTTCAAAATAATATATGAGAACTTTGCACCACATTTGGAAGGATGGAAGGATTGAAGGCATACAATTAGCTCTTTCTTTTCCCTCCAACTGCAAAGAATAATTGGGAACCTCCAGTAATGTGATAAAAATTCCTAAAGCAGGAGTGCCAAACATGAGAAATCCCATGTTCAAAAGCACCCAAAAAGGGTGGAAAACAAATGCAAAGCCATGAATCCAGACTGTGAGAGACCTTTTACTGTCAGTTCGCTTCTATTTGCTAAAGATGAAGAGAGCTAACAACTCAATATGGTAGAAAAGAAATGAGTGCTCTTCTTTAGCCTGGATGATCCCAAGTAAGGTTTTTTCTATAGTAAATACTTGGGGCTGGCTACAGTTTGAATTGCAATCTCTGGAATACTTCACAACTTAACCCATGGTATATTTATCCTTTATGTGTGCCCGCTTAACAAAGGGCACCCCAGAAGGATATCATTACCTCTTAGTATTTAAAAGCACAAAATATCCTTGAAGCCAAGGCAAAATATTTAGTTTCTATAATTACCTATATAATCAGATCTAAAATAGTAAAAAAAATGTACCTTATGCTTGTTGCTTTCTTGGGAAAGAAAGGAATGAGGAAGAAATTAATTTTCATGTATAATCCAAAGCCTTTTCCTATTTGAAGATATGCTTTTTGTTTTGTTTTGTAGATCAATAGCTCTCTTTCCTCAATGGAATGCTTGTGACAGTATTGTTTTTTAAGGGTATAATGTCATTGCATCATTCTGATCCTTTCTATTACACAAGAATGATTGGAAGAAATCTTTAAAAGGCCAACAGAGTGAAGATTCACACAAATATCTGAGGCCAATTCCTTATAATCAGAGCAGCCTATACTGAAAAAGATAACTTAATTCCAAAATGTTATCTTTCCCATACTGTTTCTCTGTGCACTTCTTAACTCCTGTGATCTTGAATGATAACATTATAGTATCTGTAATCTATAATTGTTCTTACCTACCTAGAGGTGATCTCCTCCTACCACTCTGAATGAATCTCTCCCCCCCTCTCTGTGTGCATGTGCATGTGTGTTTGTGTGTGTGTGTGTGTGTGTGTGTGTGTGTGAGAGAGAGAGAGAGAGAGAGAGAGAGAGAGAGAGAGAGAGAGAGAGAGAGATACATTAGGGTACACAAATTCAAAATAATATGCAAATAAGATGGAAAAAAGAAGTAATTTATCCATTAATATATTAAAACAAGGAGATAGAAATCCTTTATGATTCCAAAGTACATTGCTTTTTCACAGAATTTGTGAACAGGTAAGAACACTTATTGATTACAGATACTATAATGCTATCATTCAAGACCACAGGAATTAAGAAGTGCACAGAGAAACAGAATTTGATTGTGATGGACTTCATACTTTCCATCTGTTCTCCTACTTCCCTTTCTGGCACTAAAATTACTGTATTTAAATAAATCCCTGACATAAACTAATATATCAATATAAATAATCTACAGAAGAGCATAAATGCAAAGTGCTTCCATAGTTTTCTATGAATAGGACCCAAACATAAGTCATTAAAAGGGGATCACTATTTTTTAATCATATAAGTGTCCAAATAGAATTATAAAATAAAATTCAGATCTTTTAATTTTGTAAATAACATTCTTTTCAGAAGCTTTACTCCTGAGGATTACTTTTTAAGGGCTGTTTTCAAAGGTACCATCCTTTAAAAACATTTAGAGCTGAAAATTCACTTTTCCACCATCAATCAAAAATATGAAATATTTACCTAAAATTATTTCTACCCTAAATTTTCTCCCTATTTTTGCCTTTGAGCCTTAGTTATATTTTGAAGCTTTACAAACTGCCTTTATTTTTTACTGTGTTTATGCTTCTCTACCTTTCAAAGATGTGATGAAATTAAGTGTATCTCACCTTTCATGTTTAATATTAGTAGTACTTCTTCATAGTTCTGTGTTATCAGCAGAGGTAGTATATTATAAAGGTAAAAAAAGTCAAGACTCCAGAATCCAACTGCCCAGGTTTGAATCCTGAGTATTCTACATGCACTTTGGGTCTCAGTTAGTCATCTAGAAAATGAGCATAATCAGCACATATGAAGTCCTTAGGAGATTACTTAACATATACATACTCATTACATATTAATTTTTATTATGATCTTCAAAATGTGTAACAAAGAACATGGGACTTCTCATATTTCAGTCATATAGGTGTGTTGTGTGTGTGTGTGTGTGTGTGTGTGTGTGTGTGTGTGTATGTTTGTGCGTGCGTGACGGGAGACATCCATAAACTGTGTATGAACTAAAATCGACATGGAAGCCATTAGGTAGGAAAGTCTGGTATCTGGGAACTCCTTGCTGGTTAGAGACTGCCCACTACATGTGACTTCCGCCTTAGCTCCATCTAAACTCGGCACTGCACCAGAGATGGGGTGACACACTGGAGCCACAGCCACACAGCCTCTCAGAGAGGGGTATGGCTTGCCAAGATGCCAATCAACCTGTTTGCTGCAAGACCCCTGCCACACCAAGAAGCAAAACTCCTTCAGATGAAACCTTATCCCTACCTTTGTCGTACTCCCCCTTAAATAAAGAACCCCAGCCATTTTTTAGTTGTTGAGTTCCAAGGTCCTACCAAGACTTGAGGACCTATAAGGCACTCCACATCTGTTTTATCTAATTTCTTGCTCTGTCTCTATTTCTTACTAATTATTTCAGACTTTCTATTTATTAGGCAGTTCACAACTTCTGAGCAGAAATATACCTTTGTGGGGTGCTGGCTGCCCCACAATATATATGTATAAACACACAAACACACATACATAAATTACAAAAAATTATCAGGTTTTAATAAAATTACCTAGATAAAAAAATATTTAACTGATATTTTTCAACTACTCTTCAATAAAAATAAAAATGTTTCCAATGATTTCAAACTGACTTTTAGGTAATATAGTAAAAAGCAAAAATTAGTTTTGTATTTGTAAAATCTCTATTCAAATTTTAACTCTAACATTTGCTTACTGTGTGACTATACATAAGTTTCTTACCTTGTATTAGCCTCATACTTTTCTCTTTAAAATAAGGATAATAATATTATCAACTTAGTGCTTTTGTTTTGATTCAATGATACATTGGAAATACTCAATAATGGATGTTTACATATTAAAGGCTCATACAAGCAGACTTTGGGGTTCACATCTATGATGGTTAATTTTATATATCAATGTGCACTATGTTTTTGAATGAGTTTAGCATTTAAATGAGTAAATTTTAAGTAACAGATTACCTTGTATAATGTGGATGGGCCTTATACAATCAGGTGAAGATCTAAAAATAAATAAAAAGATAACTCTCCCTTAGCAATGTAAGGAATTTTTGATGAGACCTTCTTTTGGGACTTTATCTTCACCTTGTCTCTCCTGGGTCTCAAGCCTGTGGCCTGCACTTTAAATTTGTACTTGATAGTCCCAAAATAATGTGAACTAATTTCTTATAATACATCTCCATCTATAAAGACACACATCTTATTGTTTGTTTCTTTGCAGTACCATGCCTAATAAAACATCAAAGTTCTGCAACTTACTACCTAGCCTCTGTGACCTTCTTCCAATTACTACACTTACATTATTTTCTTCCCCAATCAAATAACAATGCCTACCTCACTTGATTGCTAGGTGAATTGAATTAGGTAAAACCTATAAGTTGCCTTAGTAGAATATTTGGCACTTAGGAAACTCTCAGAAAATGAGTTTGATGGAGTACCTGTAAGCAGGAAGATCTGACTATTTCCAAGATGAGAACATGACTGTCCTTAGTTTTGTATATTTTCAAGATCTAAGAAAGCATAAAATATGTAAACATTTCTTTTAACAAAATATGCATAGATTTCCAATGTAAATCATTTCAGTAAGTGCTGAAGATAAAATACTTTGGGTTTGGAACATTTTTTGCTATTTTTTCAGATCCAGCTATTTTCTCAGATCTCATAGGGTCCTATCATATGTAGACAATATCACGTGTAACTCCATATTCCATAAAGGAATTGGAACCAGGAGAAAGCTGTGCCAAGATATGCTGCATCTGTTCTACACTATGGAGTCCCTATTTGTGACAAATTTATGCATCCAAATAAGGTACTGTATAGTTGTAGCCCTATTATTCTATGGTATCTTCTCCAAGTTTGTAACTATTCTTAAAACACTGTATAGATTAATAACAAATGCCCTTTTACTGAATCTCTTTACCATTTACTGTTATCATTTACTTTCATGAACTAAGCTATGTGCTCTATTTGCAGTATCCCATTTCATTTTCTGAATATTTCTATGAGGTAAGTATAATTTTTAGCTTAATTTTAAAATATATAAACTGAAAAATTTTAAGACTATTCACTTTCCTCTATTATAAAATTCCAAAGTCCCATGCTCATCTCCAGTAGCTCTCAAACTTTACTACAATCAGAGCCACCAAAGGAACTTTGAAAAAAAATATCACAACCAGTATATATATATATATATATATATATATATATATATATATATATATACACACAGAGATATAAAACTGATACAAAAGTTTCATAAAAATATTTATGTTGACTACCTATAAGCAGTTGCTTATTTTCTATGCTATTTAAATCTATTGTATATTGCATTGCTAACTGCAGCCTTCTCATTTGATTTTATAATACACTATTTGGTTACCAGAAACAGTTTGAAAAGCACTGCTACATATAATAGTTAATAAAAATGTACTTCATTTCTCTATTTTTCCCTTCTGTATATTCTATTTGAGACTCAATCTCTACATTGGACACCATTTGTTCCTTGAGTGCTGAGGCTCTTTCTCTCAGTGCCTTTTTGGTGCACTCTGCTCATTCTGTATCTTCTTATAACATCTTGCCTATCTGTGCCAACTGATTTTGACACTCTTTCTTAAAGTATGATTCTTTAAAAAGTAGTTCCATAATTCAAGCACAGGAATTCTTTTTTATGTTCAAGAAATGATGACAAGTCCATAAATGTTATTCCATTTTAGAATAGAATAAGCAATTACATTAGTTTTCTATATGGTGTGTAAAAATTACAATAAATCTACAGGTTTGAAACAACAGAATTTCCATGGGTAAAGCATCCAGAAACAGATTAGCTTGATTCTCTGCACAAGGTCACATCAAGCTGAAATCTAGTTGCTGGCTGGGTTTGTGATCTCATCTTATACCTAAGGTCTTACTAGAAGTTCACAGTTGTTGGCTTAGTTCAATTCTTTGTGACAGTGTAAATCAGGGTGGCTAACTTCAAGATCAGGAAAAAAATATCTTTATGATTGGCTCATTTCTTTTATTGAGGGTTCACCTGATTAGTCCATCCATACCCAAGATAATCATCCTTGCAATTATGTCTACATCAACTGCTTAATAACTTAGACACAAAAGTGATCTCACACCCAAAGTTCCTGCTCACACTCACGAAGTGGTAAGATTGGGTGTTCACATCAAAATCCCAAGGACAGTGTTAGAAGTCAGTCTATCACACAACTATCTCAAGTTTCCTATATCTGCCAGAGTTTTAGCACTGGAAGTTCCATATCCCCAGAGCTAACCCTCAGTCCTGGAAAACCTAAAAATAGTTTGTCGCTTTACTAGCAAAAAGTAAAATCTCTCAGGCTGGGGTTGTGGCTCAGGTTTAGAGCACTTGCCTAGCATGTGTGAAGCAATGGGTTGGATCCTCAGCACCACATGAAATAAATCAAGGTATTATGTTTATGTATAACTAAATATATATGTAAAATGTCTCAACTGGACCCCTATATGGCCCATATGTAATGAAAGTCGAATTACAGAGAACCTTGATATGAAGTATGTTCCTGTTCTCTTGTGATATAATGTTTGTAAAGAAGAATTGACAAGAAATGTGACTATAGTCAGATGCTTTATGTGAGAACCATAGAAACACTGAGCCAATATCTTATTTTTCTCTTGGGTCATATCCCACACATTGTACAAAAACAAACAAATACTATGGAGAGAAAATAAATATAATATTTTCAGGGTTCTTTGTCTCATGTGCTATATGTGTCAATTAGTAAATACACTATAATTTCAATTGGATGATATAGAACTCATAAAAGGGTAAAGTAGCAGTGCTTGCAGAATAAGCATAATTTAAATTTCAAACATGTATAATTAGCATAAATTTTTCTTTTCTCTCCTTCAAATTTTGTTTTACACTCCCACCTAAATTCAACAAACATGGTAGCTTAATGATAATAGAATAATTATAGAATAATAAATATGGCACTGAATAGAATATTTAAAATTGCAGTTTGTTAACACTGTTACTATCTTCTTGGTCCACTACATTAAATATATTAAGGGAAATGAACTCAAAATGAAAATAAGACTTTCTGAGATAAAAACCTGATATATATTTGTTATGCACTTCATTTTCTTTCCATTAAAATGTTTCTCCTCAGTGAAAAACCCAAACCAAGGCAATTGTCTATTTTTTATTCATTTATTACTATTTAAAGCATTATTTAAATAATGATTATTTAAAGCATTTAAATATGGAAATCCCAAGGAGAAATAATTAGGAACAGTTCCTCTCACGATAGAATATATGTTTTCAGATTCTTTAGGTATTGTTTCCTGGAGTTCTTGGCATTGAAATGCAATACTTTGTATTGCTTTTGTCTATGTTAAAAGATAGATCAATGACCATTGTTCTTTTTTATTATCTGATTCTAGTTTGAACTTCTTTCTTTCTCCTCTCTTTGGAATAAATTCTGTTGCATAAAAAGATACTCCTTAGACACCCAGTTATTATAAATGACTTCCCCTTCTACTTTACATAGGTTTTGTCATCAGCTCAAGACATTTCTTCCAAATATTAAGAGACCTAAACAATTCCTCTCAAAATGGCATTCAGTTTTTATTTCAGTGTCAGAAGTTTTTCTTTTTCATATGAATATTTATTGTCTGCCTCTCTTCCCATTTCTTGTCCTAAAGTCTGCTTCTGTATATAGGGTGGTAATATTTTGTTGCTTCATCCCAAACATTTCTGATCTAATGGAGTTCTGTATTGATTTTTATCCTGTGTAAGAAGAATCTCTTGAGCTATCTAGTTTAACCAGTAAGCAAACATCAGCAAGACAACCTTTCACCATCCTGATCTCTTGGCATTGTAAAGAAGAGGCCTTTTAAACACCCCAAACCTGAGAAGTTTTTTTTTTCCCATTTTTCAGAACTTTAAGATGATTTATTTCAAGAAGCACTTAGAAAGAAAGAGGACAAGGATTTAATACACATCACAGTATTCTGCAGTATATGCTTCACTGTATCTTAGTAAAACATATTTTGACATACTTGGTGATGCTGGAATCCTTCCCAGACACATAGAAGTGCCTACAATGGGGGTAAAACTGAACTGTCAATGCAAAACCCAGACAGTCATTTCAGACTGCTAGTTCCACCATATGCAAATGTCTCTTTAGGCCTTAAAAATAAAGAAAAATGCTCCATTCAGAATGTTTAAGTATATCAAAGAGCACTGTTTCATGGCTACTGCCAATGTTCACACTGTTAAACACAGGGGGCCTCAAAGGAAACATAGACTGCTTAGAAATAGAATATCCATCAAATTATAATGGTTGATAATTATATTGCTACATCCCCCAGTTGTTTCCTAAAGAAAATGCAAAGCAACACTTTCATGTTGGCATCATATCACCACCAACTGGCCAAGAGTGTTTACTAGGAATATTTACTAGAGAGAAAATCATCAAATTTAAAAAGAAAACAAACAGAAATAGACAAAATCATCCAGTATTTGATAAACTCATGCAGAAGCCAAATGCTCCTCAACTTGTCTTTTTTATTGGCAATTGAGATTGAATTTCAACGTCCTACAATCTGAGAAATACTAGCAGATGAGATTTTCTTTTAAATTTGGTGAGTCCACCAGCTGTCAATCTATATTTTAACCCTGACAAATTTTGAAGAATTGTTTCACTAAGTCTCTTCATTCCTTTATGAACCTTGTCCAAACAGACTATCATATGCATTCATTTAATGACAACATTAGTTTAACATTCCAGTATCTTAAAGAAGGTATTTCTTTCTAGCAGTTGATTCAACTTTGGTTATCACATACATATATTATGATTAGGGATGTTTTTTTTCTTTTCTCCTGTCTATGTTTAGGGGTATTTCTTCTCTACTATCTGATCTAGACAATGTATGCACACTGGCTTAGACTATTTCATCTGGCTGTTGTAAATTCCAGGACCTAGTTTCCCAGAGAAACTGTCAACTTTATAAAACTGGAAATCTGGATTTATTGAACCAATGCAGTTATGGTTTTAAAATAACATAAAGCATTCATAAAGATTAATTATAACAAACTTCATAAGCCTCTAATACTTTCCCAGAAATTATATATTTTGAGGTCTTTACAGACATTTAGATTCATCTCATCTGCAGACTTCATCAAAGATCACAACATGTAATTTATATATGTGTATCTGTGATCAAAGGTGATTGCAATAACTCTTATAGATATGTACATGGAAAAGTGTAGAATACATCTATTCCTCCCATGCTCCCCCACCCTACCACACTATGAGTGATCCTCCTTGTATCAGAGAAAAAATTCGGCATTTGTTTTTTGGGGATTGGCTAATTTCACTTAACATTATCTTCTCCAATGCCATCCATTTACCTGCAAATGCCATGATTTTATTATCTTTTATTGCTGAGTAAAATTCCATTGTGTATATATGCCACATTATAGATGAATTCTAGATAGGACAGAGGGGTGGGAGGGAAATGGAGGGGGCAGGGAATTAGCAAGGGTGGTGGAATGTGATGGATATCATTATCCAAAGTACATGTATGAAGACACAAATTGATGTAAATATATTTTATATACAACCAGAGATATAAAAAACTGTGTTGTATACATGTAATAAAAATTGTAATGCATTCTTCTGTCATTTATTTTTTTAAAAAAATCACTTTAAAAAAAACTCCATAGAGAAAAAAAGAAAGTGTAGACTCTTCAACAGTGATGATCCTTGAAGCTTTATTTACATGATTATATCACCTCTCTCCTCTTAATCTTAAATTATATTCAATACAATTATTTGGCCCTGGGAAAGAAATTTTGTGTTTTTTACTGGGTAACTATTCAGTGTATGTATGTGTGTATATATATATATATATATATATATATATATATATATATATATATGCCTGAAAATTACATATGCTATTTGGATTCAACTTTATTTGCCTTTTAACTTTCTTCTATTCTCTTTCTTTAATTTTCTATATTTTATTAGCTGTTAAAAACATTACAAAGCCCTTGACATATCATATTTCATATATTTGATTCAATTGGGTTATGAACTCCCATTTTTACCCCATATACAGATTGCAGAATCACATTGGTTACACATCCATGTTTATATTCTCAATCTCTACTAAGGGAGCATAGTTTCTAATAGCAGTCTGATTTAGTCCACTGTATCCACCTTGGTTGTTACTACTATAATCCAGGCTCCCTTGTTTGCAATACCCTGTCAATCTCCAAACTAATCCCCTAGTCTCAAGTTTCTTTGCCTTCAAAACCACTCTTCATGCAGCTTCTAAATTCAACTTTTTACAACTTTGATGACAACTTATAATCTTCTATGTCAAAGTTCTCACAAGGTAACATGTTTTCTAGTGGATCAAATCCCAAAATCATCATTTAACAATTTAAGCCCCATAATCTAACAAAACACACCCCCTCAATAGCCACCAACATTGACTTTCAGTTCTAGCCATGTCACTATTATTTTTAATCACATTTCCACTTCCACAAAAGTAATGACACATTTTTATGATTTTTCTATTCATCTATGTTGCAAATGAATATCAGATTTAAATAAGAAAAACATATCTAAGACAAACTTTTTCATGAATACATATCAAAAAATTATTTTGTCTTTTGATCATATAATAATAATAATAACAAATTAGTGATGCAGTTCTATTTATGGATTAAATATTTGTGCCCCCATTAAAGCTCATATGTTGAAATCTGAATGCTCAATATAGTGACATTAGGAGATGGGGATTTGGGGAGGTAATTAGGTTGTGAGGGTGGATCCTTCATGATTGGGCTTCTATAAGAAGACATAGGATCTCCACCTGCCTCTGTTCTCCCATACGTAAATTTACAACAAAAATATGGCTATTTGTAAAATGAAAACAGTTCTCTATCAGATGCTGAATTGGCTAATGCCTTGATGTTGGACTCCCCAACTTCCAGAACTGTGAGAAACTATTTCTGTTGCTTAATCCACCCAACCTATAGTGTTGTGGTATAATTATGACATGGTAGCCTGAACTGATTGAAACAGTGCTGTAAGGTTTCAGGCTCTAATATAGCAGCTTTAAAATTATATCTATAACCGGAATTCATTTTGATTGCTTGTGCCTTTGCCATACTGCTTGTTAAATAGAGTGAATTTCATCCTTGGGAGCAAGGACGGTGAGAGAAGGCTTTCATCTGTACTGAGTTAAGGGCAGGAATATTGAAAAGTATTTCAGGAAGAGGAAATAACACCCCAAGGGATTCCGAGGCTTGCTCAAAATTCAGAAAATTTCAAGTAGGCCAGTTTTTGAGAAGTAGAAAGGAGATAAGGGATGGGTAAAAAGGATTAAAAGGCATACTGAGACTAGATCATTATGAAACTTGAAAATTATGAAAGCAACAGAATAAGGCAGGGAAGTGGCATGTTCAAATTAATTTGTTTTTTTTCCAATAGCAGTATAAGAAGAAGATTTAAGAAATTAGGTTTTCAAATGCATGTGTAATCCCAGAGGTTCTGGAAGCTAAGGCAGGAGGATGCCAAGTCAAAGCCAGCCTCAACAATTTAATGAAGCCCTGATAATATTAGTGAGATTCTGTGTCAAAATTAAAAAAAATTAAATAAACAAATTTGGATGTTCTTCAGTGGTTAATCAACCCTAGTTCAATCCTTAGTACCAAAAAAAAAAAAAGTAGAAATTTGGCTGTAGGGAGGGATACTTACATGAAGGAATTTTCTTATGATGCAGTCGCATTTCCTCGTTTCAAACTGTTTAACATATTGAACCTTAAGCCTATTTCCAGAGTGTATGTAAGCTACATCATCTGTTCTTTCTTCTCCAAAGAACATTCTGATGTCCGTCCACCAAGAGTTCCCATCTGTGTTCTCTGTCCATGTCAATTTCGAGCTTAATGCTTCCTAAGAACTTGCTACCAAATTCAAAATTCAAAGTCCTTCCTTTAGCTTACGTGGTCCAATATGATATTTTCACTGACCATTTCCATGAATTAATCTCACATCATTTTTTGCTACCATTCACTATGGTCCAGATATACTGGCTTGATTTTCTATTATTTTAATAGCTGAAGGACTTGGCAGTACTTGTTTTCTTCTGCCTAGAATATACCAACATCCTCTCCTTCTTGACCTCCAGCATTTCTAAAGCTGGATCCTTCTTGTTCTTCAGATCTCAACCTAAATATCACTTCCTCAAAGATGTTTGTTCTAACCAGTAAATCTCAAGTAGCTAAGACACTGTTAAAACACATGAAAAATTTCATGCACAATACAAACTATTTTCTGCTACTTTTCTTGCACTTTGTTGATTTCTTAGGGTATTTGTTTATTGAATGTGTTCCCTCAGTGTTAAAATATACATTATGAGAAGATAAGAACCTTGTCTATTTCATTTGATGTTGAATTTCCATATACAGGAGCATGTAGGTGCTCAAAAGTATTTGTTAAAATAATAGATGAATCAAGTGAACAATAACTACACTGAATCACCCAGAATTAGAACTGGAACTCTGTTTGTTGGATGTCAGAAAACACATGCTTAAAATAATCATTATTAAAATTAATTTTTGAGGATGGGGATGTGGCTCAGTGACAAAGTTCTTGACTAGAATGCACAAGGCTCTGGTTTCAATCCCCATCACTGCAAAAAAAAAAAAAGTGTTAATGAAATTAATTCTTTATGCAGGATTTTCCTACATATAAATATACAATTCAAATATATAATAAATTATGTAAATTAATACAAATTTATGCATTTATAAAAATTTACTACATATTAATATAAATCTACCTTATATTTATAAATATATATTTACACTTATTTAAATATATATGCACATATATTTACTGTGAAAATCAAGGGATAATACTACCATTCTTTGTCTGGTAAGCCCTTAAAGAGATGGATCCTTTGTAGTTTCACATATTGAGAGAATATTACAACAAATTTATTCAGCTACAAATAATTTATGAGCAAAAAATAAACACATCAATGTATAATTTCATGGACTTTTATTCACACTTAACAAACTTTCCTGAATGTACACAGGCTAGTCCTTATACCATTTTTATCACACAAATGCAATAATCTTAGTGGATATTATTCAGAGTCTAATTCTATTGACTCTTTATTGAGTTTTTTTTTCTGTAAAACCTACCTATATTTTCAAGCATCCTTGTTTTTTTTCTTAGTTTTATTTTTATTTTTAGTTGTGATGGACCTTTGTTTATTTTTATGTGGTGTTGAGGACCAAATCCAGTGCCTCACACATGCCAGGCAAACACTGTACCACTGAGCTACAGCTGAGCCCCTTAGGATGCAGTACAAACTTGCAAGTGCTCACTTATTAAATAATTTATTATTTATTAGTGCATATGAAAAATATAGCATAGCTCTATAGATTTACTGATATGTAATTATTATTTTTCTTTAATTTGTTATATATGATAGCAGAATGCATTATAATTTATATTATATATATGCAGCACCATTTTTCATATCTCTGGATGTACAATTAGAGTCAAAACACTCATGTCTTCATATATGTAGTTAGGGTGATGATGTCCATCTCATTCCACCGCCTACCCCAACTCCATGCTCCCTCTTTTCCCTCCCTCCCCTTTGCTCTATCTACAGTTTGTCTAATCCTCCCATGCTCTCCACTAACCCCATTATGAATTAGCAGTCTTATATCAGAGAAAATATTTGGCATTTGGTTTTTTGGGGATTGGCTAACTTCACTTAGCATTATATTCTCCAACTGCATCCATTTACCAGCAAATGCCATTATTTTTTCTCTTTTAATGCTGAATAATATCCTATTGTGTTTATATACCATGTTTGCTTTATCCATTCATCTACTGAAGGACATCTAAGTTGGTTCCAAAGTTTAGCAATTGTGAATTGTGCTGCTATAAACATTGATGTGGCTGTGTCCCTATAGTATGATGTTTTTAAGTTATTTGGGTATAGACAGAGGAGTGGGATAGCTGGGTCAAATGTGCTTCCATTCCAAGTTTTCCAAGGAATCTCCATACTGTTTTCCATATTGGCTGCATCCAGTTTGAAGTCTCACCAGCAATGTATAAATGTGCCTTTCTACCACATTCTCAACAACACTTGTTGTTTGTATTCATGATAGCTGCCATTCTGAGTGGAGAGAGATAAAATTTTAGAGTAATTTTGATTTGCACTCCTCTAATCACTAGAGATGTTGAATATTTTTTCATTTTTGTTAATTAATTATATATCACCTTCTGATGAGTGCCTGTTCATGTTCTTGGCTCATTTATTGATTGTGTTATTTGTTTTGTTGGTGTTAAGATATTTGAGTTCTTCATATATCCTAGGGATTAGTGCTCTATATGATGTGTATATGGTAAAAATTTGCTCCCAAAATGTAGGCTTTCTATTCACTTTACTGATTGTTTCTTTTTCTGAGAAGAAGCTTTTTAGTTTGAATCCATCCCATTTATTGATTCTTGATATTAATTCTTATGCTATAGGAATCTTATTATTAGCACAATAGGCAAATTGGCAAGAGTAGTAATTGAAGCTTTTCTGGACCCTAATTAAAGATAATGTCTTGAGAAGCTGTGCAGAAAAGACTCAATATAATTTAAACATGCATTTTTTTTCATTGCTTTTATTATTTTTGTTTTCTTTTTAGTTACACATGAAACTAGAATGTATTTTGACATATTATACATACATGGAATACAATTTCCAATTCATGTGGTTGGGCATGATGTGGAGCTACACTGTTTGTGTATTCATATATGAACATAGGAAAGTTATGTTCAATTAATTTTACTGTCTTCCTTATTCCCACCACCTGAGCTCCCTTCCCTTCCCTTCATTTCACTTTGTCTAATCTAATGAACTTTTATTGTCCTCATCCTTATTGTGTGTAAGTATATGCATGTTAGAGAGAACATTTGGCCTTTGATTTTTTTTTTTTGGTTTTTTTTTTGGGGGGGGGAGTTGGATTATTTCACTTAGCATGATAGTCTGCTATTCCATCCATTTAGCATCAAATGCCATAATTTTATTCTTCTTTATATCTGAGTAATGTTCCATTGTGTATATATAACACATTTTCTTTATCCACTCATCTGTTGAAGTACACCTAGGTTGATTCCATAGCTTAGCTATTGTGAATTGATTTGCTATAAATATTGATAAACATGAAAATTTTAAAGGAAATTGAATATCAGTAAGCAAATGAAAAGTATTCTACTTACCACAATTTCAATTTATTCAGTCTAAAAATATCATAGCCACATCAATGTTTACAGCAGCTCAATTCACAGGAACATACCTCAACATATGCTAAACCCAAGGCCAACATCATTCTAAATGGAGAAAAATTGGAAGCATTCCCTCTAAAACTGAAACAAGACAGGGATGCCCTCTTTTCATAAGAGCTTCAAAAATACTTGATAATCAGTCTAACAAAAGAGGTGAAAGACCTCTACAATAAAAACTACAGAACACTAAAGAAAGAAATTGAAGAAGAACATAGAAGATAAAAAGATCTCCAATGTTCTTGGGCAGGCAGAATTAATATTGTCCAATTGACCAAAAAATGCAAATTTAATGAATTTCAGTCCTGTTAAAATTTCAATAACATTCATCATAGAGAAAGAGGGAGCAATCATTAATTCATTTGGAAAAATAAGAGGCCCAGAAAGCCAAAGTAATCCTTAGTGAAAAAAAAGTGAAGCAGGATGCATCACAATATCAGACCTTAAACTATACTACAGAGCTGTAGTAACAAAATCAGCATAGAATTGGCACAAAAAAAGACATAAAGACCGATGGAACAGAATAGAAGACACAAAGACAAACTCAAATAAATACAGTTTTTTTTATTGTTGGTCATTCAAAACATTACATAGTTCTTAATATATCATATTTCACATTTTGATTCAAGTGGGTTATGAACTCCCATTTTTACCCCGTATACAGATTGCAGAATCACATCAGTTACACTTCCATTGATTTACATATTGCCATTCTAGTGTCTGATGTATTCTGCTGTCTATCCTATTCTCTACTATCCCCCCTCCCCTCCCCTCCCCTCCCCTCTTCTCTCTCTACCCCCTCTACTGTAAATCATTTCTTCCACTTGTATTATTCTTCTCTTACCCCTCATTTCCTCTTATATGTAATTTTGTATAACCCTGAGGATCACCTTCCATTTCCATGCAATTCCCCTTCTCTCTCCATTTCCCTCCCACCTCTCATCCCTGTTTAATGTTGATCTTCTTCTCGAGCTCTTTGTCCCTACCCTGTCCTTGGTTACTCCCCTTATATCAAAGAAGTCATTTGGCATTTGTTTTTTAAGGATTGGCTAGCTTCACTTAGCATAATCTGCTCTAATGCCATCCATTTCCCTCCAAATTCTATGATTTTGTCATTTTTTAATGCAGAGTAATACTCCATTGTGTATAAATGCCACATTTTTTTTATCCATTCATCTATTGAAGGGCATCTAGGTTGGTTCCACAATCTTGCTGTCGTGAATTGTGCTGCTATGAACATCGATGTAGCAGTGTCCCTGTAGCATGCTCTTATTAGGTCTTTAGGGAATAGACCGAGAAGGGGAATAGCTGGGTCAAATGGTGGTTCCATTCCCAGCTTTCCAAGAAATCTCCATACTGCTTTCCAAATTGTCTGCACCAATTTGCAGTCCCACCAACAATGAACAAGTGTACCCTTTTCCCCACATCCTCGCCAGCACTTGTTGTTGTTTGACTTCCTAATGGCTGCCAATCTTACTGGAGTGAGATGGTATCTTAGGGTGGTTTTGATTTGCATTTCTCTGACTGCTAGCGATGGTGAGCATTTTTTCATGTACTTATTGATTGATTGTATGTCCTCCTCTGAGAAGTGTCTGTTCAGGTCCTTGGCCCATTTGTTGATTGGGTTGCTTTCTTATTGTTTAATTTTTTGAGTTCTTTGTATACTCTGGATATTAGGGCTCTATCTGAAGTGTGTGGAGTAAAGATTTGTTCCCAGGATGTAGGCTCCCTGTTTACCTCTCTTATTGTTTCTTTTGCTGAGAAAAAACTTTTTAGTTTGAGTAAGTCCCAATTGTTGATTCTTGTTATTAACTCTTGTGCTATGGGTGTCCTATTGAGGAATTTGGAGCCCAACCTCACAGTATGTAGATCATAGCCAACATTTTCTTCTATCAGACGCCGTGTCTCTGATTTAATATCAAGCGTCTTGATCCATTTTGAGTTAACTTTTGTGCATGGCGAGAGAAAGGGATTCAGTTTCATTTTGATGCAAATGGATTTCCAATTTTCCCAGCACCATTTGTTGAAGATGCTATCCTTCCTCCATTGCATGCTTTTAGCCCCTTTATCAAATATAAGATAGTTGTAGTTTTGTGGATTGGTTACTGTGTCCTCTATTCTGTACCATTGGTCCACCCTCCTGTTTTGGTACCAGTACCATGCTGTTTTTGTTACTATTGCTCTGTAGTATAGTTTGAAGTCTGGTATTGCTATACTGCCTGATTCACACTTCCTGCTTAGCATTGTTTTTGCTATTCTGGGTCTTTTATTATTCCATATAAATTTCATGATTGTTTTATCTATTTCTACAGGAAATGCTGTTGGGATTTTGATTGGCATTGCATTAAACTTATAGAGAACTTTTGGTAATATCGCCATTTTGATGATGTTAGTTCTGCCTATCCATGAACAGGGTATATTTTTCCATCTTCTAAGGTCTTCTTCTATATCTCTCTTTAGGGTTCTGTAGTTTTCATTGTATAAATCTTTCACCTCTTTTGTTAGGTTGATTCCCAAGTATTTTATTTTTTTGGGGGATATTGTGAATGGAGTAGTTGTCAAACAGTTTTATCATCCTAGACAAAGGTGCTATAAACATATATTGGAGAAAAGATAACCTCTTCAACAAATGGTTCTGGGAAAACTAGAAATCTATAGGTAGCAGAATGAAATTGAAACCCTATTTCGCACCCTGCGCAAACCTCAACTGAAGGTGGATCAAGGACTTAGTCATTAGAACAGAAACCCTGCACCTACTACAAGAAAAAATTGGCCCAACACTCCACCATCTCAGCTTAGTACAAATATCTTCAACAAGACTCATAAAGCACAAGAAATAAAATGAAGAATCAATAAATGGGATGGTATCAAACTAAAATTCTTCTTCACAGCAACAGAAACACTCAACATTGTGAAGGGAGAGCATAGAAAATTGGAGAATGTATTTGACACTTGCTCCTCAGATACAGCATTAAACTCCAAGATATATAAAGAACTCAAAAAGCATAACCCCTTAAAAACAAATAATCAAATCACTAAATGGGCAAAAGGACTGAACAAACATTCCACAGAAGAAGAAATACAAATTTTCAGAGTTTTTAACCGAAGATAAATGCAAATTAAAACTACACTAAGTTTCATCTCACTCCAGTCAGGATGGCTATTATCAAAAATACAAGCAATAATAAATGTTGGCAAGGATAAGGAGGAAAATGTATACTCATGCATTTTTGGCGGGACTGCAAATTGGTGCAACCAATATGGAAATCAGTATGAATATTCCTCAGAAAACTTGGAATGGACACACCATTTTACCCACTTCTCTGTTCATACCCCAAGGACTTAAAATTAGCATATTATAGTGATGCAGTCACATCAATCTTCACAGCAGCTCAATTTATAATAGTTAAATGATGGAACAAACCTAGATGCCCTTCAAGAGAAGAATAGATAAAAAAATATGAGGCACATATACACAATGGTATATTACTCAGCCATAAAGAAAAATGAAATTATGGCATTTGTTGATAAATGGATGCAACTGGAGAATATCATGCTAAGTGAAATGAGCCAATCCCCAAAAAACTAAAGTCTGAATGTTTTCTCTGACATGTGGATGCTATTTTACAATAAGGGGGGTGGTTAGGAAGAAGAGAAGTATTTTGGATTTTTAAAAAAGGGGAATGATGGGTAGGGAAGGGGGAATAGGAATAGGAAAGATAGTAGAATGAATTGGATATTACTATTCTATGTGCATATATGATTATAAACTAGTGTAATTCTATATCATGTGCAATCAAATGAATGAGAAATTATATTCCGTATATGTGTATTATGTCAAGATACATTCTACTATCATGTATAACTAATTAGAACGAATTTTTTAAAACTTCAGCAAGATACCACAACAAACCTCTTAGAATGGCTAAAATTGTAAAACTGGGCAAAATAATTTGCTAACAACATTATGGAATAACAGGTAGAGCTCTCATTCTTTGCAAATTGGAATGCAAAATGGTATAGCCACCTTCGGAGAGTTTGGCAGTTTCTTAAAAAGTAAAACTTTGTCCACACAATCTGTCAATCACACTTCTCAGTATAAAACCATCTGATTTGAAAATATGTGTCCACTCAAAAACCTGTATTTAAATATTTCTAGAAGGTTTATTCATAATCCTTGAAACAAAAGAAACCAAAGTTTCTCTTCAATAGGTGAATGTATAAACAAACTGTATGACATCTGCATAATGAAATATCATTTAATGATAAGAAGAAATAATCTACTGAGCAAAAAAAAGTAAATGGTAAAGACATTTTGAGTTGTTAAAAAAAAGACAGACTGAAAAGACTATATATCATAGGACTGAAAGATTGTAAGATTGACATGTGAAAAGGCAACATATTCAATGTATGACATTCTGTAAAAGACAAAGTTATAAAGATTATAAAAAAGACTAGTCATTGTTAGAGGTTTAGTGATGGGAGGTGTTCTGAGAGGCCACAGCTAAATTGGGGTTTCAGTATCAGAATGACTATAAAGGTGTTTACAGTATACATTTTATGGGATATTTTAAACAGTATTGTGTTCTAAGGCCTAGTTGTCAAACTGCAACCAACAAGGCTCTCACATGGGAAACTTTTTTAAAAGCAAAAAATAAAAAATAAAAATAAAAATAAAGATTTCTTTGCCTTATTATTGGCACTTTGAATATCCCTGAGCATTTAGGATCAACTTATTAATATCTTAAAGAATATTTTTTTCTGGGACTTTTTCCATGGTTTCTATAAATATATATATATATATATATATATATATATATATATATATATATATATTATTTTGAAGAAAATTGACATATTTAGGGTATTGGATCTTCTACTCATGAAATGTAATTGATTTTATTCTATAACTTTTATCATTAATATTTTGTAGTGACAACTATGAAATTTCTTCTTTTATTTCTCTTAAATGTGATTTTATTTTTCTCCCTGCAAAGATATTCTTTTCTTTATTTTTGAGGCGCAGAAGTTTTGTTAGGATATATCTTGTACTATGTTGATTTTCACTACAATGAGAAGTATGCCATTTCACTATATAGGATTAAGTCTTCTTTTGTTTCTGAAAATATTTTTGAATGACACATTTCTCATTTTATTATTTTAGTTTACTTCATATACTATAATCTTTTATATTGACTCACTCCACCTGCCATTTATGTCAATTATTTTTCCCTAATATTTTTAAATTCCTTTTATTGCCATTTAAATTTACGTATTTATTTAAACTCTGTTGTCAAAAGCTTGTGATCTGTCTTTGGAATGCCTACATTTTGCTGCTTCCAAATGAACTAATAACTTCCCTTATGGTGTTTTAGCATGGGTTTCACAGGAAATGTGTCTGAGGAAAGGCATTTCAAAATACAAACTTATTGAAAATATAACTTCGAAGAACAGGAAAAGTGAGAGCGAGATACAGGGATATTAATATATTATCAAGCTGGCCACCACTGAAACAGATTACTTGATAACATGGTAATGTATTTCCAGAATTGCTAAGTTGTGTTCTGGGACCAGAGTCTTTGGGAGAGATTAGGAATTGAATTCATTCACTGGTTTCTATCTAATGAAGGTCAAAATTATATATAAAGTATTTATTTTCCCACATTTCCATATTGAACTTTCATAGGCTTCTAGCATGGTACCATAGCATTACACATATCTGTACCAATAGAGAAGCTCCAAACAGGAAGCTGAGAAGCATGTGTGAAGGCATGAGGTGAGAGATACTGTCTATTCATACTTGAATCTGATTAATCAAGGGTCATATAGACCTGGTCACCACAACAGTGACTAAAGCAAAGAATAAGAGATTCAAAGTAGAGAATAGGGAATGTAGGATACAGTCAACCCAGTGTACAACTCATGTCTTGTTTTCACCTTCCATTAAACACTGTAACCCTAATATAATGAAAAAAGACTGAAAAGACTACATTTCATATGACTGAAAGATTTTGTGGATTGACATGTGAAATTTTGTGTGAATAAGATGTTCCACTTCTTTTGAGAGCAAAGGTAAAGTCTTACCAGTCACAGAGTCATTTTCAAGGTAGCTGAATATTAACTCTCAAAACATGAGCCTATATTAATATTTACTATCTATCTTCTCCATACTTATATTTTTCTTAACTTTCTGAGTTTCTTTTCTTGCCTGGTAACTTGTTCAAGCAGGGAGCAAGAACCTTTAGCTTCCCTGACCTATTGCCTGTTTGGTGATTTTTGTCCTGTTTGGGACATGGGTGCTTAATGGTATATGGCTGCTGTGTTGTTTCAGTATATCTTGTAGAATCCAGACATGCTTTTTCTTGCTTCCATTGTGTAGGATATTGAAGAAAACATAGGCCCAACCCTCCAACATATTGGCACGGGAACTGCCATCCTTAATGAGACTCCTAAAGCACAAGAAGTAAAATTTAAAAATCGATAAAATTATGGCATTTGCCAATAAATAGATGGAACTGGAAAATATCATGCTAAATGAAACAAGCCAGTCCCAAAAATCAAAGGCTGAATGTCCTCTCTGATATGTGGATGCTAACAAAAAGCAAGTTGGGGGAGGAGAATAAAAGTTCAATGGATTCCATGAAGGGAAATGAAGGGAACAGAGGAGAGATAAGGATTGGAAAGATAGGAGAACAAATTAATCATCTTTCCTACATTCATAAATGAATACATGACCAGTGAAATGCCATACCATATACAACCAGAAGAATGTCATTCTAATTAGAATAAGTTAAACTCCTTGTATGTAAAATATGTAAAAATATACTCTATTTCATCTATATCTAAAAAGGACAAAGAAAAAAATTAAAAATTAAAAAAAATCAATGCATGGGATAGAATCAATACAAAGCTTCTTCACAGCAAAGGAAATAAGAGTGAGAAAGAGCTTACGGAATAGGAGAAAACCTTTGCCACCTGGACTTCAGATAAGTGTTAATATCCAGGATATACAAAAAACTCAGAAAACTTAACATCAAAAAAAAAGTGGGCTGGGGTGGAAGCTCAGTGGTAGAGTGCTTGCCTAGCACATATGAATCATAGATTTGATCATCAGCACCACGTAAAAATAAATGAATGAATGAATGAATAAATAAATAAATAGAAAAATGTACCAGGAATCTCTCAATGAATGGATGTGTGAGAGCTCCAAGATACAGTATGAAGTGAAGTCAGCTAGGTGTGGAGTATGGCTGCCCACCTGTTCTCTTGTATTTATTCATATGCACTTGCATTTGTTCAGAGAAAGTGTTGAAAGATTCTCAAGAAAATGCTAAAAGCGCTTTCCTGTTAAGAGAAAGAATATGAAGCAGAATTAACTTGGGGCAGGGATCAAAAATCTTCACTGTACACCTTTCTATTTTTGCTTCTTGAACCATGTGAATGTATTCTCCCTTCAAGCTTTTCTGTTTTATTAAATAGAAACAAGTTTGAGTTTGAGATAAATGTATTTTGTCCATCTACAACTAAAAACACTTTTAATAAGTCAAATAACCCAATCAATAAATGGGAAAAATCTAAACATACTCTTATTGAAAGGAAAAACATGAGTAATCAACAAATACATGAAAAAATGTTGCTATCTCTAGCAATTAGAGAAATGTAAATTAAAACTACATTGAGACATTGTTCTCCGTTCAGAATGGCAATTATCAAGAATAAAAGTAACCATAAATATTGGGGAGGATGTGGGGAATAGAGTACACTCAGACATTGTTGGTGGGATTGCAAATTGGTAAAATTATTCTGGGAAGCGATGTGGAGAGTCCTCAAGAACTTAGGCATGGAACCACCAATTATCCCACTCCTCAGTATTTATCCAAATGGTTTAAAATCAGCATACTACAGTGATGCAGACACATCAATGTTTGCAGCAGCACAATTCACAATAGCTAAATAATCAAGCCAAACTAGGTGCCCTTCTACAGATGAATGGATGAGGAAATTGATATAAATAGGATGCAGTATTAATAAATCATAAAGAAGACTGACTTTATGACATTTGCCAATAAATAGGATGGCCTGGAGACTATAATGCTGAGTGAAATAATCCAATCCCAAAACTCCAAAGGTCAACTGTGTTCACTGATATGTGGAAGCTAACCCAAAATAAGGAATGGAGAGAACAGAAGTTCAGTGGAGTAGACAAAGGGGAATGAAGGGAAGGGAGGGGAATAAAAAAAGGAAAGACACTGGAATGAATCTGACATAACTTTCCTATTTATACACATGAATATACAACAATGAAACTCCTCATCAAGTGCATCAACAAGAAATTAGTTGAAACAAATAATTATAGGTAAATGTCAGAAAGATCAATAGAGGGAAGGGAGCAGGGTGTGGGGAAAAGGAAGGGGAAGGAGAGGTACTGAAGTCTGAACTACACCATGATATATCCCATGCTTTCATGTTTTTGTCAAAATGGATTCTACTATCATGTATAATTAAAAAGAAACAATTTAAAAATCCATTGTGTGGTATATACTTTAAGTCCTTAGTAAAAGTTTCCTAATCATTATCAGTGCTGATAACTTATACCAGTTTAACACTCACTGATGACTCACTGGCCAAAGGTTGGAAGGTGGCCAAATGGCAGACACAGATCAATGAAACCCGATTGTATACCTTGGTAGAAGCATTCTCTGCAGTGAACCAGTGTCTCTTACCTAGCAGAACACACATTTTCTAGGATTCTAGGTCGGACGATTCTATGAATGAGTCACAGAGAATGATGAAATGTAAATTGAAAGTTATATCTCCTGTTTTCCGTACTCATGTAATCTAGCTACTAGTTCCAGAGTACTAGCAATCATCTATCAGTTAAACATGCATACTAAATCCTGAAAGTCACTGCCTTAACATTGTAGACTGTTGTCCCCAAGTTGAATCTTAACTGAGTCCTTAATAAATCTTTCTGCTACTGTTTTGGCCAGTTTTTTGATTAATAATACTTAAATTCAGAATAGTTGATCATGTATTCATATACCAATTGTTTAATCTATTTTATCATAAAGGGTCCTTTTACAAAGTGACCTACTGGCAACATAATGGTGTTCATCCAAAGATGAACAGTTCTGTATCTACAGAACCTATTAATATGCTACCTTACAAAGCTAAAGGGATTTTGAAGACATGATTAAGTTGAAATTTGTGAAATGCAGAGATTGTCTGGGCTTATCTAGGAGGGCTCATTCTGACCATATGTTCTTAAAAATATAGACATTTGGGCTGGGGTTATGGCTCAGTGGTAGAGCACTTGCCTAGCATATGTGAGACACTGGGTTTAATCCTCAGCACCACATATAAATAAATAAATAAATAAATAAATAAATAAATAAATAAATAAATGTATTGTGTCCATCTATAACTAAAAATAAAAAGTACACACACTGTAGATATAATCAAAGAAGTAGATGTGACAGTTGAAGAATGGTCAGAAACACATAGCATTGTTGGCATTGAAGATAAGAGAAATTTGGCAGTCTCTAAAAGCTGAAATAAGTCAGGGAACAGATTCTTCCCTAGAGAATTCAGAATTGAATTCAGCCCTGCCAGTACCTTAATTTGTCCTGGTGAGAACTAAGTTAGAATTCTAACCTACAGAACTGTAAGACAATAAATTTCTATTGGTTAACCCATTCAATATATGGCAATTTGTTATTGCAGCAATGGAAAACTAATATATATGGTTTGAGGCAGTAGAGTACAGGACAACATCAATGGATAAAAAAAATTATAAGATCCCTCAGATGATGGTACTAGAAAAGCACCACAAACTGAAAAGTCAAATCAATACCCAGAATAACTGTTGTCTTTCAGGAATGACCAATTGCCACTACTTCAAAGTTGAAGGGTTTCAATGTTGTTAACCTAGTTCATCTGCCACAAAATACACATCCAGAATCACTAATGAATCATTGCATATGAATCACTGAACATTGGTCTCTCCTGACAGAAGGTTTGGTATCTAGCAATGGCAATATGTAAGTCAGCGTTGATTAGAGGAAAACTATACCATTGGTATAATGTATCTTTCTAAGCTTCTGAAAAACAAATATAGCTATTTGCCACTTCCAAAAGATTCCATATATCCTACATGTAAGACTATATTCTTCTTAATACGAAGTGGATTATCCAGTGTGCTGCAGATAGTGCTGCTCACTACTGAGAAGTTTTCCTTTCATCCCAGAATTTTAAAACCACCTACAGTGAGAAGAGTAGTTTATTTTAAGCTAGCACCAATATAGTACACTGATTTACCTGTAAATCAAGCCTACTCTTCTGTTAGTTAGTATTCCCCCCAAAGACATAGATGTGTATTGAGTGTAGAACACTGGTATAGTATAGATATGTGCATTGGAGGTGTTTAAAGGTCAGGGATTTTGTATATCTTCTAGAGCCCAATAGCATACTAGTGGTTAATTTTGGGGGAGATACCACAGATTGAACTCAGGGGCACTTGACCACTGAGCAACATCCCTAGCCCTATTTTTTTATTTTATTTAGAGACAGGGTCTCACTGAGTTGCTTAGTACCTTGCTTTTGCTAAGGCTGGTTTGAACTTGTGATCCTCTTGCCTCAGCCTCTTGAGCCTCTGTGATTGTAAGTGTGTGACACTGTACCTGTGTGATACTTTTTAAATTAGTAAGTGTTCAATGGTATAAAATGTATACTCCATAATCACTGGGTTCTGCCTTGTGACTCCTTCAGATTGCTAGAAGCATCAATGATACCAGCAACCATGAATTTGCTCATGTATGATTTATTGTGGAACACTCATGGGCTCCAAACTTTACATAAACCTGTATCCTTTCAAGTAACCATATAGATGGCAGAAGCAATATTACTAAATGCAGTATAAACTCTCTTCAAATGCTGAAGATGTTTATCAAAACCTGTGATATTTCCTTAGTGGTACAAGCGTAGCACCATTCTTTATTTATAATAGATATTCTAGCTAGTCTTAAACCATTTGACCCATAAAGACCTCACTTTTGTGGAATGCTCTCAACTTTTCATAGTTTTATCTTCTACCCTTTGGCAAGCCATTGTATCAGGCCATTCACATTACTTTCCATTTCATGCTCACTATACGTAATCAGAATAATATCATCAATATAGTGGACAAATGAGATGGTGCTGCAGAATGTCAACACAATTGAAGTTTCTATGTACTATATATGACAGAAAGGAGGAAAGTTAACATAGCCTTGGGGTAATACAATTATTGTGTAATGCCATCCCTGAGATGTGATGGTGAACTTTTTAGATTCTTTCTACTTATGAAGATCAAGGGAAAGATATTCTACAGTTTGATAGGCTGAAAATAAGTACCAGAGACTGTATTGATCTTCTCCAGTAAAGTTACTATATCTGGCATAGAGCTTCAGCTGGAGCTATCACCAGCTTAAGTTTATGGCAATCTGTAATCATTTTTCAAGCTCTATCTGGTTCTTTTTCAGAGTCAGATGAGTGAATTGGATTTAGTTATGATAGTGACTGCTATCTCTATATCCCTCCAATCTTTAATGTTGGCACTAATCTCTGCAATCCCTTTTAGGATGCAGTATTACTTCTGATCTACTATTTTGCCTGGGGGGATGGGAAGAGTTTTGGCAATGTCTATCTGGTTTTTCATCCCCTAATGGTCACTATATCAAAGGAAAATATTCCAATTATGCATTTGCAGACATATGTAAACACAGGGTAGTTTTCTGAATTCATTGGATACACCGAGACAGATTTGGGAAAATATTCCATTCATCATCTTCCTCTATATGTCCTCATTATAACTAGATACTATTGATAGAGTTCTAAAATTTCTGGTAAGAGGGTCACTTCAGAGCCTATAAGTAATTGTTCATGAAACATCTGGGTATTCACTTTCACTAGTATGTGGGTTTCCTGAAAAAAATGCCTAAAGGTATATTTGGAGGTTTGGGCATGTTTTCTATATTTAATTATTGTGATAGTACAGAAACCAGCTTCCCTGTCAATTAATACACTCTGGATCTGTGATCTGACTTAGCTTTTCAACAGTGAGGGAGTATGGGATTGTTATTTTCAATGCAGTGGTTATTCTCAGCATTCTCTTCTCTCAGTCCCTTCCTTCCTTCTTCCTCTATTTCTCTTCCCCCCATTCTCTTTCTCCTCTCTAAATTGATTAATGTTGTAAGCTGTGGATCTATCTTGCCTCTAAAATTACCACAGCTACCAATCTATCTTGGCTCAAAAAACACCACAATCTCTATTAGTCATTGCCAAAGATCACAGTGTGATAAGGCATCTTGATTATTACTGAAGCCTTTCTGCCCATTTTATGGCCATTATATGACCTTGCTTCTAATTCTACTTATCTGTTATTCCAGAATTCCATGACCTTTACTGTGACCATGAAACCTAATGCTATGGCATAATCTCCCAATGTTGATTACAGCCTTAGATGACTGACACCATTTCTAGTACCAAAGATGCCAGTGTCTCTTTAGTAAGTGATTTTCTTTTTATCTTATAAATGTATAAATGTATGTGTTCTTCTGGCCTTCATAAAATGATGGACATGGTCACATTTTTCACATAATACATCTATTCTAACATTTTTATATCTTCAGAACTTAGAATTCATTCCGCAATGCTATGCCAAGGAATTTTTAGCACATTCAATTATTTACTGCAGGTCATCATCATGTCCAACATTCAAGGAGCAACCCCAGAAGACTTTTATCACTGATTTAGAGTGTCCTTGACAAAACATTTAATCCCAGTTAATGACTGAATGCCTCACATGCTCTGAATCAATATTCTTTCTTACCCCATCTTACATTCTGCTCACTTTAGTTCACCACAGTTAAGGTCTTCTTCTCCATGAGACCTTCAGTTTCTGCTAGGACTTGATATCTAAAACTGGTGGTGTCTGTCTGAAAGCTTAACCTCCTTTGCCTGGAACACTATAACCCCACTTGAGTGTCCTTAAGACTGACACTGGTTACTGAACTAAAAATAATAAAGGGTGATAATGAAAGGTTTTGAGGATATAAAGCACCATCTTATAGATGTGAGGTCACTGCATAATTGCGAGGCAAGAGTAGTAGGCTACTCTCACTTAACAAACTTAAGGAAGGTTTAGAAAAGTCCAGATAGATTAAGATGAATTAGTCTTTTCAAACCCACATGTTTACTTCCCATGTCTCAGAATAACACTTTTTCAGTAAGAATCCTGAATTTGCTATAAATGACCTGTTGAAGCTGTACTTATACACTCCTTTGAACACTCATAATTTGTAAGTCAGCCATAAGCCAATATTTAGCACAATTTATTCCACAGCTGCAGGAGATGAAATCTTGTTTTATTATCCACAGTAAGTGCCATCTGAATTGCACTGAAAGTGTTGAATTGGCAGTTGAGTATGATGAGATGATTATCATATTTTGAAATGCTGTTGACAGAAGTTAGTCCACTTCACTATTCGTATAACTATCATTGCCCTTGTACTCAAGTGCCACTGGTACCATATGTCATAGTAACTCATCTTCCAATTGTACCTCATCTAAATAATGCATATGTGAAGGGGTTAAAATTTGCTATGAGGCTGCAACACAGGTATTATCTCCTCTCCATGTAATATCAGCATTGAGTTTTATCATGTTCCTTGGAAAGTAATCCATGTTTAAATGCCATCCTGAGAATATTCTTCCTTGGAACAGCTATGGCATAAACTATCAACTTGGTTTCCCTAAAAAGCAGAAGGCTAGGAAAAGACTTATATGATTGTTGAGAGCCACAGCTGAAGTGGCCCCAGCAAACTTCCAGCTGATTGGCTCCTCTGTAGTGATGCTCATTGGGCTGTTCCCCTGCCCTTTCAGACCATGGAGCTGCTCATTGGGGGACTCTTTTGGCTCTGCCCACGCAACCCAGCCAATTGGCCTAAAGAGCAGGACCTAAGGATTCCGGTTGAGTGTGCTTGCCAGAAGAGCCGATGGTGGTAGAGAGCTCGCATGGTGTGGTGGGCGTTCAAAAAATAAAGTTTGTTCCTGCTTGACAAGTGGCTCCTGAATTGTGCCCAGCCAGACTGCGGCATATGATACTACTCTACAGGGAACGACTGAGGGTAAGTGAAAAGGTAAACTGCTCGCCCCTGAGGGCAGGTCGAGAGGATGGGTAGCCATTTTAAGATTCTTCTTTTGTTTTGTTTCGCTTTTGTTTTAAGTTGCCTATCCCTAGAGATGGGTGAGACGAAAGAAAAACCGCTCACATCTGAGGAAAAACTATTTGCGTCTTAGGAACAGATAGGGAGAAAGGACGGATGGACATTTCAGGAGGATAGAAAGGCTGATATAATGAATTTTTGTTCCATTTTTGTTTCATTTTGTCTCGGTTTTGTTTTGCATTATCTTAGTGAGGGGTATCTTCATCACGGAAATGGAAGTGGAATTAAAAATTAGTAAAAAACAAACCAAAAGAATGTTAAGTAAATTGTTAGAGGAAGGAGACACCCCAGTAATATCAAGAACAGTTGGGCATACGTTGAAGATTTAGAAAGGATAGAAAAGAAAAGCCCTGGAACTCTGCCAGTTGGCACATTACTGTTATGGACGTTGGTACAATCTTGTTTGCTTAGTCAAGGAGAAGACATTTTAGATCAAGAAAAAGAGGAGGTCTCTCGAGATAGTCAGAAAGGGGAAGAAAGTTTAGAGCAGAAAAAGCCATCAGGGAGAAGTTACAACAGGAGGCTGCTACTAACACCTTTCTATCACCAAAGGGCGTAAGTGTTCAACCAAGAGCTCCACCTATGGAGACAACCCCCATAGTTGATAGATGGGATCCTGAGACAGGACCTCAAAGATTAGCATGCCGTGTATTTGAGCAGGCAGGAGGGCAACGAATTCACCATGCTTTAGATTTCAAAACAGTGAAGCAGCTAAAAGAGGCTGTAACAACCTAGGGTCCTCAAGCACCCTTCACTGTAAGCATGGTCGAGTCCATTACCAACATGACGCCATGAACATGACGCCAGTAGATTGGACTACTATGTGTACAGATGGGCTAAATGGAGGACAATACCTGTTATGGAAGTTTGTCAATGGGTAATTTTGCACGAAGATGGCTAGACGAAATGCAGCAGCCAGTTATCCTCAGAGAAATCTATATATGTTATTAGGAAAGGGACCTTATGAGGGTCAGCAACAACAAATTGCATATGATCCTGCCCTATATTCACAAATTGCTGTAGATGAAGTTAGGCCATGGAAGACTTTAGAAGGACATGGAGATTTACAAGGTCAATTATCTAAGGTAATACAAGGAGCTAATGAACCTTATGCTGAATTTGTAGATAGGCTTATTCAAACAGCTACCAGAGTTTTTGGGGATACAGAACAAGCAATGCCATTAATTAAACAGCTAGCCTATGAACAAGCAAACAGATGGTGCAAGGAGGCCACTAGACCATGGAAACATGGAGATTTAAACACATATATTAAATTAGGTAGAGACATTAATGAATAAGGGCAAGTATTGGCAGCTGCAGTACAACAAGCTTTAGATGCCAGACTGAAAACATGCTACAATTGTGAACAAACAGGATATTTTAAAAGGAAATGCCACATAGGAGAAGGGTTTAACAAAACTAGGTATCAAAGGGGTAGAATACCGGGTATTTGCCCATGATTCCATAGAGGGAGACATTGGGCTAATGAATGCTGTTCACAAACCACCATAGAGGGTACTCTGTAATCAAAAAACAGACAAGGACCAGGTGTTTACCCACGATATCATGAAGAAAGGAATCGGGATCCATTGCCAAAAAATGGACAGGGGGCACAAGGCTCCGGGGCGCATGACCACAAATATACGGGGCACTGGAGGAACCCAGCAACACCATCAGGGTAGTGTCCAGAACACATTATCCATTAGATCCCTCACTAGACAAACCAGAGGGAGCACAGGATTGGACATGTGCACCTCCACCAGAGCAGTGCTAACTTCAGAGATGGGAGTTCAAATCATTCCCACAGGGGTAAAAGGGCCTCTTCCCCAAGGAACAGTAGGCTTATTATTGGCACACAGTTCTTCTACTCTAAAAGGACTTATGATAAGTCCTGGGGTAATTGATCCCGATTATGAAGGTGAAATAAAAATTATAGCTAGTTCTCCAAGAGGTATATCAGTAATTTCACCAGGAGATAGAATAGCACAGTTATTAATAATACCCAGCCTGCATGATAAATTTTCCAGTAGTACTATAGAAAGAGCTTCCAGGGGATTAGGCTCCACAGGTGTAGATTGGGCTATGCTGTCTTTGAATTTAGATTCTCACCCCATGCTAAAATTAAATATTCAAGGATATGAATTTAATGGGCTACTGGACACAGGTGCAGACCTTAGCATCATCTCTTGTCAATAATGTCCAAAACATTGGCCATTACAACAAGCCACTCAAACGCTTCGAGGCGTAGCAGTGGCGACTAACCCCATAGAAGTGCAATGGTATTAGATTGGAAGGATCCTGAAGGATGTGAAGGAACTATACAGCCATATGTATTGGATCATCTTCTTATAAATTTATGGGGATGAGATGTCCTTGATCAATTAGGTTTGACATTAACAAATAACATCAATACAAATGGGCCCACTATTAGGGCTAGACAAGGTTATAGGAAAGAAAAAAGATTAGGAGAAAAAGAACAAGGTATAGCAGCACCAATTCAAATAGATCAAGGAATAAATAGACCCCTTTCAGAAGGGGTCACTGAGAAAATCAAAATTACTTGGAAATCAGAAAGAACAGTATGGATTCCTCAGTGGCCCCTGACTAAAGAAAAGATACAAGTTGCCCATTACCTGGTCAAACAACAATTAGCAGAGGGACATATACAACCTTCTGTATCTCCCCATAATACTCATATTTTTGTCATCAAAAGGAAATCTGGTAAATGGAGATTATTGCAAGATTTAAGAGCCATTAATAATGAGATGGTTATTATGGGACCTGCTCAATCAGGGATTCCTCAATTGTCTGCTTTGCCAAAAACCTGGTATGATTTAGCTATAGATATTAAAGATTGTTTTTTTTTTTCAATTCCAATTCATCCTGAGCATAGTCCACATTTTGCATTTACTATCCCTGCACTGAATCATGAAGGTCCTGATCAGAGATATGAATGGAAAGTACTCCCTCAAGGGATGGCTAACAGCCCAACTATGTGTCAAATTTATGTTAACAAAGCAATCCAGCCACTTAGAAATCAAAATCCTGAACTACACATATTTCACTATATGGATGATGTATTGTTCACACAATGATAAAAACACATTGCTAGGATGTTATGCCACACTTACAAACTTATTAACAATTATAATCTAGAGATAGCAATAGATAACATACAATTAAATTTTCCAATTAATTATTTACGAGTTCTATTATTCTCAACCATAGTCCATCCACCAAAAATTCAAGTGTGAATAGATCAACTCAAATCTCTTAATGACTTTCAAAAGTTATTAGGAGACATAAAAGGATAAGTCCTTATCTAGGCATACCAATAGGAGAGTTGGGACCTTTATTTGATATCCTATAAGGTCCATCAGATCGAAATTCACCCCACATGTTTACGCCTAAACAAGAAAGGCATTAAAAATCATTGAAACATATATGGAAAATATGCATTTGGTAGAATTGATATAAGTTTGCCTTTATTATTTATTGTAATACCAACAAAAAATATTCCTACAGGCGTATTTTGGCAAGAAGGTCCATTATTATGGATACATTTATCTTGTTCTCCTAACACTATTCTTAGTAGGTATCCTGAGGCTGTAGGAAAATTAATACTCAAAGGAATAAAAGCAGCAAAGGGAGTATTTGGAATTTCTCCCAATAAAATTATTACTAAATATACTATGGATCAAATTGATGAGTTAGCTAATGAGCTAATTACTTGGGCAATAATCATGTGTAAATCTAATGTTTCATTTGATAATCACTTATCATCTAATCCTTTATTGTCTTTTTGGTCTTCACATCCTGTAGTTTTTCCAAAAATGACAAGAAAAACACCTATCATGAATGCTCCAAATATATTCACTGATGGGTCAAATAATGGTACAGTAGCAGTAGTTACCCCTGATCAAACTTTTACATTTTTAGTACCCAAACAATCACCTCAAAAGGTACAGCTTAATTCAGTATTACAAGCTTTTGTGATGTTTAAAGATTCTGTATTTAATTTATTTTGTGATAGTCAGTATATAGTTAATGCTATAGTACCCCTTAAAGGTGCTGGTAGGATTTCTCCTTCCTCTACTGTTTTCTCTTTGTTTTCCACTATACAAAGTCTAATCTTGGACAGAAAAGATCCATTCTTTATAGGACATATCAGAACACATACAGGATTGTCTGGAGCCCTTAGTTTGGGCAATGATTTAGCAGATAAAACTACACATGACATACATATTTTCTCTACACTAAAAGAAGCTACAAATTTTCATAAAAGGTTCCATGTAAATGCTAATACTTTATAAAAGTATTTTAAGATACAAAGGAACAAGCTAGACAAATAATAAAACAATGTCAAAATTGTGTGACCTTTTTACCACAAGTTAATCTTGGAGTCAATCCTAGAGGACTGATACCTAACCATATTTGGCAGATGGACATCACACACTTGCCAGAATTTGGAAAATTAAAATATTTGCATGTTCCAGTTGATACTTCTTCTGGATTTTTGATGGGCTCCCTTCATTCTGGAGAAAAAACTAGAGATATTATAGCTCATTGCTTACAAAATTTTGCCACTGTGGGTGTTCCAAAACAGTTAAAACAGATAATGCCCCTGGCTATACCTCTACCTCTTTTAAACAATTTTGCTCATCATTTGGCATTACTCACATAACAGGAATTCCATACAATCCACAGGGACAAGGCATAGTTGAAAGAGCTCATCAAACTATTAAAATGTACTTATTAAAGCAAAAAGAGGGAATTGGGAAGGGGTATATATCCCCCAAAGATAAACTTAAAATAACACTTTTTACTCTAGAATTTTAAATTTGGATTCATCAGGGCTTAGTGCTGCAGAAAGGCATATGTATCCAAAAAATGTACATAAGCCCAAGGTGCTTTGGAAGGAAATTCTAATAGGACAATGGCAAGGTCCTGACCCAGTGATTGTCTGGAGTCGGGGTTCTGTTTGTGTGTTTCCACAGGGAGAACAGCAGCGAATTTGGATTCCAGAGAGACTAGCCAAAGCGATTTCTACAGACCAAAAAGAAGATGATTTGACTCATATCCATAACAGCTGATATCCAGAGCTCCAGCTTGGCTATTCTTACATCTCCAACAGTGATTTTCCCACACCTGGAGGCTAATGAATAATGAACACCATTAAAGCCTATTTCAAAGGTAAAAAACCTTGGGGCTTGTTGGTGGGAATACCTTCAGACCCATTATGCAAGTTACAGGAAAAAGGATGTGATATCCAAACAAGAGTCAAACCCAGGTGGTAACCAGGATTTCTTTTTTAATATTTATTTTATTATTGCCCTTTCCCACATCATAAAGTTCTATTTTATTTTTTGAGCTCATACAGACCTAGGTTAATGTTCTTCTGATCAGTTCTATTTTTTGACTGTGGAGTTTTTAAACATTGCAATGGAGATTTCACCTGTGTAAAGCTATAAGGCCTTTACTATTGTCTTATGTGTTGTATGTTATGTGTGCACACTTGTGTTTTATGTTGTATGTCTGTATGTGCGTATGTCCATATATCATATATGAGGAGCGCTCATGAGAAAATGGATCCAAATATTTTTATTATTCACGTGATTTACATGGTTTAATTTAAATTGGGTAAACAGCTGTTGAGGATTGTTTTAATATGTGAACAAAAAAAGGAGATTAACAGATCTGTTTGTTACTTTCACCTTTCCTTTTCATTATATTTAATAATTCTGTTCAGGATAATGTAAAATGTTCAGAAAATTGTTTTCTTAGTACCTGTTGGAATGTTACATAATTTTTTTTAGCCATCATTGCCAGAATTCCTATCTTCATCTCAGTGTCAGTGAAGACATTAATAAAACCAAACTACAGCTTCTATGATAGCTATTACAACAAACTGTATAAACTGATGGATCAATGAATAATACCAAGTAATGCTCAATCAAGGAGTCAATTTACTTTGGGAGGAAATGGACATAGTGATGGATTCCTCTGCTTTGAACTGCTTGCAGAAATTGCCTGGAATGTGTATCACTTATATGCATTGTGAACTATCTGTTGGTGCAGCGAATTGTGGTAGTGCTGGTATATCTTTGCAGATGGTGTCACTGGTGGTACAATTTTTCCAAAAAGAGCCGTCATTTGGCTTGGTGTCGTAGCATTTTGCATTCTCCTCCCTTCTGCTAGCGATGGCCTAATATTTGTTGGCCAACAGAGGTGAGGCAAAGAACCTCACCCCCCCACACTGGCACCAAGGCCAAATTTTGGGGCCAACAGAAGTGAGGCAAAGAACCTCATCCCCCACTGGTGCAAAGGCCAAATTTGGGGGCCAACAGAGGTGAGGCAAAGAACCTCACCCCACACTGGTGCAAAGGCCAAATTTGGGGGCCAATAGAGGTGAGGCAAAGAACCTCACCTCCCCACACACTGGTGCATAGGCCTATCCATAAGTATGGCTGTATGCTGGACTGGTAGTCAGTGACGGGTAAGATCCAATTGTAGTGGTACCAACCTAAGACATGAGGCTGAGGCCTTGAGGTCAGCTCATCCAATGACAGGTAAGTCCATATGTAGTATTGGACAACCTAAGACAGGCATGGTCCCTAAGCCACATTGCTTGTTGTTTAATTAAACATAAGGGGGGAGATGTTGAGGGCCACAGCCGAGTTGGGATGACACATGACATTTTTGCCAGAAGTAGTGGTTGAGAGGTGATGCCAGCGAGCCATTAAGATGATGACTTTTGAGTTCTCACGTTGTACCCATTGAGTTCCGGTTGAGCTCTCGTGAGGATTCCTGAAGAGTTCGCGTTGTTTGGTGAAGTTCCAGTTGGTATGGTGTGTTCCTGGAGGAGTGGCGTGGGTGGTGTTCAGGAGAGTTCCCGAGGAGCATGTGTGGAGTGTGCTGGTGGAGTTCAGAAATAAAGTTTGTTCCTGCTTGAGTGGCTCGTCATTTGTGCCCAGCCAGACTACGGCAATAGACCTCTGAACAACGGAATTCTTCTAATCCATGAACATAATCTTTATATTTTTGAGTTTTTTCCTATTTCTTTCAGTGGTGTTTTGTTTTGTTTTTAAATTATCATTGTAGAGCTCATCCACTTTCTTGGTTCAATTTAGTCCCAGATATTTAATTTTGTAGCTATTGTGAATAGAATTTTTTATATTTAATTATCAGCAATTTATTATCAGTGTAAAAAATGTTAATTATTATTAAATTTTTGTAGAGAGGGGGATAAGAGAGAGAGAAGAGAGAATTTTTAATATTTATTTTTCAGTTTTCGGTGGACACAACATCTTTATTTTATTTTATGTGATGCTGATGATCGAACCTAGCGCTCCGAGCATGCCAGGCGAGTGCACTACCACTTGAACCACATCCCCAGCCGCATTAATTATTTTTGAATGTTATTTTGTATACTGCAACTTTTCTGAATTTATCAGTTCTAATGCTTTATATAGTACAATCTGTTTTTTTTTTTTTGCTTTTAAAATATCTTTAATTAGAGGATTATAATTATGCATATTATGTTGGTTGATCCAACAAAATGTTACGTGCATGAAATTTTATTTTGGTTCACAATTTTTCCTTTTCCCTCCCATCCTCCCTGCCCTCCATTTTTCTCCTTCCTCTAATCTGCTAGACTTCTAATTTCTTGTCTAAGTTTTTTGATTGGTTCTTTTTACTTGCATATAAAGGTGAAATTCCCTATGGTATATTTATATTTGCATATAACATGATTTTTAAAGAATTTATTCTGCATTGCTTCCCTTTACCTATCCCTTCATTCTGCCTTTCAATCTCCTTCTTCTGTACTACTTATTTATATCTTTATGATATCCTATACTTCTTTCTCCCTTTCCTTTACTCTAACTTCCACATATGAGACAAAACATTTGTCCTATGTGTCTCTGAGTCTGGCTTATTTCCTTTAGCATGATGTTCTCCATTTTCATCCATTTACCAGCAAATGCTACAATTTCATTCTTTTTTTATGACTGAATGTATACCACAATTTCTTCATCCATTCATTTACTCAAGGGCACCCTGCTCTTACATAACTTAGGTATTATGAGTTGTGTTGCTATTAATATTTATGTGAGTATATCACCATAGTATGCTGATTTTAGAAATTTTTGGAAAATACCAAGGTGTAGGACAGCTGGGTCATGATGTGGTTTCATTCTTGGTTTTTTTGAGGAATCTCCACACTGCTTTCCAGAGTGGTTGTACAAATGTACCTTTTTTTTTAAGAGAGAGTGAGAGAGGGAGAGAGAGAGAGAGAGAGAGAGAGAGAGAGAGAGAGAGAGAGAGAGAATTTTTTTTAATATTTATTTTTTAGTTATCGGCGGACACAACATATTTGTTTGTATGTGGTACTGAGGATCGAACCCGGGCCGCACGCATGCCAGGCGAGCGCGCTACCACTTGAGCCACATCCCCAGCCCACAAATGTACCTTTGTCCAACATTCTCACCAGCATTTATCCTTGTTTGTATTCTTGATCATTGCCATTATGACTTCTGACTGGAGTGAGATGAAATCTTAGTGCAGTTTTTATTAACATTTACCTGATTGCTAGAGATGTTGAACATTTTTCCATATGTTTGTTGGCCATTTGTGTTTCTTATGAGAAATTTCTGATTAATTCTTTTACCAATTTATTGATTGGGTTAATTGTTTTTCTTTTGGTGTTAAGTTTTTTGAGTCCTTTATATATTCTGGATATTAATTCCCTGTCAGAGGAGTAGCTGGCAAAGATTTTATCACATTGTATAGGTCTTCTCTTTATGATTTTAATTATTTACTTCACTGTGCAGGAAAATTTTAATTTGATGACTTCCCACTTACTGATTCTTGATTTTATTTCTTGAGCTTTCAAGGTTTTGTTAAGGAAAACAGTACCAGAACCAATATGATGGAGCATTGACCCTGTTTTCTTCTACCAGTTGCAAGATTTCTTGTTTAACTCCTAAGAACTTGTTCCATTTTGATTTTCCCTTTGTGCAGAGTGAGAGATTGGCATCTAGTTTCATTTTTTTCTACATATAGCTATCCTGTTTTATCCCGGACCTAAATAGTAGAATGTTTAGGTTTGTCTATATTTAAAATGTTCTTGTCTAAAGTCAGGAATAATTTTCCCTCTTATTTTGATGCTGTCTATTACTTTTTGTTAATTTATGGTACTGGTTAAAACTTTCAGTAAAATGCTGACTATGGGTTCAGAATATATAGCCTTTATCATATAGAAGTGAATTTCTTCTGCATCTAATTTGTTTAGGGATTTGATCACAAAGAGATATTAAATTTTACATAATGCTTTTTCTTGTTCTATTCAGATGGTAATATGTTTTCTCTTTCATTCTTTTGGTATGATATATTACATTCATTGATTCATATATGTTGAACCATCCTTGTATCTCTGGAGTGAATCTCACTCAGTCATAGTCTATAATCTTCTTATGTGTTATTTAATTCAGTATGCCCAAATTTTAGTGAGAATATTTTTCATATTTATTCATCAGGAATATTGATCTTTTTTTATGTTGTATCTTTACTAGTTTTGGTAATGATGGCCTGTGAAAATAATTTGGGAATGTTTCCCTCAATTTCCATTTTTTTGAATAGTTTTAGAATTATTGGAATTAGTTCATTCAAACTTTAGTAATATTCAGTGTTCCTGTGTTTTCTTTGTTGGAAAATTTTTTAAACTATTGATTTAATTTACTCATTATTGGTCTATTCAGATATTCAATGCTTTCAATATTTCAACTTATATTTTCCAGCAATTTATCCATTTCCTCTAGGTTTTCTAATTTGTCAGTCTGTAGTTGTTCTTTAGAGTCATGATTAATCTACTATATCACTTGTAACATCTCCTTTTTCATCTTTGATTGTACCTTTTCAGGTCTTTGATCTTTTTTGTTGGTTAGGTTAGCTAAAAATTTGTTGGTTTTGTTTCTCTTTTTTTAAACTATTTTTTAGTTGTAAATGGACAAAATATCTTTATTTTAATGTGGTGCTGAGGATCGAACCCAGTGCCTCATGTGTGCTAGGCAAACACTGTACCACTGAGCCACAACCCCAGCCCCTTGTTTCTCTCTTTTAAAATGTCTTTTTTATTAACATTTTGTGTTTTTAGTCTCCTTTTATTTATTTCTTCTCCAACTTTTGTTATCTTGTTCCTTCTGCTAATCTTGGATTTATTTTTTCTTGCTTCCCTACTTATTTGAGTTGCATAGTTACATTGTCTAATTTGATACTTATTTTATATAGGCACTCCTAGCTGTAAACTTATCTTTTGCTGTATCTCCTAGGTTTTGGTATGTTATATTTGCATTTTCTTTTATTTAAAGATGCTATTTAATATCTATTTTATGTATTCTTTGACTCATTAGTTTTTTTAAAACATTCTGTATGTTTGTCCAATTTCCAAATTTTCCTCTCAGTATTGATTTCCAATTTTATTTCATTGTGGTCTGAGAAGACATATTACATTATTTGATATTTTGGAGTTGCAAAGGCTTGGTTTGTGGCCTAACATATGGTCTGTCCTAGAGAATGTTCCACATGTTGATGAGAAGAATGCTTATTCTGTAACTGTTGGGTGAGATGTGTAAATGTCTATTAGGTCTATTTTGTTGATAGTATATAGTTTTTTTTTTTTTTTTTTTTTTTTTTTTTTTTTTTTTTTTTAGTGAGAGAGGGGAGAGAGAGAGAGAGAGAGAGTGTGTGAGAGAGAGAATTTTTAATATTTATTTTTTAGTTCTCGGCGGACACAACATCTTTGTTGGTATGTGGTGCTGAGGATCGAACCCGGGCCGCACGCATGCCAGGCGAGCGCGCTACCACTTGAGCCATATCCCCAGCCCCGATAGTATAGTTTAAATCCAATATTTAGTTTCATTAGCTTTTTGTCTGAATGATCTGACCATTGGTGGAAGTGCAGTTTTAAAGTTTCCAACTAAGATTTTATTGAAATATGTCTCTCCTTTTAAATGTCTCTCCCTTATAATGCTTGCTTTATATAACTATATGCTCTATCATTGAACACAAATATATTAACAATTTTCATTTCCTTGTGTTCCCCTTTATCATTATATAGTGGCCTTTTTATCTTTTACTAGAGTTTGTAACTTAGTCTATTTTATTTGATGTAGCTGAGGCCAGGTTTTGATTTCCATTTTGCTTTTGGTTTCTATTTGCATAGAATATTGTTTTCTTTTTTTTCGTTGTTCAAAACATTACAAAGCTCTTGACATATCACATTTCATACATTAGATTCAAGTGGGGTATGAACTCCCATTTTTACCCCAAATACAGATTGCAAAAAAAAAGAATATTGTTTTCTATATCTTCACTCAAATCTCTATATATTGTTACCAACTTATAAAGAGAAAATATTTATTTTGTTTTATAGTTTAAGAGGTTTAAGTCCAAGGTTGTTGGCCCCTCTGTTTTTGGACCTATGGTGAGGCAGCACATCATGTCAGTATACATGTGGTAGAACAAAAAGCTATTCACATCTTTGCCTGGTTGCAAAAAGAGAAAGGGAAGAGACCAGTGTCCCAAAATCCTCTTTAGGAAATACCCACAATGACTTTAAACATCCCACTAGGCCCCATATCTTATTGATCTTAATATTTTCATAACCTTTCAATATTACCCCAAGCTAAAAGCAAGTCCTTAACATATGAACCTTCTGGAGATATTTTAGGTTCATACTATAGCATTCTTCCTATGCCCCACAAAGCTCATTTCCAAATTCAAAATATAGTCCTTCTCCAAGAGTCCCCAAAGTATTAACTGTTTCAGCACTATGAAAACTCCAGGTCCAAAGTCTTTTCCAAGATTCCAGCAAACTCAATTGGGAGAGCCTTTAAGAAATTTTTAAAAACATGTTAATAAATACAAGATACAATGGCAAAGGGTAAATATCCTATGCCCAAAGGCAGGGATAGGGAAATAGAAAGTGAAATCAGACCAAGTGAAACTGACCTAGCAGGGCAAGCATTAAATCTTAAATCTCTATGTTCAGCATCTGGGGCGCATTGTGATAAAATGTGGACTCCACAGGGTTTAGGAAGTATTACTTCTATAGATTTTGCTGGTCACAGCAATTTGTCCACTCTCTTGTGCAGTTCCCTTCAGCTTCTCTTTGCAGTTTTTTTTTCCAATTCCTGGCCTTTATATCATTTTGGGGTCTCCATTGCAGCTTCAGCTTTACTTTTACAAATTAACACACTGTCCTATCTAAAGGCTGATTGCAGGGATTCAGATACTATCACACACTGGCCTTCCAGGATTTTCTTTGAAAGCTCCCTTGATACAACTCTTACATTCTGCATGCCTACCAAACCAGCATCATGTGAATGACAACCAAAGTTCACTACCATCATGGAATGTACATAAGCCCACTTAAATCACAGCTTCAGTAGCCACTGAGAACCTTGCTACATGAATATGGGGAAATGACTCCCTAAGTTATACTGGGAGTTCAGGATGTCACGAGGCTATATTCTCAAAAGACTCTGCACTGAAAAATCTTTGAAATAAATTTGCATTTCTACATCTCTGAGCCTATGATTGCTATGTCCTTGCCAATTACTGAGATTCACTCTAGCCAACTTTTCTATGGTTTGGGTGCAAAGAATTGGCTTCTTTTTTAAATATATTTTTTAGTTGTATATGGATACAATACCTTTATTTTATTTACTTATTTTTATGTGCTGCTGAGGATCAAACACAGTGCCCCATGCATGTTAGGCAAGCAGTCACCACTAGCTACAACCACAGCTATTGGCTTTTTAATTGTACAAAGAACCTCAACAACACCTTCTGACTAGAACTTTACAAGCATTTCATTTCTGACCAAATTACAAGTATTACACTCTCTCAGCTCTGCTTCCTTTTACTCTCAATTATTACTGTAAAGTTGGATCAAAGCAGCTGGAAATAATCATGCAACTGACTGAATACTCTGCTGCCATGAAATTTGCTTTACCAGATAAACTTCAAACTCAGCCTCTGGTGAAATCTCAATGCATGGTCAAAATGCAATCAAGTTCTTTGCCAAGTCATAACACAAGTGACCTGTACTCTAATTATCAATATAACCCTCATTTCCATCTGAAATTTTGTCATTATAGTCTTTATTGTCTTCACTTCTATCATAATCCTGGCATTTTGAACCCCACTAGAATCAAGTATTAAGCTCTGCTTACAGCATTCTAGGCTTTTTATAGCCTGTTCCTCCAAACTTTTCCAAACTTCTTCTGCAAACCAATTCAAAAATCTTTTACACATCATCAGATATAGTCATAGCTATATATTGTGTTAGCTGTTATTGTAAAAATCACCTAAAATAATCAAATTATTAAAATTATTATTTGGGCTCATGATTTCAGAGATCAGTATAGATTTGGTTGGTTCTGTTGCTTTTGGGCCTGTGGCAAATCTGCACAGTATGACAGGGGGCATATGGCAGAGCAAAACATCTTACATCATATCTGGGACAGGATAAGAAGAGAAGGAGGAAGAGATTAGTGTCCTGCATGACTTTTGAGGGCATGCCCCTAGTGACCTACAACCTACCACTAGGCCCACTTCTTAAAGCCTCCATAACCTTCCAATAGTGTCAATGTGTATAGAAGTTTGTTATACAAGGCAGACCACAAGGAAGTATGAATAATGAAGTAACATAAGGTGACTCATTGTCTTAAGGTAGTTCTTCTCAAACTATGGATTATTGAGTATTGTAATCTGGAAGGATTAGGAATATGTATGAAAGACATTAAATGAAAACAAGATGACTCTAGCACACTCAAAGGAGTTGCTGTTGTGGGAAGTCTAGACAAATCCTTTGGCAACTTCACTCCCAAACTAGGTCATCAAGTTCTTGGCTACCTTGTGTTTCAGAACAGACTTGCAAATGAAATTGTAAATTACTCAATGCAGCCACCTGCCCTAGTACTTCAGACAGATATAGTGAAAGTTGTACCCCTGGCTTGGCAATTGGAACACAAGACTATCAAAAAGGCCTCCTGTAGTTTCACTTGCATACATCCCTTTCCCCCTTTGGATATCCAAATTTCCAGTTTTTTTTTTTTTCAGCCTGAAGTATGTGTGGCTCAAAAACTTGGCCTTTAATTTACATCTCAACTGAGTGGACTGTGATAGGAGCAGCTAAGAGCCCTGGGTGCCTGCCAACTCTGCTGCTGTGTGTGCACACTGCAGCTGATTGGGTCAACCCAAATTTCTGTGAGTGCAATATTTCTGTTGAGTGTGTAGGCACATTCCAAATATACAAAGTAGATATCAATATCTATAATCCAGAGCGGTCTTATTCCTTCAGCATTAGAAAGGCAACAGCCAATAAATTTAAACCAGGGGGGAAAACATGGCATTATTCTAAGAGCTCTAATACTTTTTGTGCCAAATTGAAGCCTCAAGTAATTTGCCACTTTGCCCTGATGCTGTTATCTTAATATCCTGGGAAGATTTATCATAAGAAAATTCCTCACATTTGCCTGGTTAGGCAAAATACCAATAGAGAAAAGAAGTATATTATTACATTAGAAATAAGTTCATTATATTTTTCCTTAATATTTTACTGTAGGGTGAGATTTTGATGACATTACAGTAACTAATTTGTTATCTTTAGTATACATGAAGTGAACAGATGAAACAAGCTAGTTTGCTATCTACCAGATAACAGAGAAATGTATTTTCATTTTTCCTGATTACTATCTATGCAGGTAATTATGCTTCTTCTTTACACATAATTAAAGTGAAGGTTGATTTCAGTTCATTCTTCTCACTGGTAAAATTATCAAGTTAGTTCTCAACTAATTATTTTCTGTAGTATAGCAGTGTTTCAAATCACTGTCACATTCCATTTAGCAAACACAAAATAGCTCTGAATTAGAGTTATCACAGCCTGGGACTTTTATACTATTAATTTGTAGGGGAAAACCTTTAGATGGATGTTATCCAAGCTGAAAATAAATTCTTTTGAAAGAATCCAATTGTTTTTTGTTTTTCTTCATCTGGTCCTAAAATCTCTTGCTCTTTCACAACCTCCATTGTTGGGGTTTCCTCTTTTTAATTTAAGATTGCTTAATTTTTTCTAGTTGAACACAGACTTTTCTCACCAAACAGTGCAGTTGAAAAATTTATCATTACTTTTTGTGTGTGCCATATAGTTTTTCAAGCTCATAGGTGTAAGATGCTTATTTTGGGAAATATGGAAAGTTTGCTGAAATTGCACAGTAGAAATATTTGCATATTTGTAAAATGTTTTTAATCATGAAGAATTAGTGAACTCACTTTGAAGAAAAGCCTTCTGTTCTAATTATGTCCATGAGGTAGGAGATCCATTAATAAAGGATTATTTGCCTTACAACAGGAACCAGTCCCACTAAAGTTTCCATAAGTGATACATTTTCATGGTCCACTGTGAATACTCTTTTAAAAAAATATTTACTTTTTAGTTATAGTTGGACACAATAACTTTATTTTATTTATGTATTTTTTATGTGGTGCTGAGGATAAAACCCAGGGCCTCACACTGAGCAACAACCCCAGCCCATGAATACTTGGGTTCCCACATCACCCTCCTGAAAGGAGAGAGAAAGATGCACCTCAGACAGATGTGGGGTGCATGGAGAGGCGCTTATCTCAGTGTAGATCTTGGTGGGGAACATCCAACCTGTTACTGCTGTTTACTAGTGACAGTCCTTACTTCCCTGATGCTGAAGTATAACACCAGAGAAGTACTCCGAGGCAAGTGTAGAGTGGAAAGTAGAAGCTTTACTGAAGTATAGCAGAAAAGACTTCTCCCTGGAGGAAGAACGGGACGCAGGAGGTGGAATCCATGGAAGGGGGGTGTCTTCCCTCTTATAGCTAAGTTCTTCTTTCAGCTTTCCCGCATTTCTGTCCTCTGTTCTGTTATCTTGCAGTGATGGAATGTAGGTGGGAAGGCCCAAAGGGTGGGGGACAGGTGGGCCAAAGGAGTAATCTGGGCAGGGAGGACTTTTGGATTAGCATCTCCTTGTTTGCTGGGAGCTGCTTCATTAACATTTTCTTGGGATGGGCTCAGGGCCTTGGGGACATTTTCAATTCCTCTTTTCCTGGACTCCATTCTCAGTATGGCCTTCATTCTTGATATTAGACCCGATTTACCTAACTACACTAACTACCTGTCTTTATATCTGGCTTCATTTTTTGATAATAAAAATCTAGCATACAAACTCTTTTTAATACTAGATGTCCCTGCATACCTGGGAAACTGCAAAATTAGACCATAGGTTAAACTCTAAGATAATTGATTTGGGGAATAAAGTTGCTATATACTGATTATATTGGACACTCTTGATATTATTAATTCATCACAGTGCACTGATTGCTTTATTCTCTAAAATGACTTATTTATAGTAGATGTTGCTCTCTGTGTGATGCATTGCTATTATTATTGTTTTTTTAATTTATTTATTTGTTTGGTATATCTGTGCTATGGCCCTCATGAGCTGCTGCTGCAAAAAAATATATGGTGGAGTGGTCTTCCTTTCTTCCAGGTCCTATACTTCATAGTGGCCAATCACTATATTTTTTTAAATTTCATTCTCATTCCTTAAGCATCCTTTAAATTCTATTCAAATGAATCTCCTTCCTCCACTTTCTAATGCTGTTAGAAATGGACTTGTGCCCCCCTTTATTCACCTTTCTTTTATAAAAACTTGCTGCTAAACATCAGAGGTACTCAACTTGTTGAGTACCTCTCTTGTTGAGTACCTCTGATGTTTACTAATTTTAATTGATTTAATATTTTTATAAAGATAATACATGCATGTGGTGAAGAATTCAAGTATCACAGAAGGCATAATATGTCTTTACTCTTTGCTTTCATAGGCATAATATGACTTTCCTCTGTGACTTTCAGTTGTTTGATCCTGAAGGGCAAATGCTAATTCTAAACACTTAAATACTATACAAAAGAACGTCCATCATTAATGACCATATATGGATACCTGTAATATGAGGGAGATGAAATACACATATAATAAATTAACCATTTTAAAGTGAACACTTTTGTGGCATTTAGTATACTCACATTGTTAGGCAACATCATAATCTATCTACTCCTAAAACATTATCTTCATCATTCTAAAATACACCACACTCATTAAATAGTTACTGCCCATTCTCCCCTCAAAAACTACCAATCTGTCTTCTAATTGTTTATGTATTTTGGAAATTTCATATAAATCAAATTGTATAATATGTGCTCTTTTTTCTATTTTCTTGAGACTGTTTTAGTTATATGACAGTAGAATCTGTTTTGACCTTATAATAAAACATGGTATATATCTTATTCTAATTCAGACCCCAGTACCTCTCTTTCTGCTTCCTTTTCCCCTCTCCCGAATTCATTGTTACATATGAATTTAAAGCTTCCTGTTTGTCTCTTATTTCCCTTTGAATAGAAATAGCAAATGTTGGCATTTGTGTCTTTCTCTTGATCTTAGGTTAAGAGTGTTCAGTCTTTAAGTGGTGGTACATATGATGTTGGCTCTGAGTTTTCATAGATGTCACTTATAATTTTGAAAAGTTCATATGTCTTACTAGTTTAATAAGTGTTTTTACTATGAAAGATGTTTGATTTTGTCAAGTATTACTTGTGTATCAACTGGAATAGGTTATGATTTTCCTTTCATTTTATTATGTTAATAGGTTTTCTGGAACTCTGTAGAGTACATAGTGAAACAGTGCTCCATTTCCCTACCACTATATATAATATGTATACCTTTATTTTATTTGTTTAGTTATATATGGTGCTGAGAATTGAACCCAGTGCCTCACACATGCTAGGCAAGCTCTCTATCACTGAGCCACATCCCAAGCTCCTCCCTATCACTCTTTGCCAGTGCTACAGTCCAATTAATCTTTGAGTTTAATTCTTTTTAAGATGTCATTGATTTTGGTTTGATAGTGTTCTGTTGAGAACTTCTATATGTATTTTCTTAAGGGCAATTAATATATAAGTTTTTTGTTATGTCTTCCCTTTTGGTATTAAGGCAAACAAAAGACTGTTCACACATCCTGCTTATTATTAGATAATTCTGGTAATTTGCTTATTTCTAGGAGTTTTCCCATTTCTTTTAGGTTGTCTTACTTAGTCAATATAGCCATGGGTTTTTAAATTTGTTGATATTTTACATTGGTTAATGACTAGTCTTTGCCCTTAAATTGGTGGATTTAAGTCTACCAATTTTAAAAATAATTTCTGCCAAGGGAATTCCACTCTATTATGAATTTTATACATGTATTTTTTTTGTTTTTCAATTTTTCATTCTCTTTGATTATTTTCTATGTATTATTTCTTTTTGGTTTTCATTCCTCCATTTTTTTTTTCATTTATTTTCTTAATGGCTTTCAATGGTATTTCAGATAATATGCCACATACAAAACATTTTAGCTTGAATTATTACCGACATAGGTTTCATAATTTATAAAATTTCTAATCCCAGGAAACCCTGAACTCCATTTTACTGTTATAAAGTTACATATTTATGGATTTCCAAATGTTAATTATTATGAGCATTGTTTTGAAATCATATTGGAGATGAAACAGGAGTTACAAACCAAAATACTGGTTTTTATATTAACATATGTAGTCACTTTTATCAGTGCTCTTTATTTCCTTATATATTTTTTCAGTTATTATCATGTATAATTATATTTCAATCTTAAGTTCTTTCTTTCTGAACATGTATCATATCTTTAGGTGTATGATTTCCACTCCAGTGTTCCTAGTTATATATAGTATCTTTTCAAAGCCCTATTTCCCCAACAATCATACATCTCAGCTTTTTTTTTTCAATCCATTCAGCTTGTTTTTCCTTCTATGGCTTGCCACAGGAATATGGAAAATTTATGTGTCTTTAAATATTTTCATCAGAGAGATGTGTACAAAGTTCAGTTCTGAATCCTTCCCTCAGGGAAACTCCAAATAAATCAACATGTAAGACATATATTTTGTGAACAGTGTCCATATTAACCCTCTGCTACCCCCAAATACCATCAGGAATGTATTTTGCCAAACTAGAGAATGAAGAACAGTAGGCAGATAAGCAAAATATTAGTTTCATTTTTAACTGAAACATAGTATTTCTACATCATTATGGAGTACGCTATGGTATGTGAATACATAAATACAATGTGTAATAATCAAACCAAGTTACAAACATTTACATTTCTTCAAACATCAGTTATTTTATGGTATAAATTTTATACTTTCCTCGTCATTTTGTATAATGCTATAGATTATTTGAACCAATAGTAAACTTACTATGCTATAAAAAACACAGAACTAATTCTTTCATTTTGTTTTATTCCATAATTTGTTACAGAATTTTTGCTACCTCTTTCTGCATTAGCATTCCCCATGATTTCTCTGTTTGTTTTAATTGTAGAGTTAGGAAAATACTGATTTTGTGAGTTTTTGTCAGCTTCAGTAGAGTGGCTAATTCTTGATTGTGTCCTATTTTGTCATTTTCATGATGCCACTCTCTAAATTTCTTTTTTTAGGTACATTGGTTGTTAATGGCATATGTTATATTTAAATCCATTCTCATTATTAAAATATTAGAACATGACAAATACATTTTAAATATCTTTTTCCTCCAATATTAATCTGAGCATTTTTCACCAACATACTGCCCTTTTTTCAAAGAAGCCACTGTTATTACTATGACTTTGTCCCAGACTCTTATGGAATTTATGAATATGTGTGTGCTTTACGTTGTGTCATATTGTGTGCATTATTCTAACAGTGCTTTTATTTAATGTTAAGGTTTTAAAATGTATCTATAGTATTATTTATAGGTCTGTTTCATCATACCTATTCTTCATAGAGATTGCTCATTGCTAAATAACTTCAATCTTACCACTACAGGTTTTTGAAGTCTTGGAGAGAGCAATATAATGAGACCTGGGATTAACATCTAGTAATAAAATGATTCCAGGAAAACAAGCTGAAAAAAACTACAATGAAAAGTTTTCAAGATGATCCATTTTTTCTTTTGGGAAAAAAGGTTAAAACTAATTCTCCTGAATTGGCTTCTTTTTTTTTCCAGTTTCTGATTTAGTTCTCTAAATTCTTTTCCAGTTAAAATTAATCTCTTTTTTTGGATCAATTTTAGAACTATTATCTTTCCTCATTTAGAGAAATGCATGTATCTAACAAAGGACTCATATGCAGAATAAAGAAAAGGAAAATAATCTGTATCACCAATCAGCATGAAAAAAACTAGTACAATGTAATACTATAATTCGCTGAATAAAATATGAACTAATAAATATATACTGATAAAAACTGATAGGTAAGCAAATATATTACTAAAAGATTAAGGAAATATTATTTATAGCAAAATGAAAACTGATATGCTTACTTGTGCTAGTTTTACTATCCTACCTTAAAGTTATAAGCTTTGAGTCAAATAATATTCTCATTCTTGAATTTGAATTCTTTATTGAAAGTTGCAGCTAGCTACTTTGTTGTGCAAATATAAAGAATATCAACAGACAATGTCAGTAAAATGAATATGTTCACAAATTAAGAATATGCATTTTTCCTTCTGTGCTATTCCCTTTGAAGTAATTATTTAACATTATTTGCAGAATCTAATTACGCTTGAATATTTTTATGAAGACTTATTAGTTTGTAGGAAAATAATAATTGTTTTCTTGTTTATATATAATAACATGACAATCACTGTCTAACTAGAACAGTTTTAAAAATTGCACATTTATGTTTTTATATCTCATTCCTATAAAATTTGATCATATTGATATTTTTCTGTTTTGCATTATTTTCTTCTTTTACCTAATTTGTCTATTTTATTCATATACCTCATTAAAATGTTTTCTTGAATTTTGACATTTTCACTAAAATATTTCAAATTCCAGTTACAATCTATCATTCATTCCTTTTAATTGAAATAGAATTACTTTATTGAAATACAGTTGACTATAGTAAACCACACAAAATCAAATTATATAACTAGATAAATTTGACACATGAAAAAAATAATCAAGTTAAGATAACAAACATGCACATAATCTCTCAAATTTCTTTGTGTTCCTTTGAAGTCTCTTCAGACCTTCCCTTCCCATCACCCATGCCTTCAGGCAAGCACTGATAGGAGATTTGTCAGTATTACTTCATTTGCATTTTCTAAAATTTCATATAAATGGGGTCACACAATATATGCTTTATTTTTACTGGCTTCTTTCACTCAGCATAAATATTTTGAGATTCATTTATGTTGTAGATTTTATGAATAGTTGATTTTTTTTTATGGTTCACCTATTGAAGAACATGTGAGTTTGTTACACCTTTGGGCTATTATAAGTAAATCTGCTAGAATATTCATATTCAAGTCTTTGTATGGATATATGCTTTCCTTTCTCTTGTGTAAACACCTTGGATTGTAATGGTTAGTTCATATGTAAGTTCATGTTTAACTTCCTAAGAAACTGCCAAACTCTTTTCTAAAAATTCTCTGCCATGTTATATTCTCAGAAGTGATCAATGAAAATTGTAATATTTTCTACATCCTCAACAATAGTTAGTACCATCAGTCTGTTTAATTTTAACCATTCTGATGTATGTAAAATTCTAACTCATTACAATTTTTTCTTTGCACTTTTATAAAGGCAAAGTTCAAGAAACATTTTATGTGGGTCTGTTATAATTTTGATCTGGAATCTCCCTGGAAGTTTCATGTATTGAAGGCTTGGTCCCCAGCTGGAAGCACTATGGGGAGTTGTTGGAAAATTTAAGAGGTGGGGTGTGCCGGGGAAGTGACTGGAATGGTTTACCTAATTCCTGTTCCTTTCCTCTTTTTCTCTTTGATTCTTGGCTGCCATGATGTTTGCAGCTTGGCTAGGCCACAGCCTCCCCACCATGATGCTTTACCTAACCACAAGCTTATGTTAATGGGGCCAACCAACTATGAACTTAAACTATAAATCAAAATAAATCTTTCCCACTTTAAAGTCTTTTTTTCCAGATATTTTCTCACACTGATCAAAACCTGGTTAACACATTGTATTAGACAATTGTATAAATTCTTTGATGTGTAATCATTTCATTTAATTCCTGCTATGGATTTGATAAGTGTCTTCTAGACACTCGTGTATTGAAAGCACGGTGTCCAGCCTATGGTGCAATTAGGAGGTGATGAAACCTTAAATAGGTAGAGATAGTGGGAAGTCTTTAGGTCATCCAGGAATGCCCTCTAAAGGAATTGTAGCAATCCATTATTTCCTCTTTTTTCTCTCTCTCTGATCATGAGGTGATCATATTTGCTCCACCCCACACTCGAATTATGATGTGCTATCTTGCCACAGGTCTAAAAACATTAGGTCCAACTGATTATATAATGGAATCTCTGAAACTGTGGACAAAAATAAATCTTTCTCCTTCATAAGTTTATTATTTCAATTACAATTCCAGACATTTTGAATTTTACATTGTTGGGTGCTAGATATGTTTTATATGGTTCTCAATACCCTTTGGCTTTGTTCTAGAATACAGTTGTTACTTGTAAATAATTTCTTTTTTATTTTTTATTTTTTGGTTTTGGTTCTTACTCTTTGCATTTGTGATACTGAATTTAGTAGTACACAATGTATTGCTATTCTCTATTTATGAAGCAAAATTCTTCAGAGAATATACCAATTGTTACATAAAATTTTAGATTTTTCAGACTATGCAAGGAGCAGGCATTATTACTATTCCTATTTGATCTCCAAACAGTACCAATTTTCACTGTTTCTCCTGGCATTGAATAGTTTCCTAACATGAGTACTGGTGAGTACTCAGCTGAAGACTTGAATAGGAAATTTCTACAGTTCTTTGGAATTCTTTGTGCCTCTCTCCTCTGTGAACTCTGGCTCAAGAATACTAGATGCCTGGTCCTATCAGAATCTCAGTTCTGTCTCTGTAACATAGAGTGGACACAGCACTCTTCCTGGATCTTTCCTTCTTGGATACATAACCTGGAAATTTTCTAGAATGTAAATTGGGACAATCAGATTGACCTCATTTCCCACCACTCAGGTGTCATATTTCCTTGCAACCTGATTTCCAGGATCTTGAAAACCATTATTTCATATATTTTCCATATTTTTCCTTTAATCCTGGAAGGAAATTCTGATTTCTGTTATTTTATCTTGATCACAAAAGAAGACTCCACCTTCCTGTGTGTGTGTGTGTGTGTGTGTGTGTGTTTTCAAACAAAAGTGTTTATGTCTTTGTCATGTGCTTTAGCTATATTGCCCTGTTTTTCCTCTGGATATTTCATAAAATATAACCCGTTTATTGTATTTAATTACAAATTATCTTTTCAGAACCCTGTATTTTGGGAAACTATTTTGAATTAGCATTATTTAGTATCTATTCTCAATAATTTTTTAGTTACTATCACTTCCTATCTTATAGATGAGGAATGTGCCTCAGGTACAATACTTGATTAACATGAATGGGAGCCAGGGAGAGGGAGAGAGAGAGGGAGAGGAAGAGGGAGAGGGAGAGGGAGTGGGAGAGGGAGAGGGAGAGGGAGAGAGGAAGAAGGAGGAGGAGGAAGGGGAAGGGGAGAAATTTATCTCCATAACTGACCAGTTTTACTATGTGATAAACTGCTGGCATTTCCTGAAATATCACTTGCTACTCACTGTGATAACCAATATTTTTATAAAGCAATTTCTCTCACTGAACTCTTCAGAGCAATATCTATTAGATCTAGAGAAGTCTGTAAGTCCATAAAAATACAACATATTTGACAATTAACAAATTGCATTTTACGAATACATGTTTCACAAACTTCTGGTCATAAGTTATTACAAAGCTTTTTTTTTAAAAAAAAATTGAAATTGGTATTTATTCTGTTGGTAGAACACTCCCTGGTTTCATAAGCTTTATTTATGTTCACCATTCTTTATTCTTTCTGTTTTTTCATTTACTGTCAAAAGTTTTATTATAAAGTGTTCGCATTTTTTTGGAATTAATTTAAAATTGTTCATGAGAAATTGAATTTGAGAGGTTTTCTGTAGGTGTAGGTGATGTATTAAGGTTTTTCAGAGAGAAGATATTTATGAACTGATACCATGAAAGAAGAAAGGAAAGAAAAGAAAGAGACACAGAAGAAATTTATTTAGAGAACTGGTAAGTATGTAGGCTGATAAGTCCCCTGACAGATCGTCTGCAATCTGGTGATTCTGAGATGTCAGCAATATGTCCCAATGTAATTCCAAAAGCCTCTATCTACATCAGGGATTGTGTAACTCTCATTCCAAGCCTAAATGTCTAATGAAAGACTTAGAGTACAAAGACTGGAGAACCTGAAGTTCTGATGTGCAATAGCAGGAGAAGAAGGATATATCAGCTGAGTCAGAGAAGGAGGGTCCAGTGGCTAAAGGTGGCAGGGGCGGGGGTGGGGTGGGGTGGGGGGTGGTGAGAGCACTAGGGCAATTTGTCGTTCCTCTGTGTTTTTGTTCTATCTAAGCCTTGGCCATTTTGGTTGTGCCCAACCATAATGATAATAAAACTTTTTTACCTAGTCTACTGACTGTGAATCATAGGACAATCTTCTCCTAAAACACCCTTGTCAACATACACAGAAATATCTTTACCATCTATCCAGGTTATCACTCAAGTCAGTCAAGTTTACTTGGAAAATAATCATCACAGAGGGCATTTCAGATATCTGTTATTCATAACTTTACTGACTTTTCCTTTCAAGTGTCCTGAAACAGATTTACATTCTTCACATATTTTTGTGGTTTCCTGGATTATAAGGAAGACAAAACTTTCTGTTATCTTTCAAGCTTTCATCGTTCAAGCTCTCCAGTCTGTTTCTTTTGATCCAGTAATGAAGACTACAGTCCCCTGCATCAGAATATTTGTGATGTTTGCTAAAATGCACATCTATTGACCTGAAATCAGACCCACTAAGTGGAATTGGTAACAGTAAGGCTTTTATGTCTCAGATAAATCTCATGGACACTAATAGTTGAAACTTATACCTATAACTTCCTATAAACTATCATTATATTAAAAATAGTAATACAACTTTTTTGAAAGTCAAGGAGAAATAATTTTCAACATTACCCTAATCTCAATGTTACTTTAAGGTATTTTGGCTAATTTGTTCTGAGTGAAACTAAAAAAAACTGATGCTTTACTTTTTGCTAATTTATTCAATTTATAAATTCTCTATTTGTATTATTTTCTGTTATTCACATGTTACAAGAAGCATAAAGGAAATAGCACTTGATTGAGAGTCAGAAGACCTGGGATAATAAAGTACTCAAAGTTGGAATTGTGCATAAATTTCTGACCTGAAGTCCAGGGCATTTACCAATTTTTAATTAAAAATATGCACATAATTTTCATCTTCTTTGAAAATAACTAAAATTTATTGATAGATATATTTCTCTCTCTTTCACTATATCACACATATTTATGCACAGAAATCTAAGAATTTAAAATAAAATTTGAAGACTTTTCATGTCCATCATATATCTCATCATCTTATATTCCAAAGTTTTAACTTCTTTTTTTCCCATTGGGTAAGAACATTTAAAATGAAATCTACTTTCCTAACAAAGCTTTAGTTTTGTAATAGAGTACTATTAACTATATGTGCAATGCTGTACCACAGATATGCATAACTTATTTACATGTGCATTTGAAATTTTATTCCCATTGAACTGCAACTTCCCATTTCTCCTTCCCTAAGTCCTTGGAAACTACCCTTCTACTCACCATATCCATAAGTTTCACTATTTTACATACTTCAAATAATTGTAATCATTTAGTATTTGTCCTTCTGTGACTATGTTATTTTAATTCGTGTATATCTTCTAGGTTCACCATGTTGTCACATATGGCAGGATTTCCTTCTTTCTTAAATGTTTAATAGCATTCCGTTTCATAGGGTGAGTACACATCTATCTATGTATCACCATTGTTTTTATCATTCAATGTGAATGGACATTTAAGTTATTTCCATATTTTGGCTCTTGTAGCAAATGCTGCAAAGTATATAGAAGTACAGATTTTTCTTAAAAATCCATATTTGAAATGTTTTAGATAAATAATCAGAAGTGGTATGACTGAATCATATGACAGTATTAGTTTTAATTTTCTGAGGAACTTTCATACTATTAACCCTAGTGACTACACCACTTTACATTTCCACAAATAGTGCACAAGGGTTCCATCTTTTGTATGCCCTAACAACATTTTGTTTAGTTTTGTTTTTCGTAATAGCCATACTAACAGGTGTGACGTGATATCTCCTTGCAGTTTTGATTTGCATTTTCACAATTATTAGTACTATTGAGAATCTATATGAATGCCTTATTGAGAAAATATCAAAGTCTTTCCCCCCTTTTCCCAATCACATTATTGAATTTTTCATTTTTGCTATTGATTTATAGGAATTTCTTTTATATTTTGAATATTAGCCTCTTATCAGATATATGGTTTGAAAATATTTTCTACAATTCCATGATTTTACACTTCATTGATTTTATTCTTTGGTGTGCACAATCTTTTTGTCTGACATAGTCTCATTGGTAGACATTTTATTTGGTTGCCTATGTTTTTTAGTGTCATATGTAAGAAGAAATTGCCTAGGCCAATGCCAGGAATCTTTTCTATATTTCCTTCTAAGAGTTTTACAGTTTCAGGTCTCACATTTAAATAGTTAATCAATTTTAAATTCACTATTGTGTAGTTTCAAAAAAATACAATATTTAGGAATAAACTTAATCAAGGAGGCAAAAGACTTACCCACTGAAAACTATAAAAAACTGATAAAAAGATTTTAAAGGGCAAAATAAGTGGAAAGATATGCAGCATGCAAGGATTGAGAAGACTTAATATTGTTAAAATAATATCCAAACGTGATCTATAGATTCAATACTATACCTATCAAATCCCAAAGAAATTTTTTATACAAAAGTATCCTAAAACTTATTTGGAACCACAACAGACCTGAGTAGCCAAAGTAATTTTGAAAAAGAACAAATCTGGATTCATTGAATGCCCTTATTTCAAAATATATTACAAACCTTTAGTAATTTAAATGGTATGGTGCTAGCATAAAATCAGACATATATTCAGGCATGGTGGTACACAACTATAATCCCAAGTACTTGGGTGGCTAGGGAAGATCTTTCTTACAACTTTGAGGTCTGCTTGGGAAACATAGCAAGAACCTGTCTGAAAATACATTTTTTTAAATGTCTGGGGATGTATTTCAGTGGTACAGCACATTTCTAATTTCTAGCATGCATTAAGCCATGAGTTCAATTTCTAGTACAAAAAAAAATGACCTATAGACCAATGAAAGAGGATAGATAGCTCAGAAGTAGACTCAAGAATATATATAATCAAGTGACCTTCAATAAGGGTGTCAAGAATACCCACAAGGGAAATAATTGTTTCATCAACAACGGTGTTGAAAAAATTAAAAATCCAAATAGGAAAGAATGCGATGTTATTTAAGTAATATTATTTTCTTAATGCTGTATTTTCTAAAGTTTGACTTCTAGCTCATCTGTGAAAAAAATTTCTATATTTATAAATATTTTATTGTACTGTACCCAATTGGAGGAAAACAAACATTCTGGAAGTAAAAAAATGCATATATGTCATTCTTTCATTAATCATTATTTAAAACGAAATTCTTGCTTGGGAATGGTGTGAGTTGTACATGTTGGCTGTTACCCCAGATCAGAGGTTCTCAACTGAAGATAATTTTTTATTCTCAGGGAAATATTGTAAAATTGTCATTATTTCACTGTCATTCTTGGGGAAGGTTCCCTCACATATCTAGTGGATAGAGTCTGAGGATACTGCTAAACACACTAAAGTGCACAGGATATCCCATCTAACAAAGAATTATGAAACTGAATATAACAATAATACCGAGGTTATGAGATCCTGTTTCAGATGAATCAAGTAAAATTTAAGGTTGATATACCCTTGTTGGTATTTCCATCACTCAAGAACATTTCTGAATAATAAAAGTTGTATGCCCTTACATACATGTCTTTTATATCACATTTTTGGATATAATTGCAGAGGAGATGAATTGCAACTGGGTAGCTACTAAAACTGATTAAAAAATGAGTTAGAATCTTCACAAACACCCTGAAGCAATAAATTGAGAAAATATATATATATATATATATATATATATATATATATATATATATATATATATGTGTTTTTACTTTCTAGGATTTCAGTTATCCATGTCAATTATGATTTGAAAATAGTAAATAGAAATATCTGGAAATAATTCTTATTTTAAATTGCATGCTGTTCTGAGTAGCATGATGAAATCTTGCCCCATGCTGTTCTGTCTCACCCAGGACAGGAATCAACCATTTGTCTAGTGTATCTACATTGAATATCCTCTCTCTCCATTACTTAGTAGCCATCTTGGTTGTCAGATTGACTGTCAGAGTACCAGAGTAGTGTTTCTGTTTAAGTAATCTTTACTTGGTAGTCTAATAATCTATCAAAATGGCTATATCTCTCACCTCATTTTATCGCATCATATAGATATTGTATCATTGTACATGATCATAGGAAGAAAAAAAGTTGAGTACACTATAATAATATATTAAGAGAAACATACCATATTCACATAACTTTTGTTATAATTTACTGTTATATTTGTTCTATTTTATTAATGGTTTTTAATCTTATACTGTACATAGTATATAAATTAATTTTTATCATAATTATGCGTGTGTAGGGAAAAGAACATTTAAGATTTAATATTATCTGCTAGGGGTCTTAAAATGTATTTCCCGTTAATAAGATGGTGGGGGGACTCCTGTGCTACACAGGAGGAATTTCTGGGTATATCAGCATACCTATGGAATTTGGAGATGGCTAGGATAGAGGTTAACCCTAATGTAACCATCATCTCCAGTGGCTTACCATGTAGAGAATAATAGCATCTTTTGCCAGAGAGGTAACAATAGATTTTGCCACTCTGGATCTCACAAGGATACTTTTTCATTGTCCCTACAATAAGGAGACACTCTTTTGCTACCCCAGAATTTGATCCATTTTCCTCCTCCAACACTACACTCGACCCAGATCATGGAGCTGAATCTGTTACACATATACCTCAGCTCCAGGCTCCAGGTCCAGACTTTCACCATACATGTCTGTGCTTCAGACACTGGAGTTACCACCACTGTCAACATAGTACTGGTCCAGGCCTTGGATCAATTTCTGCATATAACCGTGCTTCAAATCCTAGCTCTGCTGCTCCTCTGTGAAGATCCATGCCTCCAATATCTAATACAATACCATATATAATATATAATTAGTCTCTGCCATGGAAAAAATGAGGCATTACTTTTGCACATGTGAGTATATTTCAGATCTTGGTACTACAGCCACTTTGTAAGTGCCCATACTGTGAACCTCAGAAACATTACTGGAAAAGGCATGTGTTCAGAGAAGTAGTAGAATGTAGCAAACCATGGTCTTAACCCTGGCTCCCTGTCCACTCTGCAAGCAGCTATGTCTCACACACTGATACAAACTTAATAATGAGATGCCACTGCAACCCCAGACCTCATAATCTCAGACAGAGATCCTAGCATCATGGCTGTCCTTAAAGTACTATGCATGGGATGTTGGTGACATCACTATGCAAGTATGCAAACTGAATATTGGACACAACATCCCTTATGAAAGAAAAATCAGTCAGGGGAATCTCAGCAGATATTACTCCTGAAGCCCCTAATAACCTTTATTGTCATTGCAGACACTGGAAGCATTGGCCGCTGAGGACCCTGCAATCTTCAAGGATACTGATATTCACCTGACAGAGCTGCATGAAGACTATGCTGTTCCATCCTCAACAGTATTGTAACCTCTGCACCCTACCTGGCCAATGCCCTTAAACCCACTTGTAGAGGTCGATCTTTTCCCACTGAAGACATCCCATAAAGTCACTGCTATATCATATGTGGATACAATAAAAGACAACAGAATATATTTAAAATAAAAAATGCATATTGTCTCTAAAGGAACACATCAATAATGACCCTAGTCATGGAGATCTGTGAATTATTTGACAAAGAATTCAAAATATTTTTAAGATGTCTCACCAAGCCAGAAGAGAATGCAGTTGAACAAATGAATTAAATCAGGAAAACCATGCAGACAATTTGCAGAATAATATTTTGATCAATAATGAACCACATATGTTATGGTGGTACCTTTAGATTATGTCATCTGGTAATGTACTAACCATCTTATATACACAATTTCTGAAGAAACATACGTTTGCATAAGTACAATCTATTATTCTTGCACAATGAAAAAATAACCCCAAAATGCACTTCATAATTAAGTAACACATGATTGTACATGAAGAATTGAGATCAGAATGGAGAAAAAAATAATAAAAAGAATCAAAAAGAAATTATTGAGCTAAAGAATGTAATAAAGGAAATGAAAAATGCTTTACTGCTGCAACATGCAACTAAATAAGTCAGGGTCATTCCAGGTGAATTGGATTGGCATTGAATAATCACACAGAGACAGAGAAAATACATTTTTCTTGGGGTTCATCAATGCCTCCTTGGCCCCATCTACCACAAGGGAAGCTAGAGAGGCAGACAAAAAGTGAGAGAGAGAGAGAGAGAGAGAGAGAGAGAGAGAGAGAGAGAGAGAGAGAGAGAGAACGTATAAAACTTGATTTATTGAGGGGAAGACCCTCGAGAAAATTCCACCCAAGGACTGGTAAAGTGAAGCCACCTGCTTCACTCTTCCTGCTAAGGATTGCTTTAACTATTCTGGGTCTCGTATTTTCTCAGATGAATTTCGTGACTGCTTTTACTATTTCTATGAGGAATGTTATTGGGATTTTGATAGGAATTGCATTAAAACTGTATAGTGCTTTTTGATAATATTAATTCTGCCTAATAACCCAATCAATTAATGGGACAAGGACCTGAACAGACACTTCTCAGAAGAAGATATACAATAAATCAACAAATTTATGATAAAATGTTCATTACTGCTAGCAATTAGAGAAATGCAAATCAAAACCACTTTAAGATTTCATCTCATTCCAGTCAAAATGGCAGCTATTATGAAGACAACAATAAGTGTTGGTGAGGGTGGGGCAGAAAAGTTGCACTCATTCACTGCTGGTGGAGTTGCCAATATGGAAAATAGTATGGATATTTCTGGGAAAATTGGGAATGGAACCACCACTTGACCCAGCTAATCTTCTCCTCATTCTATACACAAAGAACTTAAAAACTGCATACTTCAGGGACATAGCCACATCAATGTTTATAGCAGCTCAATTCATAATAGATAAACTATGGAACCAACCTAAATGTCCTTCAATAGATGAATGGATAAAAAAATGTGGCATATATACACCATTACTCAGCAATAAAAGAGAATAAAGTCATAGAATTTTCAGGTAAGTGAATGGAGTTAGAGAAGATAAAACTAAGTGAAGTTAACCAATCCCCAAAAGCCAAATGCCAAATGTTTTCTCTGATATAAGGATGCAGATTCATAGTGGGGTAGGGAGGGGGAGCATGGGAGGAATAGATGAAATAGGGCAGAGGGGTGGGAAGGGAAGGGAGGGGGCATGAGGTTAGAAATAATGGTGGAATGTGATGGACATTATTATCCAAAGTACATGCATGAAGACACAAATTGGTGTAAATATACTTTGTATACATCCAGATATATGAAAATTGTGCTCTATATGTGTTATAAGAATTGTAATGCTTTCCATATATATATATATATATATATATATATATATATATATATATATATATATATATAAAAGAAATTTTTTAAAAAGTTCCACATAAATGAGGCAAGGAATTGGGTTTCAGGGGGGTGTAGCCCACTCTCACTGGGTGAGGCACCCTCCCATAGCTTCATTCCCCTTCAGAACGGAAGTGAGATCTACCTGCTTCCGCATGCAGTGGAAACCAGTATCACACCTCCATCACTCAAGCATAAGGGTCCAGGCTCACTAGTATGTGGCAGCTCCCAACACTTTACAAAGCATCAGATGCAGGACTGACCAAGCAGAGGAAAGAATTTGTGAAGTCAAATACAGGTCTTTTGAAAATATCCAGTCAGAGGAGAAAACAGGAAAATGAAATGAAAATGAAAGAAGAAATCATAGGGAATTTATAGGACACTAACAAGAGACCCAATCTTGCTTTATAGGGATTCATGAGGAAACTAGAAAGAGAAAGCTAAAGAAAGCTTATTTGAAGAATCAATGTCTAAAAACAACTCAAATATGGGGAAGAAGATAGACATCCAATACATTAAACTCAGAGATCTACAATCAGTTTCAACTGAAACAAGAGGACATAAAGACATAATCAAAGTGTCAAAAGTAAAACACAAAGAGATAATCTTGAAAGAAGCAAGGATAATGAGTTTCCTCATATACTAGGGTATTCTATTTAGTTTCCAGTATATTTCTTCACAAATACTTTTTAAGTCAGAAAAGAGGAAAATGACATATTCAAGTGATGAAAGAAAAAAAAGGTGGCAAAAAAGAATAATTTTCATGGGAAAAAATCAACCTCCAGAAATAAGGCAGAAAAAAAATAAGATTTTTCCAGACAAACAGAAGTGAGTTGAGCTCATCACCACTAGAACTTGCATTACAAGAAATACAAAAGGAAGTTCTTCAAGCAAAAATGAAAGACTGTTAACTAGAGACATGAAAACTAATGAAAATTTAAAAAAAAACCTCACTGGTAAAAGTAAGTACAAAAGAATAGTCAAATACCAATTACCATGATCAAGAGGGATTATCCATGGGCTGCATTCAACAAATGTAATTCAATAATTGTGATATATAATATTAAATAGATTCCTTAAGTTTTTGAAAACAAAATGTACTTAAGATGATGTCTTTCTAAATATAACTAAAATTTATTATATATTTATTAATAGAAAATATATGCTTCCATATTGGTAGTGGTGAAACGATGACATGACTCTCTCATGAAGCTTACAGGGAATATTGACATAAAGCAAATAATTTAATGTATGAAAAATTGAAAGAGGAACAAAGAGCAGTGGCACTGAACAAAGGAGAACATAGTGGAGGAAATAGGGCTAAGGTTTCATTATTTGAAGACAAATTACTGACATGAGGAAAAGGTCATGCATGATAAATTCAATGAAATATGTGAAAGTGTAAAACTTAATATATAAAATATTATAAATGTTGTCATGTTTTTATAAATATGATCCAAATTTGTAATCAATACACATATATGTAAATGCATATATACATCTAAATGTATAAAAATGATAATGAGAGCAATAGAAGTAAAAAGAGGCTAGTGGGGAGAGAGGAAAAAAAGAATAATAATAAATAAATGAAAAGTCACAATATTTTAATAATTATCTGTGGGTATGCATGGTGTTTTACAGGGAAATTTTCTTTTCTCTTTAAATTATATTCTTCTATTTTTCAATTTTCCAATGAAGATGCATTGCAGTCAGTTTGGAAAACAGTTTGACAGTTTGATGTATATTCACTTGAAATTTTACCATATAATCCAATAATTCTACTTCCAGATATTTACTCATGAGAAATAAAAGCATACTGTCCACTCAGAGATTCATATGCATGTGTTAACAACAACCCCAAACTGTACACAATCCAAATGTACATAAGCAGACAAATGAATAAAGATACTATAGTATATCAATAAAATGCAAATCTTATATGTTTATTTTCACCAGTTAAAATACAGATCTGGGACTGGGGCTATAGTTCCGTGGAAGAACACATGCCTTGCATGTGTGAGGCACTGGGTTCAAGCCTAGCACCATTTAAAAATAAATAAAATAGCGGTATTCTGTTCATCTACAACTACAAAAAATTAAACACACACACACACACACACACACACACACACACACAGATCTGGCTGTGCATGTTGGGCAAATACCTGTAAGACCAGCAGCTTGGGAGCCTGAGGCAGGAGTATCACCAGTTCAAAAGCCAGGCTCAGCAACTTAGTGAGGCCCTAAGCAATTTAGCAAACACTTGATTAAATATAGAATACAAAATGGGCTGGGGATATAGCTATAAGCACCTGCATTCAATCTCCAGAACAAAAACCCAAACAAACAAATCCTCACATCTGATATATGCCACTCTGCATGCGTAAAGGCCTTGGACATTATTAGAAAATGAATACTAACACACAGAAAAAAACACATATTGTCTGGCTCCACTTGTATGAAGTCAAATAATTAGAAATTATCATCAATGATCTTAGAAGTCAGATCTAAGTCTGTCTCTGTGCAAGAATATGAGAGAGAGTGAGTGAGAAGGGACATTATGGAATCTGTTTTGTATGGAAATATTATAATATTGGTGGTGTTTATATAAGTATATGTATTTTTCAACTCATCCAGCACCACATTTAAAAAAAATACATGTTTAAATGTTGGTATATTATATTCTAACTAAATATTATTCATATTTTAAAGAAAATCTATCTCAATATTTGGAATAAAACTTGGCTCATAGTAAATACTTAATGCATATTTGATAAACAAGTATATTAATATATTTTCCATGAGCACTGCTTTTGATGGAACCCAACCCAAAGATTTTGGTATGTATAAATTCCATGGTGCTTTATTGACAAAATAAAATGTAAGCTAACTTTTGATTTCCATTTATTGAAGGAACCACTTAGAATAATTATTTTTGTCACTCATTTTTTATTGGATTATGGAAATTTTCAGGTTGCTGTTCGTTTATAGTTTATTGCATTGTTATAGGTGGTGTATCCTTTGTATTCTGTTATTAAAATTCAGAGTTTGTGGTAGTATAATAGAATATTATTAAATTTATTTCAATGTTTGGAAATACATATTTGCCATTTCTTATATTTTGTAAGGGGAATTATTTATATACTTTAAAGATATTTGTTATGAATATAAAGATTCATTTTCCTTATACATTTTAATGAAATGGCTTTCATTTACATATGTGTTTTGTATTTTCTCTTTTTTAACAATTTGACCTTGGTTTCTCTGTTTTTGATATTAATTTATCCATTATTTTATTTTACTTTCTCTATCTTTGCTATTCAAATTATTTTAATTATTTCAAGTATGAAATGTTGCCTCAATTTGTTTGACATGCTTTGTTATGGACAGGAAAGCAACTGTATGGCTCTATTTTTAGAATATTATCTGCCAATATGAAGTTTTCTTACTTGTGTTTTTAGCCTTCTTATGTATTGTTTGTTTTTAAGGTCTTTCTCTTTGTATGTGTGCATGCGTACACACACACACACAAACACACACACATTCACAGGTGAAACATTTTAATAAGTACATTTTTAGGTAATTTTATCATTGTGTGGAGAATCATAAAGTGTACTTACATATACTAAGATGTTGTAGGTATAGGTCAGTCATTTGACAGGACTTCTTAATGAAATTTCAAGATACACAGTAAACACAAGGTGTGTGACACCGCTGTGAACATAACAAGGTATAATATTTTACTGTAATTTTTTAATAATTGCTAATATATAAACAATCAGCAAGCATTTTTTATCATCATCAAATATGATGTACTGCATATAATTGCACTGATATATTTTTGTGTGACTGACAGTATAGTAGGTTTATTTACAAAAGCATCATCATAAACGTAAATAATGTGTTACTCTATGATACTACAGAATTTACAATGTCATTAGGGGATTGAAATTTCTTGATTTTGTTATGATCTTAAGGGACCACATATTATGGTCCATCATTGATCAAAATATCATTATGTGGCACATGCTTGTATGTGTGCCTATTAACACCCATATATTTCTGATTTTGTAGAGGTTATTTAATTTAATTCTGATATACTTGTGCCTATTATTTATTATTTATATTTAGTATATATTCCAGATATTTTTTCCTGTTTTGTCTAATTTCTTTGTCTCTCTCTGTCTCTGTCTCTGTCTCTCTTCCCCATCCCTTCCTCTCTGAGCCTATTTTCCTCTTTCCTACTCCTTCATACCCACCTACCTCTTTCCACTTTTTGTTTGAATTCACTGAATTTTCATTTCTGTACTTTGTTTCTTTTAGTGTTTTCAAAGCTAGACAGGATATTTGTAGAATACAAATATCATTTCTTATCACCTCCAATAAAAAGTATTCATTTTGTGCCTTATTATGTCTTCAAAATATACAATATCAGTGATTCCCTATGTCTGGTATGATCTTGAGGCTTTTGTTCAAATGATGAAAAAATGGTAGAGACCAGGTAGAAAGCTGAGATAGTATGGAGGGCTTTAGTTTTATTACTTTTATTCATCTACTATGATAGACAAATTGGTAGGCAAAAACACAAAGTAGAACTAAGTGGAGGATTTTAATCATTTAGTTGTGGAGCCTTTTCTGGTAAATTGTACCAAGGCCCTAGTGCAAAGTGAGTTTTATAGATCAGTTTTAGCTCTGCAGTAATTCCATAAAACACCCTCAAATAACAATATGGCCTAACTGAAAATCTTCTATGTGTCAGATATTGATTTAATAATTTGTATTTCATTCAAAATGACCATGTGTCATATACTTTCCAAATTTTCTATACTCAAAGTTTGATTTTGCTCCTACAGTTTTATATGAATCTAGTTTTGTATGACACTATATTTTTGCAAGCTTTTCCCACAGAACTTTAAAGATATGGCATCCAAGGTTGGCAATAAAAAGACAGATGTCAACATGGGTGTAATACTTTGATGGAAATTATTCCTGTTGCATATTTTTGTATTGATATAGAATTTACATAACATAAAATGAATAATTTTAAATAATTCTGTGGCATTTGTTTAGTATATTAATAATGTATGCAGACTTTATCCAGTTTCAAAATATTTTCATTGTCTTCAAAAGGAAACTGTCAAATACTTTAAGCAGGTATTCTCCTTTATCCTTTTTCCACAATCCCAGACAACTACCAATCTGATTTCTATCTCTATGGATTTACGTATTCTAGATATTTAATATAAATTATGCATATAATATACGTGACATTTTGTATATGACTTGTTTTATTTTGCATGTTTTCAAGGCTCTACCACATTGTATCATCATTGTTAAAATTATTAATTGGGAGATCATTAGCCTGATGCAGCTCCAGTGCCTTGCATTTCTTTGTAAGCAAACCAAAACACAACTGACTACAAAGAGTAAAATGAAACTTTTAACTAATCAGAAACTGCCAAACAACACTGGAAACTTTCCACTGAGATGATCCAAATGAGGATACTGCTCCACTTTAACCAAATAGTTTCCTTACCTTTGCTTCCACATTCAGCCAATAAAAGCCTTCCTCTACTCCCATTGGGACCTCCCAACTGCATATGGGCTGAAGTTTTCTTTCTTTGATGTGTCTTTGCCTGGTTTTGGGATCAGGGTGATATTGGCTTCATAGAATGAGTTTGTAAGTGTTCCCTCTTTTTCTATTTCATAATTTGTAGAGTATAGGTATTAGTTATTCTTTATAGGCCTTTTAGAACTCATCTATTTATCTGGTCCTGGGCTTTTCTTTGATAGGCATCTGATTGTGTCTTCTATTTCATCACTTGAAATTGATCTTTTTAAATTGTGTATATCATCCTGATTCAATTTGGACAAATCATATGCCTCTAGAAAGTTGTCAATGCTTTTGATATTCTCTATTTTATTAGAGTGAAAGTTTTCAAAATAATTTCTAATTACCTTCTGTATTTCTGAAATGTCTGTTGTGATATTTCCTTTTTATCATACATGTTAATAATTTAAGTTTTATCTTTCCTTTTCTTTGTTAGCATGGGTAGAGGTTTGTAAATTTTATTTATTTTTTTAAGAACCAACCTTTTGTTTTGTCATTTTGTTTCAATTGTTTCTTTTGTTTCAATTTCATTGATTGTAGCTTTGATTTTAATTATTTCTTCTCTTCTACTGCTTTTGGTATTGATTTGTTTTTATTTTTCTAGGGCTTTGAGATGTAATATTAAGTCATTTATTTGGTGACTTTTTCTTCTTTTAAGGAATGAAATGCATGCAATGAACTTCCTCATAGTACTGCCTTCATAGTGTCCCAGAGATTTGATATGTTGTACCAGTGTTCTCATTTGCCTCTAAGAATTCTTTAATCTCCTTCTTGATGTCTTTTGCAACCAATCGTTCATTCAGTAGCATATTATTTAGTCTCCAGGCATCGGAGTATTTTTTTGTTTTTTACTTTATTATTGATTTCTCATTATATTCCATTGTGATCTGATAGAAGGCAGGGTAGTATCTCTACTTTTTGTATTTGCTAAAAGTTGCTTTGTGGCATGTTATATGGTCTATTTTGGAGGAGGATCCATGTGCAGTTGAGAAGAAAGTGTTTCTCTTTTTGAAGGATGAAATATTCTATATATGTCAGTTAAGTCTAAGTTATTGATTGTATTATTGAGTTCAATAGTTTTTTTCAGCTTTTGATTAGAAGATCTATTCAGTGGTGAATAAGGTGTGTTAAAGTCACCCAGAATCATTGTGTGGTGATCAATTCGACTCTTGATCTTGAGAAGAGTATGTTTGATGAATATAGATGCTCCATTTTGGGGGGCATATATATTTATAATTGTTATGTCGTTTGTGTATGTTTCCCGCGAGCAGAAGGAAATGTCCCTTTTTGTCCCTTTTGATTAACTTTGGCTTAAAGTGTACTTTATATGATATAAGGATGGAAACCCCTGCTTGCTTCCATAGTCCATGTCAGTGGGAATGATTTTTCCCAAAGTTTCACCTTCGGTCTGTGTATATCTTTTCCTATGAGATGAGTCTCTTGGAAGCAGAATATTGGTTTTTTGTTTTTGTTTTTTTTTTTAAATCCAATCAGCTAGCCTATGTCTTTTGATTGGTGAGTTTAGGCCATTAACATTCAGGGTTATTATTGAGACATGATTTATATTCCCAGCCACTTTTGTTATTTGACTTGACTTGGTTTTTCCTTTGATTAACTTTCCCGTTAGTTTTTCACCTCCTTTTCCTGATTTTCATTGTTGTTTTTTATTTTCTCTTTATAGGATATTTTGCCAAGGATGTTCTCTAAAGCAGGTTTTTAAGGTGTAAATTCAATTCTTTTAACTTTTGTTTATCATGGAAGTTTTTTTATTTCATCATCAAATAAAGCTTAATTTTGCTAGATATAAAATTCTTGATTGGCATCATTTTGTTTCAGATCTTGATATATGTTGTTCCAGGATATTCTATTTTTCATAGCCAATTAGGTTATGTGCAGATTTTTCAACCCAGACCCTGAAAGCTAGAATATCCTGGAAAAACATGCCCAAATGTTTTACCCATTATTCAAAGTGAGATATTAAATGCCTGATATTATTATAGACCTATCTATTCCTCTTTTGATTCTATTTTGTTTCATATTTGTATTAGCCAGATTTCTTCATTTTCATTTAACTTTTGATCTATTACATTTTTTTAGTATTAAAAACATTGATTACAGTAGACAAAATATATTTTGATTGTGGTTGAAAAACTCCATTCTACCTATTTCTGCCCTTTGATTGCAGAGTATAATTCATTTACATTAAAATAAATTACTGATAAGAAGTATATGTGCTACTTGCCTGCATTTTTTAGCTTCCATGAGTATATATTTATTGTGGAAAGAATAATTTACACAAGATCAAACTTCCTAAAATATTTTAAGTGTAAAAAACAGCATATGTATCTATAGACATAATATCATAATGTAGATATACAGAATTTATTAATCTTGTGTAATAAATTTTATTCTCATTTCCATTTCCCCTGGTAGGAGATGGGGATATAACTCATTTGGTCAAATGCTTGCTTCCTCACACACACAAGGAAATGGGTTTTAATTCCTGCACCAAAAAAAAAAAAAGAACCCATTTCCCCTGGTAGTAAGAAACCATCATTCCATTTTTTTATTTATATAGGTTTCACTTAGCAACCTCATGTCTAAGTAAAATACTGCTTGTGGAATCATATAGTATGTAAGTATGTATACTTCCATAAATGGTTTAGTTCATTTAGTGTAATTTCAATGAAGTTAATCTATGTTGTTGAATATTGCAAGATTCTGTTCTTTTAAAATTAAGTAATATTTTGTTATAATCCATTTTATCAATTCACCTGCAAACTTGCATTTAATTTTTTTCCAAGTGTTGGTTACTGTGAATAAAGCTGCAATGAACATAGAAATGCAGATACCTTTTTTGTGGGGAGGGGTATTATTAGGGATTGAACTCAGGGGCACTCGACCACTAAGCCACATTCCCAGCCCTATTTTGAATTTTATTTAGAGAAAGGGTCACACTGAGTTGCTTAGTTTCTTACTTTTGCTGAGGCTGGCTTTGAACTCATGATCCTTATGCTTCAGTCTCCCGAACCTCTGGGATCACAGGTGTGCACCACCATGCCCAGCAAGAATGCAGATATATTTTTATGATCCCAATTTCAATTGTTTTGGATGAATATTCAGAAGTTGTACAGATGAGTCATATGGTATCTGTACTTTCAAATTCTGAGACAACTCAGTCCTCTTTACCACAGTGAGTGCAATATTTTGCATTCCAAACACCAAAGGACAAGTGTTCCATTTTATACACATCCTCATCAACACTTCTTGTATTGTGTTTCTTTTTTACAGCCATTATAATAGGTGTGAGGTGATATATCATTGTGCTTTTAATATGCATTTCCTGGATAATTACTTATTTGGAGCAATGTTTCATATATGTGTAGGCTATTTATATATCTTCTTTGGAGAAGTGTATGTTTAAGGCATTTAAGTACTTTTAAATCTGGCTTTAAAATCCTCATATATGTGGGTATAAACCCATTATCAGATATATGGCTTACAAAAGTCTTCTTGCATTCTATAGGTTACTTTTTCAGTGTATTATTTTCTTTGCTTTACAGAAAATTTTTAGTTTGACGTAGTCCCAATTACCTATTTTTGCTTTAGTTTCTAGTGCTTTTGGTGTCATATTAATAAAATCATTTACCAAGATCAAGTCTTAAATATTTTTCTCTATGTTTTCTTTAATTTCAGGTCTTTAAATATTTTATTAATTTTAAATTGATTTTTATTTAATATCAAAAATTGTTTTGAATAAACATAACCAAGGGGATAAAAAAGTAATGGTCTTAAAACTATAAAACATTGATGAAAAAATATGCTTAAGGAATTTAAGGTGTTAAAGAAGGCACATATAAATGGAAATATTTCCCATGTTAGTGCATTGGTAAACTAATATGAAAATGTACATACTACCCAAAGTGATCTATCGTTTTGATGCAACATGTGTCAAAGTCCAAATGCCACTTATTCCTACTTTATTTTCATCATGATCAGAAAATATACTTGGTATGATTTCCTTCCTTTTAAGTTTGTTAAACTTGTTTTGTTATGGTTTGGACTATTTTCTATTTTTTTTCCCCTGTGGATGAATCATGTTTTCCCTCCAATGTGTTAAAATTTTTATCTTAAATTGAGGCATTTTAAAGGGTATTCTGGAAATTGAATCTCTCTCTTTCTACAGGGTTTGCTATTCTTGAATTTTGAGGTCTGCAGTTATCCATTTGGAACTGATTTTTCCGAATTACTTTTTCAAACATTACTCATTGTTGTGCATATTTACTAGAATCTGTTTTGTGACAGCAGTTGACCAGTGATTTTATGTGTGTGTGTGTGTGTGTGTGTGTGTGTGTGTAGACACACTCACCCACTCTTTGTGGCTTTGTTCTGAGCTAGAACTTTTCTTCACCACTAAATAGTTATCACAACTTTGCTTGACTTACATCATCTACATATGCAGATCTCCCAGCTTTTCCACAGATATAAGCCTAGGGTCTTCTTAGGTAATTTCTAAGCATGTGTCTGGTCTTTAGCATGAATTTTACACTATCTTATTTTTGCTTCATCTGCCGCTTATTGTCCTGGTGATTATGGGTTAATAAAGTTTTTAAATATGTTGACAGGGGCTGGGGTTGTGGCTTAGTGGTAGAGCGCTCACATAGCATGTGCAAGGTGCTGGGTTCAATCCTCAGCACCCATATAAAAATAAATGAATAAAATAAAGGTAATAAAATATATTGACAGATACCTCCACTACTTATAAATTAACTCTATATCTGAGACAGAGGTAAAATGAATGTTAGATTATCTGATGATCCTTCAGGTAACCACCAGACAGGTCAAACCATGTGACAACAGTATTGTAAGAATGGATTATCTGTTAGCTTCCTGTCTTCAGCCAGCCACATCTGGAATATAAGCCACTGTCCCCATGGCCACAGTCACCATGTTGGAGAATGGGGGATATAGAATTGTTTGCAAAACCAATTTCACTGAAATTCAGCATTCATTTTTTTATTCATCAGAACCCTAGTGTCTGTAGGTGTTGGATTAGACTTCAGAGTTCTGAACATTTTTCAGTCATATTTTTCCAACTCATGGTTAATGTGCTGTCTTACTTTTAAATATACTCTATTTATCCTTTGAATTATAAAATACCACCATAACTAACTTTGTAAATAAAGGCACACATCACTTTTAATGAATTGTTATGGATTCTTAAGGTGCTTTTCCAAATTGTGTAATTCATTTATTCATTTAACAAATATACTGAACACTTATATTGTGCTACTCTAGGCACAACATAAGATACAATAGAGAATTGGGAATCAGATATAAAACACCACTGTTTTCCTAGAAATTTTATTCCCCCGTCTACATGACAACAATCATTTAAAAATATTTAACTTGCACATCCTGATAAGTTAATAAAAAAAATACACAGTGAGCTATGGTGAAGAAGAGCCAGAGGAGTTAAACAATTACTGCAATAAATGTATGTGTCCCTGAGAAGATTGTATATGATATTAGTTTGAAAAATGACTAGGAAGAATATTTTTGAAAATCTTGGATAAGTTAGGAAGAGCATTTCAGGCAAGAGGAACAGGGAATGGACATAGAGACTGGAAATATCTTGAGGGTTTCTAAGAAATAACAAAATGTTAGTATACAATGGTTGTGTAATAAGGAAAGGAAGAGTATATTAATTGGAGGTTTGGAGTTAGATTATTTCTTCCGACATAGAATGGGAAGCAATGGATGGTTTAATCAAGGATCACATGTTCATTTTTACACTTAATCAATTCACTCTGGTTGCTAGAGGAAAATAGGACAGGAGATTCATTGGTGAACTTAACATGAGAAATGAGTGAAAGTAAACTGACTTCTGCATGTCCATAGAATGGTGACTTGCCAGCTGTTATTTTAAAATTTTCTCCTTTTCATACTTTGTTTACAGAATTCTTACTTCGGAATAGGAGTGTTCCTGATAACTTACTAAATTTGTCATTTTGTAGTATGTTCTGGGAGAACACTTCTGTTCTGTTTTCTATATAATGTTAACATCTTTTATTCATCAACATCTATTGAGGTGTTTTTTAATCTCATCAATTGTATTTCTAATTTCTATAGTTTTTATATTTTATTTCATAGTAGCCTTCTTATGTGAATACAATATGCTCCTGAATTTTTCTATAAATATAAGCTGTACTTATTCTAAGCTTTCTTCCAGTTCCTCTAACTCTACTTCCTGCATGTTAATTCTTATTTTTTTAAATCAAGTTTAGAATACTCTCTCATGTTGTTGACTTTCTACAAATGCTTGCCAATTTCTTGTTTTCTGTTCATATTCATTAACCCTTATAATCTTTTCAGTAAAGTTTGATTTTGGTTTCTGGATACTTTTTTCTAATGCTTTGGGATAAGTGGGATATAAGTTAGATGAAGTGTGAGAAACAACAAGTTACCTGGTGCACATATTTTCTTGTCTGTCCTTATTGCAAACTATGGGACTCTCATATGTCAGAAGTTTGTTTTGATAGATTAGAATGTAAGGTTTTCTTTTTGATACATGCTCCAAAACAACAAACTATTCACAAAGAAGTGTTAGGGATCTGATGCACCTGGATATTAGAAAGGTGTTTCATTAATTATGCGATTAGCTGGATGACAACCTTCACTGACATATTACTGCTTTACTCTTTACTGTTGAATACTACATTATCTCATTTTGAGATAGAAATATCGAGAGACTTCCTTGTACAGAATTGATCTTAATTTGACATTTATGTGAGCCTGCAGTTTTGAATGTAGTATTTACCTTCCTTGATTTGATTCTAACTTCCCCCAGTAGTTCCCATAATTTTTCCAAAATAAAGTTCAATTACTAGTTCTTGCTCTGAATTTCTATTTCATTCATGGTTTGATTGTTGGGAAAACACTGCATTTTTTTTCCTTCTTACTTTTTCTTTGCTTGTTATTTCTAAATCTTATTTAGTCCTTCATGATTTTAAACATACTAGATTTATAATCTGTTTTTAGATTGCAGTTCCATTGTATCAAGTTGTTACTTAGTGCTACAATCTCTTGTTAGATATGAGACCCTATTCTATTGATTTTTGTAACTTTCATTGTGATTTCATTTTAAGCAAAATTATCATATTATCATACAACAACTTCCTTTTTCTTGTACCAGGAATTGAACCCAGGGGTGCTTATTCACTGAACCATATCCCCAGGCTTTTTTTATTTTTTATTTAGAGACAGGGTCTCAATAGGTTGTTTATAGTCTCACTAAGTTGCTGAGGCTGGCTTCAAACCTGCAATCCTCCTGCCTCAGCCTCCCAAACTGCTCAACTTCTTTATGCAGGTAGAACAGATATATTTTGTGTGGTCTGCTGCTTTAATCCAATCTGTAATTTTTTGTTATTATTATTTTTTAATTTATTTATTTGTTCTAATCAGTTATACATGACAGCAGAATGCTCTTTGATTAATTATAAACAAATGGAGCACATTTTTGACTTCTCTGTTTGTACCTGTATTTTTTTTTAATTTTGTAGGAGAAAGTACTGAATTTTAGATTTCTGTTAGCATTCTTAAAACTTAAAATATTGAAAAGATATAAGATTTCATTTTTATAATATATGGTATAAATACAGGTGATGTACAGATTGCCTGTTTATTTTTCTTTATGGATGGCCCAGTTGTAGCAGTTGGAGTGATGGTTAAGCACTTACACCTACCAATTGCTTGGCTCTTTTGGAGAAATCGAACACAAGTGGTTGGTATATTGTTGGGAGGAAATACATACAAATATGTGTGTCAATTGAGTGGCTTAAGAATTTGATAGCACTTGTTCCCATTCTGAAATCATTTTATAGACATTTAAAAAGAATCATTAAGACCAATAGTAAATTGTAGACTTGAAAGTCTTTTCAAATTGCATGGTAACATTGTACAAAATAAGAGGTGGCTTTTCACTGTTAAGTTCACAGTTTTGAAGTGAACTACTACTAAAAAAAATAGTATTTCGTAAGCCTGGCACAGATGACAAGTGCAGCATGTTCTCACTCAATTGTAGTTTCTAAAAATATTGATCTCATGGCAGATAAGAGTAGAAGAGTGGTCACCAGAGACTAAGAAGAATAGTGGAAATGGGGTTAGACAGAGGTAATAGGGACTAAAAGTCAGTTAAAAAGGGAAATGAATTATACTTTTCTAAAGTAAAATAGGGTAACTTTAAACTACAAAAAAATTTTAACATGTTTCAAAATAGCTATAAAAAAGGTCTCAGATATTTCCCAATGCATAAAAAATATTAAAATAAAATTCACAAAAATTAGAAACAAAAAAGCTAGTATTTTTTTATTGATAAAATTTCCAGATTTTTTTCTTTTTTTTCATCATGCTATCAATTATCCTTGGAAACATTACAAGGAGTTTATAGAGATGAAAATGTAAACTTTGAAGATTTAAAATTTAAGTAACTGCAATTTAAAAAATTAATAAAAACATTGTACTGTAATTAGGTATAATTTTTTTCCTCAGATCTATGCATAATTCCAAATATTAGGATGGTAACCATGTTAGTGGTGAGTTATCTGATATTCATTTATATATTTCTCAATTTTGTTGTTTGAACTTCAATATAGTTTAACAAATCAGAATTTAAAATTCAAAAATGTATATAAACTGCATATTCCATTTAAATATGAGATATGGACTAGATAAAATAAAATTCCTATATACAATTAATCACATCATAATTTTTAAATTAAGGAAATAGTTCACTGTATTATCCTAATTCTCTCAAGAAGCATCATTTCTTTGATTGTAAAATGTTAATTTGTTTTAAAAGAGCATCTTTTATAATATATGACATGTAATCTTGGTGATTTTATCCTATTCTCCAAGCTTCCTATCTAGCACTTCTAATTTCTAAATGAATTAGAAGTTTTCTGCTTTTCAACTTCATTAATATGGCTCATATTTTATTCTATTAGAAGTATACATTAGGTTCAACAATATAGAATTGTTCTTTGATGGTTGAATCAGCAATTTTATATTTCTTTCCTTAACAAATTTGCAAATACATGAACTTTGCAATTTAAAATTGAATGTTTTGCATGTTTTCTCAAAATTTACACATTAGAATATATATAGCTGTTCATATGCCCTAATTGTGAATATGTGGATCATATCAATTTGGAAACAACTTTTCTTATGCCTATGTAATGAAGATTAGTTTTCAGACTCATAATGAAAAACAGCTGCAGACCATTAATAATTTTTTTATTTATTCTATTAAAATAGAATATTTATACTCATCATTAAAGGAATTGTTGATAAATATATATTATAATTAATAATATATTTAATTAAACAATTATTCAAGGAATTTTACTTTTATTGGTACCAGGAATTGAACTCAGAGGCACTTAAAAACTGAGATACATCTCCATTTCTTCTTATCTTTTTGTTTTGAGACAGGTTCTTGCCAACTTGCTTTGGGTCTCCCTAAATTGCTGAGGCTGGATTTGAACTTGATATCCTCTTGCATCAGCCTCCTGAACTATACTGGGATTATAGGTGCACAGTACTGTGACTGGTAGAATTTTATTTTTAATACTTAGTATTTTTTTTATTTCCTTTATGACTGATATAACTATATTAAAGTTTTTTACCAGTGCATAGCAGCTCTTGAAAGATGCACTATATTACTAATTAAAATAAATATGAAGGTCTGGGGCTGTAGCTCAGTGGCAAAGTGCTTGCCTAACATGCATGAGGCACTGGGTTCAATCCTCAGCATAACATAACAATTAACCAATAAAATAAAGATATTCTGTTCATCTAGAGCTCCAATTTTTTAAATAAATAAATAAATATGAAGACATAGATAAACAAATTATCACCATCAAATAACATTTAATAAACAGAATTGAGATAGAATTTACACTAACTGTAGAGTAATCAGGCTAAATCAAAATTTTTAACATTTTAAAAATGTTAAAGACATTTTAAAAATGTTAAAAATTCACTTCACAAAACCATAACCTACCTGAAAAAATATTTAATGGCCTTTGTTTCTATGCTTGTTTTGTGATATAGAGACTTGGCTTCTACAACAACATAATGCCGAGCAGGTGTAGGAATATAATGTTGAATTTTTTAAAATAGTAAGTATGTATGCAGGTTATTGTTGTGGCTTGGATGTAGGTGTCCACTAAAAGCTCATGTATGAGTCAATGTAAGCAGCTTTAGAGGATAAATGATTGGGTTACAAAAACCTTAATCAAATCAATGACAGGGACTGATTTACTGATTAGGTTAAGACTATGACCAAATAATTTATCCTCCAAAACTTCTTGAATTATCTCATACATGAGCTATTGGGGGTCACCTTGCATCTATGCCATTAAAAACACTGATGGAAAAATGTGATATAAATCAGAGTACTTTATATGATAAATATAGGAGTAAGCATATATTTAATAAAATGCAAAATTTCATGATCATTTTTTTTTGTGAAAAATAAAGGCAGGAACAATGACTGCACACCTGTAATCCCAGTGGTTCAGGAGGCTGAAGAAGAAGGATCATGAGTTCAAAGCTAGCCTCAGCAATGAGTGAGGCCCTAAGCAATTCTGTGAGATTCCGCCTGTAATTAAAATATATAAAAGGGCTAAGGTTATGTCTCAGTGGTTAATCATCTTTGAGTTCAATCTCTGGGTTCAATCCCTGGTACCAAACATAAAAAGATAGGAAGTTAAAATTCAGCAAGTATATATAAAAAATTATGGATAAAATTACACACATAGTGGTTAATCCCTGTATTCAATCCTCCTCAATGAATTGTAAACCTAGAGAAATTATTTGACTCTTCAATTATCAACTATAAAATAAGGATTGTAATGTTAGTAAATTACAGTGTTGTTGCTACTGTTCTATGAAACATTTCATGTATTATTTTATTTATCTCCTGGCAATATGTATTTAATAAATTTTTGTAGATACTGATGATATTTTAGTTTTGAAGGCCAAAATAAATATTGGAGTACATGTAAAGAGAAAAGATAAGATGGAAATACAGTGAAGTCTGGAAAGTCACTCATGAGTTAGTATCTTCACTTGGCCTTGAGCCAAGGAGATTTTGGTCTGACATTGCATGCTATTTTGTTGCCCCTCCAACTTAATGAATTATGCAGTGCATGTGACTTCAGTCTTCACTCTGCTAGGAATGCTGCTCTCATAGCTCCTAGAATTGGGCGTAACCCAATGTGCCTGGACAGCCCACTTCCTGCCTTATTTACCAAATAAGGAACATTCTGTATAAAACCATTGAAGTTCCCTTATATAAACCCAAAATGGGCTCATTTGTTTCCTTTCCAGTGTGGATGCTGGACCCCCAAATTCGTAGAACCATTCTGCCCTGGATTTTCAAAATTTCTTCCTTTTCTTTTCTTTTCTTTTCTTTTCTTTTCTTTTCTTTTCTTTTCTTTTTCTTTCTTTTTCTTTCTTTCTTTTTCTTAGCTTATTTTTGCAGCCAGCCTGATTCACACAGATGAAACTCAAATTCCATTGCCTGCATGGGTCATGGGCAAGAGTAAAGTGCAAATAGTTGGATTTATAGATGATTTTAACATTTTTTTTCCTCTACAGAAATCATGTGTGGAAAATTATCATAGTCAACTGTCACTAAACCTTTTGCTATATTAATAATCACTCTTCATCACTTCTATAAATAATATTCACTAGTTCCTAGTAGAAAGTAATGTCATTTTTATCCATGTTACCAACCACTGAAATGCATATTTTGCAAAAGAGAGTTAGGATCATTCTTAAGCTTGATTAGCAATTTCATTGATTTAATTATATGATTTAAAGTATTATCATGAATAGCAATAAAATATGATATAAAGTATAAGTGGTTAGTATGAAAATATTTTGCATGTTTTAGAAAGGTCAGATAAAAGTGTGGCTCCCAACACTGACTTATTTTAAACCTTCTGAAGAATGAAAATAAATGAAGAATAAAAATATTCTGTTCTCATATTGATTCAAAATATCTTTAAGTTTTTGCTCCACTTTTGAAAAGGATTTCTCCCTGTTTAAAATATTGGTGAAGAAATTAATATCAATAATTTAGTGGCATAGGTGTATCTGTTTCTATATGTACATTTCCACACTTCAATTCACTTTTAATATTAATCAACAAATTTCTGGTTACAATTTTGTTGAATGATATTATCTGCCTGTTTCTTTCCCCATCCATTTTCTACCTACCTACCTAAATTTAAATATGTATGTTTTAAAATGAACATGTCATTCATAACATGATAAACAACTTTTATTTCACATCATTTTTGCATAAATAGTGAAATAACTAGGATTAAGAAAGTTTAAAATGTCCAAGCCTCAGGGAAAGAATATGATGGCAATGGTTATTAAATGACAAAACCACTGATGATGAATGGCTCTTTTCTAATCCAATCACATTCTAGCTACCTCACAGAATAGAGCTTGATTATAAGACAATGTGTGAACTTTACACTGGTTTGCCAGTTGACATATATGAAGATGAGGCTGCCCTATCTATGAATTTGAACAACCCAAGTAATTACATTTCCTTCTACTTAATTTCCTTTGATCACCAGAAGCAATGTTGTAGGGCAGTCTCTTATTAATGATCCCATATATTTCCATAATAATTTCTAGATCCCACAATTCTTATAATAATACATCAAATTGATTTAATTACTCAGATATTAAGTTTCTTTGAATCATTTACACGACAAACTCCTTCAGGGCAATAACTGTAACTGCAATAATGCTACAACACTTATCATATATTGAGATATATAAATATTTATTTATAATCAATCAATTATTTTAAAGTTTATCCTGTACTTGCTTGATCTCTTTTTTATTCTAATGCAACTATGATCCTTATCTATCCTTGCTCCATATGCCATTACATTACACCATGTAATGTAAAATGAAATTGGTTCATAAGTAAAAGATTAGGTTCATGTTGTGGGTTTGTGTTTTTTTACTGTGTGTTGTCTGCTATCAATATACTGATTGGTCCATTATTATAGATCACTTTTAACACCTGTTAAGGCAGTTTTCATATGAAAATTGAAAGCACTATAATTCAGTTCAATATTTTCATTCCTTAAATAGATATATTGGAAGACCACCATTTTGTCAAGGAAATTATGTGTGAAAATGTTTCAACTTATAAATTGATCACCAGAAGCAAATGATAGTTTGTGTCATTGTAAATAACGCCTTAAATATGGTTACAAGTATCTTATAATAAAACTGATTAAACAAATGCTTTGAACTATTGAGAAAGGTGTTGGTTACACAGGTATTTCAGTACCCAAAGTGACTGGGTAAAAACACTGAGATAATATTTATTATTAAAGAAAATAATTGATAGATATATCAGTTAAAAATTAAGAACTAAATTATTATTTGCAAATATCATGATTGTTTATATAAACATTCCTAGAAAATCTATAGATACATTTTCAGAACAAATAATTGAATAATTGACCAAGCAAGAAAGGTGGAAAGATAAATTTTAAAAATCAATAAATTTTTTTTTATATTTCAACTATAGTCATATGGGAAATAGTACATTTAAAAAGATCCCAAATCCGACTCACAATAGCAGTAGCATAATAGAAGTAGTAGAGAACAGGTAAAAACTGGTAAAAGTAGTATGTGAGATAAGAACAAAGGTCATGGACTGAAGAAGGCAGTAGCTCAGAAAAGCATTACAAAGAATTCCATGATGTAGAGAAGTATGAACACATCTCTTTGAGAATATAACATTTGAGCAAAGAATTGAAGAATGTGATATAAATATTCAAGGAGAAGAGTATCATTTCAAAAGGGACCTGTTCAATGGACTTAAGATATATATATATATATATATATATATATATATATATATATATAGCATATCTATATACACATATATGCATATATTGTATATGTGAACATGTGGACATTTCAATGATATACTATCATGTTAACTTTCATTTGAAACCTCAACACTAAAACAGTTTCCTATATAAATTATTTATATTCCACCAATAAGAACAAAGAAAATCTGATGGACATATGTACACTGGGCATAATTTTAGGAAGTCAGTAAGGTACTTGCTCACAACTTCTGAGTGACTGATAACTTCCTATACAGATTAATGTAGCATTATGCTGAACAAATTAGTACTGCATTGCTTAAAGCAGCTTCAATTGGTTTTTCTACTGAGGCAATATGAAGTTGGGGCACAGAGGCACAGAGTCATTGGTGAGTCCCATTTTACTTGTGTGGAAACAGAATCAGAGATGTTAAATAAGTTACTAAAGAACATACAGGTAGCAAGAAGGGAGCTAATAAATAGTGGAAGTGACACTATTCTCAAAAACAAAATCTATTTTGGATAATTAGAAATTTCCTTTTGTGGAATACAAAGGTAAGTCTAGCCATATAGACATAATATATCTAACTTAAAGTTGCACTGTCTTCTTGGATTATATTTATAAGTGAGACATAGAAAACAACATGCCAAGACTTTTTGAATCTGTGTAGAAAATAAATGACAAAACTTGTAGAAATCTGGAAAAGTCATGCATTAGTAATTTAAAAATCCTAGACAGACAATTTAAGAATTTGGAATGTAGATGACTATAATTACTCCTTTCTTTACTCAAACTTTTACTTTCAAAGAATGAGGTTGATTTTAAGTTCAAAGTCAAGTTTATAGGGTATGTCAAAGTTATAGTTCTTTTAAAAATCTGCCTCAAAGGTGTACTCTTAAGAAAGGGGTATATATGAGATTAAAAAAAAACAAAAGATAAATGTTTACCAAGAGAGTGGATATTTTTTCAGAAATTATTTCAAAATGAAATTTATAAACTAAGGATATAGTGGAGTATAAGGGTAAAATCACTTTAATACCTTCAAATGCTGTTTTAGCCAGCTTTTTTTCCTGCTGTAAATAAAAGACCTGAAAAGCAAAATTAGAGAAGGAAGAGTTTGATTTGCATCTCCTGGTTTCAGTGGTCTCAGTCCAATTCCATTTCTTGGGGCCTGAGGTGAGATGGAACATCAAAGTTTAAGGGAAGAAAGCAGCTGATGCCATGGCACCAGGAAGCAGAGAGTGAGACAGCTTCACTTTCCAGGGAAAAAAGTATATTCCCCAAAGGCATGCCCCCAATAACCCACCTCTACCAGACACACCCTGCCTGCCTATAGTTACTACCCAGTTAATCCTTATAAGGAATTAATGCACTGATTAGATTAAGGCCTTTATAACCCAATCATTTCACCTCCAAACTTTCTTGCATTGTCTCACACATGAGCTTGTAGGGAACACCTCATATCTAAACCATAACACATGCAAAAATAATTTTCCACATATTGTCATAATCCTTTTCTTGTCTATTAAAAATTATATTTGGCACACTAAAACAACACCTGTACCTTTGTTTTTAACCCCTGTTCTTTTTAGTCATTTTCTTTCTTTTTTTGTTAACCTTTTATTTTCTTTCTTTCATCAAGGTTATCAGGGTTATATTATTTCCCTTAGATTAGTTTATTATTTTTCAGCACCATTCTTAGATATTTTAAAGCAACTAAATAATGTGAAAAATAAGTTTCTGCACCTACTACTCATAAATATATGTCATATTAGATAATATTATAAAGCAGTGAATGAACCAGAAATTTTTTCAGGTTAAACTTTAGGAAGTGACTATGTTCTCATACTAGAATATAGATATTTTTAATGTTCAAAGAATTCACACAATTTAAAGTCATATAATAGAACACCAATATTTTGTTCTAACTATTTAAAATTGAAAGGATATGCCTTTAAATTTGCATCTTTTACTTGAGAAATTTCCAGATATATTTCTGAAGTGCATAGTATTCATTACAGTTTTTCCACATATGAGTTCAAATGTGTTTACTATTTTCCCTCCTCAAAGACAGTAATACTACTTATCAATTCTAAGAGGGGTGTGAAATGATAAATGTAAATATTCTAAAATACTTTTTTCATTGTACTTTCTTAATAATTACCACTTGATATTGTGATGTTAGTCTATTTTTATAGTAGATGAAAAAATGGTTAAAAGCTATATGTTAATAGTCATAAATATGTAGCATAAAATATCTTCAGTCTATGACATAGGCATCCAATCAACCAACAAATCAATTTATGTAGACTTAATAAACATTTGTTAATAATGCTAAATAATAAGTTCATCATGTCATGCTTTTGAGATAAAAATGATCATGGAACATGTTTTTCATAAACTTTGGAAATAAAGCAGAATCAAAAAAATAGGACAGCAATTTAAGGACAGTACCTACTTTCATGGAGTTTACTGCCTACAAGGCATAGAATGTGAAAAATAAGTTTTATACATTTGAAAACATAGAGACCTTTCAATAATAATAGGTTTTGTAATCTGACTTGAAAATTCAGGTTTAGCCAGAGAGATTAGAAGTAGAGAAGCAGGAGAAATTAAAGTGCTGAAATGGGGTATGCAGTGTTCTATTTAGGTGATCTTTGAAAGTCTAGCTAAGAGAATTAGACTGTATCTTGTAAGTATTTAAAAAGGCACAACATAGTGAAAACAATATTTTAGAAAGATCATTCTGTTAGCTACATAAGGTCTGCATCAATAACTCACCACTCCTCTAATGCATAGTGTCTCTGAAGAAGTCACCTTTTTTATTTCCTGTGTACCCCTGCCATCAAAATTCATTGAGGAAAAAATAGAAAACACTTGAGGTGTTAGCAAAGGGAGAACAAAGCAATGTGCCTTGCATCCCCGAACCTCAGATAATTCAAACAAAAATAATTGGAAATTGGGGACTGTGGCTGTGACTCAGCAGTAGTGCACTTTCCTGGCATGTGTCAGGCACTGGGCTTGATTCTCAGCACCACGGTAAAATAAATAAAGGACTATCAACAACTAAAAACAAATTTTTAAAAAAATATTGGAAATTGGGGTTGAGAAGAAACACATTGATAACAGCAAGAGAAAATGTATTCTGAAGAGAAACAATACTTTTGATAATAGTAAACTTATTTTCATGATATGGCAAACCCTTTCAATGGAGGAAGAAAAATCTTTTTCCAATATAGAACACCAATCGTGGGTGGAAAAATGAAAACTGTACCAGAAAATGGGCAGACCTAATTTGTTTCCAAATATAGATCAAAGAAAGATATTTCCTCCATTTTAAGCAGAATGTGGGTACAACCAAATAATATGTAGTACAGAGATTGTATAATAGTAGATTTTTTATTAAAGAGTAGAAATAATATTATAATATATATAATATTATAATATTATAAAACACAATAATATTATAATAATATAATATTATAATATTATAAAACAACATGGCATCTGTGAAAAACACATTTGATTTCCTAAAGATCTGAAGAATGAAAAATATCAATTTGCTAAATAAATTCCCAGTAGAAGCAGAAAAAATCTAACATTGCTACCATCCCCTTTAAAATAAAATTTATTCAAGATCTCAGAAATGATATGATAGTATAAAATCAAAAGAAGAGAAAAGTCTGGGACACACAGATAACTGACTACAAGATGAAAATAGGAAAGATTGCAGGAAAACAGAAAACTAAATGAGTACTGAGATCTATATTTGAGGAAGTAAAAGTTATAATTTTATAAAAATAAAATAACTGATATTGATAGCTAACTCGAGAAGCACAATAATATAGTCCTTGAGGTCCAGGACAGGACCACCAACCTGCGTTGAGTACTGCTGGCCTGTGTATAAGACTGTGCTGTAGCTCCCCATTTACAAAATGCATGCCCCCTGTCCCTTGCGTGCCTCCATCATGGAACACTGCAGCCATTGCCGTAGCACTTCCCATGTAGTAGCCTTCACCTGAGGGTGACGGACAGGGCTTGGAGGCAGCTGCCCACCTCAGCACCGCATGCCACAATGCTGCTTCTCCAAAAAGGTCACCCAATACCTTTGCAGGGCCTGCACTTTCAACTTCATCTATGAAAGTGATTGCCTTCATCTTGGGACACATCCACCACTATCTCTGGTTTCCTATGCTGCCAGCACCACCATCTTTAGATTTGGCAGATTCCATCTTAGGACACTGGCTGGGGACTGGAAGCCCAACAACAAGGTACTTACATATTTGACCTACAGCCACCACCAACTATGGATGTGACCTCTTTCATCTAGGAACAACAGCTAAGACCTAGAAGACCATCAACAAGATCCCTGAAGACTTGTTTACACCAGAGGTATCTATGCAAGGTGCACTAATAGCCACCATCCTATTGCAGAGGCAGGAGAGAGCCTTGCATGGGGTTGCCTCTTTCTCTCTTTTCTCCTGTTAGAAGCCAATTTCTTTTGATTCCTCTTTCACCCTTTGTATGATCAAATACCTCAATATTCTCACCTCCTACCTCATAAACATCACACCCACACTCCCCGCTTCTGTTTTTGTCCACTAGTAGAAACTGTAGACATTTTGCATAGTATATTGCATACACTACTTATATTGAACACATCATTTTTATTGATTATGACAAAACTGTAATTGTATAAATAGGAACTATGATTTAAGGCTGTATATTGTTTGCATAAAGTGTTGTTAATATTGATCTCACCCTTAGAGGTGAGACATTGGAAACCTGCAGGGACACACTAAGATTATAGGGTAGAAACTGTAACACATTGGATCTGCACTGTTAGTGGAGAAGACACACAGAAAGCATGAAAAGATAAAGGAAGAAAGTGTCCAAATAAACCAAGATGTTACAACAATAGAATCCACTCATGACACACTAGAAGAAATATCAGGAAAAGAGTTCAGAATGTACATAATTAGAATGATCTGTGAAGTAAAGAATGAGATAAGAGAGCAAATACAGGCAACAAATGATAATTCCAATAAAGCAATGAGAACAAATACAAGCAACAAAATATTACTTCAAGAAAGAGAGATTCTGGAAACAGTAAACCAACTAGAAAACATCACCAACAGACTAGATCACTTGGAAGACAGAACCTCAGACAATGAAGACAAAATATATAACTTTGAAAATAAAGTTGACCACGTGGTGACATGCTGAGAAACTGTAAAATGAACCTTCAAGAATTATGGGATAGCATGAAAAGATGAAATTTAATATTTATTGGAATAGAGGAAGGCATAAAGATTCAAACCATAGTAATGCACAATCTTTTCAATAAAATAATATAAATTTTTCTCAACCTGAAGAATCAACTGGAAAATCAAACACAAGAGGCTTAGAGTATATCAAATATATAAAAAAAAAATTACAACAGACACCTACCAAGGCACATTATAATGAAAACACCTAGCATACAGATTAATGATAAAAACTTAAAAGCTACAAGAGAAAAGTATCAGATTACATACTGGGGAAGCCAATCTGGATCTCAGCATGTTTCTCAACCCAGACTGCCAAAGCTAGATGGTCCTAGAAAAGCATATACCAAGCTGTGAAAGAAAATGGATGTCAACCAAGAATCTTTTATACAGCAAAATTAAAATTTATATTTGGTGATGAAATAAAAACCTTCCATGATAAGAAATTTTATAAGAATTTGCAGTGAGAAAGCCTATACTACAGAACATTCTCAGCAAAATAATCCATGACGAGGAAATGAGAAACAATGATGAAAATCAGCAAAAGGAGGAACTACACTAAAATAAAGGCCAATCAAATGAGAAACCGACTCAAGTAAAAAACCAAAAACAAACCAAAATAACTGGAAATAAAAACCATGTTTCAATAATAATAATAATAATGGCTTAAACTCATAAAATAGAATGGCAGATTGGATTTTTAAAAATACCCAGTAATATGATGCCTCCAAGCAACTCATATGAAAAAATATCCACAGACTGAAGGTGAAAAGAATGGAAAAAATCATACCACTCACTTGGACTATGTAAACCAATAGGGGTTTCCATTCACATATTAGATAAAGTAGACTTCAATCCAAAATTAGTATGAAGAAATAAAGAAGGACATTCCATACTGCTTAAAGGAATCATACATCAACAAGATATAACAGAGACCTGGCTCACTGACCTATGCAATAAGACCCAGGGTAGGCCCAAGTCCATCCTGCCACCAGCAGACCCCTGACAAAGCTCAGGCTAGGCCCAGGACCACCTCTGCCCACTGGCAGACACCTGCCAGAGCTCAGGCTCAGCCCATACCCACTTCATTGACCCATATGTGAGCTCAGGTCGAGGGTAGGCTCAAATACATCCTGTCATGGGCAGAAACCCACCAGAACTCAAACCAGACCTAGATCCACCTCACTGACCTGCAGAGGAGTCAGGGCCCAGGGTAGGCCCAGGTACACCCAGTAATCAACAGATACCCACCAGAACTCAGGTTGCACTTAGACCTGCCTTGCTGACCTGTGCCAAAGCCAGATCCTAGGATAAACTTGGGTCCTACCTCCCACCACCTAGGAGCCCAGGACTAATCCACTTCAATCTTGAGACACTGCAGCCATCCCTGTACCCTTCCCCATGTAATAGCAAGAGTTAGGGCCTAGAAGCTGCTGCATCTTGGAGTAGGCATCCCAAAGCCATTGTAAGGCTCACGTTTCAGCCCCATCTCTAAAAGATGTTGCATCCATCTAGGGGAACCTCCACTGCTATCTCAAGTTAGCTCCTGCTATTGCTGCAACCAACTATAGTTGCAGTAGCATCCATCCAGGCACACCGGCAGAGTCTGGAAGCCCAACACCAAGGTGAGATATAGATAATCTGCACAGATTCTACAAGGTTATAGGTTAGAAACTGTAATACCATAGTTCCACAAGGAAAGTAAGGAAATCACATAGAAAACATGAAGAAAAAAAGGGAAGAAAGGGTCCCCAAACCAGGACACTATAGTAGCGAAACCCATGGACAGCACAATTGAGGAAATGTCAGAGAATAATTTCAGAATGTTCATAATTATAATGATATGTGAATTAAAAAATGACTTAATTGAGAAAAACAGGCAAAAACTGATTACTCCAAACAAGGGATAATAGAGCAAATACAGGCAACCATTGATAACAGGAATAAACGGATAAGGGAGTGAACACAGGCATCTATTGATCACATCAACAAAGAAATCAGGAAGTAAATATAAGTAGCAAAAGATTACTTCAAGAAACAGAGATCCTGAAAAAATTCGAAATCCTTGAATTGAAGAAAATAATAAACAAAATAAAAAACTCAATAGAAAACATCACCAACAAACTAGATCACATGGAAGACAGAAAGCCGGAAGGTGAAGGGTTGGGAAAAATCAAAGCACTGACCTGGACTGTGAAAGCAAGCAAGGGTTTCCATTCTCATATCATATAGACTTCAAGCCAAAGTTAATCAAAAGGGATAAAGAAAGACAGTACATACAGCTTAAGGGAACCATTCATCAACAAGATATTATATATATATATATATATATATATATATATATATATATATATATATATATATATATATAGAGAGAGAGAGAGAGAGAGAGAGAGAGATAGATATAGATAGATAGATAGATGGATGATAGATAGATATACCTCAAACAATGCAGCATCTACATTCATCATACAAACTCTTCTCAAGTTCAAGAGTTGAATAAACAACTACACAATAATTCTGGTGACTTTAACACACCTCGTTTGTCACTAGATATATCTTCCAAACAAAAGCTGAACAAAAAACTACATAACTCAATAATATGATCAATAACTTAGAATTAACTGACATACATAGAATATTTCAACCATCAATGACAGAATATACTTTTGTATCAGAAGCACATGGATCCTTATCTAAAATAGACCATATACTATGCCACAAAGCACCTCTTACCAAATATAAAAATGTAGAGATACTACCCTGCATTCTGTCAGATCATAATGGAATGAAATTAGAAATCAATTATAAAATAAGAAATAAAATCCAATTCAAAAACTGGAGACTGAATAATATGCTACTGAATCAACAATGGATTATAAAAGACATCAAGGAGGAGATTAAAATGTTTTTAAAGGTGAATGAGAACACAGATACAATTGATTGAAATCTCTGGGACACTATGAAAGCAGTTTGAAGAGGAATGTTCATTGCATGAAGTTCATTCCTCAAAACAAGAAAAAATCAACAAATAAATTACTTAACACTACATCTCAAAGCCCTAGAAAAAAACCAAATCAACACCAAAAGCAACAGATGACAGGAAATAATTAAAATCAGAGCTGAAATCAATGAAATTGAAACAAAAGAAACAATTGAAAAAATTGGCAGAATAAAATGTTGGTTCTTTGAAAAAATAAATAAAATTGACAGACCCTTAGCCATGCTAACAAAGAGAAGGAGAGAGAAAACTCAAATCACTAACATACATGACACATAATTAGAAATTATTTTGAAAACATGTATTCCAATAAAATAGAAAATATCGAAGGCATTAACAAATTACTAGAGTCATAATTTGCCCAAATTGAATCAGGATAATATACACAATTTAAAAATATCAATTTCAAGTGAGGAAATGGCATATGCCATCAAAATTCTATGAAACCAAGAAAAGCTGAGGACACACAGATACACAGCCAAATTCTACAAGACCATTAAAGAAGAACTAATACTAATACTCTCCAATTTATTTCAGAAAATAGAAAAAGAGGCAGCACTTCCAAACTCATTCTATGAGGCCAATATCACTCTGATTCCAAAATCAGGCAAAGACACATAAAAATAAGAAAATTTCAGACCAATATCTCTAATGAACATAAATGCAAAAATTCTCAATAAAATTCTGGCAAATTGAATACGAAAGTATATTTAAAAGACTGTGCACCATGATTAAGTAGGATTCATTCCAGGGATGGAAGGTGGGTTCAACATACAGAAATCAATAAATATAATTCATCATATCAAAAGACTTAAAAAATATGAATCATATGATCATCTTAATAGATGCAGAAAAAGCATTTGACAAAATACAGCACCCATTTAAGTTCATAACAGTAGAAAAAACTTGTGATAACAAGAACATATCTCAACATCATAAAGGCTATCTATGCTAAACCCCAAGCCAACATCATTCTAAATGGAGAAAAATTGAAGGCATTCCCTTTAAAAACTGGAACAAGAGAGGGATGCCCTCTTTCACCACTTCTATTTAACATAGTTCTTGAAACACTGGCAGACAAAAGAAACTAAAAGGATACACATAGGAAAAAAAGAACTCAAATTGGTACTATTTGCTGATGATATGATTCTATATCTGGAACACCCTAAAAGTTCCACCAAAAAACTCCTGGAACTAGTAAATGAATTCAGCTAAGTAGCAGGATAAAAAATCAACACCCATAAATTGAAGGCATTTCTGTATATCAATGACAAGTTCTCAGAAAGGGAAACAAGACAAACTACTCCATTCTCAATAGCCTCAAAAAATTTTAATCAACTTAACAAAAGAGGTGAAAGACTTATATAATAAAAATTACACAACCCTAAAGAAAGTAATCAAAGGAGACTTTAAAAGATGGAAAGATCTACCTTGCTCTTGTATAGGCAGAATTAATTTTATCAAAATGAGCATACTTCCAAAAGCACTATACAGATTCAATAAAATTTTGATCAAAATTCCAGTGACATCCCTCAAAAAAAAAAAAAAACAGAAAAGGAAATCATGAAATTCATCTGGAAAAATAAGCAATCCTTAGCAGGAAGAGTGAAGCAGGTGGCATCACTATACCAGACCTTAAACTATACTACATAGTAAAAAAAACAAAAAACAAAACAAAACATGGAAACATGGATGGTTTGGCACCAAAACATACTGCTAGAAAAATGGTACAGAATAGAGGACACAGAGACTAAACCACATACCTCCAATTATATTATATTAGATAAAGTTGCAAAGAACATGCATTGGAGAAAAGATAGCCTCTTTAACAAATGGTGCTGGGAAAACTGGAAGTACATATGCAACAAAATTAAATTAAACCTGTATCTCTTACCATGCACAAAGCTCAACTCAAAATGGATCAGGGGCTTAGAAATACAACCAGAGACCTTGCGTATAATAGAAGAAAAAGTAGGCCCTAATCTTTGTCATGTGGGATTAGGCCCTAACTTCCTTAATAAGAATTCTGTGATATAAGAATTAAAATCAAGAATCAATAAATAGGATGAACTCCAACTAAAAACTTTCTTCTCAGCAAAAGAAACAATCTGTGAGGTGAATAGAAAGCCTACATCTTGGGAGGAAATCTTTACCCCTCATACATCACAATGAGCACTAATCACTAGAGTATATAAAGAACACAAAAAAAACTAGACACCAAAAAAAAAAAAATAACCCAATCAATAAATGGGCCAAGGACCTGAAGAGACACTTCTCAGCAGATGATATACAAACACATGAAAAATGTTCATCATCTCTAGTGATTAGAGAAATGCAAATGAAAACCACTCTAAGATTTCATCTCACTCCAGTCAGAATGGCAGCTATTATGAGGACAAACAATAATATGTACTGGCGAGAATATGGGGAAAAAGGTACACTCATACACTGCTGGTGGGACTGCAAATTGGTGCAGCCAATATGGAAAACAGTATGGGTATTTCTTAGAAAATTGGGAATGGAACCACCATTTGACCCAGTAATCCCTCTCCTCGAGCTATACTCAAAGGACTTAAAAACAGCATAGTACAGGGGCACAGCCACATCAATGTTTGTAGAAGCACAATTCACAATTGCTAAACTGTGGAGCCAACCTAGATGCACTTCAGTGGATGAGTGGATAAAAAAATGTGGCGTATATACACAATGAAATATTACTCAGCAATAAAAGAGAATAAAATCATGGTATTTGCAGGTAAATAGATGGAGTTAGAGAGATAATGCTAAGTGAAGTTAGGTAATTCCAGAAAAAAACAAATGCTGGATGTTTTCTTTGATATAAGGAGACTGATTCATAGTGGAATAGGGAGGGGGAGCATGAGAGGAATAGAGGAACTCTAGATAGGACAGAGGGGTGGAAGGTGAAGAGAGGTGGTATGGGTTATTAATGATGGTTGAATGTGTTGATCATTACTATCCAAAGTATATGTATGAGGGCATGAGTTGGTGTTAATATACTATGTATACAACCAGAGATATGAAAAATTGAGCTCTATATATGTAATAAAAGTTGTAATTCATTCTGCTGTTATATGTAAATAAATAAAGTAAAAAATAAACAATAAAGTGTATTTCCTTAATAGAACACAATATAGAAAAAAGTCAAAGACTCCACTGGGAATTTCACTACAATTCTACTACCTTGGAGGATAGAAAAAAATAGGGGGAGGTAGGCAGAAAAGATTTTTAATGATACAGTCAAAATCTTCTAGTTGGCAAATAATTGACAAGGCACATCAACCTTTCACAAATAGTACATATAAATAGCTTTGGTAGAAGAAAATTAAAGGAATTCTTATGTGGTATACCCAATATTGTCACTGAAGAAGAAGTAAACATATCTGTTTATTCATAAAGCAATGAAAAAATTGGAATGTAAAGAAAAATTGAGTGAAGCATTCATTAGACAAAAGGATAAGTCCAAAATAAGTTTGTAGTGTATGGATTTATAGTGGTTCTCCTCATGTTATTTTCTCTTATCCTGATAAGGAGCCTAGATACAGCAGTTACATTTCAGGAATAAAGTTCTGTGAGAAGATAAACTAGACACAATGTAATTTAATATATAGGCACAAAGATTATAGAATTATTAGGATTCTAGGTGAAATATGAAAACAAAGTAAAGGAGGATGAAAGTTTGATAGATGGGAGGAGTGTAGAGAGATTTAGTGATACTAGTTAGAGAATAAGGTATATTGGAGTGACTAAATGAGAAGATAAGACAGCACATCATTATGATCACACAAGTGAACACATGAGTTTGGGATATCAGAAGCAATTCCATTATAAAACTTCAATAGGTGCACAGTATATCAGTTAGATTTGGTGACTATATTGCCAAAATCAGTTAATGAAATTCTGTGAAGATTAAGAAATCAAGGAAGTTATACAGATGCATAGTAAATACTGGGTTAGTAAGAAATATTATAAAACATTGCAAAAGCTTCAATAAGTTATTAGGAGCTTTGTATATGACAGTAATATAACTATTCAAAAGTTAATATAGCTGTGTGTTATAAACACTAAAAGATCATGAATTTGGCCTGCAGCTCTTGCTCAGGGGTAGAGCACATGTCTAACATCATCCTAGGTTCAATCCCAAGTACTATCAAAAACAATCATTAATTGCACCTGATGGTGGAAAGCTACTGATTTGGAATTGTTATCATGGGACTGATATAGTAGAGTTTTGAAGTTCAGAGTATGCAATATCAAGCCAAATTATGTAGGTTTCACTCTCCTCCCATATCTTTGTAATCTTTAAAAATTTGCATATACTATGTCCCTATATTTCTTCATTTTTAAAATGAAGATAATAAATGCCACATTTTTTAATCCATTCATCTATTGAAGGGCATCTGGGTTGGTTCCACAGTCTAGCTATTGTGAATTGTGCTGCTATAAACATCTATGTGGCAGTATCCCTGTAGTACGCTCTTTTAAGGTCTTCAGGGAATAGTCCCAGAAGGGCAATAGCTGGGTCAAATGGTGGTTCCATTCCCATCTTTCCCAGGAATCTCCAAACTGCTTTCCAAATTGGACGCACCAATTTGCAGTCCCACCAGCAATGTACAAGTGTACACTTTTCTCCACATCCTAGCCAGCACTTGTTGTTGTTTGACTTAATAGTGGCTGCCAATCTTACTGGAGTGAGATGGAATCTTAGGGTGGTTTTGATTTGCATTTCTCTGACTGCTAGACATGGTGAGCATTTTTTCATGTACTTGTTGATTGATTGTATATCCTCCTCTGAGAAGTGTCTCTTCAGGTACTTGGCCCATTTGTTGAATGGATTATTTGTTATCTTATTATCTAATTTTTTGAGTTCTTTGTATACTATGGATATTAGGGCTCTATCTGAAGTGTGAGGAGTAAAAATTTGTTCCCAGGATGTAGGCTCCCTATTTACCTCTCTTATTGTTTCTCTTGCTGAGAAAAAACTTTTTAGTTTGAGTAAGTCCCATTTTTTGATTCTTGTTTTTAACTATTGTGCTATGGGTGTCCTATTAAGGAATTTGGAGCCCGACCCCACAATATGTAGATTGGAGCCAACTTTTTCTTCTATCAGATGCAGAGTCTCTGATTTGATATCAAGCTCCTTGATCCATTTTGAGTTAACTTTTGTGCATGGTGAGAGGAGGGGATTCAGTTTCATTTTGTTGCATATGGATTTCCAGTTTTCCCAACACCATTTGTTGAAGATGCTATCCTTCCTCCATTGCATGCTTTTAGCCCCTTTATCAAATATAAGATAGTTGTAACTTTGTGGATTAGTCTCTGTGTCCTCTATTCTATACCATTGGTTCACCCGCCTGTTTTGGTACCAGTACCATGCTGTTTTTGTCACTAGATGCCCTTCAATTGATGAATGGATTAAAAAATGTGGCATTTATACACCATGGAGTATTACGCAGCACTAAAAAATGACAAAATCATGGAATTTGCACGGAAATGGATGGCACTAGGGAAGATTATGCTTAGTGAAGCTAGCCAATCCCTAAAAAACAAATACCAAATGTCTTATTTGATATAATGAGAGCAAATATGAACAGAGCATGGAGGAAGAGCAGGAAGAAAAGATTAACATTAAACAGAGAAATGAGAAGGGAGATAAAGGGAAAGAAAAGGGAAATTGCATGAAATGAAGGGAGACCCTCATTGCTATACAAAATTACATATAAGAAGTTGTGAGGGGAATGGGTAAATAAACAAAGAGAGAAATGAATTACAGTAGATGGGGTAGAGAGAGAAGATGGGAGGGAAGGGGAAAGGGGATAGTAGAGGATAGGAAAGGTATCAGAATACAACAGTTACTAATATGGCATTATGTAAAATTGTGGATGTGTAACCGACGTGATTCTGCAATCTGCATTTGGGGTAAAAATTGGGATCTCATAATCCACTTGAATCTAATGTATGAAATATGATATGTCAAGAGCTTTGTAATGTTGTGAACAACCAATAAAAAAATGAAGATAATAGTTAACTTACCTTATAATGTTTTGTGTTTAATTATTTGACTGATGTAAATATGCTATTTCAGTTAATAATAGGTCAGACTACACCTCACACAAAACCTAATTTAAAGAAATATTACCTTGCCATTGTTTAATTTCTAATATGAATAGAACCCTATAGGTAGACAATTCAGGGCTAGTGGAGTTACTCCATGCTGCAATCAGAATTCTCAATCTCCAACTCTTTTTATGTTTTTGCAGGGGGAGGGCCCACTGGTGTTTGAAAGTTAATCTATTCTTAATGATTACAAGATTGTATCTATCTTCCAAACCTCCTCTGCAAAAGGCAATGTAAATGAGTTAAAGATGAAAAAATAGATAAAGACAAGTAGCAAAAAGCATGCCAGTTGAATCCATTTCATTCCTAAAGAGATTTCCAGAAAGTCGAAACCAAATTTCTCTTAGAGCTCATTGACCAGAACTCTGTTATATAGATCTCTGTCTGCAAGGTGGTCTGGGAAATGTAGTTTTTGGATATAAACTTTGTTCTTCTAAAAATATTTGGAATATTTTCATAAGCATGCTAGAAAGAATTAGTATTTGGTAGGTTAATTTTGCTGCCACAAACATATAGATAATGTTCTCTACTATTGCTATTATTCTCAACTCCTGACCCTGAGGTTCACAGAATATGGTAGAAATGGGTATCCTTCCCATGATAAGACTATAAGTAGAATTGTGCCCACAGGAAAGAGCCTGATTCATCTAAAGAAAAAAACAAAACATTTCAGTAAATATATTGAAATAAATGGATTTGACAGTCAAACATAGATCTGATTTTCAAGAGAACCCAAAGGGTCAGAAAGAGAAGGGAGGATTATGAACTTTGATCAGGGAATGTAATAATAATGAATTAGAAAAAGGACATGGGAGATGATAAATAACAGGAATGTCTTAGGTCTTAGATTATGTATTTATTTTCTGTTTCTGTGTAACAAAATACCACAAACTTAACAACTTAAAACCACACGCATTTTTTTCTTTATCTGACACTTTGTATAGGTCACAACTCAGTTGTGATTTTCTGCTCAGTTTTGACAGGCTGAAATCAAATATCAACTGGGCTACATTTCTTATATTGGCTGAGTTTTCTCCTAAGCTCATTTGTCTGATATTTACTGCCTTGATATTTTAGGACTAAGATGCCTGTTTTCTTTCTACTTTTTTGTCAGGACTGTGTTAGACTCCTAGATGTCTCCCACAGTTTCTTGTCACATGCCCTCAGTAAGCAGCCTGGAATTCATCCTTTCCTGTCATCAACTGGAGATTTCCTTTTCTGTTACCAGGTATAGAGTGTGCTGTTTTTAATGGGCTGATATGTTTAGGATAGGCCCACTTGGATAATCTCCCTTGTTATGGTCAACTGATTTATGACCTTAATTACACCTAAAACATCCATTTATATTGGTATTTAGATTTGTATTTTATTGAGTAAAAGGGACAAAGTGTGTGTGTATCAGGTGATGCAAATCTTCCAGGACCATCTTAGAATTCTTTTTCCTACAAAAGAAGGTGATGAAAGAAAACAGAATGTTCAGCATGGTGTGTTAAGCTGATCGTAAAATTACCAAGAGTAGAGTAGCTTTTTCCTTAAACTTGGTATGGGAATTTGGAATTTTCAGTAGTCAACTGTGGCCTGGATTGATTTTCTATTTTCTTGGTATCTCAGTTATTTGATCTCAAATATTTACCCACCTAACACTTGGACTCTCTTCATAGGTTTTTGACTACTGAATACAAACAAACAAATAAACACAAACAAAAAACTAATATTCTGCTTTAATATTTTAAAAATCTACCTTTTGGAGACATTTCATCAGAAAAATTTGTAAGCAAAATTTTTTTTTCAATAATGCAAAACAGTAACATTGTCTAACAATATAGTAACAATTATTATTGTAAAAATTGTCAAGAAATTATGGTCAGTATCTTATAAATGCATAATAAATGACTTTTTTTCTTTAATTGGACAAGATGAAATATTTAATATTTGTAACAAACTTACATAACAAGACTCTTTTTACCATTTTTCATTAAATACCTTTGAATGTTCATGTTTACTATTTTTAAGTATGTGTATATATAATTTAGCCTCAATTATGTTAATGCATTTTTATGTTTTGCATATTTAAACAACTAAAAATAACCACTAACCAGAAATAAATGCTTTTAACATTTTGGTGCATTTTCCCAAAACCTTTGTAGTGTACGTAACATAATTGAAGCTGTATTTTTTCTTTGTAAAAAATATTCTTCCTTTTAATGTATTTTTCTTTGTTTTATATACTAAGAATGTACTACTTTCTTTATTTAAATGGGTTCCAAATCAATCTGTAAAAGCTACATGTGTATTTCATAACTGTACAAATATACTATGTCTTATTATTTGAAGTATATTAAATATGAGTAGCAAAAAGAAGTAAAAGTCTAAAGATAAAATGGCAAAGAAAAATATAAGAAAATTTACAAGAAAACAAATTAAAATGCTAACAATGGTTTTCTGTGGATGAAGGCTAGTTGATTTACTTTCCTTTCACTTTTCTGAAAGTGTAAAAATTTCTATAATGATCATAGAATTAAGCTTATATTGAAGTAACAAACTAGCATTTCTTTTAAGAAAGAAAGACAATGTTTTGATTATTTTCCTGAAAGACAATAAAAATTGTTAATATTTAAACTTTTGAAACTAAAATTTCTCTTACAGAAAAATTATAGTGATTAACATATTCTGCATTTCTAATTGTGTTCTTCTACTGTTTCACTTCTCATATTTTTAGTTAATTTACATAAACAAGATAGCTTGGTAAATTGTTTGGTGCTCTTTTATTACTCATGAATGCAGGTTTTCCCAAAGTTGCTTAGTGACTTAGAGAATGAAAAGCTAGAGTGCATTATCTTGTTATACATCTATACACATTGCTATTATACTGTGAATGAGATGGACTAATGACCTATCTTTGTTTTTACTTGTCAACCAACTGATACATTTTTCTAATCCAGAATAAGCTATTATATTCAAAGAGCAGAAGTTAAATCCATCTGAGGCTTTATGAGTTCCATATGATTGAGTTGCTCAGATATATGCACTAGTGCACAGGTAAACAGCCTTTCTAATAGAAGGAGCTCAAACTTGTGAAATTTTGTAGTATAAATGCCTCTTCTATGAGGACAATTTTAAGATACTAATAATTTAAAAACCAACCTACAAAAATCCTGAAGTTTTAATAATCAGAGCACGTATATTTGAGTTGAGAATTTGTATCAATATGACTTGAATAATGCTTTTGGTGCACTCCTAAACAGATAAATAGATTAATTCTATTTCATTCTGAGCACAGCCTTTTATCTGTTCCAGTATTCCATGCTAAATTACAAGTACTGTAACTATTAAGACTACACAACTAGTAGTTTTCTTATTTTAAGTCTCTAATTTTCCCCCTTAGATTTTATTAGCAAAATCAGTAATATAAGATATACACTCTTATAAGCAATGTGAAGAGATTAAACTGGACTTTTGTAGAAAGTACTAAATTTTTGTCATTGCAAACAACCTTCAGTAAGTGAGCATTCAAGACCTTAATAATCTTATTTGCACTTTCATTTCTATTTCAATAAACATGATATTTAGTAAAATAACAAAATGTAGTATATCCTTGAGGCATACCAAGTATATAAGCTACAGTTTTTCACTTTGAAAAATGAATAGATAAATGAATAGATTTGGGAAAATAAGAATCCACATAGGAAAAAGAGACTATTCTATTACTTTGGATATTGCTGTTGATTAGATAGATGATGACATCCAGAAAGAACAAATATATGAAACTTATTGATAATTGTTTCCTTAGAAATAGAAAAAATATATGTCTGCATAAGGAAAAACTTAGGCACATCTGATTGAACCTTGGAAGCAATGAACCTTGACATCTTAGGATAAAAATAGAAATGGCAATTCTAGTTTTCACTTGGAGTTAAAAGTTGGAAATCACATTACTCAAAACCTTATAATGATAAAAATATGAACTAACATGAAGTTCAAAATTTTTTGAACCCATCATAGAACTGACATCTCAAGACAATTAAGTGGCCAGAATATAAGGAGATATAGACACTTAGTGGGAGAAGTAATACCTGAGCATTGTGTTACCTGGGCAACATATTACTGGACATGCATAAGAACTCAGCTGTGGTGATTGGAAAATTGATGGAGGTCAGTAAACTGCATATTTGTTAAAAAGGGTGAAGCCTCTGGTGGTTGCATATAAACAGGAAGTCTACATCCTCTTTCATGTCTTTTCTTCACAGATATCATTGGTGGTCACAGAAAAGATTAAGAAAATCAGGAGAAATTATCCCTCTTGTTTCATAAATGGAGGATGTGAAGAGTAGATATTGTAAGAGGGAGGAGAACCTCCTGGACACCTCTTCCCTATCTCATCCAGCAAACAATACCTTATGTAAAAAAGGACAAAAAGCACTGTCATCCTTATAAGTAGTAGTGAAATCTGATTGTAGCCATGGGAAAGGGATAAGTGTAAGGAAAAATAGAGAGAGTCAGAAATAGGTTCTGCACTCACAATGATCCCAGAAGAACACCACTGTCATCTCCAAAAGTACAATTAAATAGTACCTTCTCCATGCCAAAACTGAGCTCAGCCTTTTACCTGTTACAGTAGTCCATGCTAAATTGGAAGTACTGTAACTATTCAATCAAAACAAGTATCCAATTAAAACAAAATATAATGTGCCTCACTCCACACCTACAGCTCACTAAAAATCATGAAGGAACAAGTAATCTGCAAGGCCAACACCTATTCCTAGGTACAGTGCAAATAGAAGACTTAATGCCAAGTTAGAGCTGATATTTGAAAACGAAATCTACTTTCATACAAACACTTAGTGTAAATGAAAGCAATTACTGCAGGATTAAACAAAAAATCTTATAAACGGAAAAATAAAACAACTCTGATAAATATTGATTGTGAGAAATGCATTAGTAATCTCAAAGCAACCAATAAAGTGATTATAAAATAGACTATTTGTCTATAAAAGTAATAATAACTGAAACAGGGTGAAAAAAATTAAAAATAGAAAGAACAGATAATCCCACAACTGTATGTATGTGTACGTATATATTTATGTATCCACCAAGCATAGACCAAGTATATGTACATATCAAGTGACAATAGTAAAATAGAAATCAAAAGCATAATTAGATTGGCATTTATACACAATGGAATATTACTCAGCACTAAAAAATAACAAAATCATGGCATTTTCAGGGAAATAGATGGCATTAGAGCAGATTATGCTAAGTGAAGCTAGCCAGTACCTTAAAAGCAAATGCCGAATGTCTTCTTTGATATAAGGAGGGCAACTCAAAACAGAGCAGGGAGGAAGAGCATGAGAAGATTTCCAATAAAAAGGGAAGAGAGGTGGGAGGGAAAGGGAGAGAGAAGGGGAACTGCATGGAAATGGAAGGAGACCTGCATTGGTATAAAAAACTGGAAATCCATATGCAACAAAATGAAACTGAATCCCTTTCTCTCGCCATGCACAAAAGTTAACTCAAAATGGATCAAGGAGCTTGATATCAAATCAGAGACTCTGCATCTGATAGAAGAAAAAGTTGGCTCCCATCTACATATTGTGGGGTCGGGCTCCAAATTCCTTAATAGGACACCCATAGCACAAGAGTTAAAAACAAGAATCAACAAATGGGACTTATTTAAACGACAAAGTTTTTTCTCAGCAAGAGAAACAATAAGAGAGGTAAATAGGGAGCCTACATCCTGGGAACAAATTTTTACTCCTCACACTTCAGATAGAGCCCTAATATCCATAGTATACAAAGAACTCAAAAAATTAGACAATAAGATAACAAATAACCCAATCAACAAATGGGCCAAGGACCTGAACAGACACTTCTCAGAGGAGGACATACAATCAATCAACAAGCACATGAAAAAATGCTCACCATCTCTAGCAGTCAGAGAAATGCAAATCAAAACCACCCTAAAATACCATCTCACTCCAGTAAGATTGGCAGCCATTATGAAGTCAAACAACAACAAGTGCTGGTGAGGATGTGGGGAAAAGGGTACACTTGTACATTGCTGGTGGAACTGCAAATTGGTGCAGCCAATTTGGAAAGCAGTTTGGAGATTCCTGGGAAAGCTGGGAATGGAACTACCATTTGACCCAGCTATTGCCCTTCTGGGACTTTTCCCTGAAGACCTTAAAGAGCGTACTACAGGGATACTACCACATCGATGTTCATAGCAGCACAATTCACAGTAGCTAGACTGTGGAACCAACCCAGATGCCCTTCAATAGATGAATGAATTAAAAAAATGTGGCATTTATGCACAATGGACTATTACTTAGCACTAAAAAATGACAAAATCATGGAATTTGCAGGGAAATGGATGGCATTAGAGCAGATTATGCTAAGTAAAGCTAGTCAATCCCTAAAAAACAAATGACAAATGTCTTCTTTGATATAATGAGAGCAACTAAGAAAAGAGCAGGGAGGGAGAGCAGGAGGAAAAGATTAACATTAAACAGAGACATGAGGTGGGAGGGAAAGGGGGAGAAAAGGGAAACTGCATGGAAATGGAGGGAGACCCTCATTGTTATACAAAATTACATATAAGAGGTTGTGAGGGGAATGGGAAAAAAAAAAACAAGGAGAGGAATGAATTACAGTAGATGGGGTAGAGAGAAAAGATGGGAGGGGAGGGGAGGGGAGGGGGGATAGTAGAGGATATGAAAGGTAGCAGAATACAACAGTTACTAATATGGCATTATGTAAAAATGTGGATGTGTAACCAATGTGATTCTGTAATCTTTATTTGGGGTAAAAATGGGAGTTCATAACCCACTTGAATCTAATATATGAAATATGATATGTCAAGAGCTTTGTAATGTTTTGAACAACCAATAAAAATATTACATATAAGAGGAGGTGAGGGGATAGGGGGAAAAATAAGAGAAATAAATGAATTACAGTAGATGGTGTAGAGAGAGAAGAAGGGAGGAGAGGGGAGGGGAGGGGATATAGTAAGGGAATGGAAAGGCAGCAAAATACAACAGATACTAGTATGGCAGTATGTATAAACGTGGATGTGTAACCAATGTGATTCTGCAATCTGTACACGTGGTAAAAATGGGAGTTCATAACCTACTTGAATCAAATGTATGAACTATGATATATCAAGATCAATGTGATGTTTGGACAATAATAAAAAATAAAGAAAAAACATCTTACTATAGTTAGAATGGCTATTATCATGAACACAAACAAAAAAATGCAAATATTCATGAAGATGTGTAGGAAAGGGATGTTTTATACGCTATTGGTGGGAATGTTTATTACTATATCCACTATGGGTAATAGTGTGGACATTTTTCATAAACTGAAATCACACATAATATATGATCCAGCTATCAAACATTTGAATATATATCCAAAGGAAATTATAGCAACATATCAAATAGATACCTGTGTACCCATGCCTATTGCTGTATTACTCACAAGAGCTAAGATGTGGAATCAACCTAGATGTTCATTAATTAATAAAGGGATGAAGAAAATGTGGTATATATACACAATGGAATCCTATTCAGTCTAAAAAACCACAATATTTTGTCCTTTATCACAAACTAAATGGAGCTGGCTGACTTTATACTAAATGATATAAGTTAGACACAAGAAGATTTCACATGTTCTCTCTCCTATGTGAATGCTAAAAATATCAAACAAAATATAGATTCGTGGTTACTAAAGGGTGGGAAGGGTGGAGGGGAGCATGAATAGAGGAAAATTGTATAATAGTTCAAAAATACCTTTAAAGAAATCAGTTTTGATGTTCTGAAGTACAATGAGATGACTATAATCCACAAAACCATGATAATTTTTATAAATAACTAGAAGACAGGAGCTTGAAGAATCTAACTGCAAAGTAATTTTAATGAAATGGAAACATTAATATCCCATATTTGATCAGTGCATGTATCAAAATATCACATTGTATGCTATATATAATTATCTTAAACAAAAATACAAAACATGTTTAATGAGATATAAAAGCTAAATAACCTGCTTTGATCATTACACATTGTACACATGTATTGAATTATCACATTGCGCCTCATCAATATGTATAATTAAAACAATGACAATATAGTTTTCAAATAAAACTTAAAGATAAATTAAAAAGCACAAAATATGAAATAAGCAGTTTTTTATGTTCACAGATGACATAATTTGGAATGATTATTGTGAAAATTGAGTAATGTGGTTCTCCAATGTCGAGCTGAATTATTGTTTTTTTAATCAGAATTTTGGAGTTCTCAACACATAGATTTTCCACACATTTTACTACTTTTAGACCTAAGTGTTTTAGTGCAAATTGATTACAAGTACATAAAAACATAAATGCACAAATAGAAAACTCAGAAACATTTCTCTAAGATATATTGCTAACTTCAATGCAATTTCAATCAAAATCCCAAATACATTTGTAGTGCATATTAAAAAAAAACTGATTCTGAAATTGATACAAAAATACAAGTGAATTACAATAAAGAAAACAGGTTTGGAAAAGAACAAAGTTAGGTGACTCATTTATTTGATTTCAAGTTTCTGTATAAAGTCACAATAATCAGAATGCCTGCTATTGACAAAAGTGGAGAAATATAAAAAATGAACAAGTTTAAGATTATAAAATAGTTTCTCACAAAAATAATCAACTGATTCCTGATGGAGAGAATTGCAAGGGGAATTCAATAGATAAAGGGTAATATTCTTTTAAAAAATGTACTAGAAATATTAATTGGATGTCCCTAAGCAAAATAACGAACCTGAATGCATTCTATGTATTGCATACAAAACCTACTCTGAATGTCTTGTGTAAAAAAATAAAAACATGAAGCTACAAATTTTGTAGTAAAGAAAAAAATCAAAAAAATGTCCATGACCTAGTTTTAAAAAAGAACATTTAGACAAGACAGCAAAGTCCCATTTTCTTAAAATAAAATCATAAAATTAGATTCCATCAAAATTAAAATGTTTTTCTTTAGAAAGATTACTAGGAAAATGGAAAGACAAAACACTGGGAAAAATCTTTGCAAGTTATATTTCCAAAACAAACTTGTAACTAAAATATATTTAAAAAACTCACAATGCACACTATATCCATGTATGGGATATTACAGTGAAGCCTATTAATATGTATAATCGAATAATGTAATTAAAATTTTAACTCTATGAGACAGGCACTATTACCCTATATGCATGTAGGATTACACTACTGGTGTGACTCTGTACCATGTACAGACAGAAGAATGAGAAGTTGTGCTCCATTTGTGTACAACGTGTCAAAATGCATTCTAGCATCATGTCTAACTAATTAGAACAAATTTTAAAATATTTTTAAAAATGAAAAAAATAAGCTTTTATGAATGTAAAGAAAGAAGTGAAACAACCCAATTTGAAAAACCTTTAAATGGGGGTTGGGGTTGTGGCTAAGCGGTAGAGTGCTTGCCTAGTATTTTTGAAGCACTGGGTTCCATCCTCAACACAACATTAAATAAATAAGTAAGTAAGTAAGTAAGTAAGTAAGTAAATAAATAAATAAATAAATAAGTTGGTGTTTCCACACCATAGCCATTATGTGAGGGGCATGAGGCCTGAGCAGGAATGATAGCTGAAGGCCCACTCCACAGCATGGCGTGGCCAGTCCTATCCTTGCAGACGTCCAGGAAGTTGTTGATTCAAGACAACTATAGCAGTGGCACACGCTGCCAATTCCAGACCAAGTTCCCCATGGAATTGGAGAACCGATGGATAGACAGCAGTTTAAAAAGAGAGTTGGAACTCTAAATAATCTTTATCCAGAAGCAGAGAAGCTTGGAAGCCAATCATGTCTTGAAGGTTGTTTGGCTTGTTTAATAATATATACCATCTTCTTATGCATGGAAACTCATGAGAATATGTGGGGAAAAGGCTCCAAATATATTCAAGAACAGAATGAGAAGATATATGCTACCCAAGACCTCCTCCTGACACACCCTACTGAGAAAGGACTTTGAGTTTTTGAAATTACCATTTATGAAGACAGAGGCATGAGCAGTGAAAGGTAAACTATGAGATTGAAGATCCCATCTTCAGCTGAGAATCTCATATATCCACTGGCTGACCATAGAATACCCTTATCTTCTCTCCAGTGCACCATTTCTTTGTATCCGCTGCCAGAGTGGGTGCGTTTACTTCAAGGACTAACTTTCTAAAACCCCACAACTGGAGTGACCTCTAGTTGCTAAGCATCCACTTTGTGTTTCTAAATTGGGTAGGACTCTTTAGTCTTTTGATTTGTTTACAATAAAACACAATGAAACATTTCTTATTTTTTTTAATTCAAAGTGATTTAATAAAATATGCAGTTGGTCATCCCAATGCAAATTTTAATTCTCTTCATTCCTTGGACCAGTTTTTCAGGTGGCTTTAGACCTCCATGAGTTTATATTAGCCAATGTTCAGTTTTATTCCACAAAATTAATAAAAGGCTTTTTTCCAAGTGAGGGATAGACTATGTCTGTGATTATAATAATGCATTTCCCAGATTTCAAAGAATACCAGATTTGCCATGATTCAAATCTTAAGATTGATTTCTGTTGATCAGTTTTGAAACTGAAATTCAGTGAAAAGTGAACTGCATAATGTTATTTGTTTTATTGTAGTAGTTTTACCTAATTAAAGCAGTATTGAGTGCAGTTTCCAGTTATTCACTTTGGAGACTTTTATGTTATTATTACATTATCTTGAATGTTGGAAAGATGTGATAAATTGCTTGTTCATTACACAAATAAGTAAGCACAAAAAAGTGGATGCTAAGCCATCAAAAAATGTAAATCAACAAAATAAAAGAGTTGTGTCCATCTACAACTAAAAATACGATATTAACAAGATTTAAAAGTACATTTTATCAAAGAAAGTGTACATATGGAAAATGAACATAGGGAAACATATTCAACATCATTATTTACAATGAAATGCAAAGTGAAACTACAGTAAGGGAATTACATACATATTGTGATGACCAAAAAGAAAACTGATAATACAAAGTGAAAATGGGAATAGCTGGAACTCTTCTTTGCTTATAAAAACTCAACAAAAGTCCAAGAAGTCCCACTCTTCTACATTAATAAAGTAAATTTAAAAATGATAGCATAAAGACAAAACTTTGTATAATGGTCAAGGGATGTAGCTCAGTGAAGAGTGCTTGCCTACTATGTACAAGGATCTGGTTTTAATCCCCAGTATAACAAAAACATAAAAAAAATATTTTAACAACCCCATATGCTACCATTTTCAACAGATTTATGCATAATAGTGAAACACAGAAAACATGTTTTCAACAGGTGAATGGAAAAACAAATCTCTTTACATACCACTCAGCAACAAAAAGTGAAGTATAGGTTCATGCAACATAGATGAATTTATTTATTTTGCTTAACAAAAGAAGCTTGAGCAAAAAGCTAAATGTTGTATTATTCTATTTATATGGAATTCTAGGAAATGTATAATATAGAGATATGGAACCGATGACTGGTTGCCAGAAGCTGGAGTGGGAGAGGGAATGATTACAAAGAGAGAAGTTGTGAGAATTTTTTTTTACTGATGGAACTCTTTGTACTGTGGCAGTATATACATGGCTCTATGCATTTGTTAAATTCCATATAACTGTGCCTTACAAGGGGTAGATTTTGTTAAGTGAAAATTTAGAAAAAAATATATTTGGTTTATCAAGAGATCTAAAAATCAAATGTAAACTGTTTCAAATATGTCTAACCATGAAAACTATGTATTTAATATCTTAATTGAAGAGCATGGGGAATAAAATGAACTAAGTAGCTTTGGAACATTTGCCTTATTATTGTAGGACTAAAGACAAGAAGAATTGCATAAAATTACTATCCTATAGTTGGTAGGTTTGTTTCTCACTGGAGTAGGTATCAGAAATTCTCAAAGTAATTTTATCAAAAAAGCAAATATACTAGGCTTGAACACATAAATAAGAATGTTGAAGATATTTAGAGGTTCCTCATCATTAGATAAGAAAGTTACAAATAAGCAAGGAAGATGCTAGAATGAACTCTGGTTGAATTTTGAAGACTGTTGTATCAATATAAATCATATTTTAAAATATAAAAATATTGAAATTAACATAGATATGTGTGTGTATTTCACTTAAAGTACGTATCTTGTGGTGCCAGAATGTAAGAAACTGTTGGATAAATTAAGGGATTGAGGTATATGAAAAGGACACAGCTGATTTTCAAAGGCCAAAACTAGAAATACTTGATCAACATTAATCATGTCAATAAAACAGAACCCAAAGAGTAAAATAAATATACATGAGTTCACTGGTGTAAATGAATAATTGAATAAATATCTAAATGGAGAAAGTATGAAAACTCTTACAGAAGAATTCTAATTGAGAAATGTAGAAGAAAGGGGAAATAGAAAATTGACATTAGAATACTTCAGTTACAATCATGACAGGCAAGATTCAATGACAAATGCTAAAATTATTAGAAGAAACCATGGGTAGAAAAATAATTTTGGCATAGTGTCAAAGTGTCTCATTCAATGTAGGGCTAACTTAACAAGTGAGATAATAGAAACATCACAAAGGATTACCTTGGCTTATATTAATTCAACAAAAGGTAACATGACTAGTAGTAGTAGTAAGACATATTAATATCATGTATTCCTAATATGATATACTAAGTGGGACAAAAGACCTTTGTGGTATTCTTCCCCATAAGGAATGACTTCAATAAAAAAATATCAGAATACTCAATTAAGGGAAATTCTAAAATGTAACTTGACCTGTACTCTTTAAACCTTCAAGATCATGAATGACAATGGGAAATTATTAAAGTAATCTATTAGAGGAATCCAAAGATATATAATCACAAAAAAACCAGTATGGGAATCTTGATTGGATTCTATAAGAGAAATCAAAAACAAAAACAAAAATAAGCCAACAATAAAAAAATTAATGGAAAAACTGGTGGTATCTGAAAATGTCTGACATTTAGCTAATATTATTATTTTAATTTCTTAAGTTTGATAAATTTAGTATGAATATATAAAATGCTAATGATAAAAAGCACGTGTTTCAAGGGTATATGGAAATTGTTTATTACTTTTGAAAATTTCCTCTAAGTCTAAAATATCTTTTTTTTTTAACTTATTCTTTTTTTTTTAATTTTTTTTATTGATTATTTATCGCATTACATAGTTCATGATATATCATCTTTCATACATTAGACTCAAATTGTGCTTTGAACTCCCATTTTCACCCCAAATACAGATTGCAGAATCACATCTGTTACATATTCACATTTTTACATAATGCCATATTAGTGACTGTTGTATTCTGCTACCTTTCCTATCCCCTACTATCCCCCCTCCCCTCCCCTCCCCTCCCATCTTCCCTCTCTACCTCCCCTGCTGTTGTTCAATTAGTCTAAAATATCTTAATGAAAAAGTTAAAATTTATAAAAACAAATATAAATATAATCCACTATTCTGTATTGAGACTAATTTATGTACTCAAAACCTGTGTTATAAGTCTAATTATTTATGAAATAAGAATGGAAATACTGGGCTGGGGTTGTGACTCAGAAGTAAAGTGGCTGCCAACCTAACATGTACGAGGCCCTGAGTTCAATTCTCAGCACCACATAAAATAAATAAATAAAATAAATATATTGTGTCCAACTACCACTAAAGTATAAATATGTGAAAAAAGGAATGGAAATACTTAAAAAATAGAAAGTAAAATATAAAAATAGGTTATTTATATAGTACCTTGTAGTTTTCAAACAGTAGTTATTTCTTTTTGAATTAAAATATCCTTCCTACATGTATGAGTATGTATAATTGAGTATGTATAATTTCCTTCATTATACAAATGAAAACACTATGGATAATAGAAAGTTTATTAGATCCTCAAAATTTATTCATCTTATATCCTAAAAATTTTACATTTGGTCCAATATCTCCCCAGTTCCTTTACAAACCAGTACTTGGAAACCACCACTCTACTCACTGTGTCTATGAATCTGACATTTTTGTACACATATCACATCATCATATTTTTACTTTAAAATATACAATTTTATTTGTTAATTATAATTCAATGAAACTGAAAAAATTAAAAGTTTATTGAAGACAACCTTAACAAATGAGACAGAAAGTTCACTTATCTAAATAACACAGCTACTTAGTGATTCAATCATGACTTAACACAAACATTCTAACCCGATATTTTGTGCATGTTATGCGAATTTACTCTATTGTTGGTCTAATATGCTTCAAGTATTGTGGAATAGTAGTTCTCGGTCAAGGTCTCCATACACAGTAACCCATAGTACTTTATTTTTCTACATGTTTAGAAGTGTAAGAATATAACTTTTCTCCAATTAAAGAAACAATTAAAGTTGATAAAAAATAAACTGCTTCAGTTATAAGTCCCTAAAATCACCTTTTAATAAATTATTTTGCCTTGCTTCAATTTTTATATATTTTTTCCAGTGAGTATCTGATATCAATTTATTCATAATATTTGTCTTCCATATAATGGCTTACATTTTAATATTCAAACCTATAGACTCCTTCACCAGGGTTGTGCATTGGGGCATAGATCTGTTTATATTTATTCATTAGTGCATTGCTAATTAAAAATGTGTTTCATTAAATGTGTAAAAAATACTTAGGGGGAGACTGAACGTGCTGAAATTAAGGACCCCTAGGCTATAAAACAACTTTAGCAGTTGAGCTGTTAAAACTAATGTGGGCAGCAAAGTGTCAAAAGTATCTATCACTTCACAATATATAAAATGTAAAATAAAATGCACATGTCAGGTATGGCAGGTAACATAAAATAGTATTTTTCTAACTTAGACTATATATAGGGATCTGAGTCACTTGGCTTGTGGGTAATTCCTGGGACTTAACATCATAACTACCTATGATGCACTTTTGATAACCTAGTGGAGTTCTTGATTATACAATTGGGTCAAACCTGCCATTAGTAATAGAAACATGATGATATTCAATTTCTTAGTACTACATGCTAAAGTTAGCAATGGTTATATTATGTTCCTTTTTGAATCACTATACTTCAAGAATCAGTTAATAGAATATCTCTATTCCTGATGTAGCCCTTGGGTAAATTGTTCAATAGGCAGATTTTGCCTCTGGCACTTTTGTGTCCTCTTTGTGCATTTGGAGCCCCTCTGTTTCCATTATTTCTCAGCTACCCATTGCTCTTATGCTGTCCTTACTTTCTCTCAACATTAGTGACTCCCTGATGAGTATATATGTCTGGTATAGTCTATGCTCCAATGTTGTATATCCACATTTTTACGTCTGCCATTTGAAACTCTTAATTCTTCAGCTTGTGAGAATTAAATTAGGTCCTTCTCTGTATGTCGTTCAATTATATGACTCATAATAAGATAAATTATTATCCCTTATAATTCTGATTAGTAGAAGGTAGTATCTAATCCAAAGGTCTGTTGGGATATAATGATGAAAAAATAAAGCTGTAGAAGTATCTGTGATCCAAACGTATCTAAATGTGGGCTACTGAGAATGTTAGAATCAATTTTCCAGGCCAAAGAAAGTGTAAGATCCAAAAATAAGGCCAGAGAAAAAAGAAAAGCTAAATGCAAGGGGCATTGGATATCATCAATGAACAAGTAGAAAAAACTCAAGGAAATACTCAAAATCAATGAGCATTTAATGAAGAGTTGAAAAGTAATAAAAGATGACAGTGTATGGCTGGGGATGTAGCTCAGTGGTAGAGCATTTGCCTCACATATGTGAGACCCTGGGTTTGATCCACAACAACACATGAAATAAAATAAAGTTATTGTGTCCATCTACAAGTAAAAATATATTTAAAAAAGATGACAGAGTGGGTCTAAGCTGGAAATCTCAAATTCTCAACTGCATTGAAATGAAGCAGTGAAAGAATAGCTGATTAGAGAAGTGGATGACATAAATAATAGTCAAAATTTTAATATTGGATAGCTTGAGAATTGGAGAGACTAGGAATTTGATTATTGGAGTAGAAAATAAAGACAGAATTCATTGACCCAACCCTGATCAGTGTGGGGCCAAAGGGAAGGGATGACAGAGAGAAAGAAGAAGAGAAAAAAGTCAATAAGCTTGCTTCCTTAACAATAGTTGAAAAGACACTAGTATGGCAATACGTAAATCAATGGAAGTGTAACTGATGTGATTCTGCAATCTGTATACGGGGTAAAAATGGGAGTTCATAACCCACTTGAATCAAAGTGTGAAATATGATATGTCAAGAACTATGTAATGTTTTGAACAACCAACAATAAAATAAAATAAAAAAAACAATAGTTGAAAAGAAAAGCAGAACAATTTGAAATGAGACAAGAGTAGCAAAGACCATGAAGGAAATCACATAGCTAAGCCAAAATTATGGACTGAATGAACTCTGTGCCAGGAAGGATAGACATTTTGTAGAATCCACAACTATCCAGTCTTCCTAGAAGAAATTTAATCAATACAACTTTTCCCCACCCATAGATAGTAAAAAAATAAAAACACAGGAAACCCCATTGAAATGGCAATCTCAGTACATCTAGGAGGAAATTGTAAAGGAATCACTGCTAGCTGAATTTTACCAAAATCACTTTCCCATCACCTCAGACAAAAAAAAAAAATGGGTTGCAGCTAACTAGATAGCCAATCACTTACAGGGAGGGCTAACCTAACCCAGCACTCCCTACAGGCTCTGAAGGAAGGTAAATGAACACAGGTCAACTGAAACCCAAACTCCATCATGGTAATGTGTAAAACTCCTGTGACCTGTAGAATCAAGAGTGGAGGCTTCTGTGCCACAATCTGCCCACAGAGAGCATACATTCACAGTGTCCACAGTTGAACATATTCACCAAGCTTTATGCCACTATAAAGAAGTCCCAGTAGAGAGAATCAGGGGCTTCATGTCCCACAGCAGTCAGTGACAGCTCTGAGCTCTGATACCTGCACTCTTGCACCCAAGAGAAATAGCAGATTTAGCACAATCCAAGCATGGGGATTCAGGTCTCTGGGCCTACTAATAACCACCAGTTTGTGAGAAAACCACATCAACCACTGAGATGGCTCCTGTGTCCCAGCACCTCCAAAAGGTTCCAAGGGTATGAGTTCCAGAGTATCCAGTCAACTCAATTCTCATTCAGATACATGGACCCATAGACGGCAATACCTAATTATAACACAATGCAGCCATCAGGGAACTTCACTCATACACAAAGGCATCAACTACATCCTACAAAGGGGCTTATAAAGGAGCATACCACAGACATCAGACACCACATACTATGCCCAGACACAAGCCCACTGACCTCCAACCCATGCACTCCAGAAGCAGCAGTAGCCCTGTACCAACCCTCCTAACATGGACCACCCAGTACCACATGAAACAGACTATGATATCTCTAAATGAAGCTAGCACACACTGCATATTCCAAAATATACATGGAGGAGCCCAATATGAATTTGATAATACTGGATACACCAAATTTCCCACAAAGAGGGTTCACAAGTCTGTACTCCCTTACAAGGAAGAACCTGTCTGATAAGAAACAATTAGGGACTATCTTCTCTGACCTAACAGTAAGTTAGTAGTTAACCTGAACACATTGAAGGTCAGAGGGCATCTTGTAAATTTGTATCAGAGGTAAGCTGATGTGATCACTACCTGCATGCCAAGGGAAACTTAGAGGTAAACCTGAGAGGTGGTAGACATATTCCTTTTAAAGTTCCTAAATTCTGATGAAACCCAAATCATGAAGACTCAATAAGAAATCTCCCTACCTCTGCATGTATTACCATAAATAGCTCTAATGTTAATTTTGATCTTACAGAGATCACTTTTCTTATTGAATTGATAGATGTTCCCCTATTGTTTGATATTAGCTATTTGCTAATTAACTGTAATTGTTTTTTGTTTCCTAGCTCAGGGTTGTGCTTACTCCTCTTAGTTGTTCTTTTACCTCTTGAATTACTTGCTCCTGACTCAAATACTTCCCCATTTTTCTTCTTTTTTTCTTAGTTTGTATTTTTTCTTTTTTCATTTGCCCAGTTTTTCTCTTCTCCCTTTTCAACCCCCATATAGTTTAATAGAACTTATACTATCTTTAATAACTAATTTTTCAGCTTATTTTTTTAAAAGCATTACCACAGTTTTATATTCAGATTAAAGGAACTCTGGAGAAAATTTACTTTTTTTTTCTTTTTTTGTTTGATACTGGAAATTGAACTTAGGGTCACTTAGCCACTGAGCCACATCTCCAGACTTTTTTGTATTTTATTTAGAGAAAAGGTTTCACTAAGTTGCTTATTGCCTAATTTTTGCTGAGTCTAGCTTTGAACTCAGGATCCTCCTGTCTCAGCCTCCAGAGCTGCTGGGATTACAGGCAGGCACCATGTCTGGCTGGAGAAATTTTCAATAATTTTTTTTCCTAATATTTATTAGTACATGACTTTGCTGTGAAGTGATTACCATTGATAGGGTTTAATATCTTCTTTCAAGGTGGTACTGACATTAAGCATAGCAGAGGATATACATTGAGAGTGAGTATCAATACTTGGATATTTTCCTAGCTTATTCTACTTAGCAAGCATAATAAATAGTTCCCTGAAGAATGTTAGAAGATAAAATACGTCATAACAGATGGTTTTACATAAAAACAATATGAAAAAGGAAGGGAGCAAGCCACCCCAAACTGCCAAAAACCCTTCAAACATTGAATCTATTGACATCACAGTGGGGAAAATGTCAAAGAAGGTATGTAGACAGCTCATGGCTAAAATATTCAATTAAATAAAAGAAGTTAGAAGAAATGAACTAAGAGAGAAAATACAGAGAGGGAAAGATCATTTCAATAAAGATAAAGAGATTATAAAACAGAAATCCTGGAAAATAATATCTACATAAAGTAAGTTAAAAAGTCACGAGAAAACACAATCAATAGATTAGGCTACATAAAAAAAGAGATTATCAGCCATCAAAAACAAAGTACATTATCTTTTTTTAATTGCTTTTATTTTTTAAATACATGACAACTTAATGCATCACAATTCTTATTACACATATAGAACACAATTTTTCATATCTCTGTATATAAAATGTGTTCACACCAATTCATGACTTCATACATGTATTTTGGAAAATTATGTCCATTACATTCCACCATCATTGCTAACCTCCTTCCTCCTCCTTTCCACTCCCACTGCTCTGCCCTATCTACAGTTCCTTTATTCCTCCCATTCTCCCTCTCTCTCTTCCCTACTATGAGTCAGTTACCTTATATCAGAGAAAACATTCACCATTTGTTACTTTGGAATTGCCTAACTTCACTTATTATTATCTTCTCCAACCACATCCATTTATTTACAAGTACCATGATTTTATTCTCTTATTGCTGAGTAATATTCCATTGTTTATATAAGCCACATTTTTAAATCCATTCATCTACTGAAGGGTGTTTAGGTTGGTTCCACAGCTTAGTTATTGTGAATTGTGCTGCTATAAACATCCATGTGGCTGTGTCCTGTAGTATGCTGTTTTTATGTCCATTGGGTATAGACTGAGGAGAGGGACAGCTGGGTCAAATAGTGGTTCCTTTCTAAATTTTCCAAGGAATCTCCATACTGCTTTCCATATTAGCTGCACCAATTTGCAATCCCCCCAGCAATGTGTAGTGTGAGTGTGCCTTTTTCCCCACATCCTCACCCACACTTATTGTTGTTTGTTTGCATAATAGCTACCATTCTGAATGGAGTGAGATGGTATCTTAGAGTAATTTAGATTTGCATTTCTTTATTTGCTAGAGATGATGAACAATTTTTTCATATATTTGTTGATTGATTGAATATTCTCTTCTGAGAATTGTCTGTTCATGTCCTTGGCCCATTTATTGATTGAGTTATTTGGGGTTTTTTGGTGTTTAGCTTTTTGAGGTCTTTATATATCCTAGAGATTAGTGTTCTATCTGATGTGTAAAGGGTAAAAATTTGCTCCCAAGTTGTAGGCTCTCTATAGAGTTCACAGATTGTTCAGGAAGAGTGAAAGCAAGTGGTATCACTATTACAGACCTTAAACTACACTACAAAGCAAAAGTAACAAAAACAGCATGGTATTGACACAAAAACAGACTGGTAGACCAATGGTTCAGAATAGAGGACACAGAGACTAACCCAAAAACATCCAATTATCTTATATTAAACAAAGGTGCCAAGAACATGCATTGGAGAAAAAAAATAGCCTTTTCAACAAATGGTGCTAGGAAAACTGGAAATCCTTATGCAACAAAATGAAATTAAACCCCTATCTCTCATTATGCACAAAACTCAACTCAAAGTGAATAAAGGACCTAGGAATTAAATCAGAGACTCTCCATCTAATAGAAGAAAAAGTAGGCCCTAATATTCATCATGTGGAATTAGACCCCTACTTCCCTAATAAGACTCCTATAGTACAAGAATTACAACCAGTAACCAACAAATTGAATGGACTCAAACTAAAAACAAAGTATATAATCTTTAAAATAAAGTAAAAAATACAAAAAAATTGTTGTTATGATGATCATGACTAGAATATTCAAGAAGTTTGGGGTAATAAAAGATCAAATCTAAGCATCCCTGGCCTAGATTAAGACACTGAAATATAAACTAAATAAATGCAGAATATATTCAATGAAATAATATCACAAAAATCTAAACCTTACAAAATAAATGGAAATCCAAATACAAGAGTAAAATAGAATCCCAAATGGGTGAGACCAAAAAAAGATCCTCTCCAAGGTGATTATAATTAAATTGCCTATTATAGAGAATATGTATAGAATTTTAAAGTACATAATACAAAAACAGCAGGTCACATGTACAGTTATGCCAATTTTAATTTCTACTGATTTTATAGCACAAATGCAAAATCCAGAAGAGCTTGGAATAATTCATACTGACCCCAGAATGGTAATGGGTGTCAACCAAAATTGTTTTGACCAGGAAAAATATCCTTAAAAATTGAATATGAACCAAAAGCCTTCCATTGTAGAAGAAACTAAGAATTCATAAAAACTAAGCCAGAGCTGAAAGAAATGAAAAATAAATATCAGAGGCAACATGTGAATGAATACCACTCTAGGAACAGTTAATCAAGTAAGTCTCAAGTATAAATTAAATGTTATAAATAAACCAAAATGGCAAAAAATAAAAATCATATCTTAATAATAATAATAATGAAAATATATGTTTTAAACTCTTCAGTAAAAAAAATACATAGATTGGCTAAGTGGATTAAAAATCAAGATACAAACATATGTTGACTACAGGAAACTAACATGAGAGAAAAAGACATCAATCCACAGGTTAGAAGTGAAGGATGGAAAAACATAAACCATGCAAATGGAGACTGAATGCAAACAGGGATAGCTACTCTCTATTCTGAAGAAGTAGACTTCAAGCCAAAATTTATCAGAGGAAATAATCAAGGCCATTCATAATGGTCAAGGGAATCATCCAACAAGATATTATGATTGTAAATATGTAATCCCCAAACATTAGTGCACCTATGTACATAAAACAAACCCTACTTGGGATAAAAAAAGTCACATAAAAACCCAATACAATAAAACTGGTTGTCTTTTTTTATTTATATATGACAGCGGAATGCATTACGATTCTTATTACACATATAGAGCACATTTTTTTATATCTCTGGTCATATACAAAGTATATTCACACCAATTATTGTGTACATACATGTATTTTGAATAGTAATGATCATATTTCACCATCATTTATAACCCCATGCCCTCTCCCTTCCCCTCCAACCCCTCTGCCCTATCTAGAGTTCATCTATTCCTCCCATGCTCCCTCTTCCTATCCCACTATGAATCAGCCTCATTATATCAAAGAAAATATTCAGAATTTGTTTTTTGGGGGGATTGGCTAACATGACTTAGCAGTATCTTATCTAACTCCATCCATTTACCTGCAAATGTCATGATTTTACTCTCTTTTATTGGTGAGTAATATTCCATTGTGTATATATGCCACTTTTTTTATCCATTCATCTACTGAAGGGCATCTAGGTTGGTTCCACAGTTTAGCTATTGTGAGTTGGGCTTCGATAAACATTGATGTATCTGTGTCCCTGTAGTATGCTGTTTTTAAATGCTTTGGGTATAGACCGAGGAGAGGAATAGCTGGGTCAAATGGTGGTTCCATTCCCAATTTTCCAAGAAATCTTTATACTGCTTTCCATATTGGCTGTACGAGTTTGCAGTCGCACCAGCAGTGTATGAGGGTGCTTTTTTTCCCCCACATCCTCACCAACACTTATTGTTGTTTGTATGCATAACAGCTGCCATCCTGACTGGAATGAGATAAAATTATAGAGTCGTTTTTATTTGCATTTCTCTAATTGCAAGTGGTGATGAACATTTTTTCATATATTTGTTGCTTGATTGTATATTATCTTCTGAGAAGTGTCTCTTCAGGTCCTTGGCCCATTTATTGATTGGGTTATTTGGTTTTTCAGTGTTTAAATTTTTGAGTTCTTTATATACCCTAGAAATTAGTGCTTTATATGATGTGTGAGGGGTGAAGGTTTATTCCCAAGGTGTAGGCTCTCTCTTTACATCACATATTATCTCTTTTTTTGAAAAGAAACTTTTTAGTCTGAGTCTATACCATTTATTGATTCTCAATTTCAATTCTTGCACCACAGGAATCTAATTAAGGAAGGTGGGGCCTAATCTCACATGATGGAGATTAGGACCTACTTTTTCTTCTATTAGATGTAGGGTCTCTGGTTGTGTTCCTAAGTCCTTGATCCATTTTGAGTTGAGTTTTGTGAATGGTGAAAGATGGGTATTGAATTTTATTTTGTTGCATATGGATTTCCAGTTTTCCCAACACCATTTCTTGAAGAGGATATCATTTCTTCATTGTATGTTCTTGGCACCTTTGGTCTAATATAAGATAATTATAGTATTGTGGGTTAGTCTCTTTGTCCTCTATTCTGTACCATTGGTCTGCCAGTCTATTTTGGTGCCAATACCTTGCCATTTTGTTACTATTGCTCTGTAGTATAGTTTAAGGTCTGGTATAGTGATGCCACCTGATTCACTCTTCCTGCTAAGGATTGCTTTAGCTATTCTGGGTCTCTTATTTTTTCAGATGAATTTCATGATTTATTTTTCTATTTCTATGAGGAATGTAATTGGAATTTTGATTGGAATTGCATTAAATCTGTATAGGGCTTTTCGAAGTACAGTCATTTTGATACTATTAATTCTGCCTCTCCAAGTGCAAGGTAGGTCTATCCATCTTCTAAGGTCTTCTTTGATTTCTTTCTTTAGGGTTCTGTAATCTTCATTATATAGATCTTTCACCTCTTTTGTTAACTTGATTCCCAAGTATTTTCTTTTCTTTTCTTTTCCTTCCTTCCTTCCTTCCTTCCTTCCTTCCTTCCTTCCTTCCTTCCTTCCTTCCTTCCTTTCTTCCTTTCTTTCTTTCTTTTTTTGAGGCTATTGTAAATGGGGTAGTTTTTCTCATTTCTCTTTCTGAGGATTTGTCACTGAAATACAGAAATGCCTTTGATTTATGGGTGTTGAATTTATATCCTGCTACTTTTCTGAATTCATTTACTAGTTCTGGAATTTTTCTGGTGGAACTTTTAGGGTCCTGTAGGTATAGAATCACATTAGCACCAAATAGTGCCAATTTGAGTTCTTCTTTTCCTATATGTGTATCCCTTTAATTTTGTTCATCTGTCTGATTACTCTGACCAGTTTTTTTTTAAAACTATGTTAAATAGAAGTGGTGAAAGAGGGCATCCCTATGTTGCTCCAGTTTTTATTGGAAATGCCTTCATTTTTTTTCTCCATTAGAATGATGTTGGCCTGGGGTTTAGCACATGCAGCGTTTATGATGTTGAGATATGTTCCTAGATTTTCTAGTGTTCTGAGCATAAAGGGGTCCTGAGTTTTGTCAAATGCTTTTTCTGCATCTAATAAGATGATCATATGACTCTTATGTTTAAGACTATTAATGTGATGGATTACACTTATCGATTTCTTTATGTGGAACTACCCTTGGATCCCTGGGATGAGTCCTACTTGATTGTGGTGCATGATTTTTTGGTATTTTTTTGTATTTGACTTGCCAGAATTTTGTTGAGAATTTTTGCATTTATGTTCATTAGAGATATTGGTCTGAAGTTTTCTTACTTTTATGTATCTTTGCCTGGTCTTGGAATTAGAGTGATATTGTCCTCAAAGAATGAGTTTTGAAATTCTGCTTTTTTTCCATTTCCTGAAATAAATTGAATAGTATTGGTATCAGTTCTTCTTTAAAGGTCTTGTAGAACTCGGCTTTGTGTTTGTCAGGTCCTGGGCTTTTCTTGGTTGGTATAATTTTGATGGCATCTGCTATTCCCTCACTTAAAATGTAACTGTCTAAATTGTGTATATCATCCTGATTCAATTTGGGCAAATTATATTAATTTAGAAATTTATTTATGCCTTCACTATTTTCTATTTTATTGGAGTAAAGTTTTCAAAATAATTTTAATTACCTTCTGTATTTCTTTAGTGTCTGTTGTGATATTTCCTTTTTTATCATATATGTTAGTGATTTCAGTTTTCTTTCTCCTTCGCTTCATTACATGATTAAGGGTCTGTCAACTTTATTTATTTTTTCAAGAAACCAACTGTGTTTTTCTGTCAATTTTTTCAATTGTTTATTTTGTTTTAATTTCATTGATTTCAGTTCTGATTTTAATTATTTTGTGTCTTCTGCTGCTTTTGGTGTTGATTTGTTCTTCTTTTTCTAGGACTTTGAGATGTAATTTTAATTCATTTATTTGTTGACTTTTTCTTCTTGTAAGTAATTAACTCCATGCAATAAACTTTTCTTTTAGTACTGCCTTTATAGTGTCCCAGAGATTTTAATACATTGTATCTGTGTTCTCATTCACCTCTAAGAATTTTAAAATCTCCTCCTTGATGTCCCATTGCCATTCAATAGCATATTATTTAGTCTCTGGGTGTTGGAGTAGCTTCTATTTTTTTATTTTATCATTGATTTTTAATTTAATTCCATTATGATCTGATAGAAGGCAGTTTAGTATGTTTACTTTTTTATATTTGCTAAGAGTTGCTTTGTGGCATAATATATAGTCTATTTTAGAGATGGATCCTTGCTGCTGAGAAGAAAGTGTACTCTCTCATTGCAGGATGAGAAATTCTATATATGTCAGCTAAGTTTAAGTTATTGATTATATTATTGAATTCTATAGTTTTTGTTTGGAAGATCTATCTTTTGATGAAAGAGGTGTGTTAAAGTCACTCAAAATTAATGTGTTATGGTCTATTTGACTCTTGTATTTGAGAAGAGTTTGTTTGATGAACATATATGCTCCATTGTTTGGGGAATATATATTTATAATTGTTAAGTCTTGTTGGTGTATGGTTCCCTTGAGCAGTATATAGTGTCCTTATTTATCCTTTTTGGTTGACTTTAGCTTCAAGTCTGCTTGATTTCATATGAAAATGGAAACCCCTGCTTGCTTCCACAGTCCGTTTGAGGGGTATCATTTTTCCCAACCCTTCACTTTCAGGCTGCAGATGTCTTTTTCTATGAGCTGAGTCTCTTGGAAGCAGTATATATATATTTTTTGGGGTGGGGTTGTTGTTATGGTTGTTGTTTTCTTTGATTCAATACTGCTACTCTATGTCTTTTGACATAGGCCATTAATATTCAAGGTTATTATTGAGACGTGATTTGTATTCCCAGCCATTTTTTTTATTTTTGGTATTTAATGTTACTTGGTTTCTCCTCTGATTAGATTTTCCTTTAGTGTGATCCCTCCCTCTGCTGATTTTCATCATTTTTTTTCATTTCCTCTTTATGCAATATTTTGCTGAGGATGTTCTGTAGTGCAGGCTTTCTAGTTGTAAATTCTTTTAACTTTTGTTTATCATGAAAGGTTTTTATTTCACCCTCAAATCTAACACTTAGTTTTGCTGGTTATAAGATTTTTGGCTGGTATCCATTTTCTTTCAGAGCTTGGTATATGGTGTTCCATGATCTCCTAGCTTTGAGGGTCTGGGTTGAAAAATCTTCTGAGATACTAATTGGTCTCCCTCAATATGTGTTCTGATTCCTCTCTCTTGAAGCTTTTAAGATTCTGTCCATATTCGGTATGCTAGACATTTTCATTATAATGTACCCTGATGTATATCTGTTTTAATTTTGTACATTTGGTGTCCTATAAGCCTCTTGTATTTAGTTTTCTAATTTGTTCTTCATGCTTGGGAAAATTTTCTGATATTATCTCATTGAAGATATTGTGCATTCCTTTGGTTTGAAACTCTGTGCCTTCCTCTATGCCACTAACTCTTATATTTGGTCTTTTGATGCTGTCCCATAATTCTTGGATGTTCTGTTCATGGTTTCTAACTATCTTCACTGTGTGATTCACTTTATTTTCCAGATTGTATACATTGTCTTCAATATCTGAAATTCTTTCTTCCAAGTGATCTAGTCTGTTGGTTATGTTTTTATTGAGTTTTTTTATTTGATTTATTGTATCATTCATTTCAAGGATTTCTGTCTGTGTCTGTTTTTTTTCAGTGTCTCTATCTCTCTTTTGAAGTAAGCTTTTGCTACCTGAATTTGCTCTTATCTCACTGTTGGAGTGATCAGTTTTTGCCTGTATTTGCTCATTTATATCATTCTTTAATTAACATATTATTTTAATTATGAACTTTCTGAACTCCTTCTCTGACATTTCATCAACTTTGCTATCTGTGGGTTCTATTATTATAGTGTCCTGGTTTGTTTGTGGCCCTTTCTTCCCTTTTTTAATGTTGTTTATGTGTCTTCCTTTCTTGCATTGTGCATCTGAGATGTTACAGTTTCTTCCCTATATTCTTGTAGTACCCATGTCGATTGTCTGTACTTCACCTTGATGTTGAGCTTACAGACCCTGCTGTTTTTCCTCAGTGAATCCTACTGCTTTTTTGATCTAGGTCCTGCACACTTTGGTGTGGGTGGATCTGGGTTGCTGGGTTTGACCTCCCTTGTTTGTCTGGTGCTCCGAAGGGGTGGTCCTGTGCCAGGCCTATTGAGATCATGGATCCTTTGAGGGCTGGTGTGCACTGTCTGGGTTGGATCTATGCCTCCATGGTAGTCTGCTGGTAGGAAGTGGTGGTCCTGCCCCAGAGGTCAGAAGGGGTGATCCTGCACCGGAGGCTAGGCTCTGGCAGGTGTCTGCCTTCCTGGAGGAGGGGTAGATTGATCCTGCTGTGCTCCTGGGACCCACACAGGCTGGTACAGGTGAATCTGTACCACTGTACTTGACCTCCCACCTGGCTTGACATCCGTTGGTAGTCTGCTGGTGGGAAGAAGCGGTTCTACACCAGAGGCTAGACTCTGGTGGGTGTCTTCCCCACCAGGGGAGGGGTAGAATGGGCCTGCAGTGCACCTGGGAACTGCAAAGGCCAGTGTGGGTGGATGTGGGCCACAGACTTGACGTCCTGTGGTAGTCTGCTGGTTTTAAGGGGCTGTCCTGTGCCAGAGGATAGGCACACAATGACTTGGTAGTACACCTAACCAAGGAGGTGAAAGAACTCTACAATTAAATCTATAGTACTATGAAGAAAGAAATCAAAGACCTTAGAACATGGAAAACCACCCATGTTCTAGGATAGACAGAATAAATATTGTCAAAATCAACATAGTAACAAGCATCATGCAGATTGATTTCAATCTCCTTCAAAATACCAATGACATTATTCACAGAACTAGAAAAAGTTTTAAAATTAATTTAGAAGAAAAATGATTCATATTAGTCAAAGCAATGCTGTGCAAGAAGGGTAATGCTGGAGAAAATACAATACCTATTCTCAAATTATACTTCAGACTAACTAACAAAAACAGAGTAGTTGAGTTTGTAGCCTAGTCTTGGAGCAGTTGCTTAGCATCTGAGAGTCATTGGGTTTAATTCTCAGCACTGTATAAAAATGAATAAATAAAATAAAGGATAAAGGTCCATATATAACTAAAAGAGTATTTAGAAAAATGACATTGGCATTAAAACAGATATGTAGACCAATGGAATAGAATAGAAGATTCAGAGAAAAACTGACATAGTTACAGTCATCTGACACTTGAAAAAGGTGCCAAAAAAATACATTGAAGAATAGACAGTTTTTTTTTTAAACACATGCTATATTGGACTTCCATATGTAGAAGAATGAAAGTAGATCATCTTGCAGAAAAGTCAGATCATAGAGGATAGACTTAGGAATTAGATCAAACTGCAACTGCTAAAAGAAAATATGGGTATAACCCTCTAAATTATTGTCATACACACCCACTTCCTTAGCAAGGAATATAACCACAAATCAATAAGTGGGCTAGCATCAAAATTAAAAATTTCTACATGAAAAAAGAAAGATGAGCATGAGGACAAAGATTACAGAATGGGAGAAAATCTTTGCCAGCTACTCCTCTAACAGGATTAATATGCAGAATATATTAAGAACTGAAAAAATACTAAACACCTCCCCCCAAAATAATCCAATTGATATGTGGAAAGAATAAGCAAATATATTTCTCAAAACAAGAAATACAAATATATAAAAAAATTTCCATAGGAATTTCCATAATAAAGGGAAGTGAAAGTAAAAACTACATTGAGATTTTTGTCTCACTTTCATTAGAAAGATAATCAAAAACATTAAAGATAATAAAAAATGCTGGCAAGGATGTGGAGAAAAGTGCACACTCATATATTATTGATGGGACTGTAAATTACTACAATCACTCTGGAAAGTAGTATGTAGATTCCTGAAAAGTCTAGTAATGCAATTACCATATGATCAAGCTATTCCACCACTTGGTATTTGTCCAAAGGAAGTAAAATTAACATATTATACTATAATAATACAGGAAAATCAATATTATACCTGCCCAATTCATAAAACCTAAGTTATGGCATAGGCCCAAGTGCCTGTAAACAAATGAATGGACTGAACAGATTAAGAATATGGAAATTTACACACACACACACACACAAACACACACACATACACACAATGGAGTTTTACTCATTCATAAGGAAGAACAAAATTGTGGCATTTACTGGTGAATGGATGGAAATAGAGCAAATCATGCAACTGAAATAAGCCAGACTCAAATGGGGAGGCTCCCATGAAATTTGAAGGGGGATCAGTTAGTATAAGAAGGCAATAGGAGAGATGGGTAAAAGAAGAAATTGCAGAATAAAATTTAACAAGTTATGCTATGCACTTATATGAATATACCATAGTTAGTTCAACCTTTGTGTATAACAATAAAGTGTATATATATATATATATATATATATATATATATATATATATATATCTTATAAAAACATTTTAAAAAGGAAAACAGAAATCCAACATCAGTGAGAAAAGTCCATGTTAATTGTTAACAAAATCTTCCAATTAGTATGCTATATATATGGAATTTTAATACCGCTTGGGAAGAAAGATAGCAGAAGAAATATTTCTGAATAATTGATGAGAGTTTTCCAAAAGTAATGACAGACATTGTTCTAATCAGATTTTTTTTTTACTGCTGTGACCAAAAGACCCAACAAGCACTTGTAGAGGAGGAAAAGTTAATTTGGTGGCTTACAGATTTAGAGGTCTTAGTCTGTAGAGAGCTTGCTCCATTCCTCATAGATTAAGGTGAGGCAAAGCTAAAGAGTGTGACTAGAAAGGAGACACTCACCAGATACAATAACACCTCAAAGACATGTCCTCAGTGACAATCCTTCTCCAGCCACACTTTACCGGCCTTCAGTTACCACTCAGTTAATCTATTTTTTATTTATTATTTTTTTATTATTAGTTGTTCAAAACATTACATAGTTCTTGACATATCATATTTCATACATTTGATTCAAGTGGGTTATAAACTCACATTTTTATCTTGTATACAGATTACAGAATCACATCGGTTACACATCCACGTTTTCACATATTGCCATAGTAGTGTCTGTTGTATTCTGTTGCCTTTTCTATCCTCTACTATCCCTCCGCCCCTCCCCTGCCATCTTGTCTCTCTATCCCCTCTACTGTAATTCATTTCTATCTCTTATTTTTTCCCCTTTCTCCTCACTTCCTCTTATATGTAATTTTGTATAACAATGAGGGTCTCCTTCCATTTTCATGTAATTTCCCTTCTCTCTCCCTTTCACTACCAACTGTCATCCCTGTTTAATATAAATCTTCTTCTTCTGCTCTTCCTCCCTGCTATGTTCTTAGTTACTCTCCTTATACCAAAGAAGACATTTGGCATTTGTTTTTTAGGGATTGGCTAGCTTTACTTAGCATAATCTGCTCTAATGCCTTCCATTTCCCTGCAAATTCCATGATTTTGTCATTTTTTAGTGCTGAGTAATACTCCATTGTGCATAAATGCCACATTTTTTATCCATTCATCTATTGAAGGGCATCTGGGTTCGGTCCACAGTCTAGCTATTGTAAATTGTGCTGCTATGAACATTGATGTAGCTGTGTCCCTGTTTATGCTTTTTTTAGGTCTTTAGGGAATAGTCTGAGAAAGGGAATAGCTGGGTCAAATGGTGGTTCCATTCCCAGCTTTCCAAGGAATCTCCATACTGCTTTCCAAATTGTCCATACCAATTTGCAGTCCCACCAGCAATGTACAAGTGTACCCTTTTCCCCACATCCTCGCCAGCACTTGTTGTTGTTTGACTTCATAATGGCTGCCAGTCTTACTGGAGTGAGATGGTATCTTAGGGTGGTTTTGATTTGCATTTCTCTGACTGCTAGAGATGGTGAGCATTTTTTCATGTACTTGTTGATTGATTGTATGTCCTCCTCTGAGAAGTGTCTGTTCAGGTCCTTGGCCCATTTGTTGATTGGGTTGCTTTCTTATTGTTTAATTTTTTGAGTTCTTTATATACTCTGGATATTAGGGCTCTATCTGAAGTGTGAGGAGTGAAAATTTGTTCCCATGATGTAGGCTCCCTATTTACCTCTCTTATTGTTTCTTTTGCTGAGAAAAAACTTTTTAGTTTGAGTAAGTCCCATTTTTTGATTCTTGTTTTTAACTCTTGTGCTATGGGTGTCCTATTAAGGAATTTGGAGCCCAACCCCACAATATGTAGATTGGAGCCAACTTTTTCTTCTATCAGATGCAGAGTCTCTGATTTGATATCAAGCTCCTTGATCCATTTTGAGTTAACTTTTGCGCATGGTGAGAGGAGGGGATTCAGTTTCATTTTGTTGCATATGGATTTCCAGTTTTCCCAGCACCATTTGTTGAAGATGCTATCCTTCCTCCATTGCATGCTTTTAGCCCCTTTATCAAATATAAGATAGTTGTAACTTTGTGGATTAGTCTCTGTGTCCTCTATTCTATACCATTGGTTCACCCGCCTGTTTTGGTACCAGTACCATGCTGTTTTTGTCACTAGATGCCCTTCAATAGATGAATGGATTAAAGAAATGTGGCATTTATACACCATGGAGTATTACGCAGCACTAAAAAATGACAAAATCATGGAATTTGCACGGAAATGGATGGCACTAGAGAAGATTATGCTTAGTGAAGCTAGCCAATCCCTAAAAACAAATACCAAATGTCTTCTTTGTTATAGTGAGAGCAAATATGAACAGAGCAGGGAGGAAGAGCAGGAAAAAAAGATTAACATTAAACAGAGAAATGAGATGGGAGATAAAGGGAAAGAAAATGGAAATTGCATGAAATGAAGGGAGACCCTCATTGCTATACAAAATTACATATAAGAAGTTGTGAGGGGAATGGGTAAATAAACAAGGAGAGAAATGAATTACAGTAGATGGGGTAGAGATAGAAGATGTACTCTCTCTCTGTGTCCTCTATTCTGTACCATTGGTCCACCCGCCTGTTTGGTACCAGTACCATGCTATTTTTGTTACTATTGCTCTGTAGTATAGTTTGAAGTCTGGTATCGCTATACCGCCTGTTTTACTCTTCCTGCTTAGAATTGTTTTTGCTATTCTGGGTCTTTTATTTTTCCATATGAATTTCATGATTGCTTTATCTATTTCTACAAGAAATGCTGTTGGGATTTTGATTGGCAGTGCATTAAACTTATAGAGAACTTTTGGTAATGTTGCCATTTTGATGATGTTAGTTCTGCCTATCCATGAACAGGGTATATTTTTCCATCTTCTAAGATCTTCTTCTATTTCTCTCTTTGGGGTTGTGTAGTTTTCATTGTATAAACCTTTCACCTGTTTTGTTAGTTTGATTCCCAAATATTTTTTTTGAGGATGTTGTGAATGAGGTGGTTGTCCTCATTTCTCTTTCAGAAGATTTGTTGCTGATACACAGGAATGACTTTGATTTATGCACGTTGATTTCATATCCTGCCACATTGCTGAATTCATTTATTAGCTCTAGTAGTTTCTTTGTAGACCCTTTTGAGTCTGGTAGATATAGAATCATGTCACCCCCAAATAGTGATAAATTAAGTTCTTCTTTTCCTATTTTTATGCCTTTAATTTCTTTCGTCTGTCTAATTGCTCTGGCCAGTGTTTCGAGAACTATGTTAACAGAAGTGGTGAGAGAGGGCATCCCTGTCTTGTTCCGGATTTTAGAGGGAATGCCTTCAATTTTTCTCCATTCAGAATGATGCTAGCCTGAGGCTTAGCATAGATAGCTTTTACAATACTGAGGTATGTATCTGATTTACCAGAAATTTATTGAGGATTTTTGCATCTATGTTCATTAGAGATATTGGTCTGTAGTTTTCTTTCTATGAAGTGTCTTTGTCTTGTTTAGGAATCAGGGTGATAATGGCCTCATAAAATGAATTTGGAAGTTCTCCCTCTTTTTCTATTTCCTGAAATAACTTGAAAAGCATTGGTATTAGTTCTTCTTTAAAGGTTTTGTAAAACTCTGCTGTATACCCATCCGGTCCTGGGCTTACCTTAGTTTGTAGTCTTTTGATGGCTTCTTCTATTTCCTCAATTGATATTGATCTGTTTAGTTTGTGTTTATCCCCCTGACTCAATCTGGGCAGATCATATGACTTAAGAAATTTATTGATGCTTTCACTATCTTCTATTTTATTGGAGTATAAGGATTCAAAATAATTTCTAATTATCTTCTGTATTTCTGTAGTGTCTGTTGTGATACTGCCTTTTCCATCCTATATGCTAGTAATTTGAGTTCTCTCTCTTCTTCTCTTCATTAGCATGGCTAAGAGTATGTTGATCTCATTTATTTTTTCAAAGAACCAACTTTTAGTTTTGTCAATTTTTTCAATTGTTTCTTTGTTTCAATTTCTTTGATTTCAGCTCTGATTTTAATTGTTTCTTGCCTTCTACTATGTTTGCTGTTGTTTTGTTTTTCTTTTTCTATGGTTTTGAGAAGAAGTGGGAGATCATTTTTTTGTTGGTTTTTTCCTTTTTTAAAGGAATGAATTCCAAACAATGAATTTTCCTATTAGAACTGCTTTCATTGTTTCCTATAGATTCTGATATGTTGTGTCTGTGTTTTCATTTATCTCTGAGAATTTCTTAATTTCCTCCTTGATGTCTTCTGTAACCCATTGATCATTCAGTAACATATTGTTCATTCTCAAAATGATGCAGTATTGTTCCGTCCTTCTTTTATCATTGATTTCTGGTTTCATCCCATTATGATCTAATAAGATGCATGGTATTATCTCTACTCCCTTATAATTTCTAAGAGTTGCCCTGTGACATGATATATGGTCTATTTTTGAGAAGGATCCATGTGCTGCTGAGAAAAAAGTGTAACTGCTTGATGTTGGGTGGTATATTCTATATATGTCAATTAAGTCTAGGTTATTAATTGTATTATTGAGTTTTATAGTTTCTTTATTCAACTTTTGTTTAGAAGATCTGTCCAGTGGTGAGAGAGGTGTGTTGAAGCCTCCCATAATTATTGTATTGTGGTCTATTTGACTTTTGAACTTGAGAAGATTTATTTGATGAGCATAGCTGCACCATTGTTTGGGGTATATATGTTTATGATTGTTATGTCTTGTTGGTGTATGGTTCCCTTGAGCAGTATGTAGTGTCCTTCTTTATCCCTTTTGATTAACTTTGGCTTGAAGTCTATTTTATTTGATATGAGTATGGACAGTCCTGCTTGTTTCCAAGGTCCATATGAGTGATATGATTTTTCCCAGCCTTTCCCCTTCAGTCTTTGTATGTCTTTTCCTATCAAATGTGTCTCCTGTAGGCAGCATATTGTTGGATCTTTGTTTTTGTTTTTGTTTTTGTTTTTGTTTTTGTTTTGATCCTGTGTCTCTTGATTGGTGAGTTTAAGCCATTAACATTTAGGGTTACTATTGAGATATGGTTTGTACTTCCAGCCATATTTGTTTATTTATGTTACTTAACATGATTTGTTTTTCCACTTTGATTATTTTTCCCTTTACTGTACTACCTCCCGCTGTTGGTTTTCATTGTTATTTTTCATTTCCTCTTCCTGTAATGTTTTTCCAAGGATGTTTTGAAGAGCTGGTTTTCTACCTGAAAATTCTTTTAACTTTTGTTTATTGTGGAAGGTTTTAATTTCATCTTCCATCCTGAAGCTTAATTTCACCAGATACACAATTCTTGGTTGGAACCCACTTTCTTTCAGCATTTGAAATATGTTTTTTCCTGGATCTTCAAGCTTTCAGAGTCTGTGTTGAAAGATCAGCTGTTATCTTGATTGGTTTTCACCCTAAATGTAATCTGCTTCCTTTCTCTTATAGCTTTTAAAATTGTCTCCTTATTCTGTATGTTGGGAATCTTCATTATAATGTGTCTTGGTGTGGATCTCTTATGATTTTGCACATTTGGCGTCCTGTAGGCTTCTAGGATTTGGAATTCTGTTTCATTCTTCAAGTCTGGGAAGTTTTCTCCTATTATTTCATTGAACAGATTGCTCATTCCTTTGGTTTGGACCTCTATACCTTCCTGTATCCCAATAACTCTTAAGTTTGGTCTCTTTATGTTATCCCATATTTCTTGGACATTCTGCTCATGGTTTCTTAACACTGAGTTGTCTTTGTTTTTTTCAAGTGTAAATACTTTGCTTTCATTGTCTGATGTTCTATCTTCTACGTGTTCTACTTTGCTGGTAGTACTCTCAATTGAGATTTATTTTGGTTTATTGCTTCCTGCATTTCGAGGATTTCTGTTTGTTTTTTATAACCTCTATCTCCCTGTATAGTTGATCTTTTTGCTTCTTGGATTTGTTTATGTAATTCATTGTCAAAGTGATCTTTCATTGTCTGATTTTGCTGTTTAATGTCTTCCTTGAGACTCTAGATCATCTGAAGCATGTATATTCTAATTATTTATCTGACATTCCATCTGCTGCAGATATTACCTCTCGTAAAGTTGAGTTGAACTGCATTGCTTGTGGTACTTTCTTTCCTTTTCTTTTCATACTGCTCACATTTCTTTCTGCTTTGTGAAAATGTTGTGTTATTGATTTTCCCCTCTATATATTTATATTGCTCTTGTATAGTTGCAAAGTCTCGCTTTTGTGGAGAAAGACAATGTTAACAGTTCCCAATATCAGTAGTACATCATCTAAACACACGTTTTCCTTATTACTACATTTATAGCTAGACTATATATCTACAAATGTTGGTTTTGATTATCATTTACAAATATAGTCATTAGTTTCATGAAAGGCATACCGTTTCTGTTAGCTTGAAGAAAACTGAATTTCAGGTGTAGGATGTTATGTTTAGGGAGAAAGGAGTGAGGATATGTGCTTAATCTAACTTAGTAACTTTGGAGAGCTCTAATCAATAGATGGGTAATTTATGGAAGAATGTCTAGATTCAAACTCCTATCTGTATTTATAGGATTACTCTACTTATAAATAGTAAAATTTAGGGTGTTGCAAGTGGGATAGAGGGAGTAAGAATGATAAAAACAAATAACAAGAAAAGAAAGAGAAAAAGAGAGCAGGAAAAATAAAATAAGAGAAAAAAGAAAAGAAATAAAAGGGGGAGGGTGGTGGGGCATATGCAATTCCTCTATATTATATTATTCTGGTGATTCAGTTGTTAAAGTCCTTTCTCATGCACAATTCTTGGTTTCACATATGTTGAGTTTGTGAGGACCAGAGGGGGAAGGGTAGAGGCGACTGGATGAATGGATGAAAAGAAAGAGAGAAGAGAAAAAAAAGAAAGAAAAGAAATGTCTCTCAGAACTCTGTTTTCTTTTCTTCCAGTTGGTGGTGTTGTCTATTCCTAGCTTGAGTCTCTGAGTTTAGGGTGGTGGTTGTAGTCAGTGTGAGAGGACTTGAGCTTCCACCTTTGGCCTCTCTACTCTTATTCTCTGAGATGTAAACCAGGTGCCTGATCCGCTGCAGAACCTAGCTGGTAGCCACACCCAGCGGTTGGTGGGTTTTAAGGGTTGGTGGGATTTTCCAAGATGAGTTCCATCAGTTTTTCTCATAAGGTGTTTGATGAGGTGGGGAGTGTTGGGGAGACCTTACATTTGTCCAGAGCTCAGTCAGGTGACGGCACACGTGGGCGGCTGGGCCCCTCCTCCATTTGGGGTTGTCTATCTACAGTGCCAGCGGGCAGCTGTGCTCCTTCTCTGGGCTGCGTGGTCTGCCTACCACACAGGCGGCAGCTGGGCCCCTACTCCAGTTGGGGTGGTCTCTCTACCGTGCAGGCGGGCAGCTGTGCCCCCTCTCCGAGCCGCGTGTTCTGCCTATCGTACAGGCTGGTGGCTGGGCTCCTCATCCCTCAGTTAATCTATATAAGGGGATTAATCTACTGGTCTGAAGCTTTTATAATCCAATTATTTCACCTCTGAATTGTCTTGCATTGTATCACAATCTGAGCTTTTGTGGGGACACTTCACTTCCAAACCACAATAGACAAAAAACTATAGATTCAGGGAACTCAGACAACATCAAGCATGGTAAATTTTTAAAAGACAGAAAAAGGGAGGTAGGGAATGGGAGAGAGGAGTAGGAGAAGGAGGGAAGAAAGAAAATAAGAAAAACTAAGGCATATCACATACCTAGGCATATCATATTCAAATATAAAAAAAGAAAATCTTTAAAAAAGACAGAGATGAGGCAAATATAAAAACAAAACATAGCAGGAATCCTATTTTTAGAGTAGTGTGGAATTAATATATAGAACCATTTAGCCCACTGTCCAAGAGAGGCCTGACCCACACTGCACCCTGCCACCAGAGGGAAACACCACAACCCCTTCAGAATATGATGCAGCTCCCTATTCAAAAATGCAGTGCTCCACCCAAATTGCCTCCATTTGGGGACATTGTAGCCACCATCATAGCCCTCTCCACATGATCATCTCCATTGTGGGACACTGGACAGATCCAGAAAGCAGCTACCTATTGCAGCAACACACACCACATTGCAGCATCACCTAATAGGTCACCCAATGCCATTGTACAGCCTATCCTTCCAGTCCCATTTCTGAAAGAAGTTGCTGTCATCTTGGGACACCTCCATAGCCATTTTTGGGTACCTCTGCTGCTGCCTCTGAAAACTTTAGCTGGGGCAGCTTCAATTTTGGGACTCTGACTGGGGTGTGGAAGCCCAACATCGAGGTACCTACAGGATTGATACTACTGGGGCCACCAACTAGGGACATAGCCGCTTCTATCTAGGGACAATCATCAGGACCTCGTAAACCATCATCAAGGTCTGTGTGGGCCTGGTTGCACCAAAGGAATCTCTACCAGGTGTATTAACATACACAATCCTGTTGCAGAGGTAACAGGGAGTCTTGCATGGGGTTGCCTCTCCATTTTCTCCTGCTAACAGCCAACATCTTTTGATTACCTTTCACAAGTCCTATAATCTAAAACATCTATATTCTGACATCCTACCTCAGACATCACAGCCTATCCTTCCTCTGTCTACTATTATAAACTGCAAACTATTATGCAAACCTACTGGATAGATGGTAGAAGATAAATGAACCCATCATTTCTGTTTATAGTGACAAGACCACAAATGATAAAATAGAAGTTAATTGATCTATGACTGCATTGGTTTCATTGGGTGCTGTAAACATGGATGTCCCCCCTAAAGGTGACTATTGGTCATTTTTTTAAATTTATTTGTAGATTAATTGTATTTCTTCTTCTGAGAAGTGTCTGTTCAGTTCCTTAGCCTATTTATTGATTAGTTTTGTTTGTTTGTTTGTTTTTGGTATAAAGTATTTGAGTTCTTTATATATTCTGGAGATTACTGCTCTACCTGATGTGTGTGTGGCAAAAATATGCTCCCAACATAATGGCTCTCTCTTCACCACATTGGTTGTTTCTTTTGACTTCTTGCACTTAAGGAGTCTTGTTAAGGAAGTTAGGGCCTAACCTGACATAATAAAACTTGAGCCTACTTTTCCTTCTATTATATGTAGAGTCGCTGGTTTAATTCCTAAGTCCTTGATCCACATAGAGTTGAGTTTTGAGCATGGCAGGAGATAAGGTTTTAGTTTTATTTTGCTGCATATGAATTTCCAGTTTTCCCAGAACCATTTTTCAAAGAGGCTATCTTTTCACCAATGTATATTTTGGCACCTTTGTTTAGTATGCGGTAATTCTATTCATGTGGGTTTGTCTCTGTGTATTCTACTCCATACCATTGGTCTACATCTCTATTTTGGTTCAAATACCACGCAGTTGTTATTATAGCTTTGTAGTATAGTTTAAGGTCTGGTATTGTGATGCCTCCAGCTTCACTCTTCTTGATAAGAATTGTTTTAGCTATTCTGGGTCTCTTATTTTTCCAAATGAACTTCATGATCGCTTTTTCTATATCTATAAGGAATGAGGTTGGGATTTTAATTGAAATTGCATTGAATCTGTATAGTACTTTGGGTAGTAAGGCCATTTTGACAATATTGATTCTGCCTTTCAAAGAGCATGGGAGACTTTTGATCTTCTAAGGTCCTCTTCAATTTCTTTCTTCAGTATTGCATAGTTTTCATTGTAGAGGTCTTTCATCTATTTTCTTAGATTGATTCCCAGGTATTTTTTCCCTGAGGCTTTTGTGAATTGAGGTGGTTTTCTAATTTCTCTTTAAAAAGATTCATCACTGATGATAGAAATGCCTTTGATCTATGGGTATTGATCTTATATTATGCTAATTTGCTGAATTCATTTATTAATTTTAGAAGTTTTCTGGTGGAATTTTTTGGATCCTCCAAGTATAGAAAAATGTCTTTGGCAAATAATGTTAGTATGAGATCTTCTTGTCCTATTCATATCCTTTAATTTCTTTTGTCTGTCTAATTGTTCTGGCTAGATTTTCAAGGACTATGTTGAATAGGATTGGTGAAAGAGGACATTCATGTCTTGTTTTAGTTTTAGAGGGAATGCTTTCCATTTTTCTCCATTTATAATGATGTTAGCATGGGTCTTAGCTGTGTTCATAGTCAGGGGTTCTGTCTTCCAAGTGATCTAGTCTGTTGGTAATGTTTTCTATTGAGTATTTAATTTGGTTTATTGTTTCCTTCATTTCAGAAATCTCTCTCTCTCTCTCTCTCTCTTCCCAGAATCTGTCTTTCTTGAAGTAATCTTTTGCTCCCTGTATTTGCTCTATTATCTCTTTGTTGGGGTGTTCAATTTTTGCTTGTATTTCTTCACTTAAGTCATTCTTTGATGCTCAGATCATTTTAATTATGCAGATTCTGAACTCCTTCTCTGACATTTCATCTACTGAACTGTTAATGAATTCTATTTTTGTAGTTTCTTGGTTTCTGTTTGGGGCACTTTTCCCTCCTTTTTTTTGCATTGTTTATGTGTCTTTCTCTCTTCCAGTGCAGATCTGAGGTATTTCAGCCTCTACAGTTAAAATGTAAGTTTTAATTTCTCACTTACTGAAAAGTAAACAATTTGGTTAAAGCAATGAGAGTAATACAATTTAAAATGTCAAATAAAGACCATTTGATGTCAGTGAGTTTTCAGAGTAGGAGATACAAGCATTCTCCTCCCCAAAGGGAGAAAAAAAGTCTCCAAAACAGCAGACTTCAGAGGTATCAAGTGTCAATTAAAAAAAAAAAAAAAAAAAAATATATATATATATATATATATATATATATATATATATATATATATAATCTCAATCAACACAGTGCAGCAAAAGGAAAACAATCAAACAAAAATAGAGAATAACTGCATAGGTAGATTTGCTGAGAAAATGTGCATACCTGAGACTTTTGGGATAATTAGGAACAAATAAAAAGTGTAGGAGTTATCACTGTCAGTCACATGGTGAGCCCCACTGACATCATTAGTGGCTTGTTCTGTAGGGAACTCCTGTATCTGTTGTTACTAACAACAATTTTTCTATGTAACCCATGAAGATGAACATATTGCTATGACACCCTCAAGAATGAGCCACTATCACATCTCCCTGGGACTAAAAGAGTCACCTATCCTAACCCTATGAACAACCACAGCCCTAGATTGTAACCATTTTGCATTAGCTATTGCTCCAAACCTGGATCTGCAGCTGAATTATGCCCACTCATACCCCAAATCACCACTGTTCGAAGCTATCCCTGCCCTGGGACCTAAAATCTCAATCACCCTCTGCATGTCTGTGCAATGGGCCATAGCCAAGTAGATGCTCTATGAATACCTGTACTTCTGATATTGGAGTCATATCCCAGCAATGTGAACTATTCCCTGGGCTCCAGAGCCACTGTAGCTCTTTGCAGCCTTACATGTCAGACTTTAGCTCTGTGCTGCATTGTAGATGCCCATACAATAAGCCAAAATATCACTCTGCAAACATGAGTGTCCCAGAATCTTGTTTGTTGTTGTTGTTGTTGTTGTTGTTGTTGTTGTTTTGTTTTTGCACATCATCTGCCCTACAGATCTTAGCTATCCATATTTTCCACAAGAAATCACACATTGTACACATTACCAGTAAAACAACAGGGGTGTTGTTGCCAGTTCTACCTTAGACCTTGCAGCTTTGTTCCTTTCTTGCATACCTGTGTTTTAGAACCTGATTCTGTAGCCATTCCACATTCTGTGCATCAGATGCTACTGCCATCATGAATGTAACTACAAGCCAGACATAGTGTCAAGAAAGATTTCCTTGACTGTGACGTCCCTAGTAGGAGAAAGAGATTGAGAAGACTGCATTACCATCAATCACAAACTAAGCTGCCCTCATTAGGCACAGTCTTGGCTGCTGAGACACCTTGCAATCTCCACCAAATTTGACCTCAAGTGACAAAGATGTATGAAAAATATGCTTTTGCATTCACACCAAATCAGTAATTATTCTTATCTACCTGGTGCCCTTAAATATACTAATAGGGTAAGGTAATTTCCTCCCAAAACAAGCCAATGAGTTTGAAGAGATTACAGATACATCAAAAGCACATACATTGATATAAGCCAACAAGAGACATATAAAACCAGAGAAACATATCTCCACCAAAAGATTGAAACGTTTTTCAGTTACAGTCCCCAAGGAAATGAAAATATGCAAATTTCATTACAAAGAACGTAAAATAATTGCTTGAAAGGAATTCAGGGAACTTCAGAAACAAGCCAAATATATCAGAAAAATAATATATGAATAAAACTAAAAATTTAATATAGACACTCCTTCTTAAAAAGCACAAAATTTAAACAAAAAACTTAAAAATCAACTCAGGTCCTTAAGAGACATAAGGTATATAGGGTAAATCACTGCCTTGTTAACAATGGTAAAGTAAGTTCTATAGAGAGAATGTACCTGATATAGGTCAGAAGCTCACATCTCTTTATTTTCAGTTCAAAGAAAGGAAAAGCATTAGAGACATAATAAGAAAGTAAAATCAAAACTTTTAATTTCTTCAGTCTTAATTCACCTAAGAGATACTATTTTGTTCAAAAATAATAATAGCAGCAATGTAGTTGATTTTCTGGAAGAGAAAATAAGGATTACTTTATTATTATAAGATATTCACACTACACATAGAATGGTGTAGCAATATTTGAAAATGGACTTGGATTAGCTGTGTGAACTCCAAAGTGTAGGGTAACTACTAACAACAACAAGAAAAATAGACATAGTATTGAAAGGGTAAGACAAGAAAAAGCAGTGATAGTAAAATCTTAGTTAAAACACAAAAGCTAATAATTAATGTAAGAAAATATAGAAATGAAAAGCAGATTAGGCAAAAGGAAATGGTAATAAACTTCAACTATATTAAACCAACTATATCATTAAGCATTTTGAAAAGTATTGATCTAAATGTAGCATCAAAGGACAGATTGTGAGGGCTGGAGTTGTGCCTAAGAAGTAAAGCACTTGCCTGGCGTGTGTTAGGCCCTAGGTTCAGTCCTCAGCACCATAAATAAATAAAAACATAAATTTGAATATATATATATATATATATATATATATATATATATATATATATGCAGATTGTGAGTGTGGATCAACAAAAAACAAGACTAAACAATATGCAATATGTTGTATACAAGAAACACAGAGATATTAAAAGTAGAGTGTCAAAATATGTGAGGCAAAAACTGATAGAAACAGAATAAGAAAAAGTTGAGTCTACAATTGTAGGTGAAGACTTCATTATCCTTCATAAAAATCACAGGCAAAAGAGATAGAAAACCATAAAAGACATAGTTAAACTCAACAGAATTAAATATAATGGATATCTTGACCATTTTATTCAACAACAGAAATATACATACTCTTCTGAAATTCAGATGGAAGATTCACAAAGATAGACCACATTCTGGGTCATACAACATATGTTAACAAATTTCAAAAAAAAAAAAAAGTCATGGAACCCAACCACTGCTTTTAGAAAAAAAAATATTAAATGAGAAACCAATTACAGATATCTAGCCAGAAAAAATCCAAAATACCTGAAGATTAGACAACACACTGCAGATAACTCATGAATCAATGAAGAAATCTCAAGCAAAACATAAAAATACTGTGATATAAATGAAACTGAAATAAAACTTATTAACATGTATGGCATTCAGTGAAAACAGTGTTTAGAGGGACATATATAGCATTGAATTCATACTGTTATGGCTTGTATCTGTAGTATCCCCTGAGAGCTCATATGTTATAGGATTGGTTGCCAATGCAATAATGTTCAGAGTTAGGCTCTTGGGAAGTAATGGAGTCATAATGGAGTCATCAATTTTTAGTCACAGATGAGTAATAAATTTATTGCATTATTGGAACATAGTGTAAGCTGCAGGAGATGGACCTAACTGGAGGAGGTAGGTCACTGGGTATAAGCCCTAGGAAGGTACATTTCATCTCTACCCGACTCCTTTCTCTCTCTGCTTATTGGCCACCCTGAGTTGAGGTGTTTTGCTCCACCAGATCTTTCTACCATTTTGTTCTGCTTCACTTCATGCCCAAAGCAATGGAACCTACTGACCATCAACTAAAGCTTCTGAAACCATTAGCCAAGATATATCTTTCTTCCTTTAATATGTTCCTGTAAGATATTTGGTCACAGCTGCAAATGATCAAATGGGATTTATTTCTTGTGACTTTTTCTACTCCAACGGCTCTAAGAAAACACTGAGTATTTATGACAGAAATTTATTTCTCAGCTATGCAGGCTGGGAAATCTGATCAAGTCATAAGCAGATCCAGTGTATACTAACAGTTCATCATCCAAAGATGATGTCTTCTTGCTGTGTCATCACATGGAAGAAGGGGAAAGCAAGTTTCCTTGGGCCTCTTATTGGACACAAATCCCATTATGAAGGTGGAGGTCTCAAAACTGGATCATCTCCCAAAGATCCAATTTCTTAATTCATTGCATTGGGGCTTAGGTTCAACATATAAAATGGTTGAGCACAAACATTATACCATAATATTCTTAGCTTGTATCCCCAAAATTCATATTCTTCTCATATATAAAATACATTAAATTTATCCCAGTAACCACCAAGCATTTAGATTGTTCAAAAGTCTAATATCCAGAGTTTTAACTATATTCTGAAGATATTCTGAAGCTGAGAGTCTGGAAAATTTTTAAAAAGTTATGTTTATGCACTTCCAAAATACAATGGTGAGATACACATAGGTTAGGTATTTCTATTGCAAAACAAAGAAGTAAGAAAGAATTGCAGGGGAAGTGGTCTCAAGTAAATGCAAAATTCACCATAACTAACCAAATTTAGGATTGAGAATAATTTTCTTTGATTGATGTTCAGCCTTCTAGACACATTGGAGTGGGGGATGGGCCTCCATTGATCCCTAAAACATTATTTTTATAGCTTTTTGGGGTGCTCTATGATATAGTTGCTGTGGTTTGGGATTTTAATGATTAGAAAGCTGCAGTTCCAATGTGCTGCAGCTCCCATTATGTTCTTTAGTCTTTTGTGTAGCCCCATTCTCATGGTTTCAGTACAAATTGTTCTTTAGGGATTCTCTATGATGACCTTACCTGTGGAAGTTCTATTTTTGTGTTCTGTAGAACATATTTTGAAATCTAGGTAGAGATATCTATGCCCCCATGACTTGTGCATGCTTTGTATATGTGGAGAGAGCATTGCACAGATGTTGACAAAATGAATGCTTGGGCCTTCCAGAGGTGTGTCCTGAACCATACTTGAGTCCACTAAACCTTCAGATGTGTTGACCAAGAAGGGCTGTGCCAGCCTGAGAGGACTAGAGTCTTTATGCCTTAACTTCTATTCATACTAATTTTCTTATTAGAATTTTGTCAGGCTTGGTGTTTGGTGTTCTATATGGATCACATTTTCTTTTTATTCTTTACAACAGAAAAAATGTTGTGAAGAACAAATGGATAGTCCAATAATTTTCAAAATCTAAGTGTCTCTTCCATCTTAATTACAAATTCTATTTTAAATCATTCCTTCATGCATTTTACTATAAGCCATCAAGAAAAGACTTGCTGCTAAATTAAACTTGGCTTATATATTTTTTCTGCCAAATATCAGGTTTTATTATTATTCATTATATCTTTAATGAAATACTAGAACAAAAAATAAAACTTGCTAATTTCTATGTCATTTTATAACAAGTGTTATGGTTTGAATGTGAAGTATTCCCCAAAAGCTCATGTGTGAGACAATGCAAGATGGTTTGGAGGAGGAATGATTGGGTTATAGTCTTAACTCAATCAGCGAATAAATCCCTAATGGGATTATCTGAGTTGTAACTGGAGGCAGGTGGGTTGTGCCTAGAGGACATTATTCATTGAGGCTAAGGGGTATGTATATTTGTGTCTGGTGAGTGATGTCTCTGCTTTCTGGCCATATGTGAATTGGTTCCCTCTGCCACACTCTTCTACCATGATATCCTGCATCACTGTGAGCCCTGAGGAATGGAGCCTGTTGTTTATGGATTCAGACCTCTGAAACCAACCGTGAGCCCCTAAATAAAATTTTCCTCCACTATAGTTGTGCTGGTTGGATCTTTTAGTCACAGTATCAAAAAAAGCTGACTAAAAAAGAACAAGCATCAACTTTCCTCCACTTACCAATAACATGTTCCTCATTTCCATCTGAAACTCTAAGAGAATGGCCTTTATCATCTATATTTATACCAAAAATTTAGGTAATCTCAAAAGAGTAAGGCTTTCTGTACATCTTTTCTCATCTTTTGAGCCTGAACTAGAATTACCTTCCACAGTTCATTCATGGCAATATAGATATTTTCTAACATATATTCAAAACTCTTCCAATCTCTACCTATCGCTCAGTTCTAGAGAAGCTTTCACATTTTTAAGCTTTTTTAAACAGCAATTTCTGTTTTATTCCATATAAGTTTCTATAACATATATTTTATACTGGGTAATTTATAAGTAATGGTAATTTACTAATCAAAGTCCTAGAAGCTGGATCATATAAGATAAAGTCACATGTAGATTCAGTATCTGGAGAGGAGTTGCTTTCTTCTTAATATATGGCCAGGGATGGTGGTACATACAAGTAATTCCAGTGACTCCAAGATCAGAGGTAGAAGAATTACAAGGCTCAGTCTGCCTCAGCAACTTAGACCTTGCCTCAAAACTTAAAAAGTAAATAAATAAATGACTGGAGATGTATCTCAGTGGTTTCAATCCTCAGTCCCAAAAACACACATTGTGTCTTCTTCCTAAATTTTACATGTCAGAAGGAGCAAACAATTTCTCTTAGATCTGTTATGAGAGTACTTATGTCATTTATGTGTATGTAGCCTTCTGAACTTGCCTATTTTCCATGAGTAATACCATTAAATCAGGGATACCATTGAATTAATAGCATTTAATTGGGGTTAATATTTAAACATGGATTTGTGGATGGGCCACACATATACAGACTATTGCACCAAGTATAAAATGCTCATCAAACATTCAAAACCAATTACAATAATCCATCACATTATGAAACTAAAGAATATTAAACATGACAACATCAAATGGTGCATAAAAAGAATTTTATAAATTTGCACTTATTTATAATCAAAAGTCTCAGTAAACTAGTAATAGAGAGAGACTTCCTCATCTTGATAATAACATCAGCACAATACATAGAGCTAACATCAAACATTGTGGTTAGAAAATTGAAAATTTCTGATTGAGTTCATAAACAAGTCAATCTGTTCCTTCTTATTACAGATTTTCAAAAAAGTTCTACTTAATGGAATAAGACAAGTTTAGGAAATAAAAGATATATATATATATACACACATTGTATTAGAAGAAATAACATTTGTTTAAATAGACTGTTCACAGGCAACATGATAATTTATAAGAAAAATCTAAAACAATAAACAAAAACCTTCATGGAACTTCAAAGTTACTCTAGTAAGGCTTCAGATTCTAAGATTAATTTACAATAGAAAATCAAGTTTTTTTTCTAAATAATGGTAGTGAATAAGATTAAGTAAAGTTTTACTACTATATGATTCAAAGTATATGACATTTTTGAAAAGGCAAAAGTATGAAGATAGTAAAAAGATCAGATAATAGGGTAAGGGGAAAATGTGAATAGGATAGATGCAGAGATGTTTTAGAGTAACAAAACTACCCTGGATGATACTATGATGGTGAATAAATTTCATTACAAATTTTTCTAATTACACACAATATAAAATACCACATTCATATATAGTATGTTGGCAGTTTACTATATATAACAAAATACTTGATTTGTGTAGCATTTTCCATCCAAGAACAGGAGAGTACCCATCTTCTACATTCAATTTCATCGATATATGAAATAATTTCTATCATTTCTTTTCTTCTCACTGTTTAGGTCTATTTTTCTTTCTCCAGTTTTAAAAGGTGGAAACATAGGTCATTTATTTTATAACTCTTTTAATTTCTATTATGTGAATTTAATGTGTGAAATTTTATCCAAGCATTTTTTCATTGCATTTTACAAATGTTAATAAACTGTATTTTTATTTAGAACCACGTATTTTTGTATTAAGAGTATGTTTTAATCTCTAAATATTTGGATTATTTTCCAGCTATCTTCTTTTGTGGGGACAAGTATATGGAGTACTGGATATATGGTATTTTTAAGAGCATCTGAATGGCAGGTCACTCCCCTCCTATGAAGTGATTGAGCAGCAGGCCACTTGCCCCATAGACACAGCCCTGGGCATGAGGCCATGTGTTGCAGTTCCTGTGCTTGCTCCAGGGCCCACTCCTGGATTGCAAGGACACCTAGCAGAAATTGCATTGGTGGCTGCCTGTGATCTTCTTAGCTACTGCCTAAGTATATATACATGGTAACTGCACAATGAAATTAGACCTGCTTCCAGCTTGGTCTCCGGAGGTCTATATTAGTGACTCTGTAGCCACACTCTCCTTTACCCTGTTCCGTGGACCTCCTCACTGGACGACACAGAGCCCACACACTTTTAAAAAAATTATTATTTTTTAGTTGTAGTTAGACACATTATCTTTATTTTATATATTTATTTTTATTTGGTGTTGAGGATCTAACCCCGGGCCTCACACGTGCTAGGCGAGCACTTTACCAATGGGCCATAACCCCACCCCTCAGCTACCTTTATGTGACCAATTTTTCACTTGTATTGTGTGATGAGAACATGCATTTTATTACTTTAGTTTTAAAATGCTGTTAAAGTATGTTTTATGAACCAAAATTTTATCTGTCTTGTAGTGGGTTCCAGGCCAGGTGAGAATAAGAAGTGTAGAGAGAAAGTTTGTTTATTAACTTGATAAAGGACATCCTTAAAAAAAATAGAGTTCACATTATACTTAATGATGAAAGACTAGATTCTTTTCCCTTAAGATTGGAAAAAAAAAATTCAAGGATGCTGTCTATCAACACTCTGATTCAACATTATACTGGAACTCCTAAATAGCATAGTAGGATAATAGTTTTTAAGAAGCAAGCAAACTGGAAAGAAGTTAAAATGCTTCTACTCACAGATGACATGATTATCTATCTACAAAAAAAAAAAAAAAAAGAAATGTCAGGAACTAAACAGCATTATTATCAAGGCTATAGGATGAAAATCCAAAATATTTAAGTGAATTATTTGCCCATATGCAAGCAATGAACTATTATATACTGAAATTTAAAATTAAAATCACCCATAAATTTTATGATTAAAATGTACACTTTAATTTTAATTTTAATTTTAAAATTAAATTTAGGAGATCAAGGGATCTCAAGATAGAATACAGAATATGAAAAAAAAAACAATTTAACTATACCTTCATTGGAAAGTATGAGGAAGTGAAGCAGCCATAAATACCTTTGGAATGAGTGGAATACCTAAGACTAATGGCAAAAACAACTATACATAAGCACCATATCCTTTCTGAGAAATTTTTCCCCAGGAAAGTATAGCTTAATGATGTTGATATCTCTCTCTCTCTCTCTCTCTCTCTCTCTCTCTCTCTCTCCTTTTCTATCTTCTTCTTTATCTCTCTATTTATCCTGGATTTGAAAAATTTAGCAAATGGATGGAAGGTAGTGAGAGCTAAGTCTATCACTGTTGGAGTAGGTGTAGTAATGGATGAGATTTGGAATTCAGTAAAGTGGCAGGATATAAAATCAACACGCATAAATGAATGGCATTCCTGTATATCAGCAACAAATATTCTGAAATAGAAATGAGGAAAACCACTCCATTCACAATATCCTCAAAAAAATACTTGGGAATAAACCTAACAAAAGAGGTGAAAGATTTATACAATGAAAACTACAGAAACCTAAAGAGAGAAATAGAAGAAGATCTTAGAAGATGGAAAAATATACCCTGTTCATGGATAGGCAGAACTAACATCATCAAAACGATGATATTACCAAAAGTTCTCTATAGGTTCAATGCACTTCCAATCAAAATTCCAATGGCATTTCTTGTAGAAATAGATAAAGCAATCATGAAATTCATATGGAAAAATAAAAGACCCAGAATAGCAAAAGCAATTCTAAGCAGGAAGTGTGAAACAGGCGGTATAGCGATACCAGACTTCAAACTATACTACAGAGCAATAGTAACAAAAACAGCATGGTACTGGTACCAAAACAGGAGGGTGGACCAATGGTACAGAATAGAGGACACAGAAACCAATCCAAAAAAATTACAATTATCTTATATTTGATAAAAGGGCTAAAAGCATGCAATGGAGGAAGAATAGCATCTTCAACAAATGGTGCTGGGAAAACTGGAAATCTATATTCAATAAAATGAAACTGAATCCCTTTCTCTCACCATGCACAAAAGTTAACTCAAAATGGATCAAGGAGCTTGATATCAAATCAGAGACTCTGTGTCTGATAGAAGAAAAAGTTGGCTCCGATCTACATATCATGGGGTCGGGCTCCAAATTCCTTAATAGGACACCCATAGAACAAGAGTTAAAAACAAGAATCAACAAGTGGGACTTACTCAAACTAAAAAGATTTTTCTCATCAAGAGAAACAATAAGAGAGGTAAATAGGGAGCCTACCTCCTGGGAACAAATTTTTACTCCTCACACTTCAGATAGAGCCCTAATATCCAGAGTATACAAAGAACTCAAAAAAATTAAACAATAAGATACAAATAACCCAATCAACAAATGGGCCAAGGACCTGAACAGACACTTCTCAGAGGAGGACATACAATCAATCAACAAGTACATGAAAAAATGCTCACCATCTCTAGCAGTCAGAGAAATGCAAATCAAAACCACCCTAAGATACCATCTCACTCCAGTAAGATTGGCAGGCATTATGAAGTCAAACAACAACAAGTGCTGGTGAGGATGTGAGGAAAAGGGTACGCTTGTACATTGCTGGTGGGACTGCAAATTGGTGCAGACAATTTGGAAAGCAGTATGGAGATTCCTTGGAAAGCTGGGAATGGAACCACCATTTGACCCAGCTATTGCCCTTCTTGGACTATTCCCTGAAGACATTAAAAGAGTATACTATAGGGGTACTGCTACATTGATGTTCACAGCAGCACAATTCACAATAGCTAGACTGTGGAACCAACCTAGATTTACTTCAATAGATGAATGGATTTAAAAAATGTGGCATTTATACACAATGGAGTATTACTCAGCACTAAAAAATGACAAAATCATGGAATTTGCAGGGAAATGGATGGCATTAGAGCAGATTATGCTAAGTGAAGCTAGCCAATCCCTAAAAAGCAAATGCCAAATGTCTTATTTGATATAAGGAGAGCAACTAAGAACAGAGCAGAGAGGAAGAGCATGAGAAAAAGATTAACATTAAACAGGGATGAGAGGTGGGAGGGAAATGGAGAGAGAAGGGAAATTGCATGGAAATGAAGGAGACCCTCATTGTTATACAAAATTACATATAAGAGGATGTGAAGGGAAAGAAAAAAAAAACAAAACAAGGGAGAGAAATGAATTACAGTAGATGGGGTAGAGAGACAAGATGGGAGGGGAGGGCAGGGGAGGGGGATAGTAAAGGACAGGAAAGGTAGCAGAATATAACAGTCACTAGTATGGCAATATGTAAAAACATGGATGTGTAACCAATGTGGTACTGCAATCTGTATATGGGGTAAAAATGGGAGTTCATAACCCACTTGATTCTAATGTATGAAATATGATATGTCAAGAGCTTTGTAATGTTTTGAATAACCAATAAAAAAATAAGAACTTGCGTTTGCTTAGTATTGATATAGATAGTTACATAGAAGAATAAGTATTGTGCTGGTATTCTTATGCTATCATAGCCACATATGTTTATTTACTCTGTACACTCAGTGTGTATAAAATAAATGGCACTCAGGTAGTAATCAGCATAGCCAGAATACAAATCTTGTTTTCTAATATCATTATGTTGTTTTCTAATAAAAGACACCCATAAATCCCTGGAATCCCTTTTAGTTTTAAAGACTAGGGATACAAATCCACAAGACGAACATGGAGAATATTATCATTCCCAAAATAATGAATTTCTCAAAGTAAAACATACACATACACACATACACACACACACAAACACACACACACACAGAGAGAGAGAGAGAGAGAGAGAGAGAGAGAGAGAGAGTTTGATTTACCCATTTTTCTGTTTTCCATTTTGTTGGCATATAGCTATTCAAAATAGTCACTAATAATTATTTGTATTTATTTGGTATCAGTTGTAATAATGCCTTCTTTTAAACCATGAAAATGTAGAAAATCTAAACAGACAACACATAGTAAATTGAATCAATAATAGAGTCTCCCAATGAAGAAAATTCCAGGAAGAATTCACTGCAAAATTCTTTCAAATTATAATGGAGAAATAATACAAATTCTCAAACTTTTACAAAAAAAGTGAAAGGATTGGAATTCTTCCAAATATTTTATGAGTCTAGCATTATCTTGATATTGAAAGCAGATAGGGACAAAGAGAAAAAGAAAGAGAATAAGGAGGTGGAGAATGAATGAAGAAAGGAAGGAAGGAAGAGAAAAAAATAAGAGAAAGATATAAAGAGAGAATGACAGAAAGAAAAACTGTAGACAGGTATTTCTGGACTAAATATAGATTTTACATGTTCTCCATAAAATACTAGCAAATTGAATTCAGTAACATACCAAGATCATTAATTATGATAAAGTGCGATTTATGCCAGGGATGCAAGGATAATTCAACTTACACAAATAAAGAAATGTAACACTTTGTATTAATAACATGAATAATAATAATGATGATTATCTTGATAGATGTAGAAAAAGCATTTGATAAAATTCAACTTTTTTCATGATAAAATCTCTGAGCCAATTAGGTGTAAAAGGAATGTACCTTAACCCAATAAATGCTATATGTAACAAACTCATAGTCAACAATGTACCCAATTATAGAAAAAGCTAAAAGCTTTTCTTATCTCTAAGATCTGGAATAATTCAAAGATGAGCATTCTAACAAATTTATGCAGCATAGTATTTGAAACTGTAGCCAGAACAATTGGGTCAGAGAAAAATTAAAAGACATATAAATAGAAAAGAAATGATTCTTATTTTCCCTTCTTGCACATGATATGATATTTAGATAAAAAAACAAAAATATAAAATACTTTTAGAAATAATAAAGAAATCTAGTGGAGTTGTACAATACAAAGTCAAGATACAAAAATATACAAAATTATTACTCAGTAGTAAAGTGTTTTCTGAGAAAGAATTTATGAAAGGAATTTCAATCACAATAGCAACAACAACAACTGAAACCATTGAACAAATTTTAACAAGGAAGTAAAAAAAAATTTACAATAAATATCTAAAACTATTATGAAAGTAAAAAGGAGACACAAAAACTCAGAATTTCCATGTTCACAGATTGAAAGAATTAATATTGTGAAATGTCCATAAAACTCACAGCAATCTACAAACTCAGTCAAGGTACTTTCAAAATATTAATAATGTTCTTCAAAGAACTAGAAAAAAATACCTTAATATGTATGGTAGCACAAACATTGTGAATAGCCTAACTATCTTAAGCAAAAACAATAATGATGGAAGTATCATTCTACCTGACTTCAAAATTTATTACAAAGCAGTAGGAATCAAAACAGAATTGTATTGATACAAAAACAGATGTACATATCAATAGAAAAGAACAGAGTTCCCAGAAATAACACTATGTTTTCAAAGCCATATAATTTTCAAAAATTATACCAAAACATACATTGGAGAAAGGACAATCACTTAAAAAGTGGTAATGGAAAAATTGTATATTTACATGTGAAAGATTGAAACTTGAATGTTTTCTCTCACTCTATGCAAAAAAATTAAAAATAAAAAAAATTAAAAAATGGATAACAGACCTAAAGGAAAGACCAGAAGCTATGAAACTAATAGAAGAAAACAGGGAAAACACAAGACATCACAATAGGTAATAATTTTCAGATAATACCACAAATTATAGGCAACAAAACCAAAAATAGACAAATGAGGTTATATCAAACTAAGAAATTTTTACATAGGAAAGGAAGTAATCAACAAAGTTAAGGGACAATCTATATGATGGAGAAACAATTTGGCAATTATTCACCTAGAAACAGATTAATATTTATAATATAAGGAATTTAATATAACTCAATAACAAAATATCCAAAATAATCTAATTAAAATAGACAATAGATTTGAATAGATACTTCTCATAAGAAGAAATTAAAACAGCAAAAATGTTCTGAAATAATGCTTAATTTCATTAACCATCAGGAAAATACAAATAAAAACTACAAAAAAATATTATCTCACTCCTCATAGAATGGCTATTATAAAAATGCTGGTAAGGACATGCAGAAAATAGAACTCTCACAATTTTTGGTGAGAATGTAAATTACTATAGCCTTTATGGAAAATTGTATGGATGTGCCTCAATAAATTAAGATAGGGAGCTGGCCCTTTAGCTCCTTGGCAGAGCACTTGCCTAGCATGTGTGAGGCACTAGTTCAATCCTCAGCACCATATAAAATAGAAATTCATAAACAAAGATATTGTGTGTCCATCTACAACTAAAAATATTTTTAAAAATATATTAAGATAGATCTACTGCTGATCCATTTATCCCACTTCTGAGTATACATAGAAAAACAAATGGTATCTGAATATCAAAGAGATTCCTGTATCTCCATGTTTGCTACCCAATAGGTAAGATATATAATCAATATAGATGCTCATCAATGCAAAACTGAAAAAGAAAATTGTGATATTATACAAACACAGTAGAATATTATCAGTCATAAAAGAATATCCTATCATCTATAGCAAAATACATAGAACTGTAGGACATTACAATAAGTGATTTATCAAACACAAAGACAAATTCTGCCTTTTCCCTCATATATGAATGTCAAAAAAGATTCTGAATGTGTAATAGTGATTATGAAAGCCTTGGGAGGATAGAGAAAAAAATGAATAAATGGGAGCTTAGATTACAAGTACCCATAAAAAAATACAAGGAATAAGTTTGAGTGTTCTATAGTAAAGTAAAGGGATTATAACTCACAAAAAATGTTTTTATATATTTTATGAATATCTGGAAGAGGGGAACTATTAATGATAAGAAAATAATAATGTTAATTATCCTGATTTGAAATTTATGTACTCTCTCTATATATTGAATTATCACATGATCCCCCATCAATGTGTTCAACCAAAATAATTAAATATATATTAAAATAAATCATGTGAATACACACAAACACACACATTTTCAATCTTAAGTATGGAGTAGGAAAAACATTAGGTAAATCCAGGGAAATATGAATTAACTGAAAGCCTTTCCAATGGGCAGAATTGGAAATATATGAGCAAAAAATTTAATGAGTACTATTTTATTATAACCCAAATTATAAAATAGACGGCTATGAATCCATACTCATATAAAGAAATGTTTGAATAAATACAGAAAATAAATTTAGTACAAAAGTTTTAATCATCAAATATATTTATATGAATATAAATAGTATAATGAAAATATTAAATTGATATTAAATATTAATCACCTTTTAAAGACCTTTTAGAAACTGAGAAAAATGATACAAGAATTATATGGGTGACTTTCATAATCTCTATGAGGGAAAGTTATTTCTAAGAAATACTTGAATCCAAGAAATTATGAAAGACACGCAGATTTTTAGCACCTAATAATCTAAAAAAATGTATTATGGAGGACAAAAAAATAAATTTAAAAGAGAAATAACAGTGCTGGAGAAATAATTTGCAATTAATGTAAAACATAAGCTATTATTTTCAATAATATATGAAAACCTTGACAAAAATAAAAATAGTGAAATAAGAGAAGTATATAAATATGCTCTTCAAAGAAGAAAAGTATAAGTAGCATATGAAAACAATATAATCAAATTAATTATAAGAGGTAAAAATGAAGACAAAAATTAAGTAGGATTTTTAGAGTTCGAAATCTAGCAGGAACAAAATATTTGGCATTAATGAGATTATGTGGAGAACAACAACCATATACTCTAGGCTGTTACATTTTTTGGATTTTTAGAGATAATTTTGTGGGATGTTTATGAAAAAAAATATAAATACACATAATATTTGACCAAGTTGTTCTTCTTTTAGGAATCAATCAATGCTATAAATATTTTCCATATGCAAATATATTTATACTATCAGCTTGAAAAAAAGTATAAAAACCCAAATGTCCTTGAATAAAGGTTTGTTTAAATAAGTAAAATACATCCATAACAAGTTTTTAAAATTTATTACAAAGGTGATTTTTGTCTACATGTACTGAGATTATAATATCTTTTATGTATATTGACAAATAATCAAAGTTGAGAGTAAGTCAACAAGAATTTCTTTGCTCACTGTTTTCACCCATATTATCATGATCGTGCAAAATGTCCATCAGCTTTGTAAGTGCTCTATGTATACATTTAAACTCTTGAATCCACAATGGAAAGCACAGCCATATTTTCTTACCAAGTCATTTGTTAGAGGTAGGATTAAATTTTAAAAAATGGTTTTATGCATCCTCAAGTAACTACCAGTGCCTTCAAGTTCCATTCTGTTGAAAAACAAATGACTTTATTAATGCCCAAATTGCAGTATTGAAATATCTTTGAATGAACAAAACTTAACTTTCTAAAAAGTTATGAAGAGGCCAGGTAAATCTCCAGTAAAGACTGGTAGGAAGTGTGTAATTGTGTTATTTGGAGGTCCAATAATATATTATATGGGCTATAAATAAAAATATTAAAATATATGAATTTAGTGCCCATATCTTGGTTTCTAAATAACATTTACTAAAAACAAAAACAAACTAACAAAATCAGAGATCTTTGTATAATAATGATTCTGCTCGAGCAGGGAATATACTGATGAGCTTTAACAATCTTACAGTACTTGGAAATGAGGGAGTTCTCAAAAATCCAAATCATGTGCATGCCAAAGAGACACAGGATTCAACTTGAAAGAGCTTTCAGTGGTCACATCTGTAATAATTTGAACAACAAAATAAACAAACCTAATTTTGGATTATAACACAAATCATACATTAAATTTATAGGATTTCCTAATAATATTATTAAATTTGTGAATGAATAAAGAGATAGGAAAAAGGTTTACATATTACTCATAGATGGATTTCAAACAATGTGGTGTGCAGATACTCAATTCCTCAGGATAGTGAAGCTTAAACCGTTTTCTACTCTACCACCTCTATTGGAGTATGGGCTAAACTAAGTAATGTGCTTTCATATAATTGAGCATGGAAAAGGCAAAAATAATAACATTACAGTGGAAAAATATAACAATAATTTGCTTAAATTTAACATAATAAATAATAATCCTTGTGGGTATCAAGTTACCTCTAAATGTGATACATTAAGAAGGACATTTTTTCAGTACGGTATTCATCCATAAAGTTCATAAACCTAAAATAAATATTCTAAAAACACGGAATAACATAAATCAAGAAGCATTCTTCAAAATATTAAAACTCTCCAAAAGTCTCAAGCTCATGGAAAATAGAAAAAAAAAAAAAAAAAACTATCATGGCATGGATGGCATTTTTCACCACTTCTATTTAACATAGTTCTTGAAACATTAGCCAGAGCAATTAGACAGACAAAAGAAATTAAAGGTATACTATAGGAAAAGAAGAACTCCAATTAGCACTATTTGTAAATTGTATGATTCTATACCTAGAAGACCTCCAAAAAAATCCCACCAGAAAACATCTAGAACTAATGAATGAATTCAGCAAGTTAGCAAGATATAAAATCAACACCCATAAATAAAAGGCATTTCTGTATATCAGTGACAAATCCTCTGAAAGATAAATGAGGAAAACTCCCCATTTACAATAGCCTAAAAAAAAAAAAAAACCCTTGGGAATCAATCTAACCAAAGGGATGAAAGACCTCTACAATGAAAACTATAGAACACTGAAGACGGAAATTGAAGAAGACTTAGAACATGGAAAAATCTCTTTTGTTCTTGGTTAGGCATAATTAATATTGTCAAAATGACCATACTACAGAAAGCACTATACAGATTTAATGCAATTCCAACAAAAACCCCAATGACATTCCTCAGAGAATTATGAAAAGCAGTCATGATATTCATCTGGAAAATTAAGAGACCCAGAATAGCTAAAGCAATCCTTAGCAAAAAGAATCAAGCAGGTGGCATCACTATACAAGTCCTTAAACTATACCACAGAGTTATAGTAACAAAAACGGAATGGTATTGGCACCAAAATAGACTTGTAGACCAATGATACAGAATAGAGGACACAGAGATAAATGCTTATAATTACAGTTATCTTATATTAGACAAATGGGCCAAAAATATATATTGGAGAAAAGATAGCCTCTTCAACAAACATTGCTGGGAAAACTGGAAGTCTATAAGCAGCAAAATGAAAATAAACTCCTCTCCCTCACCATGCACAAAACTCAACTCAAAGTGGATCAAGAACCTGGGAATTAGACCAGAGACTCTGTGCCTAATAGAAGAAGAAGTAGGCCCAAATCTCCATCATGTCAGATTAGGCCCCAACTTCCTTAACAAGACTTCTAAAGTACAATAAATAAAAACAAGAATCAATAAATGGGGTGGATTCAAACTAAAAAGCTTCTTCTCATCAAAATAAACAATAAGTGAGCTGAATAGAGTGCCTACATTTTGGGAGCAAATTTTTTCCACACAAACATCAGATAGAGCGCTGATCTCCATAATATATAAAGAACTCAAAAATCATAAATAATAATAATAATAATAATAATAATAATAATACATCCATAATTGGCCAAGGAACTGAATAGACACTTCTCAGAAGATGATATATATCCAATCAACAAATGCATGTGGAAATTAAGTAAAATCAATAAAAGTTAAAAAAAATAAATAGAAAATGCTGAACATCTCCAGCAGTTAGAGAAATGCAAATCAAGAGTACTATAAGATTTCATGTCACTCCAGTCAGAATGACAGCTAGTATGAAGACAAAAAACAGTAATTGTTTCTGAGGATGTGGGGAAAAGGGCACACTCTTACATTACTGATGGGACTGCAATTGGTGCAACCAATCTGGAAAGCAGTATGGAGATTTCTTGTTAAACTGGGAAAGAAACCACCATTTGACCCAGCTATCCCACTCCTTGGTGTATACCCAAAGCACGTAAAAACAGCATACTACAGGGACACAGCCACATCAATGTTTATAGCAGCACAATTCACCACTTCAGAATTGTGGATCCACTTCAGATACTCTTCAGTAGATAAATGGATAAAGAAAATTATATATATATATATATATATATATATATATATATATATATACACACACACACACACACACACACACACATATATTATAAATTATATACATATATATAAAAATTTGATATATATAATATTATTCAGCATTAAAATAACATAAAATCATGGCATTTGATTTAAATGGATGGAGTTGGAGAATATAATGCTAAGTGAAATAAGCTAATTCCCCAAAACCAAATGCTGAATATTCTCTCTGATAAGTGGATGCTGATCCATAAAGGTGTGAGGGGGGTCATGGGAAAAATGGAGAAACTTTGATTGGGCAAAGGGGAGGGAGGAATGGGGAGAGGGATTTGGGCAGGAAATATGGTGGAATGAGATGGACATCATTACTCTAGGTACAAACCCAGGGCCTCACACATGCCAGGTGAATGATCTACTCTGGAGCTACAATCCCAGGCCAAGTTTTTTGTTTGTTTGTTCTTGTTTTTGTTTTAACACTCATTTTTAATTGAAGATGGACACACAATATCTTTATTTCATTTTTTTTTCTTTTAAGGTGGTGCTGAGGATCGAACCCAGTGCTAGGTGAGCACTCTATCACTGAGGCACAACCCCACCCAATACCTTAACTTTTTTAATAATTATTTTTTTAGTTTTAGGTGGACACAATATCTTTATTTTATTTTTATGTGGTGCCGAGAATCGAACCCAGTGCCTCATGCACGCTGCGCAAGCACACTACCACTTGAGCCACATCCCCAGCCCCACCTTAACTTTTTGATAGAGTGAATTCATTTAAAAATTCATGTTTATTGTTGTATTTAATTAGAATTACTAAGACTGAAAATAGATTTTTTTCTGATATATATATATATATAAAGATGAAATATAGAAATTAAATTTATTTTCAGTAAGTATTTGAAAATTCTGAGGTTTGACCATTGCTTATTCTTTTTATAAAAATTGTGCATATTTGTGTATATTTTACTTACATATACACAGTAAAATGATTACTAAAGTTAAACAAATTTACCTGTCAGTTTCTTTGCAATTATATTTTTGCATGTGATGAGAACACTTAAGAGCTCTGTTCCTTTCAAGTATATAACATATTATCAAATATAGTCATTATACTTTACATCAGATCTTTAGAATTTATTCATCCTACATAACTTTAACTTTGTATTTCTGGACAACATACCCCCATTTTCTACCCTATGTCATCCATCATAGCCATCACTCTACAATCTGTTCAAATGATTTCATTTTTTAAGATTCTACATTTAAGTGAGATTATGCACTACATTAGTTTTTTGCATCCAGCTTATTTCACATAACATTTTCTTCTATGGTTCATTTATCTTGCTAAAAGTGGCAAATTTTTCTACATTTTTTAAGCTAAGTAATGTTGACTACACACACACACACACACACACACACACACACTCACAAACATACTTTCGGTTTTCATTCATCGATTGATGAATCAATTTAAGGTTAGTTGAGTTCCAAAACTTTGCCATTGTAATGCTGAAATGAATATGAAAGTGGATAAACCTCCTTGAGATATTTAGTTCAGTTCCCTTAGCTATCTCAAGGGAGATTGCTGAGTAAAATTGAACTCCTTGAAAAAAACTTTTTAAAAAATACTGTTTATAACATCAAAAAGAATAAAATACTTAGGACAAATGTTTAATCATGGAGGTGAAAATCTGTACATTTAAAACTATGAAAATAATAGAAAAAAATAAAGAAGATACAAATAAACAAGAAGATATCCCATGTTTATGCATTAGCAAAAAATTGTCACATGTGCATGATTTTCTAAGCAATTTACATATTACATGAAATCCTGTTCAAAATTCCAATAGAGATCTACACAGAAATAGAAAAAAATTCTAATATCTGTGCAGAGCCACAAAGAATGCTTACAGACCAAAGCAGTCTTGAGAAAAAATTAAATTGGAAGTGTTATACTTCTTATTTTAATTTATACTATAAAGCTATAGTAATCAAAAGATAATTGTATTTGACCTAAATAAAAAGAACAAAGACATAGCCCAATGGAACAGAATGAATGGTTGAGAAATAAAACCCATGCATATTTGCTCAAATTATTTTTGATGAAATTGTCAAGAATATACAATGGGAGAAGGATAAAATCAATACATTATTTGAGAAAACTGGATACCTATATGTAAAAAAATGACATCTTACATCACATCCAAAAATTAACACAAAATGAATTAAATAAGTCCTGTAAACATAAACCCCTAGAATAAAACATATGGTAAAGCTCCTTAACATTTACTAGGGGAATATTTTTTATGATTTTTTAATATTACAAAAAATTTTAAAAAGTGAAATAAAAGAAGTGGATCAGTTCCTTCCCATTTATTGATTGGGCTTTATTTATTTATTTATTTATTTATTTATTTATTTATTTATTTATTTATTTTGATGTTAAGTTTTTTGAGTTCTTTATATACCACAGAATTTAATGTCCTATCTGAGGTGCAGGATGCAAAGGTTTTCTCTCATTCCATAAGCTCTCTGTCATGCTCTTGATTGTTTTATTTGTGAAGAAACTTTTTAGTTTGGTGCCATCCCGTTTATTATTATTTATTTTAATTCATGAAATTTAGGAATCTTATTTAGGAAATCAGTTCCTGAGCCAATGTGTCAGAGTAGGTTGGATCTACCTTTTCTCCAAGTATGTATAGAGTTTATGGACTTATACCTAGGTTACTGATCCACTTTGAGTTGAGATTTGTGCAAAATGAGAGATAGGGGTTAAATTTCATTCTACTACAAAGGGATTTCTAGTTTTCCCAGCGTTGTTGGTACCTTTGTCTAGTATAAAATAACTATTTTTTTGGGTTTGTCTCTGTGTCTTCTATTCTGTCAATTGGTCTTTTTGCATATATTGGTGCTAATACCATGCTGTTTTTGTTACTATAGTGCTATAGTGTAATTTTAGGTCTGGTATTATGATGCCTCCTGCTTTACTTTTCTCACTGAGAATTGCTTTGGCAATTTTGAACCTCTTATTATTCCAAATAAATTTCATGACTGTTGTTTTTTTCCATTTTCATGTAGAATATCATTGGGATTTTGATAGGAACTGCATTGAATCTGTATAGCACTTTCGGTAATATGGTCATTTTGACAATATTAATTCTGCCTATCCAAGAACATGGGAGGGCTTTCCATCTTCTAAGGTCTTCCTCAATTTCTTTATTTAGTGTTCTTTTGTTTTCATTATAGAGGTTTTTCACCTCTTTGGTAAGAATATTTCCCATGTTTTTGAGGCTATTGTGAATGGGGTGGTTTTTATAATTTCTCTTTCAGCTGATTTACCATTGGAGTATAGGAATGCAATTGACTTATGATATTAGTTTTCTATTCTGCTACTTTGATGGATTTATTTATGGGTTCTAGAAGTTTTCTAGTGGACTTTTTTGGTTTTCTACATATAGATTCTTGTTATTAGAAAACAGATAGTTTGAGTTCTTCTTTTCCTATTCATATCCTTTTAATTTCATTCTTTTGCCTACTTGCTTTGACTAGAGATATTAGAACAGATGAAAAAAGAAATACCAATTGTCAACAAATATATAAAAAATTCAACATCTCTAACAATTAGGAAAATGCAAATTAAAACTACACTGTGATTCCCTCTCACTCCAGTCAGAATGACAGTTATCAAGAATATAAGTAACAATAAATGTTGGCAAGGATGGGTGAAAAGGTTACACTCATATATTGCTTGTGGCTGTATAAATTGGTATAACCATTTTGGAAAGCAGTATGGTGATTCCTCAGAAAACTTCCAATAGAACCACCATTTGACACAGTTATCCCACTCTTTGGTATATATCCAAGGGATTTTAAATCAGCATACTACAGTAATACAACCACATCAATGTTTATTAGCAGCTCAATTCAGAATAGTCAAATTATGAAACCAATTTATATCCCCTTAAAAATACGGATGGATAAAAAAATGTGGTATATATACACAATGGAGTATTATTCAGACATAAAGAAAAATGACTTTCTTATATTTGCCAGCAAATGTGTGAATCTGGATACCATGCTAAACAAAATAAGCCATTCCCACAAAGCCAAAGGTCTAAAGCTTTCTCTGAGATGTGGAAGCTAACCCACAATAAAAGGAGGGGATAAGGGGAAGAAGAGAAGTACAGTAGATTAGAAAAATGAATGGAGGGAAGGAAGGGGGATAAGAAAAGGAAAGAGAGTGGAATAAATCTGACATAATTTTCCTATGTACATATATGAAAACAACACAGTAATTCCCACCATCATGTACATAAATAAGAATCAGATACTAATCAGAATAAGATATACTCTATTTTTACAAAATTATGCCAAAATGGATTTTGTGGTCATGCATGACCAAAAAGAATCAATAACAAAAAGAAATGAAACTACATGAAGTTTAAAGTGTCTTCACAACAAAGGATAAAAGGATAAAACCATCAAAATGAAAAGACAAACTTATAGATTTGTTGAAAATTATTGCAAATCATATATTGATATGGGTTTAATATGTGAAATGAAAAAGGAAATAACACAATGCAATAATAAAATATAAGTAAATAAAACAACCAATTTTAAATCTGTAAAATCCTGAGTAGATGTTTTCTTAAGTAATAGCTAACAGTATGTAATATAAAAAATATTCTATATCACTAATTATCAGGGAAATTCAAACTACAATGAGGTATCAACTCACTACAGTGAGAATATCTATGATTAAAAATATAAAGAAAAACAAGAATTTTTGGGAAGAATGTGGAGAAAAGAAAACCCATGAACACTGTTAATGGGGATGTAAATGAATACAACAGTTAGAGAAAGCAGTATAGATATCCCTAAAACAGAAATAGAACTGCCTTATTACTTTTGCTTGTTAAAGCTTATCAAACTCAGTCCTGAATTACTTCTGTAGTTAAGAAATAAAATTATACTTTTATTAACCATCTTTTGAAATTACCAGCTAGGTCTCTAATTAGTGTTACTTGTGTTTGTGATTTTGGGGGGATTTTACATACTTCACTGGTATGTAAAGTACAAAACAGACCACTGACTCGTTCCATTTTTTTTTCTCCAAAGTAGTTTGAGAATGGAAATGACTCATGGAACCTACTTCCCCAATTAATATTTGATTTAATGACCTAGAAAAAGCAAAAGGCTATATTTCTAATTGGCAATTCCCACTCAGTTTTATCAGTGATTTATATCATGTTTAATTCAAGTATGATGAAAATCTGTCCACACAGTGTACTTTGAAGAAATGTGGCTATATTTTTATACAAATTTTTAAAAATCAAGGATAAGATATCAATTTACACACACTTTACATTATTGAATAGTAATGAGATTCTTCCTTATTTAAATGAACCATATTCCACTATAAACAAATTGAGGCCAATCATTTCTTTGTGTGTGAAAATAGTATGCCAAATATTAAATATATTACCATTTTGTTGTGGAGGGGAAACATTTTCTCCATTTTCCTGTAACATGAATTTTCAGGGAAAGAGGAGGAAGATCACAATTTTTTTTGTGCTTCAGTTTTGTTCTAATGACATTATCAGATTCTAAAAATGAATTCAAGAATTTTACACAGACATTGCTGTACCAAATCAAATATAACACTGGGATTATTTACCCATAGCCAAAATTTTTTTATTGTTGAATGTGATTTTTGTTCTGAATTCCATTGATAAATTTCATGCAGAGGAACTCAAGTCTTCATTACTGACATAAAGTGTTTTCTGAAAAAGACATGGTTTTGTATCTGCCACTTTTTATATCCACCCCAAAATAACTGATAGTTGGAAAACACAAAATTTTGAGAGTAACATTAAAGTACATTCAACAATTTATTTAAACATTACTTCTGAACAAAGAGTTCAATCAATCTCTTCTCCCAATTAAGCTGCATAGCTTCATCCATTTTCATCATCTTTACAAAATCTGAATTGCACTCAGTTCTCATACCCAGGTGCTACTACAGATGGGAATTTTTTTTTTCTTTCCAATTGTTATAATGAATACTTAGATTCTTTCTTGCATCCTTATATGCTGGTTTCTGTATGGGGATTGAGGTATTTTTGTTTGTTTATTTACTTGTTTGTTTTTTGTGGAGGAGGAACTTTGCAAGATTTTGACCAGAATTTTTAAATCATGTATCATAAAGTTATTTTATATGTCTTTTTTATTTTATTTTATAAAATCAGTCTTTTTTAAAAGATTGCTTTTGAAAAGTATGGCAAACCAGGTTGAAAATGGAGTCAACCAAGAAATTTAGTCAAAGCCCTATTTCTCCACTGAATAATGCTTCAATCAGTCAAAACTATAGAGCAATGAGTAATTGTAGGCTGAGGACATTCCTAATGTGTGTATGGGACTTGAAACAACAACAGAAACAAGAAATGACTCAAAAACATATAGTGACATGTTCCAAAATACGTTTCAATTTGGAGTTTAGTTTACTATACTTTAACTCTTTGTTTTTATATCCTGCAGTTTCCTGTAACTTGTTCACCCTGGGCTGTTAGATGGTTGAAGAATTTTGTCTGAATTGAGAAAGATTAAATTTTGATAAAAATAAGAAAATCCATATTTGTCTTCTTCCCAATTTCCACCACATGTGCACAAAATTTGTACACCTCTCTCTCTCTCTCTCTCTCTCTCTCTCTCTATATATATATATATATATATATATATATATATATATATTTACTATTACATACACATCAATTATTTGATGAATACCCAGCATTCCTAAGAGTACTGATTTCTAGTTCAATGTATTTTTCTGTATTTAAAGACCGAGCATAATTAAATAAAATGTGATGTGATATCTTATACCATAAAAAATATTTTCCCTACCCATCTACTCTGCCTCTCCTAATCCTGCAGCAAACACTATCTTTTGAAAATAACTTTGCACAATCAATACAAATATTACCCATATTTGTACAAGTAGAATGACTATGTAAAACTGTATCACACCTCTAAATGGCCCTTGATGTAACAGCAGTTACTACTAGGAGTGGAGCAACAGAGGTAGAAGTACTCTGTAAATGGTAAATTTAATAGAGAAGGAAGAGGAAAAAATTGGAAAATTATGAGAACATAATGAGAAGTGGTAAAAATGGAGAATGATTGCAGAAGACATACAAAGAAAATTATGACAATGAAAGTTCTAAGCATTCTAAAACAACCTAATAATTTCATCATAAGGCAACTTCTAATAGGAAAAAATAATATTTATTAGTGACTGCTCAGACCTTGAAAATACAAGTAAATTGTTACTGAGGAAGACAATTATACTCTCTATGGTAGATAGATAAGACAAATATATCAATAGACAGATAAAAATGTGTATATACATATATATGTATATATTTCTCTTGATTATAGTTGTGCTTCACATCTATTGTTTGTGTTGCCCTTTCACGAGACCACACAGTAGATATATAAAGTCTAATTACTCATTTTATGTTTTCTTGTTATTTTTGAAAAACAGAGTTGGGATCTTTGTTAAGAAGAAACATTTGAACCAATCACTGTGTCTCTGGGCTAAATAATGTTTAATTTAGGAGTCTCTATGATTGGTTCTTTTCTGTTGTCATTCATCCTGTTTGTTTGCTTGATTAACTTGGTATAATTTATGCTTATGTCCAATGCCCTCTGCCTCACCCTACCCATTTAGATTTAATTTGGCCTCCATAATACTGAAAGTGTGGCCATAGCTGCAAGTCAAGAAAAAAACAATAAAAAATATTACTGACGTGAGAGTCCTTGGTTTCAGATCCAAGTATAAGCCTTAGATTTTGCAAAATACTAAGCTAGAAATCTTTTCTGATATAGAAAGCAGAAAAATGAGCAGTTTGGGTTAGAGCAGAGGTAATAAGTATTGGGATAAAAAAACTATTTAGAAACAATGTAACATTAAGTTTATATTTTTGGAGAGAGACAAAGAAACCTAACAATCCCTCCTTAAATCTGTTTTTTCCAGGTGAAAAAAATATGAACATCTTTTTCTGAGGAAACAAAAAGTCTGTAACCTTCATGAAAAATCTTGCCTTGATATTATATTACAATAACTTATAGTATGGCATGTCTAATAACTGGAGTACTAACATTACCCCTCTATTTACTAAAACTCTGGAGTGGCTAACCAGAATCCAAAAATTTTCCTTGTCCCCAAGATTCAGGTCCAAGAACCAGCTAATGATTTGTCAAGGGAATTCTGTGAATGAGGATTCTGTCATGAGGGAAAGTTATAGCAGAAGATTTAATCATTCAACATGGAGTCAGAAAAGGTCAATTACATCAAAATGATGTCAGACTATTAGGGAAAGTATCCCAATATTAGAATTAATTACATCTCAGAAAACCAAGACAAACCATGATCAAGAGATGCCCTCCATACTGATAGCAATGTAACCTTTGTATATCCACCATTGTTGGCTTAGAATATATCAAAGAAAGACAGAAGAGGAACACCATCAATTTGATCATATTTAAATTGAAATGACATAGAAAATAATGAAATTTAATGAGTTTCTCTGGAAGTAATTTGATTTTTTTTGTCTCAAACAAAATGGGGCTCAAATAGAAATTAATATTAGGTAATATGTTACATACTTACATATATAAGTTCATGGGTATTGTGAAATTTTACCATGGTGTCAATGTAACAACTTTCCATGTGAGATTTTATTTTTACATATAATAGAATGAAGCTAGAAAAAAAGAAAACATGTTTGAAATCCCTGCACATCCCTGTCTGTTGCCTGAAGGTTAGAGGAGCAAAACACAATAGTGAGAAAATAACAGTCTATGTACATTTCTCTCAGAATTACACATATGGTAGACTATTATTAAAGGTTGAGACTAGAAGAATTTAATATTAAAATAAGGTTAATGAGGTTAATGTTCACAGTCAGCTAGATTCAAAACTTTATGAAATGTTAGAGCTTCTCCATTTTACAGATGAATAAACTGACATCTGCAGCAACGGAATTACTTAGCCTCATTTACCCTGTACTCTGAATTTAGTCATTGGTAGTGATGTAATGTAGCTGAGATCTGGGCAATGTCTGACCTGGATTATACTCATGCTAAAGAGAAAATTGACAAAACATAGAAGTAATATCCTATAGAATTGTTATCAATTTGGTGGTTTGTGCTGTCATTTGGATTTAGTTTGTTTTCCCAAGGGAACAAGTTTGGAGATGTTAAAAGGTGGTGGGACTTTTAAATTTAGGACCATTGCAGAGGTCATTAGGTTACTGAGGGCACTATCATCAGAAGGAATTCATTGATCTCTGTTTGACCCTGATTTGTTCCTGTGAGAGAATTGTTATAGAAGTGCAACACTGGCCCCTACCCACTCTTTGGCTTCTTGTCTCATTGTGTGATTCCTCTTACACATATTCTCACTGTGATGCCATCTTTTCTGAGGCCCCCATCACAACTGGCACCATGGTTCTTGGACTTTTCAGCTTCCAAAACTGTGAGCTAAATAAATTTTCTTTCATTTGAATCCATCCCTACTCACATATTTTGTTATAGCATGGGAAAGAGACCATTTAATACATGAGTGCCATGAGAAGTAAATGGATAAAATGTATATAACATATTTTGAAAAGTGTTAGTTGCTATAGAAATCTTTATTAAGGCTATTAATGATTTTATAAGATGACTATGTGCACCACAATTCTTAGGCTAGACTCTCCAAGTTGATGAAAATAATCACTTTGTCTGAGTTAATAGTATAAGGTGAAAATGAAATTATTTCTTTGACATATGGGGGCTGAGTATTTTAAATACTGTTGCATGGCTTTGACTTCCCTTTTCATTAGCTTAGCTTGCATGAAATCCACAAACATTATTAGTGGTCATAAAATTACCAAGCCCTTCTCGGAACTGACTACAGAATTGGCCTCTCTGACCTTCATCAGTCCTGTAGCCTGCTTCACATTGACCATAGCAATAGTAATTTTTTTATTATATCCAAATTTGTCAGCCATTAATTTCTAATGACACTTTGATTTTCATGTTACTGCACAGAACTAAAAGGAGAGCCTGACAAGGTTTTATTACCACCCTTTGTAACTTTGAAGATGTCAATCAAATCTTTTATAAGTCTTCATTGCCAGCAAAATTCCTATGCTCTTCAAAAACAATGTTCCTCATAGGGTAAAAAATGGCACTAAATTCCACTATTTAAAAAATGAAAAACTTTAACTTAGCTGTCACACATGCTGTTGATTTGGGTATTTTTCTACTTTTTATTTACTTTCATTTTAATTTGTTTTGTAAATGAAATAATCATTGTAATTATCAAAAATCTTGGTATTTCTGAGGGAAAATGCAAAACAGACAAAATAATACAGCTAAAAGTAAACTTTTCTTTCTATGAAAAGGATTTTCTCTTGAGTTGTGTCCAGATGTTATGACTACCCACTTATTTCATAGGAGTAGTTTGCCAAGAACTGCATTTGATTGGTCCTGGTCCTGACAAATGGGATCTTATTCTACAGTTTCAAGTATTAGCAGAGGTCCCAAGATTCTATCATCACCTCTTGGTGTTGATGATATTGCACTTCTATGGTAGTTGAAAATGTGAAACTTCAGGGCTCACTTGATCTTCACCTTTTTCCTCCTTAAGGGCCCTTATATTATTAAAACAACTTTGCATCATGTACTTTAATGTGTATTACCTGTCTTCATTCCTATCTTGAAACCTGCTTAAAGCTTCACCACTTTAGAAATACTTATTTACCCTATAGTGTATCCTAGATCAGACTTTTTAAAATAATATTTCATGTGGTAGTTTTCCTAAGCTTTGAAGAAGAAATCATGGATTGTCCAAGAGTCTGCTGCTTTGCTAATTCTAAATTTGGAGAAAATATTTATTTCCATTGTACCATATTGGTTGCATTAGTAACTCATGTTGACCTCAAATATTTTACCCTTACATGTAAATATTTTGTAAAAAGATAGATTCTTGCAATAACAAAAAAGAAAAAAAAATAAAATTTCTGCTACTCTCTTCTGAGAGATTCTTAGATTCAAGGATTGCTATAGATAAATATATCAAGAATTCATGAAGTCATTTAATAAATATTCTAACAACAATACCTTTGTGAATAAGGTTCAAGGTAAAGTAAGAGTGCATGCAATTCCCCACTTGACAGTCAAGGCAAAACAGGTTCAAATCACACTTGTTAGATAAAATGATGACTGTTGAATAAATATATGCATTTTATCTCTTGAATTTGATTATTATCATCTGAGGATAATGTGCTAAGTGTGTTCTTTAATGTTTCCGATAGGAGTAGTGAATATTAATAATGTTCTCATGGAAAACTTGAGGAAATGGATGCAGAATGGTCAAATACCTTGTCTGAATGTGATAGGTGAAAAGATTTTCATTCTTTTCCATTTTTTCACTTTCTCACCAATGCTTTCTAATCTGGTTTCCAAATCCCCTCATCACTTTGCAAAACTAACCTTGCTAAAATCATAGATAATTTCCATATCCTCCAAGACAAGGACTAATTATTAGTTTTTGACTTAGGTTACCTTCTTCAAATACGTTGTTATTTTAGCTCCTGTGACTCCATGCTCATCTAGATGTAATGTGGTCCACCAACTTAATGTCATTTACGAGTGCCAGCGCCTCAAGAGTTCCCAAACAACGGTGTATGGCTTCACATTATGTTTCAGCATGCATTCAAAGTATAATTATAACCTCATGGCTCATGCACACTATTTGATTTTCTCTACATTTTCATTACACAAGAACTCAATTTTTCTGTGAATGAATATCATGGTAGAATTTACATGAATATGCATTGATTTTGCAATTGAAGATTGCTTTTTGTTGATTTTGTTAAAGCAATTCAAGAGACCTGATATTATATCCTAACTCAGGTCTCATACAACACAGGAAATTGGCCATTGCTTACTAACTGAGTAGATCTTTATATTCATGTGCAATTTAAAACATTGGAGACACAGTCTCTCCCTGTGCCCTGAGGGATACATGGACCATCCTGACTCATTTTACTTTTTGAACAACAGATCAAACTCAAGCAAATACAATGAGTTAAGAAAATTCTATGACAATGATCAAATCTGAATTACTGATTGCAATTTCTTTTTTTTTACTTAGAGTTCCTCTATTAAAGGTTGATGTATGATCTCAATGTTTTTCAGGTTAATAGTCCACCTTAATATTCTTAAATCATTTCTGAAGTATTAGAGATGTTAGATAAAGACAAGTTATTTCATTACAAAAAAATAACTTTCAAAAGATTTGTAAAAATACCTAGATTTCAAATCAAGAACCTAGCTACATCGATATGGTTCTCCCATTATTCCCAATGAGAAAAACATGTTGAGAAATTAATTATTGAAGTCAAGATGTCCTAGTATCTGGCACTACTATGACTTTACTCAGTATATAAAACTTATTGACTATAAATTCTATCTTTGCTGTCATGCAATTTTTAAAAATATCTTTATTTACTCATATTTATATGTTGCTGAGGATTGAACCCAGGGCCTCACAAGTGCAATGCAATCGCTCTACCACTGAGCCACAATCCTGGCCCCTGTCATAAAGATTTTTAGTGCCCAATTGAGAATCACACTTTCAAAAGTCTTGATTTTTTATTTATAATATTGTCAATCAGTATGCAAATTCAATAACAAAATCTTTAGAAGTCTCAGGGAAATCTGAAACAGCTTATTTTTAAGAGAATTGTATTTTATTGTAAATGTTGGTTCATTGTACACAACCTAACCTATGTTGCCAAAATGTGTTTTTTCCCTAGTTAACTCTTGATTAAAATCTGTCATGTTTTATGAGAATTGTGACTATTTTACTCTAAATTTGATTTCAACATCTAATTCTGATATTAATGTGTTTTATATCTTTTTATATAATCCTAGGTATTTTCTATGTCACATTTTGTTCTCCAAAAAGGAGGACACCAAATCTTATTTGAATTATATTTTATTCTTTTATTATATACTCATGGTTTCTTATTTATTAAAAATGTTAACACTTACTCTTTCTTCTGATATTCTGGCCCATTCTTATTGTCAAATTTTCTCTCCTCTTCTTGAATCCATAAGTATTTTATTTGCTTGTTTTGTTTTTGTTTTTGTTCTTAGGCAACTCTGAATAGTGCCTAAGAATAATGATTTTGGAATCAGGTGACATAGTGGTTAAAGGTTTATACATGGTTTTGGACTGACACCTGGTCTTCTTTTATCAGCTGTTTGCTGATGTAGTTATTTAAACTCACTATGCCTTGGTTTTCATATCTCTAATATGGGTATTATAGCATCAATTTCATAGAGATGAGGTTTTAATTAAAACATTTATTGGTGTACACACTATTAAGCATATTGCATGGCTCATAATAAGCACTTGACACATAGTAGCATTCATTATTATTATTAATTTTGGTATTATCAAAATGAATGCAAGGACTGATGTAGAGTTTATTATAATGAAAGTTGTACCTTAAATCATTAAGTATTAACCCAATTGAGCTAAACTAAGCAAAGGAGATGAAAAAGATTAATAAATAAATTTCACTTTCAAAAATCCATAAAATACAGATGTAGTAAGCATTTAAAAATCTCAACCCCACTTCTTTTCAAATATAGCATATCTTAAAGTCCTAGAATTTATGGTAACACAGAAAGTAAGGTAACATATCACAAATTTTGGAATTTTTTATAATAAATTTTATATCATATTTTATGTAACCACTAAATAAGTGTTTTTTTTTTCTGAAAAAAAATAAAGGTAAGAAAATCAAATGGAGACAGAAGCAAAGGGCAGAGCAAAAATGGCCAAACAGGAGGATGTCAGAATGGCATAAAGGCAAAAGCTCTTATCCAAGCTAACAGCCTTATTTATATCAATAGACCACATTAGTCACTGGCATCACTAGTACCTTATTGTTCATTGTGTCATGAGGCAGGTTATAGATTTAACAACATTAAGCAGCTTATTTCTCGGTTACATACTATAGTTGCAATGTGCAATGTTAGGAGCTTTGTGTAGCTCTCAAGTCCATTGTTTAAAGTTACTGTTATATGGCCAGGTTCAGGCTCAGCAGGGCTGGGTGAAACATTGTGGTTGTCTAACAAGAGAGTTCCTTTATTCCCGGGAGCTGAGTGCCTGAGACCAAGGTTGAGACTGATAAGACTCTAGCATAGAGCCTCCTCATGAAGGGCATTGCCACAGCAGCTAGGCATTGTACATGTATTATTTATTTTACTAATTCCTGGGAGAAACTTCAAAATATTCCAAGTGTGGAAGTGGAAAACAGTGTGCCTGTTAACCCCGCCAACTCCCTGGAGTTTGCTCACCAGAGGAACACTGTCCTGTACATTTCCACAGCCAATGTCCTTACAGAAATATTGTAGTTTTAAGTATCAGATACACCACATAATGTATTAAAGAAAAAAATATTAAAATAAATATGTTTTGGGTTTTTTTTTTTGTTTGTTTGTTTTGCTTTACTTTGTATTTGGCAGTGCTATTGTTTGAGCCCAGGGCCTTGCACATGCTCTAGCTATACCACTCAGCTTTCCCCAATCCATGTGGTTTGTTTAACAAATGAGAACGTGAAAAATCTAGGACTAGAACTATTGTCGGGAACAAATATAATAATGGTCAATAGATGTCATCAAGACTCAGTTAATCTGTATACCTTGGTCTTTTCTTCAGCTTAATTGGATTTGTATCCAAATGTCTATGAAATGAGAATGTCATGGCCACTGTTTCCTATCCCTATATCATCTCAAGTTTCTGGCTAGGTCAAAAATAATAACAGTCTTGATCTCAGAAATGACAATAGGTATTTGATTACATATTATTTACTCCAATAGGTCTGATGCCCATCTTTAAAACCATCACGAAACAGAGAAATGGTTAGGCTAATCATAGTTTATACTTGGAATTTTGAAGTGATTTCAATCCTGCACAGACCACATGGATTAAAAGTGATAAAGCAGATATTTATCAGAAGAAATACTAGGTGATTTTTTAACAGATAAAAATGTCATTCAAAAACCAATACGTATCAATTTCATAAGGTAAGATGTTTTTCAAGCTGAGAAATTAAAAAGATATCCCCAAAGATGACCCTGACACCTAAGAATTATTCAGCTTGAAAAATTTCCTTTGCTATGCCACAATGAAGTAATCCATGACTTGATTTTATTTGGTCAGTTTGATTTTATTAATGATCATAAGGTATCACAAATTGTTGTCATACTTGAATTTTTTTGTATCATGTATGTTGGACTTGTGCCTGATTCCCTGTGATAGTTTGGATCTGGAATGTCCCCAAAGGCCCATGTGTTACAGGCTTGATCCCCAGTGTGGTACTTTTGGGAGGTGAGACCTTGTGGGAAGTTTTCAGGTTATTTAGTATATACTGTAGGAGGGGAGAGTGGGACACCAGTCATTTGATTTCACATTTGTCTTGGTCATTAGATGAACAATTTTGCTCCACCATACAATCCCACCATAAGAAGCTGGCACAGGTCCAAAACAATGGGAACAATTAGTCATGGAAGAAACTTTTAAACTCATCAGCAAAAATAAGTTTTTTCTCTAAACCTCTAAAAAATAATATTTCTCTTTACAATTCTGAAGTAAAACATACTTTATATAATTGTTGGAAAGAGTTGCCACACATAGGTCTGATCCATTCTTTGGCTTGTAGTAGAAACTGGTATAATCAAGAAACTAAGAGTGGCAGTGTTAGTTGTGCACACTAAAATTTGTTATAATAAAGCACGATCATTTCTACAAAACCAAATTTAATATGTTACAAGCACTCACCATATAAACACATCTTTTTAAAATCTGATAATTCCAAGGATAACTTATAGGCTTTTAAAAAATAACTTTGTAACAAAAATCTCAATACAGAATGATTTCTATGTCAAAATACATTTACAATGTTAATTTTTGAAAGAGAGTGAGAACAAGAGGTGGGGGGAGGGAGAGAAAAAAAGACACAAAGAAATAGTTTGCTGGCATTAAATTCAATAGCAGAAATTGGCTCTGATATTTTTCCGATAGCACTAGGGAAAGAAAATGCATGGCAAAGTTGTGTCTTGAGGTATACTATCTAGCATGGGTAGTTTAGTGTCTGAAACAGTGTATGATGCTGTATCAAAGTTGTAAAAAGTTAAGCATTATGTACTAAATACTCTGAGGGTTTTTTTTCGGGGGGTAAAAACCTGACCATATAGAGAATATCAGTGCAGTGGCTTGTGCTTGTACTTCAGTCAAACCAGCTTCTTGACTTCCCTACTTGGTATGCAATGTGAATGTTCAGGGTTGAATATAGTACACTCCAATGTCTCTTTTGCAAGAGTTTTTCACAGAAACATGTTTTTAATCAGAAGCATCATAAATGAATGAAGACAAAATAAAAAGGGGAGATAAAGTTGTCTCTAAAAAAGCATGATTACTGAGTTTAAAAATTTGGTCTCCATTACCTTGAACACAAATTCTAGAACCAGTGTTGTCACAAATTCAGTTTTATTTTGTTATCTGTCAAAATTCATTCTTCCATGGAAACTACTGGCCATCTCTCATAAGGAAAAAATTCTTTTACTTTTATATTTTTTCAATTTAGAGCAATTTTTTAAATTTTAAGAATGATTCTAAAAATACATATCTTGAGGGTTGGGGTATAGCTCAGGGATAGAACACTTGCCTGACATATAAAAGGCTCTGGGTTCAATCTCCAGTACTGAAAAACAAAAGTATATACACACACACACACACACACACACATACATATATATATATATACACATACATATATATAATTTTTCAGAGATGTAAGCATTTATTAGTCAATAAAATTACAATAAAGATAATGCCATGCATTTTTTTAGCATCAATAATATTGCTTAACCACATAACCCTAGAGCAATAGAAGTAAAACTGTACAGGACTGTCCAGTTTTTCTCAAAATGTTAATTCTTTTATAATTTTATCTGTTCTTTTTAGTTACAGATGACAGTAGAGCATATTTTGAAATACTTACAAAAACTTAAAGTATAATTTACCTCCAAATTTGTAACATTATAAAATGGAACTATAGTCTGTGCTTTAGTGGACATAGAAAGGAAATGCTTATAACATGCAGAAGACTCAAGCATTTACAAAATGTGTTATATGAAAAAATATCAAAAACAAAGTACTTATTAATAAAGGTCAATTTAACATGAAACTGACACAGTTATTAGAATGAAAAATGTCAAGGACAATATATTTTTAAGTAATACAGTTTTATGCTCAATTTTCTGATTCTCTTCCACTTCATGTCTCATGATAACACTAAAAATAATAGACATAATACATATAATAGAATCTTTCCCATGTATAACTATAAAAGCAGTAATATATAAACTTATAAAATAGATGCATTAAGTGTTCATTATTATGTTAAGAAATCTCTCAAGTTCCATAACCAACTACTATGATTTTTCTTATCTTTTCTGGAAAAAGTGATATTGCAGGAGAAAATATATAGTAGAGACTAAGAACTTTTAATACCATACTTCAGTTCTTCCTATTTGCATCCAGAACCCCAAATCTATTCCTCAGCATTCATATCTACCTTTCACTTCACAAGCTATCTCAACGTTATTTCATTTTGGCTATTTTGTTTGAGAACTCATTCCAATTTCTCTTTACTTACATATGTTTTTCTATTTACCTTCAGAACTTATGTTCCCTAATTTGCCCATTTCCTACTCTCTTTTCCTTGTAGGTTTCCTTTTCTTATATATTTCTTTCTTTTTGCAAATGTACATCAAATATATCTGTATTTACACACCAATTATATCTCCATAATTATTCTCTTTGTTATATACATAAATAAAATACTCAAAAAAAGAGAGATCTTGGAAGAACACTAAAACTGTGGCTGTAAGTTCAAGAGCAAATATTTAATAATTAAGCTAAATATTTCAATTTTTAAGGATTTTTCCATGAACTTCCTTTAATGTTTACCAATTAACAATATAAAGCCTATATTTTAAGGATCAAATAGTAGAACTGTTAGTCAACAAAGACAGAACATTTGCTACCTTCTAAATTAATATATTATCTAGAGAAAAATGCTGGAAAATAAGATCAACATTGTTTTGCTCTATGACCTACAATGAAGAACTGATAAAATGAGTGATGAAGGATTTAGATTATGGCAATATGTTAGATTATAAGTTTTGCAGAATATCTTATTTTACAAAAGAACTAAAAACTGGAGAAATATGTTTTTAAAAGTTAAATGTAAGTGTAAATGTAAGGAAAGTAAGAGACCTCATTTGAGGGTAAAAATAACAAGAAAGCATGAATCACAAAAGTATATTTTATCCACAACAGTTTTGGTATAATCTTCCAATCCCTGGTTTTAGTGGATCAGAAATAAGGGGAAAGAGACAGAGCCTATGACCCATTCAAGGAAGAAAGTTGAATGGAGGTCTGTACATGAAGCATTTACATCTAAAGGACCACATATTTAGCATCTGACTGAATATGGAAAAAAAGTTATTATGAACTTAGGGAAGTAGTTTAAGACAGCTGCTTATCTTGAACTTGACTCTTGGTGAAAAATGGAAAAAAGTCTCCTGAGGATTTTCAAACACAAGCTATACTTCATGTGAATTTGAGGATTAAATCTATCTATGTGGCCTGAAAATATCATAGCAGAGAGACTAGAGCAATATTAGAAAATAGTGGACCAGAAAAGTTCAGGCGCTTCTTCTTCCATAGAAGCATACTTAAAAACCCTTAGAAACCATGTAAAGTAACATTATTGGAAATCTGGTAAAGAGTCAAAGGTCTATAACAACCAAGTACATGCCCAATTTAAAAACTTTACATAGCAAATTTCATGATATTTTTACTCACCCATGCTCCATACCCTTCCCAATGTGAAATGCTTTTGTTCAGGATAGGGCAGGGACACAGTTCACAATTAACTAAGTCAAGTGGATGGGAGCAGAGAAGATCATATTTGCTACACTCTGGCCTGAGGTATGCATTAAGGACTGCTTATTTTTTTCCTAATTCAGATCTCAGATGTATAGAAATAGAAGGCACTATTTTTGAGTACTATGTTGAGAAATAGACCCTTGGATGCCTGGGACAAAACATTGAAGGTATAGAACTACAATGGAGGACCAAAATATCAATAAAAAGCTTGAATGAGGTTTTGGGAAGTTAAAGAATTTAAAAGCCAGCATGCATTCCAATAAATCAGAAGGAAAACAGATGCAAAATACATGCTCAGAAAAATCCTGAGAAGACTTAAGCTTTTACCACTTGCTGATGGATGCATCACACTACACTAATTAGAGAAGTAAATACCATTCTGCAAAGAACTGAGGAAAGGAGCGTTTTTCTACTCAATTTTCAAATTTCAACAATGAAAACATATTTCATTTAAAGAAAGAAAATAACTAGTCATCCACCTTCTTGAAATACATGCAGGCATCATACTTACTGGAATTTAAAGCAGCACTCATAAACATGCTTAAAGGGCTAATATAGTCACAAACATGGAAAAAATTAAAGTAATCAAGAAAATGGTAAAGGAGAAAAATGATATAAATTATGAGACAGAAGTTAGTTTTTAAAACAAAGGAATGGAAATTCTGGAGCTCCAAACAAAATGTAACTACATTGAAAAAAAAAAATTACAAGAAACAGTAGACTCAAATGATGGAAGAAATAGCGAACTTAAATGTCAGGTTAAATGTGATGGTATCTGGCTGGGGATGTAGCTCAAGCGGTAGCGCGCTTGACTGGCATGCGTGCGGCCGGGTTCGATCCTCAGCACCACATACCAACAAAGATGTTGTGTCCACCGAGAACTAAAAAATAAATATTAAAATTCTCTCTCTCTCTCTCCCTCTCTCTTTAAAAAAATTGATGGTATCAAGTCCAAGAAACAAAAAGTAAACTGAAGGAAAATGAGCAAATCTTAAGAAATTTATGTAGAATACTATTATATTAATGAATATATGCTTCATAGGAGACCCAGAAGAAGAAGGGAGAGAGAAAAACATTTCATGTAAACATCAAGTGTCACTTTCAAGAGAGTAAAGAGGCAACCAGCAGAATACAGGGAAACATATTTGTAATAATTTATCTGATAAGAAATAAATATTAAAATGTATAAAAATTATATCACCTAATTACAACAACTAAATTAAAAAGAAGTTAAAGGACTAGAGTAATTCTATTTGAAGGAGAGTATTATTGCCCAGTAAACACATTAAAAGATGTCCAACATCACTAATCATCAGTGAAATAGAATCAAACTAACAGGCTATGCAGGGGGCTGAGGCAGGAGGATCACAAATTTAAGGCTAGCCTCAGCAACTGATTGAGACCTTATCTCAAATTATAAATAAATAAATAAATAAAATGAGTTGGAGATGCTGCTCAGTAGTAGAGTGCCTCTGGGTTAAATCCCCAGTACTGTAAAATAAAATAATAATAATAAAAAAATTCCATAGACATATACCACTTCATACTTATTAATGTAAAGCTATTATTTAAAAAATCAATTAAGTGTTTCTGCAAGAGTGGAACAATTGCTCTTTTGGATCACTGATTGTACTGTAAAGTGATGCAGTTTTTGTAAAAGACATTAAATCAGCTCTTAAAAAATTAAACATAGGGTGCTGGGGCTGTCCCTCAGTGATAGAGCACTTGCCTCACTTGTGTGAGGCACTGGGTTTGATCCTCAGCACCTCATAAAGATAAATATATAAAAAGATACTTTTTTTCATTTACAACTAAAAAAATTGAAAAAGTTGGACATAGGGTTTCCATATCTCGTAAGCCCTTTTCTAGATATATATTTAAAAGAAATAAGAGCAATAACTAGAACATATATCTGCAGACCAAAGTTTATACCAACATTCTTTTTTAAATAAGTTTTTAGTTGTAGGTGGACACAATGCTTTTATTTTTATTTATTCATTTTTATGTGTTGCTGAGAATCTAACTCAGTGCCTCATGCACACTAGGCGATCACTCTACCACTAAGCCACAACCCCAGCCCCAGCAACATTCTTTATAGTAGAAAAAAATTTGGCAAAACACTAATGTCTATCAGCACATTAATAGGTAAACACAAACGTGCACACATACAATGGATAATTATTCAGTCATAAATGAATAAAATTATGATATATGTTATAATCTGGAGAGTCTTAAAAGAAACTATGTGAAATGAAATATCAGACACCAAAGTACACACACTGTATGATTCTATTTATATGAAGTGCATAGAATTCATCAAATTTTTAGAAACAGAAATAGAATAGTCATTAAGGGTTGTGGCAAAGAAGAATGGGATTTTTAGTGGTTAGTAAGCACAGATTTTGATTTTGAGATGATGAATCTAATTCCCATGTGATTAAATTTCCCTTCAAGTGAGCACTTTTTTCAAAATAGACCACACGTTAGGTCTGTAAAACAGATCTCAATTAATTTATGATAAATAAAATTCTGCAAAGCATTTTCTCTGAGAACAAAAGAATTAAATTAGAAATCAAGAAAACAAAGATATTTAGAGAAACTACAGTAAATTCCAAACTCTATAAGTCAAATAAAAAATCATAATTGTTATCAAATATACTTTAAACATAAATATTAAGAAAAAAATTCATATGAAATTTCTGGTTATAGGTAAATAAGTACTTACAGGGAATTACAACTTAGAAACTTACATCCATAAAGAAAACTTTTTTTAAAAAGTTATATGTTTCCTTCTTAAATTGGTAAAAAAATGAAAATGAATCCAAAATAAGTAAAAGAAAGCAAGTAATAAAACTGGGTAGAAATCAATTAAAATATAAACAGAATATAGGTATTTGAAATAATTAACAGAGTTTATAAACCCCTTAACTTGTCTAATCAACAATAAGAAATGAGCTGGGTGTGATGATGCATGCCTATAGTACCAGAGGCTCTGGAGGCTGAAGCAGGAGAATCTTGAGTTCAAAGTCAGCCTCAGCAAAAGCAAAGCACTAATCATCTCAGTGAGATCCTGCTGAGGGCCATTACCAAGTAGGAAATTTCCTTGCCATCGTACCCCATGTTAATTTCGCTGTTGACATTGCATGTTAGGTGACCCTGCCCAAGGACGAGGGTGGATCCAGGATTAGGGTGTATCCTGCAGTTTGAGGAAGTATCCCAGTCCTTGGGTTTAGGGCGTTCCCGGTTTAAGACAAATTTAAGGCGTTCCCAGTTTAAGACCTTGGATTTTAGGGAAGTTCGATGTTGAGGATTATTGCTGCTGGAATTAGGGCGTTCCTGCTGCCTAAGCTCCTGTTGAACTCTCGTGAGATTCAGAGAGCATTTTGGGAAACAAGCCTCGTGGAGTAGGTGATTTGGGTGGCAGCAGAACTGGGATTGCCCCAGAACGTGTGTGGAGGCCGGTGTGAGTTCGGGAATAAAGAATTGCTGTTTGAATCTACAAAGCTGTGTGGTGGCTCGTGATTCTGTGCCCAGCCAAGACTGCGGCATTTGGTGGCCCGTACTCGGGATGTCTGAAGCTTGGGGGTAAGTGAATTTGCTCGCTCCTGAAGGAGAGCAAAAAAATGGGTGACTATTTCGAAAAACAATGTGTTCTTGTTTTGATTTATTTTGTTTTTATTTCAAGTTGCCTGTTCCTAGAACTTTCTCAGGCAAACTGGGGAAAATGGTTAACTCAAGGTTTGAAGTTGTTTGCCTCCGAGGAAGAGAAATTGTTAGAGGAAGGAGGCACCCCAGTAAGACCAAGAACAATAAGGGCATATGTTGATACAGTACAAAAATGTAGCCCATGGCTTTTTAAAGACGAGTTATTAAGTCTATCAATGGGACCATCATGGTATCCTGTAGAAGGATTTTTCTTCAACAAGAAAGAGATGCCTAGTTCTGTTTACTATACTTGTCGAAGATCTTGGTTTTTACAGACATCTAATTAATTTACAAAGCTAACGTGTTAAAATATCAACCACCAAATATGAAATCAAGTACTCTTTACTTATTAAGTTCCATAAGGTAATATATTTAAACATTATGTGTGTTTTCATAAATTGGTAAATGGAAAAAAGTTTAATATTGCTTTGGTCTGTGTCTTTGCTGAAACAAGGTTACTAAGTCTTAAGATTCTATCAGGTGTAATTTATATACAAAAAGTATAAGAAGTTTCAGTTGGGTTTCAATTACAGTATTATAGTACCTTAAAAAACATGAAAGTATTTCATCTTATTAAAGTGGAGTAATTTGCCTAAATTCAAAAATTTTATAAGGGTTGTTTCAGAATGTGAATTTATAAAAAGGGTTAATGGTTGAAAAAGATATAAAAGGATTCAAGATGTGGAAATATATTTTAATATAAAAGGTTAAAGGAAAAAGAAATGTTTTTAGATGAGATAATCTCTGTGTGGTAAAGTAAAAAGTTGTAAAATGCCATTTAAAAAGATTTTGAGGAAACTAGACTTAATTTAAAAGCTTGAGAATGGAAGAAAGAAGAGAAAGATATTTGTACATGGCAGATTGAGACAAAGCTTCTTAATGGAAAAAAAAAAAGCCTTTGGTTGAAGGGCAGCCATGTAAACTAACATTAAGTGATTTAAACAGAATCGAAGCCTCGTTTAAAAGAGTAAAGCTGTAGGTGGTGAAAAGGTACATTTAAAAGTACAGTATAGATGATAATTGGAAGGCTTTAAAAGGTTAAATTGAAGGTGGTCAAGATACCTTCATGGCGGAAAAAAGATTGCTTTACTCATCAAACTATTACTTATTAAACCAAAAAGAGGGAGATGAGATAATCTTTGTGGTAAAGTAAAAAGTTGTAAAATGTCTAAATAAGTTGCAAAAGGCTTTAAAAGGTTAAATTGAAGGTGGTTAAGATGCCTTCATGATGGATGGGAAAAAAAACCCATGAAAATGGGAAGATAATAAGATAAAAGATATTTAGATAAAGAAGATTAAAAATTTAAAGTGGAAAACTTTAAAAACAGAAGTACAGAAAGGTAAAAAAAGAGAGGAGATGTAGAAAGATAAAAAAGATATAGGAAGATAAAAAAGATGTAGAAAGACAAGAATTTTATACCCACAAAATAGGAAATAAAAGAAAACTAGGAGAGAAAAAAGCAACTAAGGGTAAATATAAAAACCTTAGAAGAAAACTAGAAGATAGAAATAAGATAGAAAATGGTTGAAAATGTCAAGTAAAGGTATTTCAGATAGAAAATGCAAGAGGCTAAGACAACTATGGTTTAAAACCACATCAAAAAATTAAAAGGACTAAAGTAATTGTAAAAACTAAGGCAGAATGCTTTTGAAAGACTTAAATTTAAAAGGATCTTATAGGGGTATATATCCCCCAAAGATAAAATAACCCTTTTTACTCTAAACTTTTTAAATTTGGATTCATCAGGACTTAGTGCTGCGGAAAGACATATGTATCCGAAAAATGTACATAAGCCTAAGGTACTTTGGAAAGATGTTCTAACAGGACAATGGAAAGGTCCTGATCCAGTTATTGTCTGGAATCGGGGTTCCGTCTGTGTTTTTCCGCAGGGAGAACAGCAGCCGATTTGGATTCCAGAGAGATTAACTAAAGCAATTTCTACAGAAAAAGAAGATGATTTGACTCAAATCCATAACAGCTGATATCCAGAGCTCCAGTTTGGCTATTCTTACATCTGCGACAGTGATTAACCATGGTGCTTTTTTCAATATCTATTTTATTATTGCATTTTTCCCACATCGTAAAATTCTATTTTATTTTTTGAGCTCATACAAACCTAGGTTAATGTTTTTCTGATCAGTTTTATTTTTTGACTGTTTTATTTTTTGACTAGAGTTTTTAAACATTGCAATGGAGATTTCACCTAGGTAAAACTACAAGGCCTTTATTGTCTTATGTGTTGTATGTTATGTGTGCACATTTCTGTTTTGTGTTGTATGTCTGTATGTGTGTATGTCCATATTTCATATTTGAGGAGTGCTCATGAAATAATGGATCCGAATTTTTTTTTTTATTCACGTGATTTAAATGCTTTAATTTTAATTAGGTAAACAGCTGTTAATGATTGTTTTTAATGGTGGTTAACAGGTCTTTTGTTTACTAATTTAAATTAGGTAAACAGCTGTTAAGGATTGTTTTTTAAGGAGGTTAACAGATCTGTTAGTTTACTTTCACCTTTCCTTTTCATTATATTTAATAATTCTGTTCAGGATAATGTCTCTTTAGCATCATTGCCAGAATTCCCATCTCCATCCCAGTGCCGGTGAAGACTAAGATAAAACCAAACTACAGCTTCTGTGATAGTCATCACAGTAAACTGCATAAACTGATGCATCAATGAAATTAACTCAACAAGTAATGCTCAATCAAGGACTCGATTTACTTTGGGAGGAAATGGACATATTGATAGACTCCTCCGATTTGAACTGCCTGCAGAACTTGCCTGGACTATATATCAGTTGCATGCATTGTGAAATATCGTCTGGTGCAGTGAATTGTGGTACTGCTGGCATATCTTTGCTGATGGTGTCACCAGTGATGCAATTTCCTTGCCAGCTCACCCCATGTTATTTGTGGTAATGCTGGCATATCTTTGCTGATGGTGTCACCAGTGACGCAATTTTTCCAAAGGAGCCGTCAATTGGCTTGGTGTCGTGGCATTTCTGTATCCTCCTCCCTTCTACTAGTGATGGTCTAAAATTTGGGGGCCAACAGAGGTGAGGCAAGAACCTCACCCCCCCACTGGCACCAAGGATATTTGGGGGCCAACAGAGGTGAGGCAAGAAACCTCACCCCCCCACTGGTGCATAGGCCTTTCCACAAGCTTGGCTGAATGCTGGACCGGTAGTCAGTGACGGGTTGATCTGATTGCAGTGGATTCAACCTAAGACAGGAGGCTGACGCCTAAAGGTCAGTTTTCCCATGACGGGTAAGAACCATATGTTGAATTGGACAACCTACCAGGCACGGTCCTTAAGCCACATTGCTTGTTGTTTAATTAATCAGAAGGGGGGAGATGCTGAGGGCCATTACCAAGTAGGAAATTTCCTTGCCATCGTACCCCATGTTAATTTCGCTGTTGACATTGCATGTTAGGTGACCCTGCCCAAGGACGAGGGTGGATCCAGGATTAGGGTGTATCCTGCAGTTTGAGGAAGTATCCCAGTCCTTGGGTTTAGGGCGTTCCCGGTTTAAGACAAATTTAAGGCGTTCCCAGTTTAAGACCTTGGATTTTAGGGAAGTTCGATGTTGAGGATTATTGCTGCTGGAATTAGGGCGTTCCTGCTGCCTAAGCTCCTGTTGAACTCTCGTGAGATTCAGAGAGCATTTTGGGAAACAAGCCTCGTGGAGTAGGTGATTTGGGTGGCAGCAGAACTGGGATTGCCCCAGAACGTGTGTGGAGGCCGGTGTGAGTTCGGGAATAAAGAATTGCTGTTTGAATCTACAAAGCTGTGTGGTGGCTCGTGATTCTGTGCGGCAAGATCCTGTCTCAAACTAAAATACAAGAGGTGTGTGGAGCCCAGGTAGGACTAGCACAGTCTTGCCAAACACTGTGGAGCCCAGACAGGCTCAGGAACAGGATGCCCACCATGCTCAGGACCACACCCACACATCACATTGCTGTATCTCCCAACAGGCTGACCAAAGCCATCCTTAGGCTTGCCCATTCAGCCCCATCTCTAAACATGGTCACTGTCATCTTGGGACACATCCAATGCCATCTCAGGTTACCCCTGCTGCTGCCAACAACATCTTTAATTGTGGAAGCTCCTATCTTGGGGCACAGGACAGTGGTTGGAAGCCCAACACCAAGGTACTTACAGGATTGACAATACCCCACCACCAACAAGAGTTGTGGCCACTTCCATCTAGAGACAACATCCGGGACCTGGAAAATCATCACCAGTATCCCTACAGGCTTGGATACACCAGAAGTATCCCTGCTAGGTGTGCTAATAGACCCACCTTGTTGCAGTGGCAGGAGAGAGCCTGCAATATGTCACCTCATTGTCTCTTTACTCCTGTTAACAGCCAACTTCTTTTGATTCATCTTTCACTCTTCCTATGATCTAATACCCCTATATTCTCACTGCCTACCTCATAAACATCATACCCCACACCCTCCGTTTCTTTCTTTGTCCACCATTATAATCTGTAGACCCTAACGTAAACCTATTCTTTACGTTGCAGATAAAAACTGAACACATCATTCCTGTTTATTGTGAAAAAAATTGTAATAATCTAGATAGAAACTATTTGAATTAAGGATATATATCATTTTCATTGGGTGCTCATAATATTGATCTCCCTCTTAAAAGTGAGACATTGGTAACCTGCAGGGACACTATAAGATTGTAGGGCAAAAACTGTAATATCTAGGATCCACACTGCTAAAAGGGTAGACACATGGAAAGCATGAAAAGACAAGAGAATAAAGTGTCCCAAACAAACCAGGATGATGCAACAATAGAATGCATTAACAGCACAGTAGATGAAATGTCAAAGAAAACATTCAGAATTTAAATAATTAAAATGATCTGCAAATTGAAAAATGACATAAGTGAAGAAACACAGGCAACAATTTATCATTCCAAAAAAGAGATAAGAGAAAATACAGGTAGCAAAAGATTACTTCAAGAAAGAGATAATATATTCTGGGAAAAAAGAAAGAAATCCCTGAAATGAAGGGAAATAAATTAAAAAAAAAAACTCAATAGAAAGCATAACCAACAGACTAGAGCACTTGGAAGACAGAACAACAGACAATGAACACAAAATATATAAACTTGAAAATAAAGTCGACCACAAGTGAGCAAGTCATGATGATGAGAAACCATGAAGAGAACATCCAAGAATTATGGGATAATATCAAAAGACCAAATATAAGATATATCAGAATAGAAGAAGGCACAGAGATACAAACCAAGAAATGTACAATCTCTTCAAAGAAATAATACCAGAAAATTTCCCAAACATTAAGAATGAATTGGAAAGTCAAATAAATAAGGGGATGTTTTCATCCTAATATCAGATAAACTGGACTACAAATGAAAGTTAGTCAGAAGGGATAAATAAGGGCATTTCATACTGCTTAAGGGAATCATACTTCAAGAGGACATAACAGTTGTACATATTTATGACCCAAACAATTGAGCATCTATGTACATCAAACAAACTCTTCTAAATTTCAAGAATAAAATAGACCAAAACACAATAATACTTGGTGACTTTAATACACCATTCTCACCATAGATAGATCTTCCAAATAAAAACAAAACAAAACAAAAACAAAAACGAAATTATAGAACTAAATAATGCAATCAATAATTTAGAGTTAACAGACATATATAGTATATTTCATCCATCAATGAGTGAATTCACTTTTTTTCTCACATGGGTCCTTCTCTAAAATAGACCATGTATTAAACCACAAACCCAACTCTTAGCAAATACAAAAAAGTACAGATAGGAATCTGCATTCAAATAGACCATAATGGAATAAAATTATAAATCAATGATAAAATAAAAATAGAAGTTAATCCAACACCTAGAGACTAAATAATATGTTATTGAATGACCCATGGACACCAGAAAACATCAGGAAGTAAATGAAAAAAAAAGAGAGGTAATTGAGAATTCTGATACAACACACTAAAATCTCAGGGACACTATGAAAGCAGTGCTGAGAGGAAAGTTTATTGCACTGAACTAATTTATTAAAACAAGAAAAAATCAAGAAATAAATGACCTGACGTTACATCTCAAAGCCTAAGAAAAAAGAAGAACAAATCAGCACCCAAAGTAAAATAACACAGGAAATAATTAAAATCAGGTCTGAAGTCAATGAAATTGAAATAAAAGAAACCTTTAAAAATTGTTGAAACAAAAATCTGGTTCTTTGAAAACAAATAAATAAAATCGATAAACCCTTAGCTTCCCTAGTGAAAACAAGACAGAAAACTCAAATTACTAAAATTTGTGGTGAAAATGAAATTATCATGAAATTATCACTGAAATATAAATGATAATTAGAAAATTTTTTGAAAGTTTATACTGAAATAAAATAGAAAATATCAAAGATACCAACACTTTTTTTTAGAGAAATATCATCTGCCCAAAATGAATTGGGAGGACATATACACAATTTAAACAGATAATTTTCAAATAATGAAATTGAAGACACCATGAAATGTCTACCAACCAAGAAAAGCCCAGTACCAGAGGATCCTCAGCTGAGTTCTACAAGATCTACAAAGAGTATAAATTTTCAATATAGTTTCTAATTATCTCCTGTCTTTCAATAGTGCCCATTGTGATATTTCTTTTTTCATCATGAATTTTAGTAATTTTATTTTTTTCTCTCCTTCTCTTTATTAGTGAGGTCAGGGGTTTAATACTTTTATTAATTGTTTCAAAGAACAAACTTTTCTTCTCAAGTTTTACTTTTTTCCTTTGTTTTAATTTCATTGATTTCATGTATGATTTTAATTATGTTCTGTCTTCTACTAATTTTGATGTTTATTTGTTATTCATTTTCTAGAGCTTTGAAGTTTAATGTGAGGTTATTTATTTGTTGAATTTTTATTCTTTTCAGGAATGAACTCAATGCAATGAATTTTTCTCTTAGCCCTGCCTTCATAATACCCAGGGAATTTTGATATGGTGTAAAAGTATTCTCATTACCTGTAAGAACTTTTAAATCTAAATTTTGATGTTTTATGCTATCCATTGTTCATTCAATAGCATCCTATTTAGTCTCCAATTGTTGGAGTAGCTTCTATTATTTAATGTATCATTGATTTCTAATTTTATTCCATTATGATCTGATAGAATGCAGAGTACTATCTCTATTTTTTTGGATTTGCTAATAGTATGTTTGTGGCATAATATATGGTCTTTTTACAGCTGGAACCATGTGCTGCTGAACAGAAAGTATATTCACACATTGATGGATGAAATATTCTATATATGTCTATCAAGTCTAGACATATATAGAATATCTATAGCTTCTTTGTTTAGTTCTGTTCAGGAGATCTGTTCAGTGGTGAGACATGTGTTACGTCACCCAGTATTACTGTATTCAGGTCTATTTGGTTCTCAAAATTGAGTAGAGTTTGTTTGATGTATGTCGATGCTCCAAAATTTGTAAGCATATGCATTTACAATTGTTATGTCTTGCTGATGTATGATTCTCCTAAGCAGTATGAAATATCCTTCTTTATCACTTTTGATTAACATTGGTTTGAAGTCAACATAATCTAATATGAGGATGGAAACCCCTGCTTGTTTACACAGTACATATGAGTCGGATGTTTTTTTTTTTTTTTTCCCCAACCTTTTACCTTTTGTCTGTGCATGTCTTTCCCTAACAGAGGAATCTATTGAAGGCAGCATATTATTGCATCTTTTTTTTTTTAAATTCAATCTATCAGTCTATATCCTTTGATTGATGAGTTTAGGGCATTAACATTCAGGGTTATTACTAAGACATGATTTTTGTTCCCAGTCATTTTGTTTTTTAACTTCACTTGGTTTTTCTTTGATTTTCCTTTAGTGTCATTTCTCCGTTTGCTGATTTTCATTGTTATTTTTCATTTCCTCCTCATGGAATATTTTTCTGAGGGTGTTTCATAGTGCAGGGATTCTAGTTGCAAAATCTTTTAAATTTGTTTATCATAAAAGGTTTTTATTTTTTCATTAATTTTAAAGCTTAATTTTGCTGGATATAAAATTCTTGCTTGGGAGACTAGGGTTGTGGCTTAATGGTAGAGCACTCACCTAGTACATGTGAGGCCCTGGGTTCGATCCTGAACACCATATATAAGTAAATAAAATAAAGGCATTGTGTTCACCTACTACTAAAAATAAATAAATATATAAATAAATAAAAATTCTTGGTTGGCATCCATTTTTTTCATAGTTTGGTATATGTTATTCCAAGCACTCATAGCTTTCAGTGTCTGTGATGAAAAATCTCCTGAGATATGAAATGGTCTCCCCATATAGGTAATATATTTTCTTTCTCCTGTGGCCTTTAAAATTCTCTTCTTATTTTGTATGTAAGGTAAATTCATTATAATTTGCCTTGGTGTAGGTGTGTTGGCATTTTGTACATTTTGTTTCCTGTAAGCCTCTTATACTCGATTTTCCAATTTATTCTTCATGTTTAGGAAATTTTCTGATATTATTTCATTTAATAGACTGTTCATTCCTTGGATTTATATCTCTATTTTTTTCTGTACAGATATTTATTAAACTTGGTCTTTTGATGTTAAGCCATAATTCTTGGATGTTCATTCATGGTTTCTTACCATCTTTACTGATTGGTCAACATATTTTCAAGACTATACTTTTTATTATATACTTTGTGTTCATTGTCTAGGGTTCTGTCTTCCAAGTGATCTAGTCTGTTGATGATGGTTTCTATTGTGTTTTTATTTGATTTATTATTTCCTTCATTTCAAGGAGTTCTGTTTGTTTGTTTGTTTGTTTGTTTTTAGAATCTCAATCTCGTTCTTGAAGTAACCTTTTGTTTCCTGTATTTGATCATGTAGCTTTTTATTGAAGTGATCTTTTGTTTCCTGTGTTTGTTTTCTTATATCATACTTTAGTTACAGAACATTTTAGTCATGTACATCCTGAACTCCTTCTCTGCCATTTCTTCTATTGTGCTGTCCATGGATTCTAATAACATAGTAACTTGGCTTGTCAGGGTACTTTCTTCCCTTGTATTTCATGTTGTTCATGTGTCTTCCCTTCTAGCAGTGCAGACCCAAGTTATTACAGTTTCTACACTATAGACTTATAGTATCTCTACAGATTTACAATAGCTTTCCTTTAGGGGGAGGTGAGTAGTAACAGGTCTCAATGCAAACAATATGCAACCTTAAACCAAAGAGTTCCTATTAAGATGTTTACAGCTTTGTCACAATAGACAAAATTATGTGTTTGAGTATCATCTACAATACATACAATAGGTTTGTGAAAGATAGTACAGCTTCTAATGGTGAACAGAGAATCAGGGTGTATAGGATGAGCTGTTAAGGAAGTAGGATGTGAGGATATAGAAGTATTAGACCTAAGGAGGTATGGATGAGGAATCAAAATAAGTTGGCTCTGGTAGTAGTTTAATATAGATAAAGAGATTTTTTGAAGACAGAAAAGTGAGAAGAGAATAAATAGCGTACAAAAAACCCATAAAAACAGATAAACTATTAAGAAAAAGAAAAAATATATATTGATAAAATATAAAAGAATATACAACAAAACTGAAATATACTATTCAGACATCCCAGTCCTCAGTAGCTGAATGCATGAAAAGTACATGGTTTCACAAATGTTGGGGATGTGAGGGGAGTAAAACAGAGAGGAGAAAAATAAGAAATAAAAAAATCTTAAAGGAAAATTGAATGATCTTTGCTGTTGGAGTTCAGTGTCTTTCCTGCTTCCCTTCTCATCCAGTAGGTGGGGTTGTCTGTTGTTTGCAGGTATCTCCACCCATAGGGTGGTGAAGGTTTTTAGTGTGGGAGGGTTGTTCTTGGAGACAGAACTCCTGGCGGTAGGGCATAGCAATTGCTGGCCCCCATTGGAAGACTGCACCTCAAAGATCTCCTCTGGTGCCCACTCATGTGATGTGGGCACCTGGTCTTAGCCCCTTATATTGCTTGTGGAACCCAAAATTTCTGGTCTCTAAGTTAGTCTCTTGATTGTATCTCTCATGTCCCCCCTTCTTTTCTACTTCCCAATCAGGAACCTTTCTCTCTGGAGGTCATGCAGGCTGAGCTCTGGGTCTTTCACACCTGATGTGGAGAGCTACTCTGTATCAGGCAAATCAGGACCTAGCTTTTAGAGTTAAGGGCTCACCACATAGCTTCTGATGCTGTGCCAGGTTAGTGGCTTGGGGACGTGGTGTTAGGGGGCAAACGGTACCTTGATATTTATTCAAGGCCCTAGCCAGTGTCCAAAGATGGGAGTTGTCCCACCTAAAGCTGGTGATGGCAGCAGGAGAGGTAACCTAATTTGGTGATGAAGTTGTCCCAAGATGGAGGCAACCATTTTCAGAGATGGGGCTGCAAGGATGAAACATGTAGTGGCATATTGTGTTGCATTAGGAGTTGCATCAATGTGGTGTGTGGTGGGTGATTGTCTAGAGAACTTGACCAGTGTCCCCAGGTGAAGGATATTACTTAGAGGTGAATATGGCAGTAGTAGCTATGTCCCAAGATGAGGCATCATGGGATCATGGGCAACATGGGGAGCACTGTGTTGCTTGATGGGGAGCCCTATGTAACAGGGTCTATGTGGGCATGAAGTCCAAAGTGGCCACAACATGTAATTTTACAGCTAGTATTTCAATTCTATTAATAAGATATCATAGGATGAGTGCTTTATAAAGAAAAAAAAAAGGTTTGTTTGGTTCAGAGATTTGGAAATTTAAAGATATAGCACAGCCCGACACAGTGCCTAAAATTCTAGCAGCTCATGAGGCTGTACAGGGGAATCAAGAATTCAAAGTCAGCTTCAGCAAAAGCAAGACATTAAGCAACTCAGTGAGACCCTGTCTCTAAGTAAAATAGAAAATAAGGCTGGGGATATGGCTTAATGGGCGAGTGCTCCTGAGTTCAATCCCTGGTACAACCCTCCACAAAATAGCAGAATATCACCTCAACTCTGGTGAAGTCTATTAAGTGATGACAACCCAGTGGTATAGAGAGTGACAGGGATTGCTCAAAAACTATGTTAATCCATTCTGAGTACATGTCCCCAGTGATGTAATGGCATCCCACTAAGTCTCATACCTTAAAGGTCCTCACACTTCTTAATACCATCACACTGGGATCAAGATTCAAACACATGACCCTTTGGGTAAGACTCTCAAACCATATCTAGACCTTAATATTCTGCCCTGGCCTCAAAGTTTCTGTCTCCCAATGTAAAATGCATTAATTTCATCCTCAATTGTCCCAAAGTCTTATGGAAGTTTCTATATCTCCCCTGTTTTCACACAAGCACAACCAATGTCTCCTCTGTGAGTCAAGGCAAACTCTCCTAGTTGTGAGTACATGTAAAAAGACCAAGTTACATACTTGCAAGATAGAGTGGTGAAATAGGGATAAGATAAATCTTTGTATTCCAAGAGAGAGAAATAGGAGAAGGGAAGAATTTGCACAAAGCAAGACCAAAATCAACTAGGGTAGACTCTGTATACTGCCTTAGGGGGGTGAATCCCCAAGTTCTTGAGCAATTCCACTCTTGTGATTTTGCAAACTCCATGTAGTTTATGGGCTCAGGTTGATGTCTGAGGCTTTTATGGGAAAATTGACAAGCTTCATGTTGCTCTGCATTTCAGTTCATTCATTTCTCCCTCTTGTTCCTCCACTCCCATTGCTTTCATTGGTATTCCCCTTCCAGGGCTACAATCTTGCAGCAAATTTCTGGGTAATCTCCCTGGCTTTCCTTTGAAATCTTGGTGGAAGCTGACATAACCAAACAATTTCTGCATTCTGCACACCTCAAAACTAACATTATATGGATGACGAGTTCTGATGCTTCCACAACTAGTACCTGGGTCCACTTGAATTATGTCTACAGGCATGGTCTATTTAGACAGAATGCAGAGAGATAAATGCTGAGTTTCCCCTGGGCAGTGAAAGCATTCACAGTACCCCAAGCTACATCCCCCAAACAATTCTGACCTTGAAGTCCTGTGGGCCTGTAATAGTTGAAATAGGCTTGAAGATTTCTAAAATGCACTTGAAGCCTTTTCTCAAGTGTTCTGACAACCAGAATTTATACTAATCTGTTTAGCAAGTGGCAAATATACTTTGTTCATTAATAGGGAGACAACATTTTAATAATATGGATACTATTCAAATTGATGTATAGATTTAATGTACTTGGAATCACTTCCCAAGAAAGAGCAGTTTGTGCAAATTGAAAAAAAAAATGATTTTAATGTGTACCAAAGTACAAAGGGCCAAAATAGCTCGCACTTTTATGAAGAAAATATATGTGTATTGCCCTACCAGTAATAAAGACTTACTATTAAAAAAAGTGACTTGGGCTGGGAATATGGCTCAGGTAGGGCACTCACCTAGCACGTGTGAGGCCCTGGATTCAATCATCAGCACCACATAAAAATAAATAAAATAAAGGTATTGTGTCTAACTACAACTAAAAAATAAAATATAAAAAATAAATAAAGTGACAATATCATGTGATTTAGGAAAAATAAATAAGATAATTATTTTCTCTCACTGTCACATTTTGCAATAAGTATTTTTAAAATTTCTGAAAGAACAAATACTCAGTTCATAATCATAATAATAGAAAAATACTACTCTTTATCTTATGGTCATAGTACTTACATGTCTTTTCTAATCAGTTGAATATTTCTAATCATTTAATTTTCTAGTATCTGAAACTCTGGGATCTTTGTGAAGGCTATCTGACCTTGAAATCTGTGATATTATCTAGATAATAGACTGATTCACTTACTTAATCTTAGAATTTATTTCAAGTTAATAAAATTTTATTTCTGGACAATTTTTGAATTCATGGTCAATGGAGCAGAAAGTACAGAGAGTTTTCATAACTTCCCTGTCCTCACACAAGCAGAACCTTTCTTATTATTAAACTTATGCACCAGAGTGTTGATTTGTTATAGTCAGTGAGACAACATTGACATGCTACTCTCAAAAAGTCCATAGTTTACATCTGGGTTCACTCTTGGGACTGTAAATTCTTTGGGTTTGGACAAATATATGATGACAGGTATCCATCTTCATGGTACCTTTCAAAGAAGTGACTACCTTTAAACTTCTTGGTGCTCTATTCTTCCATAACCTGAAACCTAAATCATGGGCAAACACTGTAATTTTGTTTTCTCCATAGTTTTGCTTATTCAAAATGTCATGTATCTGGAATCAAACATTATTAAAATTAATTCATTTCAAATTAGTTATTTCAAATTAATTTATTTCACATATTATTATTAATTTAGGTATTCTCCAATTTTCATAGTGCTTGATAACATTTCTATTCAGGACTTAATAATGTTTTATCTGCTCACCTACTAAAGGACATCTTGGTCACTTCCTCATTTTTATAATTATGAATTGAAGCTATCATAAATTTTTTTTGTTGGCATTTAATTGTTAAAAAAACAATACATATGCAATGGGCTGTTTTTTGTACAAAGTGTAATGATCTGATTCCAAAACAGGCAAAGACACAAAAAAGAAAACTTCAGACCAATATCTCTAATGAACATAGATGCAAAAATTGTCAATAAAATTCTGGCAACTTGAATACAAAAACATATCAAAAAGATCATGCACCATGGTCAAGTGGGATTAATCCCAGGGATGCAAGGTTGGTTCAACATACAGAAATCAATAAGTGTAAATCATCACATCAATAGACTTATAGTTAAGAATTATGTGATAATCTCAACAGACACAGAAAAAGCATTTGACAAAATACAACACCAATTTATATTCAAAACACCAGAAAAACTTGTGATAACAGGAACATATCTCAACATCATAAAGGCTATCTATGATAAGCCCCAGGCCAACATCATTCTAAAAGGAGAAAAATTGAAGGCATTCCCTCTAAAAATGGAACAACACAGAGATGCCCTCTTTCACCAGTTCAATTTAACATAGTTCTTGAAAATTGGCCAGGCGGTGAGTGTCCCTGGATCCATTTCTTGCCCCCCCCATGCTATTGATTTGTTATGTTTATTTTTTAAATATTTTTTTAGTTGTAGATAAACACAATATTTTTATTTTTATTTGTTTATTTTTATGTGGTGATGGGAACCAAATCCAGGGCCTCACGCATGCAAGGCAAGCACTCTACCACTGAGCTACAATCCCAGCCCTGTTATGTTGATTTTTTTATCCTACTATTTTATTAGATTGATTTTACAGTCAGTTTTTATTATTGTGAGACATTGTGTGTTTATGTCTGTGGTGTACTTAAGTTTTTCTATAATGGAAATTCCCTATGACTTGAACTTTATCTTGTTGGTTTCAGAGTTCCCTCATTTGACAGTTTAATTATAATACACCTGACAGAAGATCTTTTATGTTTAACCCAGTTGAGGTCCCTTGAGTTTCTTGGACATGGATGTCCACACCCTTTCTGAGATTTGAAAAGTTTTGCTTATTATTTCATTAGATAAGATTTTTAAGAATGTTTTTCTTCCTCTTCACCTTTGATAACACATAATACACATAATGAAAATCTGTTTGATTAATAAATTCCCACAAGTCTTACAGTCTTTCTGCATTCTTTTGTTATGGCTAATTTATTTTCTGACTTAGTTATTTCAAAAGTCCTGTCTTTAGGCTGAGAAATTCTTTCTTCTGCTTGACCTATTTTATTGTTGGATTCTAAAGTGTGTTTTCTATTTCCTTATTGGGGTCTTCAGCTCAAGATTATACTTGGTTATTTTTTATTATCTCTATTTTTCCTCTATTTTTCATTCAGATCAAGAATCATTTTTCTGAGTTTATTGGGTTGTCCACTCTTTTTTAATTCATTGAGATTCTTTAAAATACTTAATTTGAATTTTTCCTGGCAATTGGTTAAATTCATTTTCTTAGGGTATATTGTTAGATACTTATTGTGGTCCTTTAGAATTGTCATGCTATTTTGCTTTTTAATACCTTGTATTTCCTTATGTTGATATTTGTACTTCTAGTGAAACAATAATCTATTTCAAATTTATAAAAGTGGTTTTCACAGTATAAGACTGTCTCCTGGTGACACTTCCTACAATATTTTTAAGTGGGCTATATTAGCTTATTTTTTTTTTTTAGGTTGGTAGTGTAGTATAGCCTCCATGTTGCTTATTTTGCTATAATAAATTTGTAAATGGTACCATGTGTCTCATCAGACTGTGCTTACGGAGTTTGTGATATTGCTTCATCATCTGATTTGCAGGATTCTTGAGTCTATAGAAGGATGGGTAGGACCAATTGGCTTTTTTCCATGGTTATAGGCAGGTGGGTTGGGGAGCCTATTTTGTAGAGCTGAGGGTCAATGGATAGGGTCATGTGGTTGTTTCCCAAGTACCAATAAGACAATCTTCTAATTTAAGTCCACATAGATTCTTACTGTGATGTACATTGGTACACAGGGGTGCCAAACTGCACTGTAACATTATATACAGGTGGCCAGTCTCTAGATATGAAGGAGCATATTTTTTTGGGAGGAGCACAATATCAATTGAACACATTTTTTTTCTGGAAATGTAGTGATATAAATTCCTTTGCAGGTCCCCAAATTTAATTCAAGGCCTGTTGTGTCTGCAAGCTTCTTATGTTTTGGGTGTAGATATATTTCATGGGGAATGCTGGAACCTCCAGCTTATCCATTTCCTATTGCAAGATCCCACTTGGTTCAGGGTTGATATTGTCTGGAGAGCATATGGGAGATGCTATATACTTTATTCTCTCCTGTAGAAAAACAATATAATTTATAGTTTCTTTGTTTTGGTAATTTTTTTTGTAGTGGAAAGCATATTAGACACCTTTTAGTCATCTTACTGATGTCAACTTTGAGTAATTTTTCTGTGTGTTTGTTTATGCAACTTTTCAATCCATCTGAGTAAATCCAAAACATTGTAATTGATGGATCATGTAGTAGGGATATATTTAGTTTTGTAGAACCGTCCCAAATTATCTTCTAATATGACTAAAGCATTTTGTATTTCTATTGGAAATGAACTAAAGGTTCTATGGGTACACATACTTCCCAGTATTTAGAATTCTCAGTGTTTTTTTTTTTTTTTTGCATTCTAATATGTGTATAGTGGTATATTCATTGCTTTAATTTGCAATTAATTACATTTGATGTTGATGATATTTTCATACACTGTGGTTTGATTGTTAGCATCTCCAACCAAATCATGTATGAAATTGTGATTCCAGTGTTTTAGTATTAAGTGTGGGACATTCTAGCAAGTAATTAAGTCATGAGCTCTGCCCTCATGAATGGATTTAGTGCTGTCTTCAACTGACTGAGAGGAGTTTGTCCTTTATTCTATGTGATAGTCTGGAATGAATCCATTCTGTTTTGTGAGGACACAAAAAAAGTGTCATCTATGAACAGACACCACCAGAAATCAAATCTATTGTAGCTTTATCTTCTACTTCCCAGGTCCCAAAACTGTGAGCAATATAATTCTGTTGTTCATAAATTACATAGTCAAAGGTAGTTTTGTTACAGTAGTAGGAATAGGCTAAGACAGCTTACTTTCTACCTGTATGTTTTCTTTGAGATGTCTGTCCTTGTCTTTTGCCCATTTTTAAATTACTTTTTATTTTTGAGTTTTAATGGTTCTTTATTGATATAATGAGAAGACAAGTCACTGATTGAGCAAAGAGAATTGTGACAAAATATTACTATCCAAAATATACAGAAAGCTCAAAGGTTTTTTTTTTTCTTAACCAGTTGCCTTATTAATACTTAGAATTCTTACACTTATAACCTTGCATGGAAATGATTTTATTTTTTAACTACTAGGTCTTGAATGCAAAACAGCCATATAATTTCACTTAACTGCTAGATCTATTGTACTTATGATTCGGTCAGTTCTTGGACTTGCATTTGAATTTAACATTGAAGGTTCCAATTACCCTTTTGTGATTTTCTTGAAATGATTATCGGTACTTCAGGAACATCACTGCGACCCTGGTATCTCTTTTCTTAGAGGTCACCAAAGAACTATCTGAAAATGAGAACTGTGGGCTTAAGCCAAACCAAATCTCTAAATGATTCCAAGCTTAATAAAAATCTCAAGAGCTCTTCAGAGCCTACTGAAATATATGTCTGTAGAATTAGTCCGACACATCTTTGAAAATAAAAATATTAAGTTTCAGGGAACTGTGAGAAAAATTTTATGTGAATGAGAACATTTAAAAATAATTACACATGCCATCATGATGGGGTATGCCATCTAGGAGTCATGCATGGCATACCGTGAATAGGACAGCAGAATTGAATTTCTGCATCCCAAACTTTACTGTCACTACATAAAAATAACTACTACTGCTGTTCAAAATTGCTTTAAGCAAAAGCCCTAACGTTCCAAATGATCCTGCAAATCCCATTTCTATATGCTTTTTAAGTTGTTTAGTTCTGAATCAGCAGTCTACAAGTGTGTTTAAACACTGCAGGTAACCATTTCCCATGGAACAAATAGGAAGGAAATCAGGTTATGGTGAGGGCACCCAGCAGGACTCTTCCACTGTCTACTCTGTGTCAATGTAAACTGATTTCTTTAAGAAAGAAACTCAGGGAAAAGAGAACAGATTGCAGGAAACATGTTCTGCATGCAAGAAAGAGCAAAGTGATAGGATACAGGATCCTTTGTGATAATTATGTAAAAGGATAAAAAGCAGCAAAAGAATATAGCTATAGAGTAACAATATTGCAGCAGGTGGAAATTGTACAAACTAGGATTTCTTGCAACAGCACAGAACAGATAACACATGAATGTTCTGGCCTGTTCTCTTATTTTATGCAAAATAATTGCTAGCTTATAAATTTGTGATGGTTTCTTTATCACGGTTTATGTTACTCAAATTTCCATTTGCTAAGCACAAGGTTTGAGCTAAATAAATAAAAAGTCCACCATGTAGCAACTGCATCGGACTGTGTGCATTATGAGTAATCCTAAAAAAAAAAAAAAAAAAAACATAAAATTCTGAGCATGTAGCTGAAAGTATTATAAAGAGCTAAGAAAATTGAGATATATTTGTGCTTACAAACTTAATGAGTTGCATACTAGTTTAGCACAGTAGTATACAGAAGGGAACATTTCACAAGGGGTAGAATCTCCCATCCCAAACTTGAACACCAAAAGGCAGCTATTTCAGTGAAAAAAAGCTAAGTATTCTTCTACTTTGAGATATGACAATTGCATTGCTAACAATATAAGCACTTTTTCTGAAAAATTAAACATTTTATTTTGAGATAATATGAAATTCATATGCAGTTCTTGGGATAGCACAGAGATTCCTGTGAGACTTCCAAAGGTTCCCACATGGTAGCATCTTATAAATCTATAGTTCAGTATCAGAATTAGGGTATTGACATTGGGCAAATTACATCACCAGAGTGTATCTTACTCCTTTTTATCCACAAGCATTACTATTATTACCACCATTTCTCCTTGACTATTAGCAATCATTTATGTGTTCTCTATTTCTATAATTTTGTCAACTTGAGAATATTTTTTATGAATAAAACCTCATAAAATGTGACCTTTGTGATTGGCTTTTTTCTTGTAAGTGTGAATCCTAGGAGATTTGTCCCAATTATCTTGTGTACAATAATTTATTACTTTTTATTGTTGAAATCATGGAACAATGGTTTGTTTAACCATTTACACATTGAAGGACATCTGGTTCTTCTAAGTTTGGGGTTACTATGAATAAAGTTCCTATTAAAATTCTTATATGTATTTGTGTATGAACATAAGTTTTCAGGTCCCTGAGTAAATTACCCAAGAGTGAAATTACTTGGTCTTATGGTAGTTGCACATTTAGTTTTTTCACATTTAGTTTTATAAGGAATTCTACACTATTTTTCAGAATGTACATTTAAATTCCCAATACCAATGTATGAATCATCATACATTCCTGTACTCTTGCCAGAATTTGATACTTCACTATATTTTTAGTTTAGTCATTCTGATAGTTTCATAGTGATAGCTAATTAGGGTTTTAATTTGTATTTCCCCAATGATTAATGAATCTAATATTTCATATCATTTTGGAAATTTTATCAACATATTAATTGTATATGTAAACACGTTTCAGTGTGATATTTCTATATATTCATACAGTGTGCACTGATTGGATTCAAAAACTTCTCCTATTCTCCCTCCACCTCATACCCTTCATAATCCCTAATAATCTGTATTCTACCGTCAGATAATTCTTTTAATTTTCTGCATATGAAATAAAACATGCAGTACTTGTTTTTCTTTTTGCCCTAATGTCCTCCAGATCCATCCATTTTGTTGCAAGTTACAGCATTTCCTTCTTCTTCATGGCTGAATAATACTACATTCTAATTGAATATTTTTCATGTGATTATTTGTCATCTGTATATCCTCTTTCATGAAATGTCTTCTCATGTCTTTTGTTCATTTCTAACTGAATTGTCTGGATTAATTTTACTGTTGGGCTTTGGGAGTTCTTTACACATTCAAGGTACGAGTTTTTGTTGTTGGATAAGTTTTTTTTTTTTTTTTTTTTTTTTTTTTTTTTTTAATAAATACTTGTTCCCCCTCAGGAGTTTTTTGTTCTTTTTTTTTATTGGTTGTTCAAAACGTTACAAAGCTCTTGACATATCACATTTCATAAATTAGATTCAAGTGGGTTATGAACTCCCATTTTTACCCCAAATACAGATTGCAGAATCACATCGGTTACACATCCACAATTTTACATAATGCCATATTAGTAACTGTTGTATTCTGCTACCTTTCCTATCCTCTACTATCCCCCCTCCCCTCCCCTCCCATCTTCTCTCTCTACCCCATCTACTGTAATTCATTTCCCTCCTTGTTTATTATCCAATTCCCCTCACAACCTCTTATATGAAATTTTGTATAACAATGAGGGTCTCCCTCCATTTCCATGCAATTTCCCTTTTCTCTCCCTTTCCCTCCCACCTCATGTCTCTGTTTAAGTTTAATCTTTTCTTCCTGCTCTTCCTCCCTGCTCTGTTCTTAGTTGCTCTCATTATATCAAAGAAGACATTTGGTATTTGTTTTTTAGGGATTGGCTAGCTTCACTAAGCATAATCTGCTCTAGTGCCATCCATTTCCCTGCAAATTCCATGATTTTGTCATTTTTTAGTGCTGCGTAATACTCCATGGTGTATAAATACCACATTTTTTTTTTATCCATACATCTATTGAAGGGCATCTGGGTTGGTTCCACAGTCTAGCAATTATGAATTGTGCTGCTATGAACATCGATGTGGCAGTATCCCTGTAGTACGCTCTTTTAAGGTCTTCAGGGAATAGTCCAAGAAGGGCAATAGCTGGGTCAAATGGTGGTTCCATTCCCAGCTTTACCAGGAATCTCCATACTGCTTTCCAAATTGGCCGCACCAGTTTGCAGTCCCACCAGAAATGTACAAGTGTACCCTTTTCCCCACATCCTTGCCAGCACTTGTTATTGTTTGACTTCATAATGGCTGCCATCACTTCTCGGCCTTTTGGCTAAGATCAAGTGTTCATGTTCTTAACAGAATATTTTGTACAGAATTTTTAAAAATTATAAGAACCAGTTCATCAATTCTCCTTTCATATATCATATTTGGGATTCCAGGTCAGCAATACTTTTCAAGTTAATTTTTTTATAAGGTGTGAAGTTTAGGGAAGGATATTTTCTTTTGTTAATTTTTTTATTTGGGTTTCCTTTTTGCTGTTACTGATTATCTATAGGTGTTTCATTAATCTAGCACCAATTTTGGGGAAAATATTTTCCAATAGTTCATTGGTATGTTAATAGAGGGGTTAGCGATAATAGACCATGGTTCAATAGTCAATGCTACAGAAAAAAAAATAAAAAGAAAAATAAATAAAAGATATCCATCTTTCATTAAATTGCTTTTGCACTTTTTTTAAAAAATCATGTGAGCGTAAGGGATATAGCTTAGTGGTAGAGTGCTTGCCTAGTATGCATGAGGCCCTGGGTTCATATATCAGAATTGAAATTAAAAAATTGTCATGACATATTTGGATAACTTTTATATTTCTAGGGTACCATTTTTATTTCATTGGTCTACATGTCTGTCCACTTGTGTTACTCTAGCTAAATAAAATGTCATAGTAATGAAGTAATTTTTATCAATTATATTTTTCTTATTTCAAGAATCAAATTTTAGCTCATATATACTATGTTTCTTTCCATACAATTTTAAAATAAGATTGTCTATGTTATGAAAAGCCTTTATGTCACTTAACATGAATTACTTAAACTTATACATCAATTTGGAGGTTTCACACTTTTACCATGTTGAGTCTTCCCATTCATGAACATAGCCTGTGTCTCCATTTATTTAGGTCACCTTTGAGTTCTATTATCAAATTTTGTACTTATCACCATAAAGGTATTGGATTTATTTAGTAAAGTTTTTTTTTTTTTTTTTTTTTTTTAAATCAAGTACACCAGTGTTTATGGAAAGTTATAAATTTTATTATTTTTTTTAATTACCATGTTTTCTTTTTAAAAATAATTTTTCTTTTAAAATTGGTTTATTTTTGACTGATAGGTATTAATTATATACATTAATGGAGTTTGATGTATTATTTGAACAATGAACAATGTATGTATGTGCACACACTATATATATATATATATATATATATATATATAGTGTACCAATCAAATCAAAATTCCCTTTATTCACTCTCCTTCACTACATAACTCACATGCTTTACCAAACCACTAGTCATCACTACTCTACATACATTAATGCCTGCATATTTTAGCTTAAAAGCATGTAGGACATGTAAAATGCAGTATTTGTCTTTCTGTGCATGACTTGTTTCACTTTTTTTTTTGAATGTTGTTTTGTGGAATCTTTTTTTTAACTTTTTTTTATTGGTTGTTCAAAACATTACATAGTTCTTGATATATCATATTTCACACTTTGATTCAAGTGGGTTATGAACTCCAATTTTTACCCTGTATACAGATTGCAGAATCACATCAGTTACACTTCCACTGATTTACATATTGACATACTCATGTCTGTTGTATTCTGCTGCCTTTCCTATCCTCTACTATCCCCCCTCCCCTCCCCTCCCCTCCCCTCTTCTCTCTCTACCCCCTCTACTGTAATTCATTTCTGCCCCTTGTATTATTTTTCCCTTTACCCTCACTTCCTCTTGTATGTAATTTTGTATAACCCTGAGGGTCTCCTTCCATTTCCAAGCAATTTCCCTTCTCTCTCCCTTTCCCTCCCACCTCTCATCCCTGTTTAATGTTAGTCATCCTCTCATGCTCTTCTTCCCTACTCTGTTCTTAGTTACTCTCCTTATATCAAAGAAGACATTTGGCATTTGTTTTTTAGGGATTGGCTAGCTTCACTTAGCATGATCTGCTCTAATGCCATCCATTTCCCTCCAAATTCTATAATTTCGTCATTTTTCAATGCAGAGTAATACTCCATTGTGTATAAATGCCACATTATTTTTATCCATTCGTCTATTGAAGGGCATCTAGGTTGCTTCCACAGTGTTACTATTGTGAATTGTGCTGCTATGAACATCGATGTAGCAGTGCCCCTGTAGCATGCTGTTTTTAGGTCTTTAGGGAATAGACCCAGAAGGGGAATAGCTGGGTCAAATGGTGGTTCCATTCCCAGCTTTCCAAGAAATCTCCAAACTGCTTTCCAAATTGGCTGCACCAATTTGCAGTCCCACCAACATTGTACAAGTGTACCCTTTTCCCCACATCCTCGCCAGCACTTGTTGTTGTTTGACTTCATAATGGCTGCCAATCTTACTGGAGTGAGATGATAGCTTAGGGTGGTTTTGATTTGCATTTCTCTGACTGCTAGAGATGGTGAGCATTTTTCATGTACTTGTTGATTGATTGTATGTCCTCCTCTGAGAAGTGTCTGTTTAGGTCCTTGGCCCATTTGTTGATTGGGTTATTTGTTATCTTATTGTCTAATTTTTTGAGTTCTTTATATACTCTGGATATTAGGGCTCTATCTGAAGTGTGAGGAGTAAAGATTTGTTCCCATGATGTAGGCTCCCTATTTACCTCTCTTATTGTTTCTTTTGCTGAGAAAAAACTTTTTAGTTTGAGCAAGTCCCATTTGTTGATTCTAGATATTAACTCTTGTGCTATGGGTGTCCTATTGAGGAATTTGGAGCCTAACCCCACAGTATGTGGGTTGTAGCCAACTTTTTCTTCTATCAGATGCCTTGTCTCTGATTTGATATCAAGCTCCTTGATCCATTTTGAGTTAACTTTTGTGCATGGTGAGAGAAAGGGATTCAGTTTCATTTTGTTGCATATGGATTTCCAGTTTTCCCAGCACCATTTGTTGAAGATGCTATCCTTCCTCCATTGCATGCTTTTATCCCCTTTATCAAATATAAGAAAGTTGTAGTTTTCTGGGTTGGGTTCTGTGTCCTCTATTCTGTAGCATTGGTCCACCTGCCTGTTTTGGTACCAATACCATGCTGTTTTTGTTACTATTGCTCTGTAGTATAGTTTGAAGTCTGGTACCACCTGATTCACACTTCCTGCTTAGCATTGTTTTTGCTATTCTGGGTCTTTTATTTTTCCATATGAATTTCATGATTGCTTTATCTATGTCTACAAGAAATGCCATTGGGATTTTGATTGGCATTGCATTAAACCTATAGGGAACTTTTGGTAATATCGCCATTTTGAAGGTGTTAGTTCTGCCTATCCATGAACAGGGTATATTTTTCCATCTTCTAAGATCTTCAATTTCTCTCTTTAGGGTTCTGTAGTTTTCATTGTATAAGTCTTTTACCTCTTTTGTTAAGTTGATTCCCAAGTATTTTATTATTTTTGAGGATATTGTTAATGGAGTGGTTGTCCTCATTTCCATTTCAGAGGATTTGTCGCTGATATACAGGAATGCCTTTGATTTATGCGTGTTGATTTTATATCCTGCCACTTTGCTGAATTCATTTATTAGCTCTAATAGTTTCTTTGTAGACCCTTTTGGGTCTGCTAGGTATAGAATCATGTCATCTGCAAATAGTGATCATTTAAGTTCTTCTTTTCCTATTTTTATGCCTTTAATTTCTTTCATCTATCTAATTGCTCTGGCCAGTGTTTCGAGAGTTATGTTGAACAGAAGTGGTGAGAGAGGGCATCCCTGTCTTGTTCCAGATTTTAGAGGGAATGCCTTCAATTTTTCTCCATTCAGAATGATGCTAGCCTGAGGATTAGCATAGATTGCTTTTACAATGTTAAGGTATGTTCCTGTTATCCCTATTTTTTCGAGAGTTTTGAACATAAAGGGATGCTGTACTTTGTCGAATGCTTTTTCCGCATCTATCGAGATGATCATATGGTTCTTACCTTTACTCTATTGATGTGGTGAATAACATTTATTGATTTCCGTATATTGAACCAGCCTTGCATCCCAGGGATGAATCCTACCTGATCATGGTGTACAATTTTTTTGATATGATTTTGTATCCGATTCGCCAGAATTTTATTGAGGATTTTTGTGTCTAGGTTCATTAGAGATATAGGTCTGTAGTTTCTTTCTTTGAAGTGTCTTTGTCTGGTTTAGGAATCAGGGTGATTTTGGCCTCGTAGAATGAATTTGGAAGTTCTCCCTCTTTTTTATTTCCTGAAATAGCTTGAAAAGTATTGGTATTAGTTCCTCTTTAAAGGTTTTGTAAAACTCTGATGTATACCCATCCGGTCCTGGGCTTTTCATAGTTGGTAATTTTTGATGGTTTCTTCTATTTTCTCAATTGATATTGGTCTGTTTAGGTTGTCTATATCCTCCTGTCTCAATCTGGGCAGATCATATGACTTAAGAAATTTATCGATGCCTTCACTATCTTCTATTTTATTGGAGTATAAGGATTCAAAATAATTTCTGATTATCTTCTGTATTTCTGAAGTGTCTGTTGTGATATTGCCTTTTTCATCCTGTATGCTAGTAATTTCAGTTCTCTCTCTTCTTCTCTTCGTTAGCATGGCTAAGGGTCTTTCAATCTTATTTATTTTTTCAAAGAACCAACTTTTAGTTTTATCAATTTTTTCAATTGTTTCTTTTGTTTCGATTTCATTAATTTCAGCTCTGATTTTAATTATTTCTTGCCTTCTACTTCTTTTGCTGTTGTTTTGCTCTTCTTTTTCTAGGATTTTGAGATGAAGTATGAGATCATTTATTTGTTGCTTTTTTTCTTTTTTTAAGGAATGAACTCCATGCAATGAATTTTCCTCTTAGAACTGCTTTAAATGTGTCCCATAGATTCTGATATGTTGTGTCTGTGTTTTCATTTATCTCTAAGAATTTTTTAATTTCCTCCTTAATGTCTTCTATAACTCATTGATCATTCAGTAACCTATTGTTCATTCTCCAAGTGATGCATGATTTTTCCTTCCTTCTTTTATTGTTTGATTTTCAGTTTCATTCCATTATGATCAGATAAGATGCATAGTATTATCTCTACTCCTTTATATTGTCTAAGAGTTGCCCTGTGACATAATATATGATCTATTTTTGAGAAGGATCCATGTGCTGCTGAGAAAAAAGTGTAACTGCTTGTTGTTGGGTGGTATATTCTATATATGTCAATTAAGTCTAGGTTATTAATTGTGTTATTGAGTTCTATAGTTTCCTTATTCAACTTTTGTTTGGAAGATCTGTCCAGTGGTGAGAGAGGTGTGTTGAAGTCTCCCATGATTATTGTATGGTGGTCTATTAGACTCTTGAACTTGAGAAGAGTTTGTTTGATGAACATAGCTGCACCATTGTTTGGTGCATATATATTTATGATTGTTATGTCTTGTTGGTATATGGTTCCCTTGAGCAGTATGTAGTGTCCCTCTTTATCCCTTTTGAGTAACTTTGGCTTGAAATCTATTTTATTTGATATGAGTATGGACACTCCTGCTTGTTTCCGAAGTCCATATGAGTGATATGATTTTTCCCAACCTTTCACCTTCAGTCTATGTATGTCTTTTCCTGTCAAATGCGTCTCCTGTAGGCAGCATATTGTTGGGTCTTGTTTTGTGATCCATTCAACTAGCCTCTGTCTCTTAATTGGTGAGTTTAAACCATTAACATTTAGGGTTATTATTGAGATATGGGTTATCCTTCCAGCCATATTTGTTTATTTATGTTACTGAATATGGTTTGTTTTCCTCTTTGATTATTTTCCCCGCTTTACTGTCCTACCTCCCACTGTTGGTTTTCATTGTTGTTTTCCATTTCCTCTTCCTGTAATGTTTTGCCGAGGATTTTTTGGAGAGATGGTTTTCTAGCTGCAAATTCTTTTAACTTCTGTTTATCGTGGAAGGTTTAATTTTATCTTCCATCTTGAAGCTTAATTTTGCTGGATACACAATTCTTGGTTGGAACCCATTTTCTTTCAGTGTTGGAAATATGTTATTTCAGGATCTTCTAGCTTTCAAAGTCTGTGTTGAGAGATCAGCTGTTATCCTGATTGGTTTACCCCTAAATGTAATCTGCTTCCTTTCTCTTGTAGCTTTTCAAATTCTCTCCTTATTCTGTATGTTGGGCATCTTCATTATAATGTGTCTAGGTGTGGATCTCTTATGATTTTGCACATTTGGCATCCTGTAGGCTTCTAGGATTTGGGATTCTGTCTCGTTTTTCAAGTCTAGGAAGTTTTCTCGAATCATTTCATTGAATAGATTGCTCATTCCTTTGGTTTGGACCTCTATACCTTCTTGTATCCCAATGACTCTTAAGTTTGGTCTCTTTATGTTATACCGTATTTCTTGGATGTTCTGCTCATTGTTTCTTAACAGTCTTGCTGAGCTGTCTATGTTCTTTTCAAGTTGAAATACTTTGTCTTCATTGTCTGATGTTCTATCTTCTAAGTGTTCTACCCTGCTGGTAGTATTCTCAATTGACTTTTTAGGTTGATTTATTGCTTCCTGCATTTCTAGGATTTCTGTTTGTTTGTTTTTTATAACCTCTATCTCCCTGTATAATTGATCTTTTGCTTCCTGGATTTGTTTATGTAATTCATTGTTGAAGAGATCTGTCATTGTCTGATTTTGCTGTCTAATGTCTTCCTTGAGACTCCAGATCATCTGAAGCATGTATCTCCTGAATTCTTTATCTGACATTCCTTCTGCTGCAGATATTACCTCTTCTAACATTGAGTTGACCTGCATTGCTTGTGGTCCTTTCTTTCCTTGTCTCTTCATACTGTTCGCGTTTCTTTCTGCTTACTGAGACTGTTGTGTTATTGAATTTTCCCCCTATATATTTGTATTACTCTTGTATAGTTGCAAAGTCTCCCGCACAGGCACGGGCAGGGGCTCTGCTCCTCCTCCAATTGGGGCAATGTGCCTACGACATCGGCAGGCCGCTGGGCCTGTTCTGTTGGTTGGTAGCAGGTGCGCCTAGCTTGCAGGTGCAGGTGGTGGCTCTGCCCCTCTTCGGGCCGCTAGGCTTGTCGTGTCGGTGGTCACAGTTTCGCGTCCTTTGCAGTCGCGGGCAGTGGCTCTGCCCCTCTGAAGGCCACTGGGCCTGTTCTGCCGGTGGTTCGCAGGTCCACCTACCTTGCAGGTGCAGGCGGTGGCTCTGCCCCTCTGCGGGTCGCTGGGCCTGTTCTGTCAGTGGTCACAGTTCCGCCTACATTGCAGGCGCAGGGGGGGCAGCTCTGCCCCTCCGCACGCTGCTGGGCCTGTTCTGCTGGTGGGTCACAGGTACGCCTACCTTGCAGTCGCGGGTAGCGGCTCTGCCCTTCTGCAGGCCAGTGGGACTGTTCTGTTGGTGGGTCGCAGGTCCGCCTACCTTGCAGGCAAGTGGGGTGGCTCTGCCCCTCTGCGGTTTCCTGGGCCTATTCTTCCGGTGGGTCGCAGGTCCGCCTACCTTGCAGGTGTGGTTGGCAGCTCTGCCCCTCCGTGGGCCACTGGGCCTGTTCTGTTGATGGTCACAGTTCCGCTTACCTTGCTGGCGCGGGGGGAGGGGGCAGCTCTGCCCCTCAGCAGGCCGCTGGTCCTGATCTGCTGGTGGGTCGCAGGTCCGCCTACCTTGCAGGCGCGTGGGGCAGCTCTGTCCCTCTGCGGGTTGCTGGGCCTACTCTGCTGGTGGGTCGCAGGTCTGCCTACTTTGCAGGCATTGTTGGCAGCTCTACCCCTCTGCAGGTCACTGAGCATGTTCTGTTGGTGGTCACAGTTCCGCCTACCTTGCTGGCGCGGGGTGAGGGTGTAGCTCTCCCCCTCAGCAGGCCACTGGGCCTTGTCTGCTGGGGGGTTGCAGGTCTGCCTAACTTGCAGGGGCGTGGGGTGGCTCTGCCACTCCGCAGGTTGCTGGGCCTGACCTGCCGGTGGGTCGCAGGTCTGCCTACCTTGCAGGCGCGGGTGGAGGGCGCGGCTCTGCCCCTCAGCAGGCCACTGGGCCTGATCTGCTGGGCCTATTCTGCTGGTGCGTCGCAGGTCCGCCTACTTTACAGGCGTGGTTGGCAGCTCTGCCCCTCCGCAGGCCACTGAGTCTGTTCTGTTGGTGGTCACAGTTCCGCCTACCTTGCTGGTGTGGGGGGAGGGGGCAGCTCTGCCCCTCTGCAGGCCGCTGGGCCTGGTCTGCTGGTGGGTCGCAGGTCCACCTACCTTGCAGGCGCGTGGGGCGGCTCTGCCACTCCCAGGTTGCTGGACCTGACCTGCTGGTGGGTTGCAGGTCCGCCTACCTTTCAGGCGCGGGGGGAGGGCACATACCTATTTGCATTTAGACAGTTACGCAAAATGGAGGACGTAATGCTTGGGATGAAAGTTGGGGGGAAGGGGAAGGTACGTGCTCTTGAAAAGAAGGAAGGAGAGGGAGATAGATAGCATAGAGGAGAATGGAAAGAGCAGTAAAACTTGGAAGGGGAGAGAGAGAAGGAAAAGGGAGAGAAAAAAATAAAATGAAAAAGGAAATAATATTAGGTCTTAGAGATCCATTTTCTTCTCTTCCCATAGGCAAAGCTGTGCCCTCCGGGCTGAGTTTTGCCCTCAATGTGTCAACAGCAATCCCTGTAAGGCAGTTCCTGGGAGTCTCTCAATCCTGTTGGTTCAGAGCCGTTTCACTTCTACGGCCCCTCCTCCCCTTCCTCCTGCCAGCCAGCCAGGTCCTGCTCACCGGAGGCAGTTCCCCAAGGATTTGGTTACACTTTCAGCCCCACCGAGTGCTCTCTTTCCCTAACTACTGAGCACTCTCTCTGTCATTCATCTAAGCCCCAGTGCTGTGGAGCTGTGGTCTGGGAGTCAATTGTTTAATTTTTCCGGACCCCTTTGGTGGGCACACCTTCGGAATCTGGCAGCTAAGACCATTGGTGTCGCTGCTGGTGGTAATAGGAGTTGGGGGTCGAGGATCCCCTCTACTTCCCTCAGCCCCTACAGTCACAACCACTCTGCTGGCGGTAGGAGTTGTTGGGGGTCTGGAGTGTCCTCTGTTTCCCTCCACCCCTACCGTCACACCCTCTCATTTCGTGGTTTGGGGAGTTGGGTGTGGGGAGTTTTCTCTGCTTCCCTCTGCCCCTGCAGGCACGCCCACGTCACTAGCAGTAGGGGGAGTTGGGGGTCGAGAGTCCTTTGGCCCTTAAGGTCACGCCCATGGAGAGATTTTGAAGTTTCCCGGTTGTTTGTATCTGATGTGGGTAGGAGTCACACACATGCTAAAGTAGATTCCGCTGGGAAGGAATCTCTTTGGCCGAACTTTGGTGACTTCCCCTCTCTTCTATGGCGGACCCCTGGCTCCTTGCCAGAGTGTCCGAAGGGAGGGGTGGAACTGGCTTGTCTCTGGTCTGACACAATCTCTGGTTTTAGTTCCCAGTTCGCTATTTCGTAAAGGGTTGGTTAGATTCCCTTCATGCTGTCTCGGGGTGGGAGCCGTTCGCCGGGTGGGCGGGGCTGTTAGTAGAGCAGGGAGGGCACAGGCTATCTGCTGGGCCAGGCGGGGACACTGCTCGCTGCGCTGGGCCGCTGGGGGCTGCCTGCAGAGCCGGGCAGCTGCGGCCGCGTGGCTAAGATCCGGGCGGGCGGGGTGGCACTTCGCAGAGCGAGAGCAGGGCCTCCCCAGGACGGCGGGATGGCGGGTGCCGTCTGCGGGTTCGGGCGGGCCATGCCGCTGTGGGCCGCCGGCCACTTGCAGAAGCGGCTGGTGGCTGCGGGACTGGACCTCTGTGCCCACGTGGCCAGCCAAGATCCACTTGTCTGGGACAAACTGACACTTCTAATAAACCTACCAATTCCCGGCAGGTCCCCTCTTAATGGAATTTTGCTAGAAGTTCCTCAGTAGGTAGACTGCAGCTGTTCCAATGGGTCTTTCTGATCCCGTTAATGTGGAGACATTGGAATCGCTGCTTCCTCGCCGGCGGCCATGTTGGATCCCCCCCTTATTTCACTTAAAATAATTTTCTCTAAGTCCATCTATTTTGTTGAGAATATTTCATTATATTTATATATTCATATGGTAATTCTAATAAACATGTGATTGAATTTTTGTATTGATCATAAATTGTAACATTGCTGAATATATTAGTTCTAGTAATTATTTTTATAGAGTATTTGGAATTTTCTTCATAGAAAATTATTTCATCTACAAATAGTGGGAGATGTACTTGATTTACATTTTCCTTGCCTAACTTCCCTGGCCTATAAAGCTCTACTAGAAGCAAACTACTAGTTTAATAGAAGTAGCGAAACCAAAGAACATTTCATTGTCCAAAAACTGAAGGAAAATGCATGTAGTCTTTTTTTTCATTTGTTCAAATTAGTTATACATGACAGTGGAATGCATTTTGACACATCATATACAAATGGAGTATAACTTCTTATTCTTCTGTTTGTACATGATGTAGAATTGCACTGGTCATGTATTCATACATGCACATAGGGTAATAATGCCTGATATTTTTTCTACTATCTTTCTTACACCAGTACTCCCTCCCCTCCTTTTACTCCCCTTTGTATAATCCAAAGTACCTCTATTCTTCCATAGACCTTATTGTGAATTAGCATCTGCATATCAGAGAAAATATTCAGCCTTTGGTTCTTTGGGTTTGGTTTATTTTGCTTAGCTCTATGGTCTTCAGTTCCATTCATTTACTAGCAAATGCCATAATTTCATTATCCTGCTATAAATATTGATATGGCTGCATCAGTATAGTATTGTGATTTTAAGTCCTTGGGTATAAACTGAGGAATGGGATAATTGGTTCAAATCTGTTTCCATTCCAAGTTTTCTGAGGAATCTTCATACTACTTTTCATAGTGGTTGCACCAATTTTCTATCCTGCCAGCAATGTTTGGGTGTACCTTTTCCCCAACACCCTTGCTGACACTTATTATTGCTTGAATTCTTGATAATTGTCTTTCTGAATAAAGTGAGAAGAAATCTCTGTTATTTTGATTTGCATTTCTATAATTGCTAGAGATATTCAACATTTTTTCATATGTGTCTTCTGTGAAGCGTCTGTTCAGTTCCTTTGCCCATTTATTATTTGGGATATTATTATTGTTTTTTGTGTGTGTGTGTGTTAAGTTTTGAGTTCTTTATATATCCTAGAGACTAGTACTCTGAGCTGTGTGTGGTAAAGCTTTTCTTCCATTCTGTAGGCTCTCTCTTCCTAACCTTGACGGTTTTCTTTGCTGTGAAGATGATTTTTAGTTTGATTCCATCCCATTTATTGATTCTTGATTTTACTTTTTGCACTTTAGGAGTTTCATTAAGGAAGTCAGTTCCTAAGCCAACAAGGGGGAGATTTGGGCCTAATTTCTCATCTATTAGACACAGGGCCTCTGTTCTAGTGCCTAAGTTTTTGACTCACTTTAAGTTTATTTTTGTGCATTGTGAGAGATAGAGGCTTAATTTCATTTTGTTACAAATGGATTTCCAGCTTTCCCAGGAGTATTTGTTGAAGGGTCTGTCTTTCATCAATGTATGTTTTTGGTGCCTTTGTCTAGGATTAGATAATTGTATTTCTGTGAGTTTGTCTCTGTGCGTTCTATTCTAAGTCATTGGTCTATGTGTCTGTTTTGTCTAGGATTAGATAATTGTATTTCTGTGAGTTTGTCTCTGTGCGTTCTATTCTAAGTCATTGGTCTATGTGTCTGTTTTGGTGCCAATACTATGCTGCTTTTTGTTACTATAGCTATGTTGTATAATTTAAGGTCTGATATTGTGATGCCTATGGCATATTTTTTATCACTAAAAATTGCTTTGGCTATTCAGGGTATCTTATTTTTCAAATGAATTTAATGTTTTTTTTTCTTTTTCTAGGAAGAATTTTATTGGAATTTTAATAGGAATTGCATGAAATCTGTATAGTGTTTTCAGTAGTATGGCCATTTTGACAATGTTAATTCTGCATATCCAAGAGCATGGAAGACCTTTTCATTTTCCAAGGTCTTCTTCAATTTCTTTATTTAGTGTTCTGTAATTTTCATTGTAGAGGTCTTTCACCTCTTTTGTTAGATTGATTCCCAGATATTCTACTTTTTGAAGCTATTGTGAATGGGGTAGTTTTCCTAATTTCTCTTTCAGTGTACTCAACACTGATATATAGAAATGTGTTTGATTTATGAGTGTTAATTTTGTATCCTGCTACTTTGCTGAATTCATTTCTGAGTTCCAGAAGATTTCTGGTGGAATTTTTTGAATCTTTTAAATATATAACAATGTCATTGGAAAATAATGATACTTTTAGTAATTCCTTTTCCTATTCATATCTGTTTGATTTCTTTCTTCTGTCTAATTTTCTGGCTAGAGTTTCAAGGACAACATTGAATAAAAGTGGTGACAGAGTGCATCCTTTTTGTGGTCTAGTTCTTAAAGGGAATGCTTTCAATTTTTCTCCATTTAAAATGATGTTGGGGGGCTGGGGATGTGGCTCAAGCGGTAGCGCGCTCGCCTGGCATTCGTGTGGCCCGGGTTCGATCCTCAGCACCACATACCAACAAAGATGTTGTGTCTGCCGAGAACTAAAAAATAATAAATATTTAAAAAAAAATAAAAAAATAAAAAAAATAAAATGATGTTGGCTTTGGGTTTAGCATATATCATTTTACGATGTTGAGGTATGTTCCTACTATTCCTAGTTGATTTGAACATGAAGACATGTTGTATTTTGTCATTGCTTTTTATGCATCTATTGAGGTAATTGTGTATTGCTTATCTTTAAGTCTATTGATGTGATGAATTATATTTATTGATTTCTGTATGTTCAATCAACCTTGCATCCCTGAGATGAACCTCATTTGATCATGGTGCACTAACTTTTAAATATGTTTTTGTGTGATTTGCCATTATTTTAATAAGAAGTTTTGCATCTATGTTCAACAGGGATATTGGTCTTAAGTTTTCTTTTCTTGATGTGTCTTTGTCTGCTTTTGTATCAAGGTGATACTAGCTATATAGAAAGAGTTTGGAAGTGTCCCCACAAATTATATTTCATAAAATAATTTGTGGAGTATTTGTGTTAATTCTTCTTTGAAGGTCTTGTAGAGCATGGCCCAGAATCCATTTGTTCCTGGGGTTTTCTTTGTTGGTAGGCATTTGATGGTGTCTTCTACTTTCTGGCTTGAAATTGATCTGTTTAAATTTTGTATGACCTCCTGAATCAGTTTGGGTAGGTTATATATCTCTAGAAATTTGTCAATATTTTTAAGATTTTCTGTTTTATTGGAGTATAGATTTTCATAATTGTTTCTGGCTGTCTTCTGTATTTCATTAGTGTCCATCATGAATTTTAGTAATTTGAGTTTTTTTCTCTCTTTCTCTTCATTAGTGTGTCTAAGGGTTTATCAATTTTATTTTTTTTTCAAGAACCAAATTTTTGTTTGGGCAATTTTTTGAATTGTTTCTTTTGTTTCAATTTCATTGGTTTAAGCTCTGATTTTAAATATTTCATATATTCTATTTCAAATGTTATATTATATCCCTGGTGATTATGCCACAGATTCCTGAATCCCTGTTCAGTTTTGTTTTTCAGTTTATTTTCTTTTTATTTTTTCTTTTTATCTTTTTCATGTTGGCCAGTGACTGGTGTGGGCATGGGCACATGGGCACATGACACAACTCTGGCAACACAGATTGGGGGAGGCCTGCTCAGGGAGCTTCTGTCAAAGGTTCCCTTTATCTTAAAAAGAGCCCATAAAAGAGTTGGCTTCTTATTTCTCAGCATGCTCTTGTCAACCTGTACTGAATAGCTGTAACTATCTTGTGACCATGGTGTAGAGGAGGCAGCCAGGGAACATTTGGGGGGTGGCAGGGCACAGGGATGAAGGGGTCTGGATCCCTAATGACCCAGTTATTTGTAGGCTCATCCAAGTACAGGGAGTGTTATTAATTACAAAGTATGTACTGGTATTCAGAGATCAGTCTTCTAGACCTAACTACGCTCAAATCCCCATTAACAAGATATCTTTTTAAATTATTATTAGTTGTTCAAAACATTACAAAGATCTTGACATATCATATTTCATACATTTAATTCAAGTGGGTTATGAACTCCCATTTTTACCCCATATACAGATTGCAGAATCACATCGGTTACACATCCACTGATTTACATATTGCCATACTAGTGTCTGTTGATTCTGCTGCCTTTCCTATCCTCTACTACCCCCCTCCCCTCCCCTCCCCTCGCATCTTGTCTCTCTACCCCATCTACTGTAATTCATTTCTCTCCCTTGTTTTGTTTTGTTTTTTTTCTTTCCCCTCACATACTCTTATATGTAATTTTGTATAACAATGAGGGTCTCCTTCATTTCCATGCAATTTCTCTTCTCTCTCCCTTTCCCTCCCACCTCTCATCCCTGTTTAATGTTACTCTTTTTCTCATGATCTTCCTCCCTGCTCTGTTCTTAGTTACTCTACTTATATCAAATAAGACATTTGGCATTTGACTTTTAGGGATTGGCTAGCTTCACTTAGCATAATCTGCTCTCATGCCATCCATTTCCCTGCAAATTCCATGATTTTGTCATATTTTAGTGCTGAGTAATACTCCATTGTGTATAAATATCACATTTTTTAATCCATTCATCTATTGAAGGGAATCTAGGTTGGTTCCACAGTCTAGCTATTGTGAATTGTGCTGCTGTGAACATCAATGTAACAGTATCCCTATAGTATGCTCTTTTAAGGTCTTCAGGGAATAGTCCAAGAAGGGCAATAGCTGGGTCAAACGGTGGTTCCATTCCCAGCTTTCCAAGGAATCTCCATACTGCTTTCCAAATTGGCTGCACCAATTTGCAGTCCCACCAGCAATGTACAAGAGTACCCTTTTCCTCACATCCTCGCCAGCACTTGTTGTTGTTTGACTTCATAATGGCTGCCAATCTTACTGGAGTGAGATGGTATCTTAGGGTGGTTTTGATTTGCATTTCTCTGACTGCTAGAGATGGTGAGCATTTTTTCATGTACTTGTTGATTGATTGTATGTCCTCCTCTGAGAAGTGTCTGTTCAGGTCTTGGTCCATTTGTTGGTTGGGTTATTTGTTATCTTATTATCTAATTTTTTGAGTTATTTGTATACTCTAGATATTAGGGCTCTATCTGAAGTGTGAGGTGTAAAAATTTGTTCCCAGGATGTAGGCTCCCGATTTACTTCTCTTATTGTTTCTCTTGCTGAGAAAAAACTTTTTAGTTTGAGTAAGTCCCATTTTTGATTTTTGTTTTTAACTCTTGTGCTATGGGTGTCCTATTAAGGAATTTGGAGCCTGACCCCGCAGTATGTAGATTGGAGCCAACTTTTTCTTCTATCAGACACAGAGTCTCTGATTTGATATCAAGCTCCTTGATCCATTTTGAGTTAACTTTTGTGCATGGCGAGAGAAAGGGATTCAGATTCATCTTGTTGCATATAGATTTCCAGTTTTCCCAGCACCATTTTTAAAGATGCTATCCTTTCTCCATTGCATGATTTTAGCCCCTTTGTCAAATATAAGATAATTGTAATTTTGTGGATTGGTCTCTCTGTCCTCTATTCTGTACCATTGGTCTACTCGCCTGTTTTTGTACCAGTACCATGCTGTTTTTGTTACTATTGCTCTGTAATATAGTTTGAAGTCTGGTATCACTATACTGCCTGATTCACTCTTCCTGCTTAGAATTGCTTTTGCTATTCTGGGTCTTTTATTTTTCCATATGAATTTCATGATTGCTTATTTTGTTTAGCATAATATTGTCTAACTCCATCCGTTTAACCTGAAAATGCCATAATTTCATTCTTCTTTAAGGATGAGTAATATCCCACTGTGTATATATACCATGGTTTCTTTATCCATTCATCTATTGAAGGGCATCTAGGTTGGTTTCACAGTTTGGCTATTGTGAATACTGCTGTTATGAACATTAATGTGACTTCATCACTGTCTTATGTTGATTTTAAGTCCTTTGGGTATAGACTGAGGAGTGGAATAGTTTGGTCAAATTGTGGTTCTATTCCAAGTTTTCTAAGGAATCACCATACTGCTTTGCAGAGTGGCTACACCAATTTGCGGTCACAACCAGCAATGTATGAGTGTGTCTTTCCTCCTCATTATTCAATAGCATATTATTTAGTCTCCACGTGTTTGAGTAGCTTCTATTTTTTATTTTATAATTGACTTCTTTTTTAATATATTTATATTTTTTAGTTATAGGTGAACACAGTATCTTTATTTCAGTTTTCTTTGGTGGTGAGGATTGAACCCAGTGCCTCACACATGGTAGGCATGTGCTCTAACTCTGAGCCACAACCCCAGCTCTTATCATTGATTTATAATTCCATTCTGTTATGGAATTAGATAGAATGAAGCATAGTATTTCTATATTTTTTGTTTGTTTGCTAATAGCTGCTTTGTGGAATAATATAGGATATTTTAAAGAAGGATTCATGTACTGCTGAGAAGAAAGTGTATTTGCTCATTGATGAAATATTCTATAAATGTCTGTTAAGTCTAAATTATTGATTGTATTATTGAGTTCTATAACTTATTTTTTAGTTTCAGTTTTGAACATCTATACAGTTGTGAGAGAGCTGTGTTAATGTCACCCAGTACTGTTGTGTCTCTTTGATTCTTGAAATTGAGAAAGGTTTTTTTGACATTCATAGATGTTCCATTGTTTGATGTGTCTTATTTTCCAGTGAAAGAGATCTCCTCACTTTTAGTGGAAGCTGTTTCCCCACACCAAAGGAATTTATTCTCCACCCCAATAGGAATGTTCTCCCAAGTTCAGGTAAAAGGGTTCACTACGTCACCATATCAGTAGCAACCTAAGTCCCTGTGTATTAGCATTCATACCTCCATTTGAGATCAATTCTATATTGCCATAGTAAACTCTCATGCTATCTCTTGAAATAGTTACCATGCAAAACAATGTTAATTTTACTTAGAATGCACAGATGCTTGCTCTCTTTGCTTCTTAAACTTTTAACTGGATTGAAGGACCATAAAATGCTTAATGATAAATATATGTCTCTGAAGCCATGCATTATATACCTAAATTCTAATTGAATTTTCTAAAATATACAGATGGAACTCCAAGAAGCATTTATAAGAGTTAAATATGAAATAATGTTTGAAGAAGCATGAAGTTGGATAATGTAATACTTATTAATATGGAATCACCAAACAAAGATTATGCATTTAATGTTGCATTTCAGGAAACTAAAAGGACTACATCAGTATATTTGATTGGTTGGTTCAAAAATTTCCCACAGAGAACAAATTGGAAATACTGGATGTGCCTTGGCTTAATGGAGATGGAAGTACTTGAAAGTTTAGAGACTTTATTTTGATAGTTTATAGGCCATGCAACTTACCCTAAGAAGGTACAGAAGACCAACATTTGACAAATGCTGTAAGAATAAATTTATGTGTATTTACAAAGGGAACCCCAGAATACTTGAAGAGTTCTGTGATTGCTGTGAGCTGCAGACTTCATCTTGAGAACTCTTAACACTGAATTGGGAAAACTAAATGCAATGGGAGTATTTGGATCTTAGTGTGATAGAAGCCAAATTATAGGTTCTCAACTGCCAAAGGCAATGTTGGCATGCTTTCTGTAATGGACATCAGAGTCAAAGTAGCAATAAAAATAATCTGACCTGTATAGAACAATGATATTGGCTAGTCAATCAGGTCCTAGGAGTGAAACAGAAAGTCTATTCAATTTGTACTTAACATGAATAAGCAGAAAAGTTACTGGTCAAGAGAACCAGAGTATAACACAAATTAAAAACAGAATTATGACAGCTGACCCACGCGCCTGTAGGGTAGGCGGACCTGCGACCCACCAGCAGAACAGGTCCAGTGGCCTGCTGAGGGGCAGGCCTGCCCCCTCCCCCTTGCCTGCAAGGTAGGCGGAACTGTGACCACCGGCGGATCAGGCCCAGCGGCCTGCTGAGGGGCGGAGCCGCCCCCTCCCCCCTCCCCTGCAAGGTAGGCGGACCTGCGACCCACCAGCAGGTCAGGCACAGCAACCTGCGGAGTGGCAGAGCTGACCCAGGCACCTGCAGGGTAGGCGGACCTGCGACCCACCAGCAGAACAGGTCCAGCGGCCTGCTGAGGGGCAGGCCCGCCCCCTCCCCCCGTTCCTGCAAGGTAGGCGGAACTGTGACCACCGGCAGATCAGGCCCAGCAGCCTGCTGAGGGGCGGAGCCGCCACCTCCCCCCTCCCCTGCAAGGTAGGCGGACCTGCGACCCACCAGCAGGTCAGGCCCAACAAACTGCGGAGTGACAGAGCTGCCCCACGTGCCTGCAGGGTAGGCGGACCTGAGACCCACCAGCAGAAGAGGTCCAGCGGGGGAACCCGAGGAGACTGCTTCTTGGATCCTGCTCCTAGCAGAGCGTGCACCGAGCTTGGGGCGGCCAGGTTCTGGCTCCCGGAGCTGCTTTAGCCCAGGGCTGGGGAACCCACGGAGACGGATACTTGGAGATTGCTCCTAGCAGAGCGTGCACCGAGCTCAGAGCAGCCGGGTTCTGGCTCCCAGAGCTGCTTTGGCCCAGGGCTGGGGAACCCGTGGAGACTGATACTTGGAGCTTGCTCCTAGCAGAGCGTGCACCAAGCTCGAAGCGGCCGGGTTCTGGCTCCCGGAGCTGCTTTGGTCCAGGGCTGGGGAACCCACGGAGACTGATACTTGGAGATTGCTCCTAGCAGAGCGTGCACTGAGCTCAGAGCAGCCGGGCTCTGGCTCCCGGAGCTGCTTTGGCCCAGGGCTGGGGAACCTGCGGAGACTGATACTTGGAGCTTGCTCCTAGCAGAGCGTGCACTGAGCTCGAAGTGGCGGGGTTCTGGCTCCCGGAGCTGCTTTGGTCCAGGGCTGGGGAAACCGCGGAGATTACTTCTTGGAGCCTGCTTCTAGCAGAGCGTGCACCGAGCTCGAAGCGGCCAGGTTCTGGCTCCCAGAGCTGCTTTGGCCCAGTGCTGGGGATGCCGCGGAAACTGCTTCTCGGTCCGGGTCCTGCTGGGTGCTGTGGGGGCCAGAGGGCCTGAGTGGAGCTGGCGCCTGCGCCCAGAAGAGGCCAAGCGACCCGCCGGCTTGGTATCACGTCACCCCAACTGCAGCTGGGGCCGAAGAGAGCAGCCGCCCACGCTTGAAACAGGACCAGCGACCCGATGGTGTGGTAGTCAAGTCACCCCATTTGGAGTAGGGGCCGAGCAGAGCCACCACCCGAGCCTGCAAGGTAGGCAGATCTGCAACCCACCGACGGGACAGGCCCGGTGGCCTGCCAGCGTGGTGGACACGTAGCACCGATTGAAGTGGGGGCTGAGCGGGGCCGCTGCCTGTGCCCGGAAAAGGCCCAGCGACCCACTGGCGTGGCAGTCAAGTCACCCTATTTGGAGTGGGGGCCGAGCAGAGCCGCCGCCCGAGCTCACAAGGTAGGCACACTGGGGGCCCACTGGCAGAACGGGCCCAGCGGCCGGCTGGTGAAGCAGGCACATCACACTGGTTGGAGTGGGGGCGGAGCAGAGCCGCCGCCTGTGTCTGGAAAAGGCCCAGCGACCTGCCGGAGTGGCAGTCAGGTAGCCCCATTTGGAGTGGGGGCCAAGCAGAGCTGCCTCCCGAGCCTGCAAGGTAGGCAGACCTGCGACCCACCAGCGGACCAGGCCAAGAGGCCTGCCGGCATGGTAGACACATCACACCAATTGGAGGAGGGGCCGAGCAGAGCCGCTGCCCGCATCCGGATCAGGCCCAACGACTCGGGGGCGTGGTAGTCACGTCACCACAATTGGAGTGGGGGCAGAGCAGAGCCGCCACCCGCGCCCGCAGGGTGGGCAGACCTTCGACCCACCGGCAGAGCAGACCTAGCGGCCCACCAGCGTGGTAGACAGATCACCCCAATTGGAGGAGGATCACAGCCACTACCTGCCCTGCAAGGGAGATTTTTCAATTATACAAGAGCAATATAAATAAAAAGAGGGAAAATTTCAAAAAAACAACAGTTTCACCAGGCAGAAAGAAACACGAACAGTATGAAAAGACAAGGAAAGAAAGGACCACAAGCAATGCAGGTCAACTCAACTCTAGAAGAGGTAATAGCTGCAACAGATTGAATGTCAGATAAAGAATTCAGGATATACCTGCTTCAGATGATCTCGAGTCTCAAGGAAGACATGAGACAGCAAAATCAGACAATGAAAGATCACATTGACAATGAATTACATAAACAAATCCAAGAAGCAAAAGATCAATTACACAGGGAGACAGAGGTAACAAAAAACAAACAAATAGAAATCCTAGAAATGCAGGAAGCAATAAACCAACTTAAAAACTCAATTGAAATACTACCAGCAGAGTAGAACACTTAGAAGATAGAACATCAGACAATGAAGACAAAATATTTCAACTTGGAAAGAACATAGACAGCTCAGCAAGACTGTTAAGAAACCATGAGCAGAACATCCAAGAAATATAGGATAACATAAAGAGACCAAACTTAAGAGTCATTGGGATACAGGAAGGCATAGAGGTCCAAACCAAAGGAATAAACAATCTATTCAATGAAATAATACGAGAAAACTTCCCAGACTTGAAGAATGAGACAGAATCCCAAATCCTAGAAGCCTACAGGATGCCAGATGTGCAAAATCATAAGAGATCCACACCTAGACACATTATAATGAAGATGCCCAACACACAGAATAAGGAGAGAATTTTAAAAGCTACAAGAGAAAGGAAGCAGATTACAGTTAGGGGTAAACCAATCAGCATAACAGCTGATCTCTCAACACAGACTCTGAAAGCTAGAAGATCCTGGAATAACATATTTCCAACACTGAAAGAAAATGGGTTCCAACCAAGAATTGTGTATCCGGCGAAATTAAGCTTCAGGATGGAAGATGAAATTAAAACCTTCCATGATAATCAAAAGTTAAAAGAATTTGCAGCGAGAAAACCATCTCTTCAAAAAATCCTTGGCAAAACATTACAGGAAGAGGAAATGGAAAATAACAATGAAAACTAACAGTGGGAGGTAGGACAGTAAATGGGGGAAAATAATCAAAGAGGAAAACAAATCAGGTTTAGTAACACTAATAAACAAATATGGCTGGAAGAACAAACCATATCTCAATAATAACCCTAAATGTTAATGGCTTAAACTCACCAATTAAGAGACAGAGGCTAGTTGAATGGATCACAAAACAAGACCCAACAATATGCTGCCTACAGGAGACGCATTTGATAGGAAAAGATATACATAGACTGAAGGTGAAAGGTTGGGAAAAATCATATCACTCACATTGACTGCGGAAACAAGCAGGAGTGTCCATACTCATATCAAATAAAATAGATTTCAAGCCAAAGTTACTCAAAAGGGATAAAGAGGGACACTACATACTGCTCAAAGGAACCATACACCAACAAGACATAACAATCATAAATATATATGCCCCAAACAATGGTGCAGCTATGTTCATCAAACAAACTCTTCTCAAGTTCAAGAGTCTAATAGACCACCATACAATAATCATGGGAGACTTCAACACACCTCTCTCACCACTGGACAGATTTTCCAAACAAAAGTTGAATAAGGAAACTATAGAACTCAATAACACAATTAACAACCTAGACTTAATTGACATATATAGAACATACCACCCAACATCAAGCAGTTACACTTTCTTCTCAGCAGCACATGGATCCTTCTCAAAAATAGATCATATATTATGACACAGGGCAACTCTTAGACAATATAAAGGAGTAGAGATAATACTGTGCATCTTATCTGATCATAATGGAATGAAACTGAAAATCAACGATAAAAGAAGGAAGGAAAAATCATGCATCACTTGGAGAATGAACAATAGGTTACTGAATGATCCATGGGTTTTAGAAGACATCAAGGAGGAAATTAAAAAATTCTTAGAGTTAAATGAAAACACAGACACAACATATCAGAATCTATGGGACACATTGAAAGCAGTTCTAAGAGGAAAATTCATTGCTTGGAGTTCATTCCTTAAAAAAAGAAAAAACCAACAAATAAATGATCTCATACTTCATCTCAAAATCCTAGAAAAAGAAGAGCAAAACAACAGCAAAAGAAGTAGAAGGCAAGAAAAAATTAAAATCAGAGCTGAAATTAATGAAATTGAAATAAAAGAAACAATTGAAAAAATTGACAAAACTAAAAGTTGGTTCTTTGAAAAAATAAATAAAATCGACAGACCCTTAGCCATGCTAACGAAGAGAAGAAGAGAGAGAACTCAAATTAATAGCATACGGGATGAAAAAGGCAATATCACAACAGACACTTCAGAAATACAGAAGATAATCAGAAATTATTCTGAATCCTTATACTCCAATAAAATAGAAGATAGTGAAGGCATTGATAAATTTCTTAAGCCGTATAATCTGCCCAGATTGAGTCAGGAGGATATAGACAACCTAAACAGACCAATATCAATTGAGGAAATAGAAGAAACCATCAAAAGATTACCATCTAAGAAAAGCCCAGGACCGAATGGGTATACAGCAGAGTTTTACAAAACCTTTAAAGAGGAACTAATACCAATACTTTTCAAGCTATTTCAAGAAATAGAAAAAGAGGGAGAACTTCCAAATTCATTCTACGAGGCCAAAATCACCCTGATTCCTAAACCAGACAAAGACACTTCAAAGAAAGAAAACTACAGACCAATATCTCTAATGAACATAGATGCAAATATCCTCAATAAAATCATGGCGAATCGGGTACAAAAACATATCAAAAAAACTGTGCACCATGACCAAGTAGGATTCATCCCTGGGATGCAAGGCTGGTTCAACATACGGAAATCAAAAAATGTTATTCACCACATCAATAGACTTAAAAATAAGAATCATATGATCATTTCAATAGATGCGGAAAAAGCATTCGACAAAGTACAGCATCCCTTTATGTTCAAAACTCTCGAAAAACTAGGGATAACAGGAACATACCTCAACATTTTAAAAACAATCAATGCTAAGCCTCAGGCTAGCATCATTCTGAATGGAGAAAAATTGAAGGCATTCCCTCTAAAATCTGGAGCAAGACAGGGATGCTCTCTCTCACCACTTCTGTTCAACATAGTTCTCGAAACACTGGCCAGAGCAATTAGACAGATGAAAGAAATTAAAGGCATAAAAATAGGAAAAGAAGAACTTAAATGATCACTATTTGCAGATGACATGATTCTATACCTAGCAGACCCAAAAGGGTCTACAAAGAAACTATTATAGCTAATAAATGAATTCAGCAAAGTGGCAGGATATAAAATCAACACGCATAAATCAAAGGCATTCCTGTATATCAGTGACAAATCCTCTGAAATGGAAATGAGGACAACCACTCCATTCACAATATCCTCAAAAACAATAAAATATTTGGGAATCAACCTAACAAAAGAGGTGAAAGACTTATACAATGAATACTACAGAACCCTAAAGAGAGAAATTGAAGAAGATCATAGAAGATGGAAAAATATACCCTGTTCATGAATAGGCAGAAATAACATCATCAAAATGGCAATATTACCAAAAGTTCTCTATAGGTTTAATGCAATGCCAATCAAAATCCCAATGGCATTTCTTGTAGACATAGATAAAGCAATCATGAAATTCATATGGAAAAATAAAAGACCCAGAATAGCAAAAACAATGCTAAGCAGGAAGTGTGAATCAGGTGGTATAGCAATACCAGACTTCAAATTATACTACAGAGCAATAGTGAAAAAACAGCATGGTACTGGTACCAAAACAGGCGGGTGGACCAATGGTACAGAATAGAGGACACAGAAACCAATCCACAAAACAACAACTTTCTTATATTTGATAAAGGGGCTAAAAGCATGCAATGGAGGAAGGATAGCATCTTCAACAAATGGTGCTGGGAAAACTGGAAATCCATATGCAACAAAATGAAACTGAATCCCTTTCTCTCACCATGCACAAAAGTTAACTCAAAATGGATCAAGGAGCTTGATATCAAATCAGAGACACGGCATCTGATAGAAGAAAAAGTTGGCTACGACCTACATACTGTGGGGTCGGGCTCCAAATTCCTCAATAGGACACCCATAGTACAAGAGTTAACATCTAGAATCAACAAATGGGACTTACTCAAACTAAAAAAGTCTTTTCTCAGCAAAAGAAACAATAAGAGAGGTAAATAGGGAGCCTACATCATGGGAACAAATCTTTACTCCTCACACTTCAGATAGAGCCCTAATATCCAGAGTATATAAAGAACTCAAAAAATTAGACAATAAGATAACAAATAACCCAATCAACAAATGGGCCAAGGACATGAACAGACACTTCTCAGAGGAGGACATACAATCAATCAACAAGTACATGGAAAAATGCTCACCATCTCTAGCAGTCAGAGAAATGCAAATCAAAACCACCCTAAGATATCATCTCACTCCAGTAAGATTGTCAGCCATTATGAAGTCAAACAACAACAAGTGCTGGCGAGGATATGGGGAAAAGGGTACACTTGTTCATTGTTGGTGGGACTGCAAATTGGTGCAGCCAATTTGGAAAGCAGTATGGAGATTTCTTGGAAAGCTGGGAATGGAACCACCATTTGACCCAGCTATTCCCTTTCTCAGACTATTCCCTAAAGACCTAAAAAGAGCATACTACAGGGACACTGCTACATCGATGTTTATAGCAGCACAATTCACAATAGCAAGACTGTGGATCCAACCTAGATGCCCTTCAATAGACGAATGGATAAAAAAAATGTGGCATTTATACACAATGGAGTATTACTCTGCATTAGAAAATGACAAAATCATAGAATTTGGAGGGAAATGGATGGCATTAGAGCAGATTATGCTAAGTGAACCTAGCCAAGCCCTAAAAAACAAATGCCAAATGTCTTCTTTGATATAAGGAGAGTAACTAAGAACAGACTAGGGAAGAAGAGCACGAGAAGAAGACCAACATTAAACAAGGATGAGAGGTGGGAGGGAAAGGGAGAGAGAAGGGAAATTGCATGGAAATGCAAGGAGACCCTCAGGGTTATACAAAATTGCATAAAAGAGGATGTGAGGGTAAAGGGAAAAATAATACAAGGGGGAGGAATCAATTATAGTAGAGGGTGTAGAGAGAGAAGAGGGGGGGGAGGGGAGGGGAGGGGAGGGGGGATAGTAGAGGATAGGAAAGGCAGCAGAATACAACAGACATGAGTATGTCAATATGTAAATCAATGGAAGTGTAACTGATGTGAGTCTGCAATCTGTATATGGGGTAAAAATGGGAGTTCATAAACCACTTGAATCAAAGTGTGAAATATGATATATCAAGAACTATGTAATGTTTTGAACAACGAACAATAAAAATAAAATAATAAAAAAATCAAATAGTAAATATTTTATTTTATGTTTTTTATTTATTTTTTTATTGGTTGTTCACAACATTACATAGCTCTTGACATATCATATTTCATACATTAGAATCAAGTGGGTTATGAACTCCCATTTTTACCCCAAATACAGATTGCAGAATCACATCGGTTACACATCACATTTTTACATACTGCCATATTAGTGACTGTTGTACTCTGCTACCTTTCCTAACCTCTACTATCCCCCTTCCCCTCCCCTCCCATCTTCTCTCTCTACCCCATCTAATGTAATTCATTTCCCTCCATGTTTGTTATCCCATTCCCCCCATAACCTCTTATATGTAATTTTGTATAACAGTAAGGGTCTCTCTCCATTTCCATGCAATGACCCTTTTCTCTCCCTTCCCCTCCCACCTCATGAATCTGTTTAATGTTAATCTTTTCTTCCTGCTCTTCCTCCCTGTTCTGTTCTTAGTTGCTCTCATTATATCAAAGAAGACATTTGGTATTTGTTTTTTAGGGATTGGCTAGCTTCACTAAGCATAATCTGCTCTAGTGCCATCCATTTCCCTGCAAATTCCGTGATTTTGTCATTTTTTAGTGCTGCGTAATACTCCATGGTGTATAAATGCCACATTTTTTTTTATCCATTCATCTATTGAAGGGCATCTGGGTTGATTCCACAGTCTAGCAATTGTGAATTGTGCTGCTATGAACATCGATGTGGCAGTATCCCTGTAGTATGCTTTTTTAAGGTTTTCAGGGAATAGTCCCAGAAGGGCAATAGCTGGGTCAAATGGTGGTTCCATTCCCAGCTTTCCCAGGAATCTCCATACTGCTTTCCAAATTGGCCACACCCGTTTGCAGTCCCACCAGCAGTGTACAAGAGTACCCTTTTCCCCACATCCTCGCCAGCACTCATTGTTGTTTGACTTCATCATGGCTGCCAATCTTACTGGGGTGAGGTGGTATCTTAGGGTGGTTTTGATTTGCATTTCTCTGACTGCTAGAGATGGTGAGCATTTTTTCATGTACTTGTTGATTGATTGTATGTCCTCCTCTGTAAAGTGTTTGTTCATGTCCTTGGCCCATTTGTTGATTGGGTTATTTGTTATCTTATTGTCTAATTTTTTGAGTTCTTTATATACTCTGGATATTAGGGCTCTATCTGAAGTGTGAGGAGTCAAAATTTGTTCCCAGGATGTAGGCTCCCTATTTATCTCTCTTACTGTTTCTCTTTCAGAGAAAAATTTTTGGTTTAAGTAATTCCCATTTGTTGATTCTTGTTTTTAATTCTTGGGCTATGGGTGTCCTATTAAGGAATTTGGAGCCTGACCCCACAATATGTAGATTGGAGCCAACTTTTTCTTCTATCAGACACAGAGTCTCTGATTTGATATCAAGCTCCTTGATCCATTTTGAGTTCAATTTTGTGCATGGCGAGAGAAAGGGATTCAGTTTCATTTTGTTGCATATGGATTTCCAGTTTTCCGAACACCATTTGTTGAAGATGCTATCCTTTCTCCATTGCATGTGTTTAGCTCCTTTATCAAATATGAGATAGTTGTAGCTTTGTGGATTAGTCTCTGTGTCCTCTATTCTGTACCATTGGACCACCCGCCTGTTCTGGTACCAGTACCATGCTGTTTTTATTAGTATTGATCTGTAATATAGTTTGAAGTCTGGTATCGCTATAGCACCTGATTCACACTTCCTGCTTAGCATTGTTTTTGCTATTCTGGGTCTTTTATTTTTCCATATGAATTTCATGATTGCTTTATCTATGTCTACAAGAAATGCCATTGGAATTTTGATTGGCATTGCATTAAACCTATAGAGAACTTTTGGTAATATCACCATTTTGATGATGTTAGTTCTGCCTATCCATGAACAAGGTATATTTTTCCTTCTTCTAATATCCTCTTCTATTTCTCTCTTTAGGGTTCTGTAGTTTTCATTGTATAGGTCTTTCACCTCTTTTGTTAGGTTGATTCCCAAGTATTTTTTTTTTTTTAGGATATTGTGAATGGTGTGTTTTTCCTCATTTCCGTTTCAGAAGTTTTGTCGCTGATATACAGAAATGCCTTTGATTTATGTGTGTTGATTTTATATCCTGCCACTTTGCTGAATTCATTTATTAGTTCTAGTAGTTTTTTTGTAGACCCTTTTGTGTCTTCTAGGTATAGAATCATGTCATCCGCAAATAGTGATAATTTAAGTTCTTCTTTTCCTATTTTTATGCCTTTAATTTCTTTCATCTGTCTAATTGCTCTGGCCAGTGTTTTGAGAACTATATTGAATAGAAGTGGTGATAGGGGGCATCCCTGTCTTGTTCCAGATTTTAGAGGGAATGCCTTCAATTTATCTCCATTCAGAATGATGCTAGCCTGAGGCTTAGCATAGATAGCTTTTACAATGTCGAGGTAAGTTCCTGTTATCCCTAATTTTTCTAATGTTTTGAACATAAAGGGATGCTGTACTTTGTCAAATGCTTTTTCTGCGTCTATCGAGATGATCATATGGTTCTTATCTTTAAGTCTATTGATGTGGTGAATAACATTTATTGATTTCCGTATATTGAACCATCCTTGCATCCCAGGGATTAATCCTACTTGATCATGGTGCACAATTTTTTTGATGTTTCTTTGTATCCGATTCGCCAGAATTTTATTGAGGATTTTTGCATCTAGGTTCATCAGAGATATTGGTCTGTAGTTTTTTTCTTTAAGGTGTCTTTTTCTGGTTTCGGAATCAGGGTGATGTTGGCCTCATAGAATGAATTTGGCAGAGCTCCCTCTTTTTCTCAAATAGTAAATATTTTAACAATTGACTATTATCTCTTTGTAATACACATCTACTAGTAAGAATAAAGAATGAAGAATGGAAAAAAAAAACAGAATTATGTCCCCACAATCAACTCCCAAATTTTAAGATGTATGCAGACCTAGAATTCCTTGAGTCAAAGGTACAATCCTAGTACTACTAAAAAAATTCACTATTCACTATTCTCCTAGGATTCAAATAAAGAACCTATGAATTTTTACCATAGTAACTGTGCCTTGGGGAAAAGAAAAATAATCTGCCCTTGTAAGAAATACTGGATGCTAACTGTGAATTGGCACTTTCCCCAAAACCAAAACATAACTGTGGTGTTCTGGACACAGTAGGGCCTAAAGGAATTCAGGAGATCAATGGAATTTTATGAAAGATATATTTATTAATTAGTCCAATAGCTCTACAAACCCATACTATGGTAATTTACCAAGGTTCAGAATGCAGTTGGGAGAATCTCCACATCAGTTACAGACATTTAGATTAGGGTATTATTATAAAAAAGCTAAGTGAAAATCATTACAACAGCTTTTATCTATGAAAATATGAGTGATTGCAACCATGAACCAATAGAGGATTGAAGAAATTAGTGCTACCATCAATTCTTTGAAAGATTACAATGGTAATGATTCCCAAAATATCACCATTCAACTCTCATATATATAGAAATAAAATGAATTTTGGAGAATTACAGTAAACTATTGTAAGCTTAACCAAATGGCAACTTCAGTTGTAACTGCTATAACAGAGGTTGTTTTGTTTCTTGAGAAAATTAACACATTTTCTGGACTCTGACATGCATGGAAATGGAAGGTGATCCTCAGGGTTATACAAAATTACATATAAGAGGAAAGGAGGGGTAAGAGAAGAATAATACAAGTGGAAGAAATGATTTACAGTAGAGGGCGTAGAGAGAGAAAAGGGGAGGGGAGGGGAGGGGAAGGGGGATAGTAGAGAATAGGATAGACAGCAGAATACATCAGACATTAGAATGGCAATATGTAAATCAATGGAAGTGTAACTGATGTGATACAGCAATCTGTATACGGGGTAAAAATGGGAGTTCATAACCCACTTGAATCAAACTGTGAAATATGATATATTAAGAACTATGTAATGGTTTGAACGACCAACAATAACAAAATAAATAAAAAGGATTTCAATCCTTAGGACCAAACCAAACAAACAAAAAAAAAATGTCTTTTTCTCCATACGTCTACATAAGGCCTACAAAAAGCAATTTGCTTTCAGCTGCCAAGACAAGTAATACATGTTCACTGTCTTACCTCAAGAGTATAGAAACTCTCCAGCCTTATGGCATAATTTAGTTTGCAAGTATCTGGATTAACACTCTTTTCCAAAAGATATCACAATGGTCCATTGTGTTGCTAACTGTATATTGATTGGAATTAGTGAGCAAGAAGTGGTAACTACTCTGGATTTATTGGTAACATATTTACTTTACAGGGTGGAAAATAAATCAAATAAAAATTCAGGGTCATTCTATCACCATGATATTTCTAATAGTTCAGAGGTGTTAGGCATTCTGATATATCCTACAAGATGAATAATAAAGATTTTGCTTCTGGCTTCTTCTTCAAAAAAATTCTAAATTCTTTGGATCTGGGAAGTAATAATTTTTTTTTTTAATTTAGGTGTGTTATTCTGGTTTAGTTACTGACTTCCCTAAACTTCCCTAAAAACTACTAGTTTTTAGAGTGTCCCAGGAAAAAATAAATCTCAGCAACAGGTATAGGTTGATATGGAAGATTTTTGCCAATAAAGCCATATGATGCTGCAAATTTTATGATTTTTGAAGTATCTGTGGCATATAGAATGCTCTGTGAAGTCTTTGTCAGGTTTTTATATTTAAATAAGAGCACAGGCCTTTAGAATTTTGAAGCAAGACCATGCCATCAATTTTAGGTGGTTAACTTCTTTTTGAGAAACATCCCTTGATCTGTTACTGCATTCTAACAGTGAATGGCCATTTAACCATGTGACCTGAGATGCCCATTATAAGCTGGTTGCTATCTGATCTAAAAGCTATAAGTTTGGGCACATATAACAAAATTCTATCATCAGATGTATGTGGTATACACAAAATAAGTCTGGGCATACTTTGAACATACATGTAAATTATGTGGGTAGAAATGGCCAAAATGGCCATAGCCCCAATTTTTGTGACACCTTCATTTCACTTTCATGCTGCACTTGTAACATCATGGGTTCTCGCATAGAATTCATTAAATAGAAGAGGATAATACTTGAGCCTTTTTCACAGAAAGTTCTGCATGATGTATATATACACAAAAATGTGAATATCTGTATTTTCATAACACTTTTTGGAATATTCTTGAGGTATATTAATAAATAAAAATCCTTCTAGTGACCAGAACAGTAGAGAAGTGTACTTTGTTGTTCTTTTTTCTTGGAAGTAGAAATCGTCAGATGTATGATAATAAACTGATTCATGGACCATCCAATGGTTTGGATGGTTAGAGACTTGGTTGGAATATTGAGTCAGTCTTTGGTGTATATTCACGTAGAACAAAAATATAATAATGGTTAAAGCCAGCCTTTAGTGAATATTCTCATAGACCATAAAGATTAATAATGATGCAGATAGTATGCCTTGTTTTGTGATACCACATGAGCAACCCCAGTCATCAACTGATTGAATCATGAAAATGCGTTCATGTTTGTGGACATATAGGTTAGGCTTGGACTGAGAAACATGAACTTCCACTAACCATTATCAAATATTCTATAACTACTGCTCAGTGTTCAGTGTTCCAGCAGTTGGGACCATCACTGACCCCTCAATATGGAACTATTTTTTGTTGATGAACATTATTAATTTCTTGATAGCATGGTGATTTTTAGTGGGTCAATTCCATCATGGAAAGGACAGACTTTTTTCTTGATGGAATAGACACTTTGGTTAAAAACTTTTTTCCCCAAATATGCTTATGGCAATATGACCATCTATGAACTCACAGGATGCATCATACACACAATATATCATGGTATTTCACATAGATTTTATTATGGTCAAGGAACTAAACTTCACAACCAAAGAAATATGGCCATTTTTCTATGTCTATGAAATTCAGTTGTCTTACCATATGCCCCAATATTTGAAGCAGCTGGCTTAAAAGAATAGGGGAATGCTATTTTAGACTTAGTTACCATTCTGTGTAGGTGGAAATATTTTTCAGGATAGGAGAAAGCTTCCACAAAGCACTGTGTATGATCTTAATGTATGACCAATATATGGTGCTATTCCACCAATTTACTGGATGTAAGGGTTCAGAAATTAAGGTGTGGAAATCGAAATGACCTTTTTACTACTTTCTGCAAATGACACAATTAATTACTTTCAGTTTCTACAATGTTATGCTTTTAATCTATTAAAGAAAGCATAGAGAAAGGTATTTTGTTTTAGTTCATTCAGTAACTGTCTTTTGGGAAATTTAATATATTTCAGCTCATGGCAATTATTGATTAGGTATTTATCATTTAGTAAGGACATAGTGTTATTCTTTTGTTAATTATTTTCTATTTCATCAACACTTTGACACTTTCTTCTTCTTTTGTCTATGTGATTCAATGGTTTTCTGTAGTCACATGCTTTGATTCCTATCTCCTCAACTTTTGAGTGTCTACTGTGGCTTTTTCTCTATATGGTTACCATAAGACTTACATAAAATAAAACTTGTTTGCAAAAGATTAATTTAAACTGTGAGCTTTAATCAAATACAAAATGACCTTTCTACAAACTTCTTCCCATATTTTCTTCTTTAACTTCAACACATATCTTTTTAGTGTAGTATATCGATTAAAATATCATAACTATAGTTGGTCTTAATATTCTTTACTTTAACTTTTATACTGGAGTAATAAATGATTTTAAAACTATCATTATAGTGTTAAAGTATTCTCATTTTTAATATCTACGTCTTTTTGACAGTGAGTTTTATACAGCTATATAGATAGGAATGTATTTTAAACTAATAACAACTTAATTATATCTCATACAATATCCTACAGAATAACTTCTCCATTCTTTATGTTGTTTGCTGTTGATATCATAATTTATTTTATTATTTTATATCTATTAAAATATTATTTAGTAATAGTTATTTTAGTATCTTGTCATTTAACTTTGTGATGTTATACTTACTGCTGCCTGTTTATTACACAGAATAGTGGGCTTCATTATGGCATAATTGTATATGCATGAAACATAAGACATAACTTGATAAATTTAAATACCCAAATCTTCCCTTTACCCTCTCCTCCCCTGACCTCTTTCTCTACCCTAATGACATCAATTGTACTTTCCCAGTGTCATTTTATTTTTTTTCTCCTCTAGTTCCACATATGAGAGAAACACATGATACTTTTTTTCTGTGTATTTTTTCACTTAAAATGATACTTTTCAGTTTTATTCATTTTAATGTAAATTACATGTTCTCATTCTTTATTGCTGAATAAAACTTAATTGTGCACATATAATATATTTTCTTTATCCTCTCATCTACTGATGGACATCTAGGCTGATTTCATAGTTTGACTGTTGTGTATTTTGCTTCAGTAAACATAGGTATCATTTATCTCTGAAGTATGCTTAATTTCATTTTTAAAAATAAATATCAAAGAGTAATATGACTGGATCCTATGGCAGTTCAATTTTAACTATTTTGAGGAACCTCCATACTTATTTCCTCAGAGGCTATAGCAATTTAAATTTCAAATAAGAGTGTAAACAAATTCCTTTTTTCCCATAATCTTCCTAACATTTATTGCTATTAGAAATCTTTCTGCTTGCCATTCTGTCTGTGAAGAGATGTAATCTAAATTGAGCCCTGATCTGCATTTCCATGATGGCTAGAAGTGTTGGAATGTTTTAAAATAATTGTTGGCCATTTATAATTCTTTTGAGAATTGTTTATTCAGTTCATCTGCCCATTTTTTAAAATGGATTATTTATATTTTCTTAATATTGAGTTTTTTGAGTTCTTTATATATTTTGGATATTAATTATGTCATATTATTAGCTGGCAAACTTTTTCTCCAATTCTGGAAGTGGTTTCGATAAATTGTACATTGTTTCTTTCTCTGTGCACAAGCTTTTAAATTCCATGCCATCCCAGTTATTGATTCTTGGTTTTATTTCTTGATCTTTATCACTCTTGAATGTGGCAGCTTCCAGATATGTGGAAGTATCAAACTTCTGTTTTAATCTAGAATTTTCACTGCCTTTAGTTTTATTCCTAGGTCTGTGATATACTTTGATTTGATTTTTGTACAGTGAGAGATAGGGATCTTGTTTTATTCTTTTACAGTTAGATACTCAGTTTTCAAGCACCATTTGTAAGAGAGGTTCTCTTTTCTTCAGTGTATATTTTTGGTGTCTTTGTCAAGAATAAGATGACTATAACTGTGTGGATTTCGGCAATGTCTTCTATTCTAATTCATTTGTCTACATATTTGTTTCTATGCCAGTACCATTCTGTTTTTATTAATATTTCTCAATAGTATAATTTGCAATCAGGTATTGTGTTGCCTCCAGCATTGCTCAATTTGTTCAGGATTGCTTTGGTTTTTCTGGGTCTTTTGTTGTTTCATATGACTTTTATGATATATTTTTACTCCTTTAAAATATTATTGTTATTTTGATGGGGATAGCATTAGATCTGCGCATTACTTGTAATACAGTCATTTTAACACTATTAATTCTTCTTATAAGTGAGCATGAGAGATGAGGCTGGAGTTGTGGATCAGTGTTAGAGCACTTTTCTAGCATGTGTGAGGCATTGTGTTTGAGCCCCAAGAACACATTAAAATAAACAGATAAATAAATAAAATTATTATGTCCATTTACAACTAAACAAATATTTAAAAAATATTTATAGGAGTTATTTTCATTTTCTAGTGTCTTCTTATTTTTTCAATGTTCTGTAATTTTCAATGTAGAGGTTTATGACTTCCTTGTTAGTTTTTCCCTGGGCACTTTTTTCAAGGTTATTGTGAATGGAATTGATTTTCTATTTTTCAGCAGTTTCATTATTAATTGTGGAAAGTTATTGATTTTTGTAAGTCGATCCTGTATTCCATGATTTTGTTGAATTTGTTTATCAGTAGAAGTCTTCTGGTGGAAACTTTTGGGTATTCTAAGTATAGGTCCATATAATTTGCAAATGGTCCTATATGCCTTCTGCATGCAGATTGCTCCCTGACCACCACCTACTACCTACCAATTGTGCATTTGCCCACCTTTAACCTTCCCATTACCTGTTGCCCGATGTCCACCCACCAAGTGCCTGCCATTTGCCTGCAGACTGCCTACACATAACCCACAGAGTGCCCACTGCTCAATTCTGCTTGGAAGCTCATTGTCAGGTTACCTGCAGGTTTGGTTACACATGGCTGCCAATATCCTGGGAAATTGCCCAGGGCCAAGAGGCCTGCAGGTTTGCTTCCATTACCACTGCCATCTTGAGGTTTGGCTGTCTCAGGCTGGGGACACTGGCCAATGCCTGGAGTTATATTCTTGGGGTACCTGAAGGTCTGGTTGCCCCTGAGGTCTTTCTGTTGGGTGTGCTAGTGGCCACCATCTGGCTGCCTCTTTGTAGGATCACTCCTTTGTGTGACTGCATCCCTGGTGAGTTCTCTGCAAGTTTGAAGGTTAATGAGATCATGGGACTGCAGCAAGGCAATCTGGGGAATTTGAAGCCATGGTCTGTCAGATTGCAGCTGAGACTGCATGGGCCAATCTGGGGCCCCGGAAGTCTGTGAAAAGCTGGAGACTGTGGGCAGTTCCCCAGGGGTAACACAGTTTGCAGAAATTGGAGAAAATTGGGCTTTCTTCAGCTCAGGGAGTCCAAAAGTGCACAGGGACAGAAGAGGCTGGCTACAATGTCTGGGAAGACTGGAAGAGGGCATGAGGGCATCTTGCTATTGGCCTGCCCAGCCAAATGGCACAGCACCCACTCAACTTTAGCTACCATTAAACTTCAGACAACTGCCTGCACATATTGGTGGAGAATTGGAATCTGAGAAAAATTTTGAAAGCCAATGGAATCACTTAGTCAATTTTCCATAGAGATTTTCCTTTTTTTTTTTCCCTTTCTCTCTCCCCCCAAAACTTTACCATCTTTGGATCCAAATATTTTTTAGACATCAATTTATAGAAAAGTGGGATGCCTGAATAGTATAATACAGTTTGGTTTTGTATTCTTATATTTTAAATTTTCTTTTAAAATCTGTATATATATTTTTCTCTCACTTATCTGGCTCTCTGGTTCTCCTTATCACATCTCTCATGCTAACAGCCAACCTCTATTAATTCTTCCTTCACTCTTAGTATAAATTTTGATGACTACTTTTCTCCTTCTCCCTCATAAGCATCACACCATGCATTTGTTCACTCTTTATCCATTATTTTAAATGGCAAAACCTTTAAACAATCTTATGGTTAATATTGTAGACAATAATTGAACACATCATTATGTTTATTATGACAAAACTGTAGATGCCTTAATATGAGCTTTTTGGTATAGGGTTGTATATTGTTTAGGTTGGGTGCTGAAATATTGGTCATACCCTTAAAGGTGAAGTACTGGATGTCTTCAGGGGCACTATAAGACTACTGGGTAGAAACTGTATTGCCTCATATCCATACCACTAGATAAGAAGACACACAAAAAACATGAAAAAACCCAAGGGAACAAATTTTCTCAAATAAACCAAGATGTTCCAACAATAGAATCTGTAGACAACACAGTAGAATAAATGTCAGAGAAGCAGTTTAGAATGTACATAGTTAAACTGATCTGTGAAGTAAAGTTTAATATAAGAAGTGAAATCAAAGAGAATATACATGAAGTGAAAATAACTTCAATAAAGAGTTAGAGATTTAAAAAAGGCAGAAATCCTCAAAATGAAAGAATAAATAAACCAAAGGATAAATTTGATAGTAAGCATCACCAACAGCCTAGACCACTTGGTAGAGAGTACCCATGACAAAGAAGACAAAAGGTATACTTTTGAAATAAAGTCAACCATACAGAGAAGATAGTAACAAACCACAAACACAACTTCCAAGAAATATGAGATAAAATGAAATGACCAAATTAAGATTTATTGGAAATGATGGAAGCATGTGGATACAAAATAAAGAACTGCACTATCTTTTCAAAGACATAGTATCAGAAAATTTCCCAAATCTAAAGAATGAAATAAAAAATCAACTACAAGAGGCTTAGAAGAACCCAAATGTACAAAATTACAGATGACCCACATCAAAGTGCATAACAATGAGAATGACTAACCTACTGAATAAGTATAAATTTTAAAAGCTTTGAGAGAAAAATAATAAAATTACATATAGGGGGAGACCTATTTGTATTTCAGCTAATGTCTCAACCCACACCCTCATTACCAGAAGGAGCTAGAATAATATATATCAAGCTCTGAAAGAACATGGATGCTGATTTAAGAATTTTATATCCAGCAAAACTAACCTTCAGATTTGAAGATGAAATAGAAAACTACAATGATAAACAAAAGTTAAAAGAATTCACAACTAGAAAGCCTGCACTACAGAACATTCTCAGCAATATATTCCATGAGATGAAAAAAAAAAAAAAGAAAACAAGCAAAGGGAGTTACTAAACTAAAGAAAAAGTCAATCAAAGGAGAAACTAAGTCAAGTTAAAAACCAAAAATAAACCAAAATGATCAGGAAGTAATACAAATGATATCCCAATAATAACCCTGAATGTTAATGGATTAAATTGATCAATCAGAAGTCATAGACTGGCAGATTGGATTTTTAATTGCTTTTATATTTTAAATACATGACAGGAGAATGCATCACAATCATTGAGGTGAATATAGAGCATTTGGGGAGCAAATTTTTACCACACACACATCATATCGAGCACAAATCTCCAGGATATATAAATAACTCAAAAATCTTAACACCAAAAAACAAATAACCCAATCCATAATTGGCCCAAGGAACTGAATAGCCACTGCTCAGAAGATGATATACAATCACTCAACAAATACATGACAAAAATTTGAACATCTCTAGCAACTAGAGAAATGCAAATCATAACTACTCTAAGATTTCATCTCACTCCAGTGCAACTGGAAGCTATTAAGAATACAAACAGCAATAAGTGTTGGCGAAGATGTGGGGAAAAAAGCACACTCATACATTGCTAGTGGGACTGAAAATTGGTTGAGCCAATATGTAAAGAAATATAGAGATTCCTTAGAAAATTTGGAATGGAACCACCATTTGAATGTGCTATCCTACTCCTCAGTTTATACACACAGACACACACACACACACACACACACACACACAAATAAAAAACTTAAAAACAGCATAGTATAGTGATGAGCCACATCAATGTTTATAGCAGCACAATTCACAGTACCTAATATGTGGAACCAACCTAGATGTTCTTCAGTAAATAATGGATAAAGAATATGTGGTGTATATACACAAGAAAATATTATTTAGCATTAAAAGAGAATACAATCATGGCATTTGCAGGTAAATCGATGGTATTGGAGAATATTATGCTAAGTAGAAATAAGCCAATTCCGAAAAATAAAATGCCAATATTTTCTCTGATAAATGTATGTTGATCCATAATGGGGGTGGAAGAGAGCATGGGAAGAATATGGTACTTTGGATAGGGTAAAGAGAAGTAAGGGGAAAGGAGTGAGCATGAGCTTAGGAAAGATGGTGGAATGAGATGAACATCATTACCCTAGGTACATGTATGAAGACATGTATGGTGTGACTCTATTATGGTACAACCAGAGTCATGAAAAATTGTGCTCTATATATGTAATATGAATTGAAATGCATTCTGCTGTCATATATAACAAATTAAAATAAATAATTGAAGTTTTGGCAAATCACATACAAAAACATATTAAAAAGAAAGTGCAGCACTATCAAGTATGATTCATTTCAGGGATGCCTGTTTGTTTCAACATATGGAAATCAGTAAATGTAATTCATCACATCAATGGATGGCATTGGAGAAGATAATGCTAAGTAAAGTTAGTCAATCACAAAAATGCAAAGGCTGAATGTTTTCTCTGATATAAGGAGGCTGACTCATAATGGGGTAAGGAGGGGGAGAATGGGAGGAATAGATGACTTCTAGATGGGGCAGAGGAGTGAGAGGGAAAGGAAGGGTGCAGGGCATTATTAGCAAGGATGGTGGAATGTGATAGATATAATTATCCAAAGTACATGTATGAAGACATGAATTGGTGTCAACATATTTTATATACAACCAGAGAAATGAAAAATTGTGCTGTATATGTGTAATAAGAATAGTAATGCATTCTACTGTCATTTATTAAAAAAATAAAATGAAAGACTAAACATAAAAGAAAGAATCGTATGATCATCTAAATACATGAAGAAAAAGCGTTTGACAGAATACAGCACCTCTTCATGTTCGAAACACTAAAAAAAAAAAAAACTAGGGATAGTGGGAACATACCTCAACACTGTAAAAGTTGTGTATTATATGCCCAAGGCCAACATCATTCTAAATGGAGAAAAATTGAAAACATTCTTCCCTCTAAAAATCTGGAACAAGACAGGGATAGCCCCTATTACCTCTTATATTCATCATAGTCCTGGACACTCTAACCAGAGAAATTAGAAATATGAAAGAAATTAAAGGGATACAAATAGGAAATAAGCACTGAAATTGTCAATATTTGCTGATGACATGATTCTATATTTAGAAGATCCAAAAAATCCACCAGAAAACTCCTAGAGCTAATAAATGAATTAAGCATAGTAGCAGGATATAAAGTCACCACTCATAAATCAAATACATTTCTATACATCAATGATGAATCCTCAAAGATAAATTACTAAAACTACCTTATTTACAATTGCCTCAATAATAATAATAAAACACTTGAGAGTCAATCTAACAAAAGAGTTGAAAGACCTCTACAATGAAAACTACAGAACCCTAAAAAATTTGAAGAAGAACACAGAAGATGGGTATATTTTTCATGTTCTAGGATGGGCAGATGTAAAATTGTCAAAATAACCATATTACCAAAACGGTTATACAGGTTTCATGCAATTCCTAATAAAATCCCAATGACATTCTTCATAGAACTAGAAAAAGCAATCACAAAATTCATTTAGAAAAATAAGAGACTCTGAATAACCAAAGCAATCCTTATGGAGAAGAGTGAAGTAGGAGGCTTCACAATACCAGACCTTAATTTATACTACAGACCTATATTAACAGCAATGGAATGGTATTGACACTAAAGTAGACATGTAGACCAATGGTAGAGAATAGAAAACACAGAGACAAACACACACAAATACAGTTATGTCATACTAGACCAAAACATGAAAAACATACATTGGTAAATGATAGCCTCTTCAATAAATGGTGTTGGGAAATCTGGAAATCCATATATAGCAAAATATAATTAAACTTTTATCTTTCACCCTGCACAAAAAATCTACTCAAAGTTAGTCAAAGACTTGTGCAGTAGAACAGAGAACCTGTGCCTAATAGAAGAAAAATTAGAACCAAATCTTCACCATGACAGCTTAGGAACTGGCTTTCTTAACCAGACTCCTTTTAAAGCACAAGAAATAAAATCAAGAATCAATAAATGGGATATTCAAACTAAAAAGCTCTTCTCCACAAAGGAAACAATAATTTGATGAGACAGCCTACAGAATGAGAAAAATTATTTACCACATGCACCTCAGATAGAGCACTAATCTCCAAAATATATAAAGAACTCAAACAACTTAACATAAAAAACAAATAACCCAATCAAGGAATGGGCTAAGGAACTGAAAAGACATTTCACAGAAAAAGAAATACAATTGATCATCTCTAGTGATTAGAAAATTGCAAATCAAAACTTCTCTATGATTTCATCTCACTCTGGAAAGTCAGAAAGCAATTATCAAGAATATAAGCAACAGTAATTGTTGGTGAGGATGTGAGGGAAAAATGTACACTCATATACTGACGGTGGGACTGCAAATTGGTGCACTGTTAAGGGATGCAATATGGACATTTCTCAGAAAACATGGAATGTAAGAACCATGTGACCCAGTTATCCTACTCCTCTGTTCATACCCAAAGGGCTTAATATCAGCGTAATACAGTGATGCAGCCACATCAATGTTTACAGCAGCTCAATTCACAATAGCTAAGCTATGGAACCAACCTAGATGTTCTTCAACAGGTGAATGGATAAAGAGAATGTTGTGTATATACAGAATGCAATAGTACTCAGACTTAAAGAAGAATGAAATTCTAGCATTTGCAAGTAAATGGATGGAGATGGAGAATGTCATGCTAAGTCAGCCATCAAAAATAAAAGGCCAAATATTTTCTCAATAAGTGGGTGTTAATCCATAATGGGGGATGGAGGGAGAATGAAGCAACTTTGGATTGTGCAGAGGGGAATGAGGGGAGATGGACATAATTATCCTATATATATGTATAATTACACTACCAGTGTGACTCTACACCATGTTCAGCCAGACGAAGGAGAAGTTGTGCTTTATTTGTGTAAAATGCGTCAAAATTCATTACTGCCATGTACAACTAATTAGAATAAATTTTAAAATAAAATAAAAATGAATAATATGAAATATCTAAAATAGTCCTATTCATAGAGACAGAACATAAAATTATCAGAGGTTGGGGAGAGGGTGGAGAATGAAGAAATATTTTTTAATGATTATAGTTTTTCTATTTAGGAAATGGAAATAGTTTTGAAATAGTAGTGGTAGTTGCACATTGTGAATATAAGAATGTCACTGAATTGTACAATTAAAAATGTAAAATGGCAAACTTTATGTTACATATTTTACCACAATAAAAATAATTTTTTAAAAGCATATTGAAAAAATAGTAAAATTTTTCCTTGTTGAGATGTTTAAGGTGGACTGATTATTTTCGGGGACTTTCAGATTGGTAATGCATCAGGCATTGACATTGTGGCAAATGTTCAAGTCTCAGTGGCATGTTCTCTAAATGTTTCTGGGCATGGAGGCAACTATGGAATCAATTTGCTTGTAAAGGACAATGTATACTCATTTTTCCATGTCTAAGTTGGCATCCTTTTTCCAAAATGCTGTGCAGAACTCATGTTCCTGGGCCAAGCTAAACCCCACTGAGTTTCATTCACAGCTCCAGTAGAGCCAAGGTAAATCTAGGAATCTCTGCTATGGGTCCAGGCACCTCAAACTATTAATTTCAAAAGGAAATATTTTTTTGCCTTCCTTTGTTCCATAGACTAGAACAGCAAATCACACCTGCAGACACTAAAGTTCCAAGCAATCTGAGCGACAGCCTCTTTACTGAACAAGGATTGAGTCTCTGGTGCAGGGAAACTGCCTCAGTAGTGGCGGATCCTACAAACACCCTTGAGCACAAATAGAACTTCTAAGTACTTGGTGTTACTTTTTGGAGTGGGCAGGTGCAGGCCCCAAACATTTTGTCAAACCCAACCAGGGCTCTTAGCTGCAGCTCCCTCAGGAAACCCCTGTAAAATTAAACTTTCTCCCACACTAAACCCTAACCATCAGTGCTATATGTGAATTCTTCTCTCCACTCAGTAGACCAGCAGACTACACATCCTATTGCCCAATTTTTTGAATGAGTCGGTCGTAGCTTCTTTCCTGGACCCAAACTGACATTCTGTAGTTACTCACCAGATGCATTTAAAAGAAGGGTGGTCATTAAGTCTCAGGTATATAAAAAAAGACAGACTTTCTGATCTTCCATGAAGAATGCCTATACAACAATGTCCCTCTTAAGATGGCTGCCTCTCTTGGCATTTTCTGAATCCACAGAAAATTGCATTGCCTTTGTTGGGCAGATGTCCTTTGAAAAATCCAAATCTTTTTTCTGTCCATGCTGCTATTCTCTTATTTGATCCATGAATGCCTAGCATGACTCTAGTCTCTTTTATTCTACAGTTCTCTTATCACAATAACAAATATTTCAGGGTTTCATCTGCTCACTATCTTTCTCAAGTTGCACTCCAGTGCTTTCTCATGTTCCCTCTATCAGTTTATTTGATTCAATTTCAGGCAGCAACTGGCAAATGCTGATGCCTCAAGTCTATGATTTTTGTCTTTTAACTTTTATACTAGATTTAAGAGATTAATGCAATTCTCTAAAATATTAGTGTCTTCTGGAGTTGATTATATTTTTGAACTTAGAATGTGTTTCAAAATTTCATGTTACTGGGTCCCACTCCTTGTTACAGCTTCATGAATATTTTTAGCATTTCATATAAGACAGGTCTATTGTTGAAAAACTCCTTCAGCCTTCATTCGTAAAAGTCTTTACCTCTCCTTTACTTCCCAAGGACAGTTTTTCCATGAGAAGTATATTGTTGGCTAAGAGGTTTTGTTGTTGTTGTTGTTGTTGCTTCTTTTAGCACTTTGAATTTTTTAATATATCATCCCCTATCTCCTATGATACAGATGTTTTTGTTGAGAAACATAGGCTCATAGAGGTCCCTATGTAGCTAAAGAACTTTTGTATTTCTTTTGCTGCTTTGAAAATTCTTTCTTCAATTTTATTTTTGATGGTTTGATTATAATAATGTCTTGATATAATATTCTTTGGTTTGAGTTCAGTTGAAAACTTTTGAGTTTCCTGTAACTAGATGTTTATTTATTTTCCCATATTTTGGTAGTTCTTAGACATTATATCTTTGGATAAGCTTTCTATGTTTTTCTTCTATTTCCTCAATGGGCTCTTTAGCCTTCTTGATGACATCACATAAATGTTATAGACTTTCTTCATTCCTTAACATTCTTTTTTTTTTCCTCATGAGTACTCAAATGACCTTTCTTCAATTTCACAGATCATTACTTCTGCTTGGCCAAACTGCTTTTGATGATTTTTTTTGCATTTTTAAATTTATTTATTGTATTCATTAAAGAGAATATCTGTTGGGGTTTTTCATGATTCCACTTTATTTAACATTTTATTTTTCTTTGTTGTGTAGTTCTTATTCTCTTGTAGCACATTGTGCTTTCCTGAAACAATTCCTTAGAACTGTTTTGTAAGGCAATTCGTAGATTAGTGATGTCATATTTGCTGGATTTTTTTTTTTGTGTGTGTGTGTGTTTGTTGTTGCCTCAGCTAATGTATGACCATTTGTTGAAACTGTGACCTCTTCTTGACTTCAGAGGCTGCTTTTAGTGGGGAAAATCCTTTTCCTCTGAGTAAGTATAAAGGTACCAGCCAGGTGTGGTATATTCGTTCTAGTTCTAATGAAGGTATAGTGGCATATATGATTCCTTAGCTCAGCTTAGCTAAAGCAAATATTATAAATCCTTTCTGTAGTCAAAACTGAGTGATGAAAATGGTGACAAGAGCATTGGTAATTTTTGGTAGTTAAAGCTACTGCGGTCCTCCTGATTTCTTTCGCTCTTATTGGAAAAGTTATGGCAAGAAAGATTCTTCCTGCAATAAGGTATGGCTTTCAGGTGATTTGTAGTGGTGGTTGCACAAATATATTGTACGTAGCAATGTTGGAGGGGTCACAGAGTCAGAGTTTGAAGCACAGACATGCACTGTGTGACTATGGCTCCAGAGTCAAAGGGCAGTGGTAGTAGAAATGTCTGGAGCAAAAATTTTCTGATTGTAGCATTGGTAATGATGTGTGCAGGATGAATGCTGTTGGAGCAACCATGGTGCTAGTATCCAGAACTTGGACATGAGTAGAGCTACAATTCTTAGATTTGTAGCAATGGCACTTCAACTGAGGTATGGTCCTAATATCTTAAGCATGGACACACACACAAAAAATCAGCTGTAGAGCCAATTTTGACATTACTCGTGTGTGAAGAATGACTGCTCATTCATAATCTGGAATATGAAAGTGTCCACTGCCATAGCAGCTATGTCTTTTATGGTGAAAATGATACAAAGTAGGCATAGACTCAATGCTTAGAGTGGAAGCACAGGCAAAAAGACTTTTAGATTAAGGATCTAGGTCTCTGTCTAGTATGCAGTGACACTGGCTCCAATGACTGATTATATGGGCATTCAGAGAGCAGTGGAAGAGAGAGAGGCTGATGCTACAGAGCTTGAATACAAGCACATACAGAATTGATGCACCTCACAGATTTGGGTTAGACATGGGCTTGAGGGGGATGGTGGCCCTGGACTTCAAAGGCAGAGGAACAATACTAACTTCGTCTCTGAGTAAATGGTAGTGGCAACAGTTGTTGGGTACTTCTATGGAAAAAAATCAGTTAATGTTCTCTGCTTAGTGATGTTATTATGTATAGATAAAGCCCATTGCTGTTGCCTGGTGTGAGATAAGGTTGGTTTTGTTCTCACAGACTTGGCTAAAAAATGTTCTTATGGTAGATTTTGCTACTTCTATTGACTACTATCAGGTGGAAATCAGATTATGGTATTGCATTTTTTAGAGTCTGCTTCGTGTAGATCAAGCACTGTTGTCAGTGGGTTGTAGTCTGCCTTCCTAGTCCCTGCTGGGGTTTCCCTTTCATAGTTACTTTCCCAATGAGATGGGCTTTCCTGGTTTACCCCATGGAAGAAGGTGGTGCTTGAATTTTCTGACAGAATATTGCCAGTGGAGTCCAAAATCATCTCTATGTCCAATACCATTTAAAAGTAAAGTGGTTGACAAAGAAGTGCAATGCAAGATTAGTATCGCTGTTGTTGTTTATGTTTGTTTGTTTGTGCTTTCTGGTATGTGCCTTATAGTTGCTGGTTGTAAAGGTCCCTCTTTCCCAGTCCAGTGTATATGGGAAGCAAAAACTAAGAAACACAAGACATTCAACATAGTGTCATTTTTTAACTCCTGTTATTCTCTAGCTAGTCTTTCCTCTTTACAACTTTCATAGCTATTTTTAAATTGTCTGTTGAATTATTTTCAGGTTACCTAGTTTTGTTTACAAGAGTGGTGAAAAGTTGCTCTAATCCACTTGTGCTAAAATCAAAAGTAAATTATTTATATAACATTTCTGACATTTTCTAGTTTTTTTTAACTAATTTCAAGAGAATTTACATATGTTCATTGAATGTTTTCAGGTCAACTGCCTTTAAAATACTTGTCAGTTAATTGTAACATCTTATTCACCTCTGTATTGGTATCTGTTGTCTTTTCTCATTTGTATTCTGATTCACAGTTCTTAATTTAACAAGTAATTATGACTGTATCTGAGTTATTTTGTAATTTATAAGACTGTTGTTTTTTAATTATTTTTATAAGCCAGCCTTATTTAACTGCAGTATAAGGAAAAGGTGTGTGTGTGTTTGTGTGTGTGTTTGTGTGTATGTGAATACATGCATGTGTCTGTCCCACTGACACCAGGGAGTGGAGAAATATAAGGCTGATTCACACTGTTTGGTCAGTGCAGAGAGGATATAAAAACAAAGCTCATCACTTGGCCCTGTTGAAAAAACAATGTAGGGGAGTAGAATACCTCACAACTACCTCCATTTCCCATAACTGCATTGCACATCATTGATACAAGGCGTGAGTAGAAGTTCAGGTCCCTACTGGACTCTCTGAATGAAAAGGGGTGGAGAAGCAGAGTTCTTACTATCCTGACCATGTAAACTTAGGAAGTTTCTGACATGTTGTTCTTCAAGTGTTGAGATTCCTAGATATTCCAATTTCTTCTTTATAATTGTTGGATTTTTTTCTTTGCTGCATGACTATTGTGTTATGCCTATGTTTAAATTACAAGAATAAATATATGACTTCCTGACCAACAAGTTCTTTAAAAACACCCTTTTCAGGTTCACTGCTACCAAATGTTTGTGGATTCATCTCCTCAACAGGCCCTGCTGCCACCAGGAAGATAATGAAGTGGTGCCTATCTCTAATTCACATAACTTTATTGAGCCTTATTGATACTAGCTACCGATAGAGGCATATCTCTTCAGCAAAACCTACAGACTCCAGAATAGAGAAGAAGCAGACTGAATACTAATCTTGTGTTACACTTCTTTGTCAACCACTATTCTTATAAATGGTATTGGAAATAGAGATGAATTTTGGACTCCACTGGCAATATTCTGTTAGAAAATTCAAGAACTACTTTCTTCCATGGGGTAAAGGATCAGTTCCATTCAGTTTCATGGTATCAAGAAAATCAGCAAGCTCCCTGTTTCTAATGAGATGTGGAAGTAAAATTGCATCCCTCCTTATCCCTGTAGATACCATTCAGTGGGGAAATAATCGTTCCTTGTTTGACCTTGCTGACCCTACCATGCAGGAAAATTGGAGTGCCACTATATGCTTTGTCTTACCCCACAGATCAGTTCCCCATTCAGCCCCTTTGAAATCATGATGTCGGGCATTTTTTTTTTTAAATTTGGGTTTGGTTGGCTTATGGTAGGAATGGCAAAATATTTTCTGTTGTTAAGCCACCATTTTTCAAGTCCCTAGACATATAGTGAAACTTCTTTTGTTGGCCTGTTAATGGTTATAGGTTGGTGACTTTTGAAATGCCCTGTTCAGTAAATATGAGAGAAAATATAAAAACCTTAGGAAGTGACTGACATGTTGTTCTTCAAGTGTTGAAATTCCTAGATATTCCAATTTCTTCATGAAAAGTGTTGGATTTTTTTGTCTTTACTTCATGACTATTGTGTTTTGCCTATGTTTAAATTACAAGAATAAGTAAATGACTTCCTGTCCAGAACTTGGTCCATTTGCATGCTTTTCATTTAAACAAACAGCATATGTAAATTGATTTGACACTGAAAATACTTAAAATTTTACAGGCTCTTCATTTAATTTACTTAATATTTAATTTTATCAGCACCTTACAATGGAGACTAGAACTAATTTCACTTTACTAAAATTTCCCTTAGAAATCTTTTTTTTATATAAGCATAAACAAACAAATGGATATTGACACTTTGGCGATACAAGAGAGATTAATGGGATTAGTTTGTGTATTAACTGACTCCCTGTTCAAGTGTTGCAAAATATAACTACCATTGAGATTTTCCATTTATTGGTGAAAACTTCCATGGTCTTCTAAATTTGCCAATCTTTACCTGGTACCTCTTTTTGAGTAAAGAATATTTTAATTATGCATATAAATTGCTTTGTACCCTTATCTATTATGCTATTTGTATTTTATTAAGGCGAGTTTTCTTATTGTTTTCTGTTAATATGACAAAATATATGAGACTGGATGTTGTGATTTGGCTGTGGTTTAAGGGTAACCCTTAAACTTCATTTCCTGGAATCTTAGTCTACATTGTGATGGTATTGAGGCTTTGGAACCTTTAAGATGTGGGGCCTATTGAAAGTTAATTAGGTGATTGGAGATCCATGAATGGATGAATACTCATTCTGCAGAGTGGATTAAGTCTCATAGTATTGAGTTAGTTCCTATGAAATAGGTCATCATAAAATTAGTAGCCAAGTGTCCTTATTGGTCTTTTCATTCCTGTTTCGCTACATAATCCCTGTATCTTCCATATGTGCCCTGCCATTGTGATGCCATTTACCATAAGGTCCTCATCACCTCACCAAAGGGAAGTAGATGCTGGCACCATGCTTTTGAATCTTCAGATCTATGAGCTAAAATGACCAGTTACTTCATAAACTACTCAGTCTCAGGTGTTTTAATAACAGAAATGGGATAATGTGCTGTGTAATTTGTGAAGAAAAGAGGTTTATGTTCATGACACTGTCATTTTCTCAGCTTCTGGTGAAGTCTTCATGCTATGTCATATCATAATAGAAGCAGAATAGTAAGTGTGTGTGTTTAGATGAGGGAGGACACAAAGGATCTGAACTGCTTTATAAAAGCCTGCTCACATAATAGCTAATTCAGGATTGCAAGAAAGGCATTAATTCTTAAAAGCCTCAATGTTTCTCAACATTGTTACATGTCAATTTTGTTGGAGCCAAATCATTTTCTATCAAGAGTAATGACTGTGTTGGCTATACCAGTAAGATATTGAAGAACTTTTTTTAAAATATGGGAATAAATATAATGAGTATTCTATCTGCCAAATATGGTTAGGTATCAATCCTCTAGGATTAACTCCAAGATTAACTTGTGGTAAAAAGGTCACACAATTTTGACACTGTTTTATTATTTGTCTAGCTTGTTCCTTAGTTATTTTAAAATGCTTTTGTAAAGTATTAGCATTGACATGGAACCTTTTATGAAAATTTATAGCTTCTTCTAGTGTAGAGAAAATATGTATGTCATGTGTAGTTTTATCTGCTAAATCATTGCCCAAACTAAGGGCTCCAGGCAATCCTGTATGTGCCCTGAAAAATCCTATAAAGAATGGATCTTTTCTGTCCCAGATTAGACTTTGTATAGTGGAAAACAAAGAGAAAACAGTAGAAGAAGGGGAAATCCTACCAGCACCTTCAAGGGATACTATAGCATTAACTATATACTGACTATCGGAAAAAAATTAAATACAGAATCTTTAAACATCACAAAAGCTTGTAATACTGCATTAAGCTCTACCTTTTGAGCTGATTGTTTGGGTACTAAAAATGTAAAAGTTTGATCAGGTGTAGCTAGTGCTGCTGTACCATTATTTGACCCATCAGTGAATATATTCGGAGTATATATGATAAGTGTTTTCCTTGTCATTTTTGGAAAAACTACAGGATGCAATGACCAAAAAGACAATAAAGGTTTAGATGGTAAATGGTTATCAAATGAAACATTAGATTTGCACAAGATTATTGCTCAAGTATTTAACTCATTAGCTAACTCATCAATTTGATTCATAGTATATGGAGTAATAATTTTATTGGGAGAAATTCCAAATACTCCCTTTGCTGCTTTTATTCCTTTGAGTATTAATTGTCCTACAGCCTCAGGATACCTAGTAAGAACAGTATTAGGAGAATAATTTAAATCTATCCATAATAATGGACCTTCTTGCCAAAATACTCCTGTAGGAATATTTTTTTGGTAGTACAATAAATAATAAAGGCAAACTTATATCAATTCTATCCAAATGCATATTTTCCATATATGTTTCAATGATTTTTAATGCCTTTCTTGCTTCAGGTGTTAACATGTGGGGTGAATTTGGATCTGATGGACCTTTTAGGATATCAAATAAAGGTCCCAAATCTCCTGTTGGTATACCTAGATAAGGACTTATCCAATTTATGTCTCCTAATAACTTTTGAAAGTCATTAAGTGATTTGAGTTGATCTACTTGTATTTGAATTTTTGGTGGACAGACCATGGTTGAGGATAATAGAACTCCTAAATAATTAATTGGAAAAGTTAATTGTACTTTATCTATTGCTATCTCTAGATTATAATTTTTTAATAAGTTTGTAAGTGTGGCATAACATTCTAGCAATGTGTTTTTAGCTTTGTGTGCTAATAATACAACATCCATATAGTGAAATATTTGTTGTTCAGGATTTTGATTTCTAAGTGGCTGGATTACTTTTTTAACATAAATTTGACACATAGTTGGGCTGTTAGCCATCCCTTGAGGGAGTACTTTCCACTCATATCTCTGATCAGGACCTTCATGATTCAGTGCAGGGATAGTAAATGCAAAACGTGGACTATCCTCAGTATGAATTGGAATTGAAAAAAAATCTTTAATATCTATAACTAAAACATACCAAGTTTTTGGCAAATCAGACAATTGAGGAATCCCCAATTGAGCAGGTCGCATAATAACCATCTCATTATTAAGGGCTCTTAAATCTTGCAATAATCTCCATTTACCAGATTTCTTTTTGATGACAAAAATGGGAGTATTAAGGGGAGATACAGAAGGTTGTATATGTCCCTCTGCTAATTGTTGTTTGACCAGGTCATGGGCTGCTTGTATCTTTTCCTTAGTCAGGGGCCACTGAGGAACCCATACTGGTCTTTCTGATTTCCAAGTAATTCTTATTGTCTCAGTGGCCCTTTGTGAAAATCCAACCCATGTCTGTCTGTTCCTTGATCTATTTGTATTGGTGCTGCTATACCTTGTTCTTGTTTTTCTAATCTTTTTTCTTTCCTAAAACTCTATTCATAATAGTGGGTGCATTTTGGTTGATGTTATTTGTTAATGTCAAACCTAATTGATCTAGGACATCTCGTCCCCATAAATTTACGGGAAGATGATCCAATACATATGGCTGTATAGTTCCTTCACATCCTTCAGGATCCTTCCAATCTAATACCATTGCACTTCTCTGAGGATTAGTCGCCACTCCTAGGCCTCAAAGCGTTTGAGTGGCTTGTTGTAATGGCCAATGTTTTCACCATTCTTGACGAGATATGATGCTAAGGTCTGCACCTGTATCCAGTAGCCCATTAAATTCATGTCCTTGAATATTTAGTTTTAGCATGGGGCGAGAATCTAAATTTAAAGAAAGCATAGCCCAATCTACACCTTTGGATCCTAATCCCTTGGAACGTTTTTCTACAGTACGACTGGAAAATTTATCATGTAAGCTGGGTATTATTAGTAACTGTGCTATTCTATCTCCTGGTGAAATTACTGATATACCCTTTGGAGAATTGGCTAAAATTTTTTTACTGCTTCATAATCGGGATCAATTACCCCAGGACTTATCATAAGTCCTTTTAGTGTAGAAGAGCTTTGTCCCAATAATAAGCCTACTGTTCCTTTGGGAAGAGGTCCTTTTACCCCTGTGGGAATGATTTGAACTCCCATCTCTGGAGTTAGTACTGATCAGGCGGAGTCACAGATGTCCAACCCTGCACTCCCGCTGGTTTGTCTGATGAGGGATCTGATGGACAATGTGTCCTGGGCACTACCCTGATGGGGTTGCTGGGTTCCTCCAGTACTCCGTATATTTGTGGTTTTGGGCCCCAGAGCATTGGGCCCCTCTGTCCATTTTTTGGCAATGGAGCCCGATGCCTTTCTCCACTATATGGTGGATAAACACCTGGTCCTTGTTTGTTTTTTGATAATGAAGTACCCTCTATGGTGGTTTGAGAATGGCATTCATTAGCCCAATGTCTCCCTCTATGGCATCGTGGGCAAATACCCGGTATTCTACTCCTTTGATACCTAGTTTTGTTAAACCCTCCTCCTATGGGGCAATTCATTTTAAAATGTCCTGTTTGTTGACAATTGTAGCATGTTCTTGGCCTGTCATATAAAGCCTGTTTTACTGCAGGTGCCACAATTTGCCCTTGTTCATTATTGTCTCTGGCATCTAAAGCCTGTTTTACTGCAGCTGCCATGACTTGCTCTTGTTCATTAATGTCTCTACATAATTTAATATATGTGTTTAAATCTTCCTGTTTCCATGGTCTAATGATATCTCTGCACCAACGATTCGCTTGGTCATAAGCCAGTTGTTTTATAAATGGCATTGCCTGTTCTGTATCTCCAAATATTCTAGAAGCTGTCCGAATAAGCCTATCTACAAATTCAGTGTAAGGTTCATTAGTTCCTTGTATTACCTTAGATAATTGACCTTGTAAATCTCCATGCCCCTGTAAATTTTTCCATGCCCTAACTGCATCTACAGCAATTTGTGCGTATACGCCAGGATCATATTCAATTTGTTGTCTTTGACCCTCATAAGGTCCTTTTCCTAACAACATATCTAGATTTCTTTGAGGGTAACCGGCTGCTGCATTTCGCCTAGCTGTCTCCATGCAAAATTCCTCATTGGCAACCTTCCATAACAAATATTGCTACATGTAGGAAAATGTGAAAATAACTCTCTCTCTCTCTCTCTCTCTCTCTCTCACACACACACACACACACATACACACGGACAAGAAATGCACTTAGGAAAATGGAAATTAATTTAGTCTGATAAGGATTACTTGTAAAACTTTATAATAAACATTATACATAATGGTTAATTTTAAAATGTGTTTCACTATGCTCCATTGAAGAAAATTGCAGGTTTTTAGAAAAATATTAAAAAATCCTTCAAGAACCATCAAATAAGTCTTAAGGAATTAACTTATGTATATCAACATCTACTTTTTAAAATGGAGAATTAAGTCTGTTGTATGAGCACAAGTATATACAAATGGTTTTAAAGTACAATATGAAATTTGTAAATGTACTCATACATATGTCAGACAATCCATGCATGATAAAAATAATATTAGCATGGTGTAGGGGGAAATTATCATAATAAATTGTACTTAATCAATTGGATATAATTTTGGAAAAAAGAAAATAAAACGAACTTTTTCTTATATATGATACTTAGCCTTATTCATGATTTTGATTTTCAAGGTCCCAGTTACATGTGGTCAACAACTATCTGAAAATATTAAATAGGAAGTTCCAGAAATAACAATTCTTAATTTTTTAAATTTCATTCACTATTATGCATAGCATGATAAAATAATATGCCATCCTCTTTCATACAGCCTGGATTATGAATAATTTCTTTGTCCAGTATATCCACACTGTATATACTACCTGCCCAATAATCAAGTAGTAGCTGCCCTAGTTAAGCAAATGAACTGTCATTGTATCACAATGTTTGTGTTCAATAAACATTTTGCATGTATGGTTTGTTGCTTTCTATGATTTCAGGTATCCACTGGGGTGTCTTAGAAAATATCTTGGAGGACATGCTTACAAAACTGAATTCCAGATGATTTACAATCATAAATGTAAAGCTAAAACAGTTAGCTGTTATAAAAATGTTACAGAATCCATGCATACATAAAAGTTAGAGAAAATTGTTAAAGTGGGCACAAAATGTATTAATGATAAAGGAAAATATGAATTGGATCACATTTAAGTATCTAGAATTATTATTTACTAAAATACACTGTTGAGAGAGTGAAATTTAAGTTTTATAGTATGAAAAGATATTTCTAATCTTTTTTTTTTTTTTTTTTATGTGGTGCTAGGAATCGAACCCGGGCCGCACGCATGCCAGGCAAGCGCGCTACTGCTTGAGCCACATCCCCAGCCCAGATATTTTTAATCTATCCAACAAATTATTACACCTAGCATATATATGTAACTTCTAGAAATAAGTAAAAAAAAAAGCAAATTTTATGAATGAAAGGATAAAAACCAGATAACTCAATAGAAATATTGGCATAAGACTTTTCACAGCCCCTTAAGAGAAAAGCATCCTAATAAGCAATATGCATATAAAAATGTGTATAGTTTCACTAGTTAATAGGAAAATGCAAATTTTAACTACATATGTACCAGAATTGAGAAAAAATGAAAAGGTTGTAAGTATCAATTTTTGGTGAAAATCTAAAGCAACTATAATTTTTTTTGTACTCTACTTGTAGGAGTATAAATTGGTAAGCACTTGAGGAAACATTTTATCAGTGTTGTTAAAGGTAAACAAGAGCATATTCTGTGACTTAGCAATTCCATTCTATAACAAAAATTCAACAGAAATTTGTATAGTTAATAAAAACATACACCATATACAAAATTATATTAATAATGTTCACCTTATTTATGTAAAGCAAACCTAGAAGCAATGTAAATTTCCATAAATATTATACTAGGTTAATTTGTGTTACTTTGTTAATATTGTGAATATATATATATATATATATATATATATATATATATATATAAAACAATTCATATATATGTATATATACATATATATCAATTTAAATAAACAATAAAAATAATATGTGTGAATCACACAAACATAATATTAAGCATAAGCAATACACAATATACAGAGTATTATTTTCAAAGGCAGACAGAACTAGTATATTCTGTTGAGTGCGTGGTTTGTGCCTAAAAAGACACAAGGGACCTTTGGTTTCTTGATCCAGGTGTGGTTGATATGTTATTTTCATATTTTAAATATTCATTGAGTGGTTTACATAGAGCATACATACTTTTCACTATATAAGTTACATTAAAACAACCCTATTTAGAGGTTAATATAGCTCATCTAACTAATTTACATTTAAGGTGAGACTACCAAAAAGGAAAGGTCATGGATGGAATCCTTGAGGTCGAAAAAACCTTGACATATTGGAGGAGATAAAAGTGACAAGTGATATTGATAAGAAATGAGGCTAGTGTATAGCCCTGAAGACCATGTTAAGTAAGGATCATAAACTTTATCTGAGGAGTAATGGAAAAGCATAGAAAAAACTTAATCAGTATCATGGCATATATCATTTTATTGTTATTTCTAAAATATTGAATGTGTGAGACTAATGTATCATAGTGGAACAAAATTGAGTGTTAGGATTCAGATGAGGCACCAAAAAAGAAATAATAATGTATTGTATAATGTTTGGAACAGTGAAATCCAAAATAAATGGACTTGTTTAAGAAATACTTTGGAGTTGACTGGGCAGAGATTAATGATGAATTTGTTCAAGAAATAAGATACATTTATCAATTGTGATTCATATATTTCGTTTTTTTCACCTTGGTCATACTTAGGGTGACAGTATGAATAAATAGTTGTTTTGAATGAAGAATACTAATTTAATTTCAGATATATAAACTTACATATTTAATTCTTAATTATGGTAAAAATAACATAATTTTTTACCATCTTAACCACTTTTTAGTGTACAGCTTAGTAGTTCTAAATATATTCATACTGCTGTACAACAGAGCTCAAGGAATATTCTTCTAAAACTGAAATTACCTATTTAACAATGAATTCTAATTATCCCTTCTCCCGAGTCCCTGGCAACCATCATGATATGTTTTGCCTTTATGAATTGACTCTTAGATACCTCATATTAGTGGAATCATGCAAAATTTGTCTGTTTTGTGACTGGTTTATTTCACTTTGCATAATGTCATCAAGGCTCATCCGTGTTCTAGAATATGACTAAATTCCTTTCCATTTACTGCTGAATAATTCTCCATTGTATGTATATACCACATTTTGCTTTTCCACTTGTATATAGATGGATATTAGCACTGCTTCATTTCAGACATTTTAAGGTTGAAAGTACTGTGAGAATTTCAAATGGCAATATCAAGGAGGCAGCTATAAATTGGAGGATAGAAGTTATATTTAACATATAATATAAATGGCAAAGATTAAGGGAAACTAAAATATTTGCAATCTAGACTATTATTATTATTATTATTATGCATACGTATAATATAAAATTTTATTCATATATAATATACATATATAAAATACAATGAGCTTTTCTATGTTAGAACCAAATGAGAAATCTAATTTTATTATTCATAAAAATCTAATAGATAGTGTTATGTATGTTAACTATACTACAAGTGGATTAAAATGTGACAACAATAATTCAATATTGGGATGGAGTTCTAGCTCAGTTGAAGAGAACTTGCCTAGCACATGTGAGGCACTGTGTTCAATCTTCAGCACCACATAAAAATAAATAAGTAAAATAAAGGTATTGTATTCATTTACAACTAAAAATGTTTTTAAAAATAATTTGATGCACAAATATCCAGAAAAGAAAGCATATGAACCAAAAGCTTAAAAGTAGAGGAAAGAGACAAAGCAATAATATAAGAAACAATCAGGGGTGAAGGAAAGCACTTTCCTGGATCAGAAATATTGGAAGGTACTTAAAAGATGAAGTAAACTACCAGGAATTCTTTGATTACTAGCAAGGTGAATCATTAGTCAACTTTTTTAAAAACACATGGAAGACGCTTTCCTTGATTTTGTAATTGATTTCTTGTAGGTCTAACTCAATGCATGCAATATCAAGAAAAACGTGTTCTTAACTGAAAGTCTGAGCTAGGAAAACCCCAGGGACTAAGGATTTCTTTAAAAACCCAAGTTCTCCAATAAGGTCAACAGGATTTTCAAATATATTTGGTAAATGTGGCCTAAGGAGCCAGAAAATACTTTTTATTGTTATTCTGGGATGGTGAAAGGAGTATATTGTGAATCCCAGAGAGTTAATAAAGACTGAGTACTGGATCTTATTTAAAGTGGACTTTCTGAGAGACTAAACTAAATACGAACATTTTAAATTCTTTCTACCAGATCTGTTCTGAAAATAATACTCTGCTATTGCAGCCACGTGAGATAATGATAAAACACTACTACTATTGTGAGTGAGAATGTAAGGTATTCTTTGGAATTTGTGTAAAAATATTTTATTTTCAATGATTTAAAATTTATGACACTAGTTTTCCCAATAATAAAATGAACACTTCTCAATTTTACAAATTTAATTGATGAGGTTATTTTCTATAACATTTTATTATTAATTTGTATTAAATATTTCCAGCATTTCATTATTATTATTATTATTATTATTATTTATTATTATTGTCAAGAACAGTTTAGGGAGAAAAGGTTGTAATGAAGATCTATTTTTAAGTAAATGAAGTTTATAATTTCCCAGATACTGATTGTTCTTGTTGTTTTTGCTAAATTCAAACACTCAAGCATTTCCAGTACATGGTTAAAAGTTGTTTGAATGACTTCTTCACTGTTATATTATTATATAGTAGATACAAAATATGACATTAATCTCAAGAGATTATTACTATATTCATGTCCTGCTAAAAAAATAGTATAAAATAGACTAATCTCATCAATTTTGGCTACATATCAATATCCATGTGTTGATTGATGAGTAGTTGAAACATCATTGTAACAATAGACAACTTGGAAATAGAGGCTTATCCTTTTTAAAACAAATTAACTCAGAAGAAATTTAATTTTTAATAATTCAGGACAAAAAAATCAATACGATTTTATAAGTATTTACTATGCATTTAACAATATATTTAGCATCATGAGAAATCAAAAGAAGTATAAAAACACACTGATTGAGAGCTCACTCTGTTCCAGGACCTGTGTTAAGCACATTACCTTAATTATCTCATTTTCACAGTGAATCTATGAAGTAGAACCAATTATGATGTCAAGGGCTGGGGATATGGCTCAAGCGGTAGCGTGCTCGCCTGGCATGCGTGCGGCCCGGGTTCGATCCTCAGCACCACATACAAACAAAGATGTTGTGTCCACCGAAAACTAAAATAAATAAATAAATAAATAAATAGTAAAAAATTAAAAAAAAAATTATGATGTCAATTTTAAAGACAAATTGGAAGTGGTGGCATATCCCTGTAATCCCAGCAGTTTGGGAGACTGAGGCGGGAGGATCACAAGTTCAAAGCCAGGCTGAGCAACTTAGCAAGATCCTGAGCAACTCACAATAATAATAATAGTAGTAGTAGTAATAATAATAAATGGCAGGGGATATGGCTCAGTGGTTAAGTCCCTCTGAGTTCAATCCATGGTATCAAAAATAAATAAATAAAGATTAAAAAATCTATAGCATAGAAAAGTAGCTTTCAAAAGATATTCCAAATAATAAATAGCAGAACCCAGATTTAATCTCAGTCTAACTATCCTTAGAGCTTGGGTTATGCTGGAATATACTCTTCTACTTACAGTCTTAAAGGCAATAGATTCAGAGAAATGGGCCTAGGTACTCATCTAATGGAATATAATTAAGTGAAAAATCATGTAAACTAGGCAGATATTATCATAAGGTATTAGAATTAGTCTCTTTTTTTCCCCATCTTTTTGTGCTTTTCCAGAGATGAAAGACTTTAGTGGCAATTTCTTCCTCAACATTATGTTTGTGGCCTGCTGTAATTGTAGGACCTCTCATGCTCAATAACATTAGAGGTAATGAAAAGGGATCTCATGTGTTTTCTCTTTCTTTCCTTCCTGTACATACATCTAATATGAAGGTACTTTATACCCCCAAAGCTGTTTACTATCTTGTTACTCACAAGCCAATGATCAAAATGCACAGTATTGATTCACTTCATGTCAAGTTCCAAATATGACTCAGTCTTAATCTGAGTCCTTTATAGGATTATACCATATAGTATTCTATAACAGGTATATTTATACAGCCTGTATCTTTCCTTCTTCCCTTTTATTCTTTATACATTCCACTAATAAATTCCTAAACCTCTCCTATTTTTATGTCTTTTTCAAAATAAAAATTTTCAGTGAAAAACTATCCTTGTAACCTTAAAGTTAAAGGGTTCTAGAATTTCAGCTAAGAAATTCTCAAACATAAAAATGTATAGATCAAGAGAAGGGCATGGTTATACGAGCCAATAGTCTGAGCCCCAAGCAACCAAAGAGGTTGGGGCTGGAGGATCACTTCTCAGGAATTTGAGGCTTGCTAGAGCAACATAGTGAGAACTTGTTGCACCATTCTACTAAAATGACCTCCTGCAATAATAATCTATCTCAGTCTCTCTAAACTCCTATATCTTCAATGAACTTATTTTAAATTTTATTTCCTTCATGACCAACTAAGTCACAAGAATTTCCCTTTCACTTCTGAATTTCTCCAATGTTCTGACTTTTAATCATTATAGAATTATATGTTTAATTTGAGACTTAAAGTCTTACAGTCTAAAACTCCATTTGGTGATTATGTAAGTTATATTAAAACAATTTCAATCATAGGGAACTTACTACATTGTGAAGCTATCAATTTTTTCTTCGTGCAACCCATGGTTTACTTTCTAAATTAGGCTGAAATAAGCTCTTTTAAAATATTGGCTCATGGTACTTGGACTATCTTTTTGTTACCAACCATTTTAAAAGTCCATGAGATCACAAATATCATAAGTAAAACAGAAGGCATTAGTAAGACAGAAGTTAACCTGTGGTGAAAGGTGAACTAAAATCAGATACAGACATAAACTGAATTTTAGATGGAAAAATTGACTAGAGAGCAATGATTCTCTTCCCTATGTTAATTATTTAAAATGAATGTGCATTACGGTTACAGTTGTCTCACATATCTGCTTTCATACTAGAAGATCTACTATTGCAGCTATATCACTATTTATGCTCTACCTTGAACAGCCTGTCTGTATGATTTACAAGATAATTTTTGATAATGAAGAATATATAAATAATGATATCAAGCATGTAATTTTCTTGAGCACCCATACAATAAACTCCTACAGAATTATGAAATTGGAATGTGCAATTATCCATTAGCCATTTCAAACTGAAAGACAAAATTCAAAGCCATATATAATACTTTCATATTATATAATTATTTGAAATAATTTTGAAATTTTCATTATAATTTTAGTATATTCATTGTATTTCCCAACATTGCACCATCAGCAAATTGGATTATCTTGAATTATCTTCTTCATAGGCATAAATGGTAAAAGTATTAAGAGAATGGAGCCAAAAAGAGATCATAGAAAATCAAACCTCTGATTGATAGCAATCTACAGATGAACATAGTGTATGACTGGTTGAAGACTGTTAAAACATAAAACTTCACAATTGTACTATCATTTAAAGCATATTTCTAGATATTTATTAATTTTATCATTTTTTACCTTGTAAAATGAATTTCTGAACCTGGACACAGCAATTGACAATAATAAGTGTGATATCAGAAGAAGCACAGGGAAGAGATATAACATAAACTGCCATTAACAAGTATTATCATAAAAAAAATCATCATTTGTATCACGAGAGCCTAAGAAGAAAAGAATGAATGTGCCATTGAATAATAGTTGAAATTTATCAAATTTAATAAAAGACACAATAAGCTTATGTATTCAGGAAGTTGAGGATTGAAAACAGGAAAAAATAAAATAAATTCATACCAATATATATCATAATTAAACTTTTGAACATTAAAGAAAATGAAAATGAAGATCAGATACATTACTTGTAGGTTAACACCAAATCAAATGATTCTCATTAGAAATTACAGAAGCCAGAAAGCAGTTAGATGATAAACTCAAAATATTAAAAGGATGACTGACTAAATGGATGGTGTTGGAGAAGATTATGCTAAGTAAAGTCAGCCAATCCCCCCGAAATAAATTCCAAATATTTTCTCTGATATAAGGAGGTTGACTCATAGTGAGATTGGGAGGGAGAGCATGGGAGAAATAGATGAATTCTAGATAGGGAAGAAGGGTGGGAGGGAAAATGAGGGGGCAGGGGATTTGCAAGGATGGTGGAATGTGATGGGCTTCATTATACAAAGTACATATATGAAGACTTGAATTGGGTTTCAACATGCTTTATATACAAGCAGAGATACAAAACTTGTGCTATATATGTGCATTAAGAATTTTAATGCAAATAAAGAAAAGAATAGCATTACCTTAGATTAGGTAGAGGGAAATGAAAAGAGGGGAATGCAGGGGATGTGGGGATAAGATAGAAAGTAGAATGAAACAGACATTATTACTTTAGGTATGTATGTGACTGTGTGACCAATGTGATTCTACAATATCTATACTCAGAAAAATGAGAAATTAAATCCCATCTATGTATGATATTTCAAAGTATATAAGTACATTCTACTGTCATGTATAATTAAAACAAATAAAAAATTTAAAAAAGATGAATTACAACATGATTTTTATATTCTGTGAAATTATATTTTGAAAGCTGAATGAGAAATTAAGACATTCTCAGGTAAACAACAGATAATTCATTATCTGCCTTTGAAAGGTATAATACATAAAAGGACTTCTTCCAGCTGAAATGAGAGGATACTAGAGAACAATTTAGAGAACAACAGAGTTCCAGTCACATTAACCACATAAGTATACATATAAAAGATAATATAAATGCAGTTTTTCTTTGCAATTATTTTCATTTCCGATATCATTTTAAAAGACCTCAAAAAATAATTATAACTATTATTAAATAAACTACAAAGGAATTAAAGTGATGTACTGCCAAAAAACCAAAAAGCTTTTTAACTCAAAACAAACCTGAAACCTGTGCTGGAAAAGTACAGAAACCAAATTATATAAGGCACATTTAAAAAATGACTGCTTAAATACTACAATATCAGTGTTTATATTAAATGCAAGTGGACTGAAAACTCTAATTAAAGAATAGGTTCACAAAATGTATGTAAAATATTCCTCAACTATGTGCTGTCTAGAAAGGCACACATCAGATTCAAAACCAGTATAGATTGAAAGTGAAAGTGTGGAAAAAGATATACCATAAATACAGTAACCTAAATTCAGCTGAAGTAACTATAGTGATATTAGAATAAATAAACTTGAAGATAAAGATTGTTATTGGAAACAAATATTTATATTTTATAATAATAAAATAAATTAATCATAAAAACTTCAAAAATTATTGACATATGTCTACCAAAAATGCTCCATGATTAAAAGAATTAAAACAATGAAGAAAATATTGTGAATAATAGTTAGATATTTTAATATTCTATTTTGAATAATAGATAGAAAAATAGGCCTGGAATGAAAAAAAAAGAAAGGAAATACTTGAACTGAACAGTTTCATAACCAACTATTTTGATAGATGTTATATTAATAGATCTTATAATAGATCTTATATTTAATAGATCTTCTATTGTTGGTAGATGTTATATAAACATCTACCAACAATAGAAACACACAGCCATTATTTTCATGTGCACATGGGGTGATCCCTAGCATTTATATGGTAATCCATAAACAAGTATCAATACATTTAAAAAGATTGAAATAATTCCAAATACATTCTCACAATGAAATAAAATTTGAAATCAATAACACTAGGAAAGGTTGGAAATTTTTTAAAAACTGTGAAAATTAAGGAAAACAGTTTATTTTTTTTGTATTGGGAATTAAACCCAGGGATGCTTAACCACTGAGCCATATATATGTATGTATATATATATACATACATACATACATACATATGCATACACATATACAGGATCTCTCACTGAGTTGCTTAGGTCCTCATTAAGTTACTGAGGTTGGCTTTGAACTCACTATCCTCCTGCATTAGCCTCTTGAACTGCTGGGATTATAAGCATGAGCCACCGTGCCCAGCAGGAAAACACTCTTAAATAATCAGTAGGTCAAGGAAGAAATTGCATAATAAATGTAAAAATATTATTAGGTAAGTGAAATGTAGTCATCAGATATAAAATATACAGCATGTCACAAAAGCAGTGCTCAGAGGGAAATTTGTAACTTTGAATGAATATATAAAAAAGAACGAACATTTCATATAAATAACATCACATTTCAACTTATCAAACTATAAAAGAAGAACACATTAACAAATCAGGCAGATGGAAGAAAATAAAGATTATAGCAGAAATAAAATATAGAAATAATTGAGAATTTAAGAAAATCTCTAAAAATAAGAAATTATTTCGAAAGATCAAAATATTTCACAACATGATTGATGAACATGAATGGGAGTGCATGCACATTGAAATTATTATAATCACGAATGATTATGGAATATTAAAATCGATGTTAAAAGGGAGAAAATACCAAAAGAAAATGCAATGAATTATTACATTTTAATATATCAGTTGATGAAAATGAAATGAACAAATCCTATAAACAAACAAGACTAAAATAAAATAGACAATAACAAGTACTGGGTAAATTTGGAGGAAATGGAAGCTTCATACATTGCTGGTAGAAATGCAAATTGCTGTAGCACTTGTGGAAAATAATTTAGAAGGTTTTTTTTTTAAGTTGTTCAGAGATCCAAGATGAGAGAGATGAAGTAGGTTGCAGATCTCAACTCCTCTGCATTTTGGAATAAAAGCCATGAGAGAACAGCTGTCAGATAGGTGGATAATTGAGGGAATGCACAGATTCACAATTGGAACATCAGAGACTAAGGAACTTAAAAGTTCTGGTCACTGGAAAAGAAAACCAGAGGGTTTGTTAACCTGGAACCAGGAACTGCACCATTAGAACAGACCTGGGAAGAAAGGTTAACAAAAGGAGAGAGGGAGAGGCAAAGCATACAAGCTTACTTCAGAAACAAAGGTAACTAGAAAGTCAGACTGAGTTAAGTTGGGAAGGAAACTGCAAAGCAGTCTGGCTTTTGAGAAATGCTCTCCTTTTCTCAATTTGCTGGTGATAGTAATTAGCAGTAATTTTTCAGACACCACCTCTAAGCTTAGAGATCAAAATCTTTACAGTTTCATCCCATCTAGAGATAAGCAGTTTATAATAAAATAGGAAACACATTTTAAATGATATAACTGAAAAACCTATGTAGTGGGATTACCCCACATTGTCATATGCCAAGACATCCACATCACACATTCCATGATGGTGGTTAAGGAAAGAGACACTGAAGAAAATAGAAGGAACTAAAGAAGAAAGAGAAGGGAAGGGAATGGGAATGTGTCAGGAGCCATCCATGAGCTATGTTTGTGAACTATATTGCATAGTAGCCAAATGAGGGGATAGGCCTGGCACTGAAAGCTCCACATCAGGGAGTAATCACATGATGCAGGTGAAGCAAGACTCCACCCTTGAAACATTATCCCTGCCTTTGATGTTCCCACTACAAAATAAAGGAAATTGGGCTCACACCCTCTTTTCAGTACTCTCTTTCAAGGTGGAAACTGACACTTAAGGTTGCAGAGATGTCCTGCCCTGAATCTGAAAAACTTATATCTGTGTTGTGTGATTTTTCACCATTTTCTTAGCTTAATGTTGTAGTCAGCTCTTTTAAATCTGTTTTATCTTGTCTCTGCAGGTTGTGGGCAAGAGAAATGAGAAAAAAGACTTACTGAGAAACAATCCAAGATTGCAAATGAAGATTGCTATATTCAGCTAAGCTATGGTTCAGAATCAAAGAAGTAATTAAAAAAACCTTCAAAGATAAGCGTAAACTAAAGGAATTCATGGTGTCTAAGCCAGAATTGCAGAAGATATTTAAAGAAATCCTCCACAAAGAAGAAGATGATAAAATATATTAAGAGAACAGAGACACTGCACCTAAAAGAAAAAGAGAAGGCCCAAGTCTTCACCATGTTGGCTTAGAAACTGATTTCCTTAACAAGACTCCTGAAGCACAAGAAGTAAAATCAAGAACCAATAAATAAGATGGAATCAAACTAAAAAGCTTTTTCTCACCAAAGGAAACAATCATTAATGAGAAGAGAGAGCCTACAGAATGGGAGAAAATCTTTACTGCATGCACCTCAGATACAGCATTAATCTCCAGGATTTATATAAAGAATTCAAAAAACTAAACACCAAAAATCAAATAATCCAATCAATAAATGGGCAAAGGAACTGAACAGACACCTCACAGAAGAAATATGAATGGTAAGATAATATATGAAAAAAAAGTTCAACATCCCTGGCATTTACAGAAATGCAAATCAATGACTATTCTGAGATTTCATCTCACCCCAGTCAGAATTACAATTATAAAATCTAAGCAACAATAAATGTTGGTGGGGGAAAAAGGTATACTCATACATTGCTGGTGGGACTGCAGATTGGTACAACTACTCTGGAAAGCACTATGGGGATTCCTCAGACAACTTGGAATGCAACCACCATTTGATCCAGTTATCCCACTCCTCATTTTATACCTAAAGGATTTAAAATAAGCATATTAAAGTATGCAGCCACACCTATGTTTATAATGGATGAATACAAATAGCGAAACTATGGAGCCAACTGTGATGCACTTCAACAGATAAATGGATAAATAAAATGTGATTTATATACTCAATTGGAATATTATTCAGTCTTAAAGAAGAATAGAATTATGGTATTTTGCAGGTAAATGAATGGAGCTGGAGAATATCATTCTAAGCAAAATACACCAATCCCCCAAAACCAAATGCAGAATGTTTCTCTGATATACAGAGGCTAATTCACAATAGGAGGGTGGGAATTAGGGAAGAATGAGGTACTTTGTATTAGGCAGATGGGAGTAAAAGAGGAAAGGGGTTATGGGGCTATGAAGGATAGTAGAATGAATCAGACATTATTACCCTATGTGCATACATGACTACACAACTGGTATAATTCCACATCATGTAAAACCAGAAGAATGTGAAGTTGTATGATGTGTCAAATGCATTCTACTGCAATGTATAAATATTTAGAACAAATAGAAAACATGAAGAGAGCTTGAGAAAGAAAAAAAAATCTCATAAAGAGATAATTAAGATCAACAAAGAAAGCCCTATGTACTGGTACATGGAAAAATTCAACAAAAAGATAATAAATGATGACAATAAATATTTGTGCCACAAATATTTTTGCATTTAATTACATAAAACAAACACTACTTAACATACATGCTAATATTTATCTCAGCAAAATTATACTGGGTGATTTCAAAACATCTATCTCCCTGATAGGTCATTAAGACATAAAAATCAGTAGTTACTTAAAACACACATAGTTCAGATATACTACAGATATCTACAGAATATTTAATCAAAACCAGCTGAATATTCTTTCTCCTCGGCAGCTCATAAAAATTTTCCAAAATAGATTCCATTTTAGGTCATAAAGATGTCTTAGCAATTGCAAAAATAAAGGTGATATAAAAAGATATATAGAAGCCAGGTATGGTGTTTCATGCCTGTAATCCCAGTGACTTAGGAGGCTGAGACAGGAGGGTTGCAAGTTTCAAGCCAAACTCAGCAATGTTTTGAGGCTGTAAGCAATCTAGCAAGATGTGGTCACAAATAAATAAATAAATAAATAAATAAATAAATAAATAGATCTTGGGATGAATATATATATATATATATATATATATCTCCCTGAGGATTGAAAACATGTGTCCACATAAAAGCTTTATGACAATGTCTGAAGCACTATTATTTCTAATAAACAAAAGGCAGTAGTAATATAAATGTTTATGAATCAATATATCTCCACAAAAATATAGCATATTTATATAGAGTAGTATTTGAGAGTAAAAAAGAATTAAATTCTGATACATGCTAAAATATAAATGAACCTTGTAAATATGGTACTTTGTTAAAAATTCAGAAATAAAAGTGGAAATATTGTATGATTCTGTTTGTACAAAATGTCCCACAAAAACAAATCCACAGATACAGAAATTTAATTATTATATTTTCACCAGAGCTGGTGGGAAGGGTGAATAAAGAATGGCCCATACTTTCCATGGAAAATAATTTTTACTGAAGAATACAGCTAATCATGTACCACCTTAGTCGTTACTCCATTCCAAGGAGTCTACTTGCCACAGTTTGATGAAACCAATAGTCACACATTTGCAAACTTTCTTGTCAGAATCAATAACCAACAAGAGATTAGAATTGATTAATAATGAATCCTCTTCTTAAAGACTATTGTATTGTAAAATATATGAATAGGGGGCTGGGACTGGGGCTCAGCGATAGAGCACTCACCTATCATGTGTGAGGCCGTGGGTTTGATCTTCAATACTACATAAAAATAATAAAGATATTGTGTCCCACTACAGCTAAAAAGTATTTTTTAAAAATCCATGGGTGTTCTGAAAATTTGTAAGCATGTTTTACCAAATAGTTATGGTATTGAGGTGCCAAATGTAGATATGAGATATCCCCCCAAAGCTCACATACTACACAATACAGCAATTATCAGAGTCACTAGATTAGATTATGAGAATGGTAACCTAATTTGGTAGATTAATTGATTTAACAGATTGATAATTTGAATGAATTACTTAGTGGTAACTCTAGGCATGTTGGGCATAGGTAGAGAAAATAGGACACTGTGGACATGTTTCCCTGGCTCTTCACCCACTCTCTCTTTCTCTCTTCTTCCTGGCTTCTAGGAGCTGAGCAGTTGTCCTCCACCATACACTTCCACCATGATGTTTTGCCTTACCTCAGGCCCAGAGGATTGGAGTCGGCTGACCATGAACTGAATCTCTGACACCATGAGCCCCAAATAAACTTCCTTCTTAAACTTAGTCTTGTCAGATATTTTGGTCACAGCAATGAAAACCAGACTAACATATCTTTGTTTTGGGGCAAGTTATTTTTCCTACTTATTGTCTTAGAAAGAAGAACTAAAATTGCTGTTTAAGTTAAGGCTATTTAGGACTAAGATTATATGTGTTCCATGGACAGCAAATCATGATAATTTTATCTGTATTTATTTTACATTAATTAGCAGAATACCTGTATCTTTATTCCTGGTTGTATAATTTTATTAGTGCATTATAGTTATACATAATATTGGGGTTATTTTGACATATTCACAAAAGACTATATATTTTCATCACTCCTTTAATATCTCTTTATTCAGAATTTGCATCCTATAGGAAGAAAATAATTAATTTTAAATGATCTAGTTAAATTACTCATGGAACCTTCAAGGTATTATGAATAGCATATTCTCTAGTCAAATATTTATACAAACATTTGTATATATAGTAGTTCTAAAAATAATGCATTTTATTAGGGCCATTTTAAATATTATCTGTCTTACTTATCTCTACATTTATATCATATTCCCTGTATCCAATATAGTAGACAGCACAGAAGTTATTTAAAATAAACAAGTGGATGAATTACTGAAACCTTTCAGTAAATTTTTCTGCTTGAAGACCAGATCCAGAGTTGGATTAATGTCAGAAAAATACCATTTAAAATCACCTCAAACTTTGAACTTACTCCAAAGTCAATGTTTCTGTAGGAACAAGGACTAAGTTTCAGTGTTTGTGTATACATACACTAGAAACAGCGATTCTCCTATAATAGTTTATGCATTATGTTAAATTCAACAAAGTAAATGAGGTACAGGTGTGCTTTGATCACTATGGCTCATACTGCTCTTCAAGTAGACAGTTCTATTGTACACCAGGCGGAGGAGCTCTTGCAGGGGTTCTCCCAGGTATGCACACCACGGGGGACTAAAAAACAAATATTGTAAACTACTGTTGTTTTGATCAGCAGGATTCAGATTATGATCCTTTTCACCTCTTATACCATTTCCATTTATTGATACACATATATAAGATATAAATTGCAGCCATAATGCTTTCAATGTGAATATTGTCACTAAAGTAAACCAGGTATTTTCGGATTCCTTATTTCAAAGCTACACTTTGAAATAAGACTCAGAGTGAAAATTAAATGGCAAGAATTATGACAATGACAATGTATTTTTCAATAAGTAATGGGAAAACTATCATCTATTATGCACAACCACTTTCCACTCATCACATAGAAGAGTTTCTCTTCCTCCTCATGTCTTTACAAATCAGTAAAGAATTTAAGTTTAGTAGTCAGATGCTAGCACTTTGCATGTGTTTTCCCCACATTGATTTTTTTATTTGCTTAATTTTACATTGTTTGAAGTGATACAATAATGGTCCAAGTTGTCCTATTAGTGCCCTTGGAGTAGCTTTTTTTTATCTAGTAAATTATGGTTAAAATCTTTGTGGTAAATACTTAATGAATTAGTTGCATTCAGCATTACTGATCATCATTCTTGGACTGACACAACCAGAGGAAAGTTCATGTATTCATGCAAAAGTATATGAAAGGAATGGAACCTTACTAATCACAGTGATCATGAGAGTTATACACGGTTTATGAATCTTTTTTGGTACTGTTATGACAGTCCCCAAGCTGCTAATATGAGGAATATTCAGATAGTATTGAAAATGAGTGTTGGCAGAATGGTAGTGACTCTGTTCATGTTTCATTTATATATCTATACACAGTTCAGACTAAAAGAGCTATGATGTGTTTACAATAGTGTGGATTATTTCTTCCATGTCCCTTAGAACACATTATTCCACTCTGCAAAACTGAAAGAAATGAAATATATTTTATACCGTTTTAATTAAGATTTATAATTCCACATAAAACATTTAAATATCACCATTTGAACAAAATGAGCCAAAATTAGTCCTCCAGAAATCACAAGTAGGTTTTGAGGTAAGAATTTGGAACTACAAAGCAGCCTGTATCCATTTTAAATCTATTTTGAGTATAATGATGTGTTTAGTTGTAATCTGGAAATATAATGTTAACTCATGTTAACGTAAAAACTGGTAAAAGAGAATAGACTCTGGTATCTTCATATTTCTGAGTTTCTTCATTAAAAGACTAGCTTAGGGCTGATGTTGTAGCTCAGAAGTAGAGTGCTCACCTGACACGTGCAAGGCCTTGTGTTCAATCTTCAGCACCACATAAAAATGAATAAAAAGAAGGGCATTGTGTACAACTAAAATAAATATTTAAAAAATAAATAAAAAATAAAAGACTTGCTTATGCTCCATGTGAATATAATTTTTTTTGAGAACTCACATTGTAGAAGACATGATGCTTTACTTCTCTTTTATAGTTCTTGGAAGAGCACTGTTAATATTAGAGAGCTTCCAGTCTATATTTAGATAGACAAATAAGTAGATATAAGCAGATGATAGACAAGATACATTATAAATAAATACATAATGCAATCCATTGAAGTGACTGTAATATAAAGGTTTCTCATATTTCTCATTAAGAGGACTTTAAATATGTATGTCTTAATGAATGTTAATAACCACAAATCACCACCTATAACAAGTTTTGCTAATCCTAATGTATGGAAATAACTTTCTTTAGCCAACATTTTAGATGGTTTTACTCTCTCCCCCTGACTTTCACGTTATAATGGACAATATTTGAAATTAAATATTTAGTAAAAGGTAATTGCAATCTGAATTAAAGTAAATCAAATAAAAATAAAAGATATAGGGCTGGGGATGTGGCTCAAGTGGTAGCGCGCTCGCCTGGCATGCGTGCGGCCCGGGTTCGATCCTCAGCACCACATACCAACAAAGATGTTGTGTCCGCCGAGAACTAAAAAATAAATATTAAAAATTCTCTCTCTCTCTCTCTCTCTCTCTCTCTCTCTCTCTCTCTCTCTCCCTCCTCTCACTCTATCTTTAAAAAAAAAATAAAAAAAAAATAAAAGATATAACCATTGGCATAACTGGGCAAAGGATACATTACTTATCTTTATTATTTTTGCAACTCTCTGAATTTACTTAGCAGTAACATTAATAAAAGAGTCACACCTCAGTAATATAACTTGTCAGAGTAATATTCATCAAGATGGTTTTGGATTATCAATATCTTTTCCCTTATGAAGAAAGAAAATACAAAACAATAAAGGTATAAACACTTTAGAATGATGTCTGTCCTGTTCATGGTCTTTCTTTATTCCCTTATTTTCATATATTAGATTTAAATAAAAGTCCAGGATTATTGATGTCAACGAAATATTGACTGTAGCAAAATATTCCATCACGTGTCATTGAAATGTAAATTACCAATGATATCAAGTATGTGGAATGATGGAATTTTTTCAAGGAGGAATAAATATGCTCAGGTTAATTTTGGAAACATTTTTTGTAGTTTCTTTAAAAGTTAACCATATATCACTTAGTTGTATATGTGTGGGCTTCCTATTGTTTCATTACTCTGCTCACATATTTTTCATCAAAATCACACTTTTTTGATAACTGTAGTTTTTTTTTCTTGGTTCCAGGGATTAAACTCAGGGGCACTTGAGCACTGAGACACATCCCCAGCCCTATTTTGTATTTTATTAGAGACAAGGTCTCACTGAGTTGTGTAGTGTTTCACTTTTGTTGAGGCTGGCTTTGAACTTGTAGTCCTCCTGCTTCAGTGTCCCAAGCCACTGAGATTACAGGTCTGCACCACCATGCCCAATAACTGCAGCTTTTTACCATGTGCTTAACTCATTTTCAAACTTTAATTTTTTTCTTGTCCTTCAAAATTGAATTAGCTGTCTTAGGTCTTTTGATGCTCTATATAAACTTTAGAATTAATTTGTTTATATCCACAAAATGACTCTCTGGGATTTTGGTCAGGATTTCAAATATATAGATCAATTTCAGAAGAACTGATATCCTGACAAATTAGGTCTTATTATTCATAAATATGAAATGTCTTTCCATTCATTTTTCTCTTTGATTCTTTCTTTAGAGTTTTTTATTAGAGTTGTATATGTATACATACTAGTTGGGTTCAACCTGACAAACCCATACATGCATTGAATTCAATATCAGTCCATGATTCTTCCTTTTTCTCTCCTGTTCTACCTCCTCTTCACCATTCTCCTTTTTCAACTATACTAGACTTCCCTTTGCTGGTCTATTAACTTATATTTGGTCCTTTCCACACTTTCCCATAGGTGAAATGCATTGTGGTATGTTTATATATGCACATAACATGATTTCTTAAGAATTCATTTGACATTGCTTCTTCTTTCCCATCCTTCCACTCTGTCTCTTGATCTCCATCTTCTACATCATTGATCCTCCCTTTATCTTTATGAAATCCTATTCTCTTCCCCATTTCTATATTTTACTCTGGCATCCATGAGAGAAAACATTTACTACTGAATTTCTGAATTTGGCTTATTTCACTTAGCAAGATACTCTCCATTTCCATCCATTTCCAGAATGTGCCAGAATTTCATTATTCTTTATAGTGGAGCATTTCATTTGTGTTTTATAGTTTTACTCACGTAGATTAATACATGTTCACAGATTGTTGTCTAAGTATTTTCTTTCTGAAGGATGTTAACATAAATGGTATTATGTGAAAAGGGGTTTTAAATTTCAAATTTCACTATAATAAACTGACTTTTTTCTTTTTTTTTTGTCAACTGATCTTTGACAAAGTATCAAATATGGCACAATGGAGAAAAAAGTCATCTTTCTTTCTTTCTTTCTTTCTTTCTTTCTTTCTTTCTTTCTTTCCTCCTTTCTATCCTTCTTTCTTCCTGCATGTGGTGCTCTGCATTGAGCTCAGGGCCCTGAATATAGAAAAACAGAACTACACCACTAAGGTACATATCCATCCCAAAGATCATCTTTTGCAAACTTTGCTGGGACAGTTGGACATCCACAAGAAAAAAAAAATCAATCTAGACATAGATCATGCACTCTTCACCAAAATTAACTGCCACTGAAAACCCACAACACTTAAAATTCAACAACATGATAATGTGCAACTTTATTTAAAACTTTATTTTATGAACATATAAAAAGTTGCTTCACATGATATATCATTAGGGTACTAAAAATTAAAACAACTGTGAGGTTCCAATTTGCACCCATTAGAATACACAAGATCCAGAGGACTGACAACACCAAATACTAGAGAAAGGCCTTGGGTTTCATCCCTACTCATTGGAATGCAAAACTATGCAGCCATTTTAAAAGACAGTTTGGTATGTTTGAACAAGACTAAACAAACTCTTACTATATTTTTTACACCTTGGCATTAACCAAAGCAGTTGAATACATAACTAAACGAAAAAAGCTGCATATAGATGTTTATAACAAATTTATTCACAATTATCAAAATCTGGAAGTATCTGTGATGCCATTAATCATTAAATAAATGGTGAACAATACAATGCTAATGACAATAAAATGCTATTCAGTGTTGAAAATACATGATATATCAAGTAATGAAAAGATAGAGAGGTAATTTATATGCACATTGCTAAGGGGAAAATGCCAATCTCAAAAAGCTGCATACTAGAGTATTCCAACTATGTGTCATTCTGGAAAAGATAAAACTATGAGGAGACTAAAAATATCAGTGTCTCCCAGGGGACAGTGGGTTGGAATAGATCACAGAGGATTTTTGTTTTGTTGTTGACTATAGCTTTATTTATAATAGGAAAGTTAGAAATACTTTAATAGATTAGAGACCGGAATGTATCCCCTGGGTGAATTCTTCATCATCAGAAATAGTGATATTGAAAAAGTTTGCTTTAATATTAACTGAAAAGAAGGAATCATAGTGTTATATACAAAATGATTTTGCTTAAATACGTATAAAAATAAGAAATATTTAAGAGTTTTGCAATTCTTTCTTTTTTCTCTTACTCATATGTGCTTCAATTTTATTATTTGTATAATTTTAAATATTAGAATTTATTTCCTGATTTTTTTCTTTTTTATTTTTTTTTAGAAATACATGACAGTAGAGTATATTTTGACATATTATATCTACATATGTGCAACACATTACAATTTTGATCCTATTCTTATGGTTGAACATGATGTAGATATACACTGTTAATGTATTCATATAGGAGCATAGGAAAGTTATGTGTGATTCATTCTACATTTTTTCCTTTTCCTATTCCCCCTCCCTTCCCTTGATTCCCCTTTTTCTAATCCAATGACCTTTAATACTTTCCCTCCCTACCCTCCATTGTTATGGGTTAGCATCCAAATATCAGAGAGAACATTAAGACTTCGTTTTTTGGGGGATTGGCTTATTTCACTTAGCACAATGTTCTTCAAGTCCATACATTTCCTGGCAAATGCCATAATTTCATTCTTCTTTAGGGCTGAGTAACATTTATATATATATATATATATATATATATATATATATATATATATATATATATAATTTCCTTTATCCATTCATCTGTTGAAGGTCATCTTGGCTGGTTCCGTAGCTTGATTGCTTGATTATTGTGAATTCAGCTGCTATAAACATTGATGTGACTGTATCACTGTAGTATGCTAATCTTAGGTCCTTTGGGTATAAACCAAGGAGCAAGATTATTTGGTCAAATGGGGGTTTCATTTCAAGCTTTGTAAGGAATCTCCATACTGCTTTCCAGAGCAATGTGCAGTATCACCAGCAATGTATGAGTGAATCATTTCCCCCACATCTTCACCGTATTTATTGTTGTTTGTTTTCTCTCGAAAATTGCCATTCTGACTGGGATGAGATGAAATCATAAGTGCAGCCTTAAGTTTTGTGTATGGTGAGAGTTAGGGGTTTAATTTCATTTTGTTGTATATGGATTTCCAGTTTCCCCAGCACCATTTTTTAAGAGGCTATCTTTTCTCCAATGCATGTTTTTTTGGCACCTTTGTCTAATATAAAATAATTTTAATTTTGTGGATTAGTCTCTGTGTCCTCCATTCTGTACCATTGGTCTACCAGTCTGTTTTGGTGCCAATACCATGCTGTTTTTGTTACTATTGCTCTGTAGTATAGTTTAAGGTCTGGTTTAGTGATGCCACCTGCTTCACTCTTCTTGCTAGGATTGCTTTAGCTATTCTGGGTCTCTTATTTTTCCAGATGAATTTCATGACTGCTTTTTCTATTACTATGAGGTTTGTCAATGGGATTTTGATTGGAATTGCATTAAATTTGTATAGTGCTTTTGGTAATATGGTTATTTTGTCAATATTAATTCTGCCTATTCAAGAACAGGGTAGATCTTTCCATGTTTTAAGGTCTTCTTTGATTTCTTTCTTTAGAATTCTGTAATTTTTACTATATAGACTTGTCACCTCTTCAAGGACCTAGGAATAAAACCAGAGACGCTGCATCTAATAGAAGAAAAAGTAGGCCCTATTATCTGTCATGTGGAATTAGGCCCCAACTTCCTTAATAATACTCCTTTGGCACAAGAATTAAAATAATGAGCCAATAAATGGGATAGAATCAAACTAAATAGTTTCTTCTCAGCAAAATTAAAAATCTGTGAGGTAAATAGAGAGCCTATATCTTGGGAGCAAATCTTTATATCTCACACATCAAAAAGAGCATTAGTCTCTAGGATATATAAAGAACTAAAAAAGCTAAACACTAAAAAAATAAATAAATAACCCAATCAATAAATGAGCAAAGGACCTGAACAGACACTTCTCAGAAGATGATATAAAATCAATCAACAAATATGAAAAAATGCTCATCATTGCTAGCAAGTAGAGAAATGCAAAACAAAACTACTTTAAGATTGCATCTCACTCCAGTCAGAATGGCAGCTATTAGGAAGACAAACAACAATAATTGTTGGCGAGGATGTGGGGGAAAAGGTACACTCATATACTGCTGGAGGGCCTGCAAATTGGTGCAGCCACTATGCAAAGAATTATGCAGATTTCTTGGAAAACTGGGAATAGAACCACCATTTGACTAGCTATCCCTCTCTTCAATCTATACCTAAAGGAGTTAAAAACAGCATACTACATGGACACCGCCACATCTATGTTTATAGCAGCACAATTCACAATAGCCTAACTGTGGAACAAACATAGATGCCCTTCAATAGATGAATGGATAAAAAAATGTGGCATATACATACAAAATGGAATATTACTTAGCAATGAAAGAGAATAAAATCATGGCATTTTCAAGTAAACAGAGTTAAAGAAGATAATGCTAAGTGAAGTAAGCCAATCCCAAAAGACCAAATGCTGAATATATCTCTGATATAAGGAGGCTAATACACATTGTGTAAGCAGGGGGAATGTGGGAGGAATAGATGAACTCTAGATAGGGAAGAGGTTTGTGAGGGACAGGGAGGGGTTATGGGTTTAGAAATGATGGTGGAATGTGATGGACAATACTATTTAAAGTACATGAATAAAGACACAAATTGGTGTGAATATACTTTGTATACAGAGATATAAAAAATGTGCTCTATATGTTTAATAATAATTGTAATATATCCTGCTGTCATATTTATATAAAAATTAATAAAAAATAAGTGAATGAAAACATAAAATATTAAGAGAGAAGACTGACAAAAAATTGTAGCTTTGATTTTCATTCTCTAATTACTAGAGATGTTGAACATTTTTTTCATATATTTTTTTAACTACCCATATTTCTTCTTCTGTGAAGTGTCTGTTGTTTTGCCTATTTCTTGATTGTGTTATTTGTTTGTTGGTGGTAAGTTTTTTTGAGTTCTTTAAATATCCTGGGATTAATGCTCTATCTGAGGCATAGGTGGTAAAATTTTTCTCCCATTCCGCAGGGTCTCTGTTTATGTTCTTCATTGTTTCCTTTGCTGAGAAGAAGATTTTTAGTGTGATAACATCTCATTTGTTGATTTTTTTATTTTACCTCTTGTGCTGTAGAAGTCTTTTTTAGGAAATCTGTTTCTGAGCTGCTATGCTACACAGATGATTTTTGAGGTAGGCAAGATACTCTGAATCATATTATAATGGTGGATACATGTTATTATATATTTGTCAAAATTCATAAAATGTACAAGATCAAGAAGGAGCCTTAATGGACACTAAGGGAAATATTGATGTAAATGTAGGCTCATCAATTATAAAAAGTGTATTAACTGGTGAGGGATTGATGTTGGGAGGCTATGCTTTTGGAGGCCAGAAGTATTTAGAAAATCTGTACCTAAATTTGGATCTACTTCTCAATCATGTTGGCAACATAAAAAATTAACCATGTACTTACCCCATGTTCTTCAGAGAAAGCAAACAAATAGGAGATTAATAAAATGTGATAAGTGTGTACACAATGCTACTCAGCAATCAAAGGTGAGTAAGTTCTGATAGATCTTAGCACTGCATAGTAGGACACTCCTTTAAAAACTAAAAATATGTACATGGCTTCATAATTAGGTAATGGATAAAATGTTGAAAGAATTTTAAGCTTTTTTGATATCAAAAGCCTAGGTTGCCTTAAGAAGACTTTTGGCTGAGTTATGAATGTTAAAGTTGAGTTTGTCAAGAACTAGAAAAAATAATTTTTAAAGAAAGCTTCTATCATCTTAAAGAAAAATATATTGTCACAAAGAGAATGTTGCTAGAAATATGAACTAAATGCAATTCATATGAAACCTCAGAGAAAAATTGCAGAGTTATTTGGACTAGTAACTCCTTTATTCCTTTAATGCTTCCCATCTAAGAATGGAAAGAACTATTCTATGCCTGTCTCACTGTTGAATCTTGGAAGCATATATTTCCTGGCATATCTTTGCTGATGGTGTCACCAGTGACGCAATTTTTCCAAAGGAGCCATCAATTGGCTTGGTGTCGTGGCATTTCTGTATCCTCCTCCCTTCTACTAGTGATGGTCTAAAATTTGGGGGCCAACAGAGGTGAGGCAAAGAACCTCACCCCCCCACTGGTACCAAGGCTAAATTTGGGGGCCAACAGAGATGAGGCAAGAACCTCACCCCCCCACTGGTGCATAGGCCTATCCACAAGCATGGCTGAATGCTGGACCAGTAGTCAGTGATGGGTTGATCTGATTGCAGTGGATTCAACCTAAGACAGGAAGCTGACGCCTAAAGGTCAGTTCTCCCATGACGGGTAAGAACCATATGTTGAATTGGAAAACCTACCAGGCACGGTCCCTAGCCACATTGCCTGTTGCTTAATTAAACAGAAGGGGGCAGATGCTAGGAGCCACAAGCAAATAATATGATGCATGGCACTTTCGGTTGTAAGGTGACGCCAGCTAGCCACGGAGATGATATGATTATGTTAAGATTTACATTCATATGGAAATTGGACTCCTGCTGTTCACCTTGGCCTGCTATGGGACTCATGTTACAGGACTCCTGGAGAGTTCCCATTGGTTGGGGAAGGATAGTAGGAGGGAATTCTGGGAGGTCCGCCCCCCCCCCCCCCGTTCCGGGAGGCGCGCGTGGGTGGACCGGCTTTGGCTTGCCTGCCGGTACGGAGGATTGGCGGCTTTTTCAAAAATAAAGTTTTGTTCCTGCTTGAGTGGCTCCTGATTCTGTGCCCAGCCAAGACATTGGCAGTTTACAAATGTCTGTGTGAATAGATAATTTTTACCAAGGATGGATCAAAACCAGAGAACACTATAAACCTGATTTAAATGAAATCCAAATGAGATTATGGACTTATAGTGAATACAGAATAGGTTAAGACTTTGGAGTATATTGAGGTGGGCTGAATTTATTTTGCACATCGGATCAATGTGATTTTTAGAAGTCCAGAGGGCAGACTGTACTTGGTTGGATAGTATTTCCCCCTACCATATGTCCTTCTTGGAATGCTAGAATATGAACTTATTTGGACATAAGTCTATTGCAGATGTTGTTAATTATATGATGGCATATTGGAGTAAAATGCAACTCTAAACTAAAATGATTTGTTGTCTGTATAAGAAGAGTGGAAGAGTGCAGAGGGATAATGCCATGTGACAATAAGGCAGATTAGAGTGGTGAATCTACCAGGCAAGGCACATCTAGTATTACCAGCAGCTACCAGAAGTTAAGAAGAACCAAGTAAGTATCTTCTCTAAGGTTTTAAAAGAAAGCATTAACCTGCCAATACTGTAATTTTAGATTTATAGTCTCAGAACTATGAGACAATACATTTCTCTTGTTATAACCCCAATTTTTTAGCTTGTTATGGCAGCCCTAGGAATTGGACTCATCAGTCTGTTCTAATAAGGTAAATTTAGTACTGGGATTCTTAAGTCCAAACATGCTTCTTTACTATAAAAAGTAAAAAATAAATTGGAACCTTAGTTTTCAAGTAATGACACACAGAAGAAATGCTAACTTCCTCTGAAGGAAGTCACTTTAAATAAATGTGTTAATTATATAGCACTCATAAAGTTGCAAGAAACCTGAATTTTAACATTAAAAATCAGTAAGCACATGACTGATGCATGTTATTATAAATATATGCATAATAAAGGATCTCTTAAACTGTAAGGTTGAACAACAGATTTTAATAAAGCTAATTTTGAGAAATTTATTGACACGATTTCTTATTCCATATACTAAATATCCTTTAGGAAACTTCCACTTGTGGAATTCATTCTGATATTTTTGAATAATAACCATACTATGAATTGTCTATTAGCATTCATGTCCCAGTTTCATATCTGTGTGTGCAGACTTCCTTCATTTCATAACACAACACATAGATTTAATGTAGATGCCTTCAGGAACCAAGACATTAAAGAAATTTTCAAAAAGGGAAACCAATGCTGCATTGTTATAAAATGTTACCTAAATGACATTATAATGGCCATTATTAAAAACTGAAAAGAAAACCATTGCTAGTGAGAATGTGGAGAGAAGGAAACCCTTACACACATTTGATGAAAATTAAAGCAAAATCATTATGGAAAATTGTATAGAAGCTTCTCAAAAAATTAAAAGTAGAGTTTCAATATGAGCCAGTAATAACACTACTAGGATATAACCAAAGGAATTACAATCAGTATATTGCAGAGTTGTTGACACTCTCATATTTATTCCAGCTCTATTCACAATAGCCAAGGTATGGAATCAACTTCAGTGTCCAAAAAAAGATGAGTAAAGAAAATGTGGTACATATACACCGGTAAATACTATTATGTCATAAAAGATATGAATCCTTTCATTTATGACACCATGGAATTACTAGGAAGACATCATGTTAAGTAAAATAACCCAGATTCTGAAAGACAAATATTGAATGCTCTTGCTCATATGTGGAATCCGCAAAAACCAACCTCAAAAAAATGAGAGTAGAATAGCCATTAACAAAAACTAGGAAGATTAGTGGAGAGGGAAAAATGGGTAAAGGTTGGTCAACAGGTATTTGTTTACAGTTAGATAAGAGGGGTAAACTCTGGTGTTCTATGAAATAGTACGGTGAATATAACTAACAATAATACATATTCCCAAATAGCTAAAAGAGAGGATTTAAAATTTTATAACAATAAAGAAATGATAAGTTTTTGAACCGATGGGAATGAGATTAGCTGGATTTCATTATTACATATATATGTGTCTATCAAAACATCACATTGTATCCCATAAATGTGTCCAATCACTAATGTGCTTATTAATTAAAAATAAAAAAAACAAAAATAAAAATCAATATGATTAAGATCAAGTAATTTTAAGCTTATTATTTATTGTCTGTTAATAAAAATAGCTTACTGAATTATGTAGACAAAATATGTGTGTTCTTAGTTATTGACAATTATAACTTTTTATACCTCATTCTATACTTATCCAAAATTTCTTCTTTATCCACTTCACACCTTTATCTCTTCACCTCCAAGATTCTCCTGTTTACATGTAAATTTATACTCTTTACTGTTGTCCCCACATTTTTCTGCCTATTACTTCTTCATTCCATCAAATCACCTTCTCTAATACAGTTTCTCCATCATCCCCTTTTGTGCATTTTTAGTTTGGGTAGGAGCACATCATGGGATCTATTTTTTTTAATATTATTTTAAAACTCTATATTACAGCATCTTCAAATATAGAATTATATTGCATAAAGATCTCTAGAACTTTTTCATCTTATATAATTGAAATTTTATTCTTGAGGCTTATTATCATGTTCAATTTATACAATTAAATATATCCACTCAAAAGTTTCTCTTTTATCAAATAACACATAGAAAGGTTTTTTTTTTCTTTGAGAGAATGCAAAGAATTATAATATTTGAAGGATAGTTTGAAAGACAAAGTGAAAAATACACATTCCTGGAGAGTAATTATTGAATACAATAATGACTTGAAGAACAAATAAGGAGAATATCATGAGCAAAAAGTCTTGCTGTTTCTAACTTTGCCTCGTTCTGTCCTTACTTGGAAAATCCTAGATACACCATTTTTATCTTGTTATTTATTAATCAAATATCTTTAAGAAGCAAATATTTTAAATTTTCTCAAGTTCAAGTTCCAGTATAGTAAATATCAACAACCTAATGCAGGAAGAGAGAAACTCTTTGGGTCAGGGATAACTTTATGAGTTTTAAGGATTCCTGAAACCCTTTAAATCTGCTAAATTAAACAATAATTAGAGGGAAATAGAATTGGATAGAGAGTACCTTACATAATGCATTATTATTTCTTTTAAATCATTTTATTTGGAAAAATTATAGATTTGCAAGCAGTTTTAAAGATAGTACACATAGGTCCCACATACCCTTTGCCCAAGTTACGCCAATGGTTATATCTCAAGTTACCAGGAAATAAGTGTGAATAAATTTGTGTAACCACCATTGCAATATAGGTATAAACATTTCCAACCCTGTCACTTATGGTTTATCTCATTGTAGTTTCTCCAAATAATTTATTTTATTATTATTTTATATACTATTCACTACATTATGTAATGCTTTACCTTATATATTAACATTTTTGCATTATTATTTCATACATTACTCTACTGCTGAGCCACAACCCCAGCAAAACTATGAGCATTAATATCTTAAAAACTGAAGTATTTACGGTTATTGTAACAACATAGGTGTTAAAATGTTTGGTAAAATGATAATGCATTGAGATTAGGCCTCAAATGGATCAAAGTTTTAGAATGAAATTATAGGTTGAAAATATTATATCTTTATTCTTCTTAAATTATAGAGAACAGTCAAATCAAACAGAAATCTAGTACAAAAAATTATTTTTGTAGCCAGGCACAGCGGTGCATGCCCGTAATTCCAGCGGCTCTGGAGGCTGAGTCAGGAGGATCTCAAGTTCAAAAGCCAGCCCCAGCAAGAATGAGGCACTTAGCAACTCAGTGAGACCGTGTCTCTAATAAAATGCAAAATAGGGCTGGGTATGTGGCTGAGTATATGGATGAGTGCCCCTGAATTCAATCCCCGGTACCAAAAAGAAAAAAAAAAAAAAGAAGAAAAAATGTCTTTGGTTCAAATTTAAGTGTTGCATTTAGGATTCAGAATGTGTGTTAAAACGTTATACAACACACTTAATCTCTATTTTAAGCAAAGATATAACTGCTTTTCCTCCTTTTCCCAAGTGTTATATAAAATCTTTCACAGATGCAAATATTATCTGTCAGTCTCTAATAAATTACTTTTGATGTCATAAAACTCACCATTTTTATTAAAAAATTACACTTAGAAAATTGTTCATGCTGTAATTCCTCATATTGATCCAAAGAAACTGTTTGATTAATAATTTGACTCTATGAATCCAGTTCTTTGTCTGAATTTAGAGTAATTCCTGTTCTTATTCTTCTAGTATATTTTAAATCTTATCACTTTAATACATTTCTTCTTTATGCTCAAAACCCTGTGTTAATTATCCTCATGAAAACTGATTATCAAGTCCATAGTCCTTTCATTGACTTATTTTTTTTATATGTGGCAGTTTATTAATGAAATTCAAATAACAGCATCAACAACAAAGCACACTTTTCTAGGCTTACTCTAACTTATGCAGAATATGTCAAATAAGAGGTTGTAGCTCAGTGGTAGAATGCTTGCCTTACATGTGTGAGGCACTGGGTTTGATCCTCAGCACTACAAAAAATAAAAAAAAATAAAGGTATCATGTTCATCTACAACTAAATAAATTTAAAAAGATATCTAACATGACATAACCAAGACATGAAGTGACATGAAAAATAGACAGATATAATTAAATAAATAATAAATTTTCAGGCAACATCATAAGAAGAATGAATATCTAGTTGATACAGAAAGAAATAATTGTTAAGAGGAAAATATCCTTTTACAAAGCAAGCTGAATTCTTGCAGCTTCATATTTAGATTTTTACTGTAGTACCAGTAATGAATTGATTCAGTTTGATCTTTATTTCCATCTTCTTACAGTTCATCTGATTCTGCACTGTGGTACTGAGATAATGTTCTTATGGTGATCTTTTTTAGAAGAAATAGTGGAAGCCTATAAAGATATAATAATCTGACAAAATTAGTTGGTAACACAGGTTCACAGAATTAACCCCAATTTCTAGCTGTATTCTAAACCAACATTCTAAATACACCAAGATGCACCCATATATATATAAATTGGAACTATGTTTTTATGGAGACCATAATTTCATGTTCTAGAATTCTGGAATTAGAATTCTGGAGAGATATTCTATATAGTTTCTACACCCTTCCTATACGTGATCTGACAAATTTACCAGGGAAGAAGAACCATTTATTCTATTATTTCTTCACATTATGAAGGAAAGTCAATTAGTCATAATTTCATCTTTAATTTTGGGCAATTTTCACTGTTCCTTTTTTAGAGAATAAATATATTTCATAGAAACAATGTGATAGATATCAGGCAATGATAATGTTAGTGGTTTATGCATTTGGATCTTCATGAGTCTATAGAAAAATTCAGTGAAAAATGTATCCTTGCATTTGAATTTAACACAAGAATTTCAAACTATGGATTATAAACCTAAGAAAGAATAAATTGTTACTTGAGAAGAATGGGAAGTAATTCATTATCTTGAACATTAGTTAAACAAATATTAGATAAATCGCTTGCCGTGCCATTTATGTACCACTGGGTAACTGAATATTAGATGAAATAAATGTCTGAAAAACTATTCCAGCTAATAACTTTTAAAATGGACAGATTATTGCCATTTTACAATAATCAGTGAATAAATGAATAAAATAAGACATTAAACATCTCCTGATTAAAAATATCAGGTCACCATCTATTATTTTACCAAAGAGATCAAATTTAAATCTGATGAAGACCCTGGATTCAGCTGCTAATTTGTAGAAAACCCAAAGATCAGAGGAACAATTTGGATGGAACTATGATTCTGCTATTAGTAAATTTCAGGTTCCTCAGCGTGTGTCTTCCAGAAGATTAAGTTGTAAGAAAAAGAAAGAGAAGAATTTCAGTAATTTGACTATGAATAAATTCAAAGAAGTTATTTATATAAAAATCAAGATAATAGTTTCTTTTGGGGAGAAGCAAAAAGTTAACTCTGGTTTGGATGGAACGCATGGAGAGGCTCTTTGGGGTGACTGAAAATGTTCTACTTTTTGACCTGGATGGTGATAACAAGGGTAATTTCTTGATACTAATTAAAACTCTACATTTGTTTTTTTGTACTCTTCAAAATCTGTTCCATTTGTATAATAATAAATGTAAAAAGCAGCTAAAGAAATTCAATTTGTATATTTTTGTAGAATTGCACTTTTATTCCCTGTTAAGCAATTCTACTTGCTGTAACATGTATTTATCCAAAATTTGTTTTACCATTTATCATATTTTCTTGTTCTTACAATTCTTGGATTTTTCTATATTCATTTTAAAATAAAGATCACATTTTTATATATTTATAGTTCAGTATATGTGAATATTCAGAGAAGAAATTATCTACCTATTGTTTTTTAGTTTTGTTTTGTATCAATAGTATGTATTAATAAGTCTTAGTGTGATATCTTAATATGTGCACACAGCATGCATTGCTAAAATGCAAACTCTTTGTACCACTTTCCCCTGCCTTCCAGATCTCCATTAATCACTATCATGGACTCATACTTACTTTAAAAAAAATCCACATATGAGAAATAACATGGTAGTTGATCTATGTTTGACTCACTTTGCTTAATAAAATGTCCTCTGGTTCCATCCATTTTGTTGCAAATGATATTATTTCATTCATTGCAAAATGTGAAAAATGAACTCTCATGCATTGTTGACAAAAATGTAAATTAGTATAACAATTAGGGAGAATAGTATGGAGGTTACATAAAAAACTAAAAATATACCTATCATCTAATCCAACTACTATTGTTTTAGATATATACCCAAAAGAAAATGAGGTCAACATGTCCAAAAGTACCTGCACCATCATGTTTATTGCATCATTAGTCACAACAATAGACATAGGAAATCAACTTTAGTGCTCATGATTGGATAAATTGTTAACAAAAAGTAGCATATGTGTTCAATGGAATATTTTTCAGCCATGAAAACAATAAAATAGGGCTGGGGATGTGGCTCAAGTGGTAGCACACTCGACTGGCATGTACAGGGTGCTGGGTTCGATCCTCAGAACCACATAAAAATAAAATAAAGATGTTGTGTTCACCGAAACTAAAGAATAAATTTTAAAAATTCTCTCTCTCTAAAAGACAATAAAATCCATCTATTTTATGTATTGCTTGTATTCTAGGTCTTCAAGTTATGAGAAGTGTTATCTTTAGTACATGTCCATCCATAAAGTAGTAGCAGTCCAATAAAAGGAATATAGAAGTCAAGGATATTTGGAAATTATAGATATTTTGGTGACTTATATGTTTAATACGATAAGTTACTTGGACTTATAAATTGAATGTTCTTCCAACTTTTTATTTTTCTAAGTTTCATAAGAAAGATATAAATTAATATTTTTCTTACTGGAGTGAGATGGTATCTTAGGGTGGTTTTGATTTGCATTTCTCTGACTGCTAGAGATGGTGAGCATTTTTTCATGTACTTGTTGATTGATTGTATGTCCTCCTCTGAGAAGTGTCTGTTCAGGTCCATGGCCCATTTGTTTATTGGGTTATTTGTTATCTTATTGTCTAATTTTTTGAGTTCAGCCATTATGAAGTCAAACAACAACAAGTGCTGGGGAGGATGTGGGGAAAAGGGTACTCCTGTACATTGCTGGTGGGACTGCAAACTGCTGCGGCCAATTTGGAAAGCAGTATGGATATTCCTGGGAAAGCTGGGAATGGAACCACCATTTGACCCAGCTATTGCCTTTCTCGGACTATTCCCTGAAGACCTTAAAAGAGTATACTACAGGGATACTGCCACATCTATGTTCATAGCAGCACAATTCACAATTGCTAGACTGTATAACCAACCCAGATGCCCTTCAATAGATAAATGGATAAAAAAATGTGGCATTTATACACCATGGAGTATTACGCAGCACTAAAAAATGACAAAATCATGGAATTTGCAGGGAAATGGATGGCACTAGAGCAGATTATGCTTAGTGAAGCTAGCCAATCCCTAAAAAACAAATACCAAATGTCTTATTTGATATAATGAGAGCAACTAAGAACAGAGCAGAGAGGAAGAGCAGGAAGAAAAGATTAACATTAAACAGAGACGTGAGATGGGAGGGAAAGGGAGAGAAAAGGGAAATTGCATGGAAATGAAGGGAGACCCTCATTGCTATACAAAATTACATATAAGAGGTTGTGAGGGGAATGGGAAAATAAACAAGGAGAGAAATGAATTACAGTAGATGGGGTAGAGAGAGAAGATGTGAGGGAAGGGGAGGGGGATAGTAGGGGATAGGAAAGGTAGCAGAATACAACAGTCACTAATATGGCATTATGTAAAAATGTGGATGTGTAACTGATGTGATTCTGCAATCTGCATTTGGGGTAAAAATTGGGAGTTCATAACCCCCTTGAATCTAATGTATGAAATATTATATATCAAGAGCTTTGTAATGTTGTGAACAACCAATAAAAAAATAAAAAATAAATAAATTAATATTTTTCTATTAATTTATTTTTAGTATATATTACAAATGTCTTTACACAGAATAGGTCACCAACCAAGACAAAAAAAAATCACAAAACCCTGTTAAAATGAAGACATTACAGATAATTGAGAAGCACAACTTTAGAGGATGCACTTCCTTGGCATTTTTATTTCTGCTTTGTCTACCTTGAGAGACCTCAAGTGGTTCATTTGCCTCATAAGCATGCAATGTCAGTCTGAGTACTGCATAAAAATTGTCTCTTCACAGTTGTGGAGGTTGAGAATCCAAGACTAAGATGCCAGCCAGATTGATGTCTGGTTCTGCTTCTAAGATGGCACATTGTCGCTGTATATTCTGCTTATGATGAATACTTATGTCTTCACAATGCAGAAGACAAACAGGGAAATAGGAACAAAGCTCCCTCCAGCATTTTTATAAGAGACTAATTCATTCATGAGGAAGAGCCTTCATTACTTAAGCACTTTTCTAAAACACTCTTTTTATAAAAGTTTTAAATCTACTTATTTTATTAATTTTCTTTTTAATTATACATAATGGTAGATTATATTTTGACATAATTATAAAAACATAGAGTATATCTTATTCTAATTAGAATCCCAGACACAAATATTGGCACAAAGTTTTAAAAACAATTTTGGACAGAACACATTCAAACCAAAGTAAAGGCAAATACACTGATTTAATGTCCTTATCCTTTTGTTATCAAACCATAATTATGCTAAGAATATTAAAGGATATTCCTTGTCAATAAGTTTTTATAAAAAACATATTTCTGAGCTTGGATGATATAAGATTGCCATGTTTGAAAAGGATGAAAATGTGCTGGGCATAGTGGTGCACACTGGTAATTCCAGCAACTCTGGAGGCTGAGGCAGAAATATCACTTCAAAGCCAGCCTCAGCAACTTAGCCAGTCCCTAAGCAACTTAGCAAGATGCTGTCTCAAATGTTAAAAAGGCCTGGGATGTGGCTCAGTGGTTAAGTGCCTCTGGGTTCAATCCCCAGTACCACAAAAAAAAAAAAAAGGATAAAAATGCTCAAAATATGTCAGGATATGTGCTCATGCACCTTTAATCCATTGGTTTTTATGTTCTGAATATGCATTTTGGAGGTATTTATATGAAAGAAAATGAAACCAGAAAGTAATTTTTATGATAATATTAACATAATGCCTCCAGCTGTTTTATGAATATTTTTCTGACTTTTTAAAAGCAATATATTTTATTCTATAAACATTGGAATATGCAGCTAAAAAAATATTTTCATTTAAATGATGATGACTCAACTCAACATTTTGTGTATATATTTCCAGGATCAATCTCCCAGCCTAGACTCTCTCTCTACACGGACAACACATGGAAAAAAAAAAATCATAGAATTTATTTTTAAAATATGGGGATAATTTTTTAAATAATTTTATACTCAATAGGCTGCTGTCCTTTAATCACTTAACCTGTGGTTAGTATCAGTTTTGACCAAGCAATTTCTTTTATATAAAAACCTTATTACATCAAATTTATTGAAGATTTTTCAGGGAACCCATAAAAGGGAGTTTTTATCACATCCTTAATCGTTCTGCCTCTCCCACTTTAACCTAATGAACATATACATAAAGAAAACGAAAGTTACTTCAGATAATTTTGTTCTTCAAAATCCTATCTTTGGTCAAGCTTAGAACAGGCACATATAAGTTTTCTTACTGTATTTTCTCACTAATTTAGTTCTTTCATTTCGGGCTTTTTCCCAGAATAACTTTACCTGCTTCTTCTTGTGTTCTGGAGGATAATTCACTTCAGTCTCATTTGCTAGCCCAGTTGCAATGATAATTTTCATCAAGGTGCTCAGCCAAGCCTAAGACCTCAAGTAAACAGAATGCAACATTTTCCTAAAGGCAATATAATTTAGAAATAATGTTCATCTGTTATTCTGCTTTTTTACTTTGAACTTTAGCATTTCCACTCTTTTTAAAAAATTGTTGACCACACTATCACAAATTCCTATATATTATTCCAACCTTTGGATGTACCATAATTCATATAACCAAATTCTTATAGTAGGTCATTTGTTAATAAATTATTTGTTCACAAAATATGTTTCACTGAAAATTCTTCAAATAAATCTAAGAGAATATTTATTATTATTTGGTTAAATGAATTTCTGGGTTAAAGGAAAATTATAAGCTTTTACTATTCCTTCCCAGAAAATTTCTGATAATTTGTCCATTACCATTAGCAGTATATTTGAGTCGCAATTTTTCTGCAGTGTTGCCAATACTAGATATTACTATTTAAAAATGTTTGATAATTTGATATGTTAAAATACCTTTTCATTTTCATTTGTGCTTGTAATATTTAAAGTGAGGTTCTATTTTCCCATCTATTTGTTCAACAATGTTAAGTGCCTTTTACATTGCAGTTTTGCTTTTGTATTAGGGGACACAGAAATAAACATGAAAATATCCATGCTCCATGCTTATTGACCATATTTCTTTTTAAACATAGCTATTTCCAATTTTTGATATGTTGGTATTTATCTGTGTTTTTCCTGATTTCTATTCCATCTTGGGGATTGCAACTCCAATTTGAGTTCTATTTGTTCCTCTGTTTATATTAAGGATATCAGCCCCTTTATACACCATAAAAGTTGCAAATATTTGCTTCATTTTGTAGTTGTTTTTTATTAAGGTAGACATTGTTATTGCATATTTATTAGCTATTTAATCAAATGTATTGTTCTTTTATGCTTAGTAGAAAATATAAGTAGAATTTTATATTTCATATCAAGAGATGCTTTTCTCATCTTTCTCCCATTTTAAAATTCCATATACCGAGGTTCCAATTTTTATTTTAAGCATTTTATTTATAATTTTAAAAATGTTAGTTTGTAGTGTGATTAAGTCTCAAACTCAGTCAAAAATTTACAGTTCTATTCTATTTTTGGGATTGCAACTCCAATTTAAGTTCTATTTGTTCCTCTGTTCATTATGCCAGGCGATCTCCTATGGGCTGAGAAAAAAAATAATTAAGAATTGATCTTAGTAAATCTTATGATTTAGAGACATAAACTGTAAATGCCATGAATTTTATTCTATTTTATTGCTGAGTAATATTCCATTGTGTATATATGTCACATATTTTTTATCCATTACTCCACTAAAGGGCATCTAGGTTGGCTCCACAGTTTAGCTATTGTGAATTGTGCTGCTATAAACATTGATGTGGCTGTGTCCCTGTAGTATGCTGTTTTTCAGTCTTTAGGGTATAGACTGAGGAGAGGAATAGCTGGGTCAAATGGTGGTTCCATTCACAGATTTCCAAAGAATTTCCATACTGCTTTCCATATTGGCTGCACCAATTTGCAGTTCCACCAGCAATGTATGAGTTTACCTTTTTACCCATATCCTCTCCAACACTTATTGTTGTTTGGTCTTCATAATAGCTGCCATTCTGACTGGAGTGAGATGAATCTTAGAGTAGTTTTGATTTGCATTTCTCTGAGATGATGGACATTTTTTCATATATTTTTGTTGATTGATTGTATATCCTCTTCTGAGAAGTGTCTGTTCAGGTCCTTGGCCCATTTGTTGATTGAGTTATTTGTTTTTATGGTGCTTAGCCTTTTGGAGTTCTTTATATATCCTAGAGATTAGTGTTCTATCTGATGTGTGAGGGATAAAAATTTGCTCCCAGGATATGGGCTCTCTGTTCACCTCACAGACTGTTTCTTTGGCTGAGAAGAAATGTTTAGTTTAATTCCATCCCATTTATTGATTCTTGGTTTTAATTCTTATGCCAAAGAAATCTTATTAAGGAAGTTGGGGCCTAACCCCTAATTATGAAGATTGGGGCCTACTGTTTCTTCTATTAGGCACAGAGTGTCTGGTTTAATTCCTAGGTCCTTGATCCACTTTGAGTTGGGTTTTGTGCATGGTGAGAGATAGGGTTTTAATTTCATTTTGTTGCATATAGATTCTCAGTTTTCCCAGCACTATTTTTTGAAGAGGCTATTTTTTTTCTGATGCATGTTTTTGGCAACTTTGTGTAATATAATTGTGGAGAGGATAATGCTAAGTGAATTTAGCCAACCCCCCCCCCCAAAAAAAATTAAAAAAAACAAATGCTGAATTTTTTCTCTGATATAAGGAGGCTGACTTATAGTGGGGTAGGGAGGGGGATCAAGGGAGGAATAGATGAATTCTAGATAGGTAAGAGGGGTGGGAGGGAAAGGGAGGGGGCAGGGAATTAGCAAAGATTGTGGAATGTGATTGACATCATTATACAAAGTACATGTATGAAGACACAAATTGGGTGTCAACATGATTATATACAAACAGAGATATGAAAAATTTTGGTATACATGTGTAATAAGAATTGTAATCCAAAACAAGTACATGCATATAAAAAAGAGATATAAACTGTAAGAAGCAGGTAAGCATTTTAGAAAATTAATCTAAGAGATCCAACAAAAGTAATGAAATCATGGAAGAATATATTCTGGAGCTGATGCAGTATTAAAATTTTCAAATTGAATCTATAGGATGGTATTCAGAATGAGCAAAAATGTCTCATTTAGGAAACTCTTAATAAATTCTTATAATACTAAGAATAAAAATAAGATTTTAAAAGTTTCTAGAACTTAAAATAAATAAATAAAAGTTAATTTCCAAATGAATATAAATGAGACCAGCTATAGATATCTCTTCTACAATTCTAGCTGCTAGGAGGCTATGTAGTACAATAGTATCCACTTATTTATGGTTTCATGTTCCATGGTTTCTGATACTTGTAGTCTACTATAGTCTGGAAAAGTTACATGGAATATTACCAAATAAACGGTAATTGTTTTAAATAACTTTTATCACTGTATCATGTTATACTTACTCTATTTTGTAGTTATTGTTAATTTCTTACCTGTGTTTTAATATAGATAAGTATGTATAGGAAAAAAACATACTTCATACAGAATTCAGCTGTATCAGGATTTTAGGCATCTACTGATGATGTATTCCCCACAGATAAGAGAGGAATTACTACAATGTCTTCACATTTATGAAGGAAAATACTACTTTTTTTATTCAGTGAATGGAGAATCAACAATATTCAGTTATATTTAATAAGACATGGAAAAACTATAAAATTGTACACAGCAATCAGAGTCTGTAAACAGCAATACAAGTGGTAATTAAAACAATACTGAAAAAAGATAGAGATAAAAGGAAGGCATGCATGTTCAACAGTCTAACATTTGATGATAAGAATTTTTTTTTCTTTTATGGGCAATTACCTCTTAAATCTGAAAGTATCATTCTTTTCCTGACACCAAACTTTCTTTAATCCAGTGTGGTTTGCTGCCTAGTGAACCCAACCAACATATTTTAAGAGTATTCCACATTTTTTTCAATAATTCCAGAGGGAAACAAAAATTTAGAATGTTAGTGTCAAAGGCCAACTTCCCTAGGATTTTCAGGATTTTAACACTGAAAGTCCCAATCAGTCTTGGGAAAACCTAGGTTGTTATCCCATTAGCACTGGACTCTATAAATAAAAGACTATCTATAAATAAGAGTTATTTAAAATCAATGAGCTTGACCTCTACAAGTAAACACCGCAATATATAAGAACTAGCAGTGACTTCCTCAGTAGGACTCCTATAGCTGAGTAACTAATAACAAGAATCAATAAATTGGATGGTATCAACTGAAAAGCTTCTGCACGACAAAAGAAACAAGTAGCAGCATGAAGAGAGAAGCTGCATGGGAGAAAATCTTTGCAAGTTACTTTCCTAGCAGAAAATTAATGTCTATAATATATTAAAAATTAAGAAAAGCTCAACACTAAAATAAATATATAACCAATTTTAAAATATGCAAATGGATTAAACAGACATTTCATTTTTAAAAAAGAGAGAGAGAGGAGAGAGAGATAGGAGAGAGTGAGAGAGAATTTTTTTAATATTTATTTTTTAGTTTTCAGCGGACACAACATCTTTGTGTGTGGTTCTGAGGATCGAACCCGGGCCGCACGCATGCCAGGCAAGTGCGCTACCACTTGAGCTACATCCCCAGCCCAAACAGACATTTCTTATAGGGAGAAAAAATGGCTAATTATATGAAAAATTATTCAACATCTCTAGCCATCAGGAAAATGCAAATCAAAACTATACTGAAATTTCATCTCACTTAATGTTTTAGTTTGCTTTTTTATTGCTATGACCCAAAGACCTGAAAAGTACAAAATAGAGAAGAAAAAGTTTATTTGGGGCTCATGTTTTCAAAACTCTCAGTCTACACATAGCTAATTCCATTGCTCTGGGGCCAATGTGAGACATAACCTCATGCTGAAAGTGCATGGTAATCAGCAAGGAGAGAGAGAGAGAGAGAGAGAGAGAGAGAGAGAGAGAGAGAGAGAGAGAGAGTTCTGCTCACTGGGGACAAAACTATATACCCCAAAGATGGTCCCCAGGGATATACCTCCTCCAGCCACACCCTAACTACCCATAGTTACCACCCTGTTAATCTATATTAGTAGATTAATCCACCAATTACATTACACTTCATAATCTAATTCTTTTAATCTGAACATTCTTGCATTGTCTCATACATGAGCTTTGCGGGGATACATCATAACATTCAAGTTATTACAGCAATCATCAGTAACACAAATAATAGCAATATTCAAAATATGGCTTAGAGAAAGGCTGCATTTCAAATTGCTTTTTGGCTCAGGACCCAACCAGCAGGGGTACTGCTTCTCAGAGGTGGGTAAAAGAGAGAATTCAATGAAATTCAATGTCAGACAGTCATAGTCTCTTAGAGAATCAGAAATTTGATTTTATTAAACACAAAACAAAAAGAATTTGTTGAGGCCAAGCCAGTTGTGACCATAGCAGTGATGGTGGTTCACAGCAGAGAGGAGGGATAATATATAGAGAGAGAAATACAATTTACAAATTTTTCATGGAAATACCTGGAGATAAGAGAAGAAGACTGAACTTAGCTGATCCAAGGGAGCACAGTAAACTGGGGTCTGAAAGGTACTGTTTCCTAATTGGCAAGCAGAAAGCTGAGGCAGGAGCCAAATTGAGGTGGTCACACTGCAACTTGCTGCTAAAAGAGCATGGGAAATTGTAACAAACATTGTCATACTGTTCTGGCAAATGCCTCTCACATAGCCTAGAGTATACCTATCAGAATATTAGTGAAACAGACACAGAGAAGATTGCACACAGGTGGAGTCAAGTAAGAATTAGAAGGGGTGTGAAACAATTTGCTTTTGAGTCTGGCAGCTCACATGACTGAAGAAGGTTGGAAAACTGAATAGGCAGGTGTGTATACACTCAGAGACTACACCTAGGGAGATTATATTTATAGGCAATGGAATGTGTGAGAACTAGGAAGGGTTGACTCCTCTGCACTGTGAGTAGTATTCTTGAAAAACTCCTAAAATCCAGACATCAGCAGATAAACGTGACCCTTTGGGTTAGTTGATTTAAATTCTCCAGATCAAATAATACCCCACAAAGTTCATGAGGCCTGATTAAACCTATGAACGAGCTGTCAGAACTCTCCATTTAGACCTCTGAAGTAAACAAGCTCAGAAGTGCATAGGTATGATTTATATAAACAAAACTTCAATTAATAGTACTTCCCATTTCTTAATACTTTAAATTCATGAATAGTGAAGCTTAAAGTTTTAAGCTTCAGTTTTAAGCAATTCTGACTGGCAGCTCGGTGAGCAACAAAAAAATAAGAACAGTTTAACACTCCCGGCTATTTTGCTCTCCCACTCTCTTACTCTCTTTGGTACATAGCCAAGTAAAAAATGGAAAGAAAGACCATCGGGCACAACCAGTGACCATTCATTCTCATCCACATTTTTGACCACCGCAATGGAGACAATTCATTTATTACCTTTCATTTTCCATTAAGAATTCCCCCATCCTCTCTCTTTCTCTCTCTGTTTTCAGTGTTACTGTTGTGTAGATTTGTTTGTGGATGCACAGTATGTGTGTTTACATATATATGTGTTTGATTCTTTATTTTTTACAAATTTATAATAGTTATTTTCCCTAATATTATCTTTTGAGTGTTAGCCTTTTGTATTTATTTCTTTTCACTTTGGTTCTTTCTCTAACTGCCAAGTTTTCTTGTTTTCTCTGTCTCTTCCTTTTCTTTGTTTTCCCATCTTTCATCTCCATTAGAGCCATCACTTGCTACATCTCTTCTGCATTATCTCTGTTTACTTCTTCAAAATTATAAACATTGTTCTAACTTCTTGTTATATTTTCTTTTTTTCTTAGTTAACTGTATTTTTATCATCTCTTAGAACTATCTGGTTTATATAAATGCAGTTTTCGGGGCTGGGGATGTGGCTCAAGCGGTAGCGCGCTCGCCTGGCATGCGTGCAGCCCGGGTTCGATCCTCAGCACCACATACCAACAAAGATGTTGTGTCCGCCGAGAACTAAAAAATAAATATTAAAAAAAAAATTCTCTCTCTCTCTCTCTCTCTCTCTCTCTCTCTCTCTCTCTCTCTCTTTCTCTCTCTCCTCTCTCTCTCACTGTCTCTTAAAAAAAATAAATGCAGTTTTCACCATTAATGTTGTTGCAATTATTAGTTCTGTGGATCTCATAATTGATATCTGCTGTTTATTTTAATGACAGATCAATTTCATGGTTATTTTTTTGTTTGTGCTCTTGACAACTGCTGACCCCACCATTCTTGTTTTTATGGTATTTAGTGCTGTAGATGTCATAGTAGAGACTGAGTATTCATTTTAATGTTGTATATTGCTTGCTTTGGTTGTTGCTATGCTTGTTTCCCCCTTTTCTGTGGGATGCAGGAAATCCACAATGACACAAAAAAATTCACAGGGGACAGAGTCTGCTGCTGAACTAAGTCCAGCCAAGGGAGAGCTCACTTTTATGCACACATAAATTAACAACACTGAGACTTCAAATGTACTTTAATTCAAAGAATGGAAGACATAAATCTCCCAAACTAATTATCAGGCCCCAAGTGGAGTCCTTAGGTTCTACTCTTTGACATCCACTCCTATAGCAAAAATAGAGAGAATTAATAAAAATACTATGGATATATCACCTCCATGGGGTCTCAATTTAGTTTAATCTAGGACACTCTGGCAAGAGAGGAATGTCTCCTAAAAATATTGACACAGAATAGTGGAAGAGAAATTTATCCCTATTATGGTTTGGTTGTGAAGTGTCCCCAAAAACCTCACATATGAGACAATACAAGGAAATTCAGATAAATGATTAGACTGTGAAAGTCTTAACCCAAACAGTGAATCAATCCTCTGATATGGATTAAGTTCATGGTAACTAAAGTGGTAGTGCATGGCTGGTGGAAGTGATTCTTTGGGAGCATGGCTATAGGATATATATATATATATATATATATATATATATATATATATATATAGAATATCTCTTTCTCTCTTTCTGCCCCCTGATCATCATGTGAGCTTCTTCCCTCTGCTATACTCTTCCACCATGATGTTCAGCCTCACCTTGAACCCCAAGGAATAGACAGAGCTCTCTATGGACTGAGACCTTTGAAACTATAAGCCTATAAATACACTTTTCCTCCTCTACAGTTGTTCTGGTTGGGTCATTTTAGTCACAGTAGTTAAAAAGCTGACTAAAACAATACCAAACTGGTAACACACAACACAGAAATAGAAGAAATATGAAAAAAAAACAAGGTAACATGACACAACCTAAAGTTTATAATTGTCCAGCAATTGACTCCAAAGATATTGCAGTGAATAAAATATAATATAAAGAATTGGAAAAAGCATGGTAGTTCATTTCATCTTCTCAGGTGTTCTTCAATTACTTTATTCAGTGTTCTGTAGTTTTCATTGAAGAGATCTTCTACCTCTTTTGTTTGATTGAGTCCCAAGTATTTTTGTGAGACTATTGCGAATGCGGTAGTTTTCCTAATTTCTCTTTCAGTAGATTCATCACTGATGTATAAGGAACATGTTTGATTTATAGGTCTTAATTTTATGTGTTGCAACTTTACCAAATTCACTTACTAGTATTAAGACTTTTCTGGTGGAATTTTTTAGATCTACTAAATAGTAATGAAATTCCAATTAAAATCTCAATAATATTCTTCACAGAAATAGAAAAAGTAAATATGAAATTCATTTGAAAAAAATAAGAGACCCAGAATAGCCAAAACAGTCCTTAGCAAGAAGAGTGAAGCAGGAGGCATCACAATACCAGAACTTAAACTATAATACAGAGCCACAGTAACAAAAATGACATACTTTCACACCAAAACAGACACATAGAACAATGATACAGAATAGAAGACACAGAAACAAACCCACATAAATGAATTTAGCTCAAAGTAGGCAAAAGTACCAAAAATATTGACTGGAGAAAAGATAGCCTATTCAACTAATGGTTATAGGAAAATTGGAAATCCACAGAAAAAGAAATAAAGAAGAAAAAAAAGAAAGAAAGAAAGAAAGAAAGAAGAAAGAAAGAAGAAAGAAAGAAAGAAAGAAAGAAAGAAAGAAAGAAAGAAAGAAAAAATAAATTAAATTCCTGTCTCTCACCCTGCATTAGACTCTACTCAAAGTGGATCAAAGATGTAGGCACTTGAACAGATTAGATGAAAAAGTAGGCCCAAATCTTCACCATGTCAGCATAGGATCTGACTTCTTTAACAAGACTCCTAAAGTTCATGTAGTAAAATCAAGAATCAATAAATAGGATAGATTCAAACTAAAAAGCTGCTTTCAGCAAAGGATACAATTAATAATGTGAACATAGAGCCTATATATTGGGAGAAAATCTTTACCATAGGCACCTCAGAACATTAATCTCCAGGATATATAAAGAACTCAAAAAAAATTAACAGCAAGAAAACAAATAACCCAATCAATAAATGGGCTAAGGAACTGAACAGACACTTCACAGAAGAGGAAATAAATTGATCAACAAATAAATGAAAAAAAAATTCAACACCTCTAGCAATTATATAAATGAAAATCAAAACTACCCTAAGATTTTATCTCTCTCAGTCAGAGTGGCAACTATTCATAATACAAGCAACAATAAATGTTGGCAAGGATGTGGGGAAAATGTTCACTCATATGTTGCTGGTGGGACTGCAAATTAGTGTAATCATTATGGAAAGCAGTATGATGTTTCCCAAAAAACCTGGAATGGAACCACTATTTGGTTCAGCTCTCTTACTCCTATGTGTATAACCAAAGGACAGCATATCACAGTGATGCAGCCACATTAATATTTATAGCAGGTCAATTCACAGTAGCTTAACTCTAGAATAAACCTGGGTTTCTTTCAACAGATTAATGGATTCAAAAGAAAAAAACAGAAACATTACTCAGCCTTAAATAAGAATGAAAAAATGGCATTTGTCAGTAAATGGATGGAGCTGGAGAATATCATGCTAAGGGAAATAAGCCAATCCTAAAAAATCGAAGGCCAAATGTTTTCTCTGATATGTGGATGCTAATTCACAATAATTAGTGGGGGCTTTGGAAGAATACTATTACTTTTGGTTAGGTACAGGGGACTGAATGGAGAAAATGGAGTATGGAGGGAGGAAGGATAAGAGAACATATGAGACATTATTACCCTATGTACATACATGACTATATGACTGCTGTGATTCTGCATCATGTACAACAAGAAGAATGAGACATTATGCTCTGTTTATATATGACATGTCAAACTGCATTCTACTGTCATGATAACTAATTAGAATAAATAAAAAATAAAATATCAAATTAACTTTTACAGAGAGCAGGAAAATAGAATTTGAAAGAATAATAAAAATTGAAAAAAATGATTGTAAAAATGATCAATAAATGCCAAGAGAACACAGCAAAAAAGCTAAATGAATTTAGAAAGTCAGAATAGAATGTGGATGGGAAATCAAATAAGGAGACAAAGATATTGAATAAAAACTGAAAAGAAATCTTGAAAATGAAAGACAAAACAAAATATTCATTTGGAAATATCTTCAATAAAGTAGATTATGATGATGACAAAATCTCAGAGGTAAAAGACAAAGAGCTAGCCAAAATTCAGACAGCATTAAAGAAAAGAAAATAAGTAACCATGACCAGAATATACAGGAACACTGGAACAATATTAAGAGTCTTAATTGAAGAAGACTTTTAATTCAAGAGGGTTGTGAAATGTAGTCTAATGGAATGGTAATGATAAACTCTTTAGAAAAATAATAACATTTCCAAACATTGATAATGAGATGAATATCCAAATAAAGAAGTTATTCAGAAACCAAAATAGACAAATTAAAAAAAAAAAAAAACTTCTCCATAATACGCCTAACATACAGAACAAGAATAGAATTTAAAAGCCTCAAGAAAAAAAATTCAGGTCCCATTGAGAGGCAAGCCATTCAGAATTACCTCAAATTTTTCATCTCAAACTCTAATACAGGTGGTCTTGTAATGATGTGTTCCAAGCCTTTGATAAAATTATAGCCAAACAAGATTGCTATATCCACCAAAGCTAACTTTCAGAATTGAAAAAAGAATAAAAGTCTTCCAAGACAAACAGAAACTAAAAAAAAAAATGTGACCCCCAAACTGGCTCCACAGAAAGTACTTAAAGAAATATTTTACACAGTGAAATTAAAAAAAAAAAAAAAGAGCTCACCAAAGGACAAATTTCACTTGAAGAGTACCTAAATACTGGGTAATCCAATCTGATGTAATAGAGGAGCTCATGTTCCTGGCTTCTCCCTGGCATGAAACTGAGAAAGCAGCCAGGCAGCTTCTCCACAAGGTTTTTAAACAAGCAAATAAAGTGGGAGTCTTTACTGGAATTTAAAACTGTACATTCAAAGCAGACCTAGGGTGCAAGAGGTTGGATATAATTAAATGAGGAAAAAAGTCTTCAGTGGCACAGCCGCTGTCATGGCTGGGCTAGAAGCACAAGCCAGAGTGGTCCTTCCATGAGCGTAGTAGAGGGATAAGAGAATTAAAGGAACCCACATTTTGGGAAAACCTGAGGCATATCTGAGTACAGAATATTTAGGGACCAAGGACATTGCCCAACAGACCTGAAAAATTTGCTGCATGATATCCATCTGTAGAGAAAAATGCTGGCTGTATTACTCTACTAGAGTAATGCCAGTAGAACTAAAAAATTAATTTAGCAAAATTTCAAGATGCAAGATCAATATTTAAAGTCTACTGTATTTCAATGTAGAAACATTGAAGTATTATTCAGCCATAAAGAAAAATTAACATATGTAATTAGAAAGAAAATGTATGGAACTAGAGACCACTGTGTTAAGCAAAATAAGTCAAACTCAGAGGGTCAAGGTTGCATAATTTCTCTTAGATGTGGAAGCTAAATAGGAAAAAAGAAAAGAAAGTTGGGTGATAGGGATCTCATGAAAATCAAAGGGAGATCAATAAAGGAATGGGACCATGGAGTGGAAGGAGCAGAGGGAGGGAGAAAATGCAAGGAAGTTATATTGGCCAACTTATACTGCTTTATTTTGTGCATATACAAATATGTAACAATGAATTAAAAATCCATCACTATATATAACTATAACACACCAATATAAACATGAAAAGAGAAAGAATTTAGAAATGAAATCTTAACAGTATATATGAGCAACTGGAAAATAAATTTAAAACAGTATCATGGTATATAGCACTAAAATTTTGGCTATTTTTTAAATGTGTACAAGTTCTATATGGTGAAAAAATACAAATCATGGAAGAAAAAAATCAATGAAGGTCTAAATATATGAATATAAATATTCTCTATAAAATAAATAGTGTTTTCATGGTTCCTATTAATAAGTCACCTCTTCCCATACTGTTCCATAGATGCAACACTATTTATGATTATAAAAAAGTATTTAGGGGAAAATGTGTTTAAACTATACCAAACAGTACTGAAAAAGAATAATAACAAAACTACATTGATATTTATCATCAAAAATATAAATAAAGCCATGTGCAGTGGTGCACACCTGTAATCCCAGAGATTCAGAAGGCTGAGACAGGAGGATCATGAGTTCTAACCTAGCCTCAGCAGTGATGAGGCACTAAGCAACTCAACAAGACCCTGTCTCAAAATAAAATACAAAATAGGGCTGAGTATGTGGCACAGTGGTCAAGTGCCCCTGGATTCAATTCCCAGTAACCCTCCAAAAAACAATACAAATAAAAACAAGTGCTGGTGAGAAGGTGGGGAAATAGGAAAGAAGATACACTTTTGGTTGGAATATAAACTAGGACATCCACTATGGAATTGAGTATGGAAGTTTTGCAAAATTAATAAAAATAGAATTAACAGCTGGGGTTGTGCCTCAGTGGTAGAGTGCTCACCCAGCACGTGTGAGGCCCTGGGTTCGACCTCAGCACCACATAAAATAAATAAATAAGTAAATAAGTAAATAAATAAATAAATAAATAAAATTATAGTGTCCAACTACAACTAAAAAATAAAAATTTAAAAAATTACCATGTGATTCATCTATACCAATTCTTGGTATTTATCCAAAAGAATTAAAGCCAGCATACTTTAGACATACAAGCAAACCCATGATTTTACAGCACAACTCAAAATAGCCAGGTTATTTCATTAACTTAAGTGTCTGTCAGCAAATGACCAGATTAAGAAAATGTGACATGTATACACAAATAAGTTTTATTTAATCATAAAGAACAAAATTATGTAATTTGTAGGATAATAAATGGAAATAGAGAGGCTCAAGTAAAGCAAAGGAGCCAGAATCAGAAAGAGAAGTATCATTATATTTTCTCTCATATGTGGAAGATAATGGGGAAAAAGGAGGTTAATAAAAACAGAAGGGGGTATAAGAACATGGCAGAGAGTATCTGGTCAGCCAGCCCCAAACACTTCATAGTTTAGAATGGAAGCAGTGGAAGAATAGCAGACCAAAGAGGTGAGTAATATAGTAAATATTCTATTCTCAATATTGGACAGTCTGAGACTTGAAGAAACATAAAACTTGGTTATGGAACAGAAAATAAGAACAGAGATCGAGGCAGGGTAAGGGCAGGTAACAAACAGAAAGGGGGTAAGAATAGCACGTCACTTTCTTAATTACAGTTGGAAAGAAATGCAGAGAAAATTAAAATCTGACTGGAGAAACAAAGTCAGTTATGGAGATCAAGAAGTTTAACAATCATACTCTGAAAGATATGTTGGTCTTGGCAGTCATTTTGTAAAGTTCTCACCTAACCAGCCTCCTTAGAAGAAACTAAATTAACAAAGCTTCTCCCCACCTTCAGATACCAATCAATATAAGCAGACGGAATGCTTCTGCAATAAATTTATTCAATATTCTGCCTTGAAGAAATTTGTAGAAGGATTACCACTAGCTGAAAGTTACTGAAACTCCCTCCTGCTCACTATGGACAAGGGGAGTGGTTGTTGAACAAACCTGAGATATAATCACTCCCAGGATGTGTCAGCCCCAACCCAGTCCTCCACACATCTTCTGTAGGAAGTTAGACAAAGATGAAAGCAGTCACCCATGATGAACAGCCACAGGCAGTGAAAGCATAGAAGCAAGTGGAACAACTATCTCTAATCTAGTCAATGGAGGTGAGAGGCTCCCACAATTTTCAACCTCAGGCAGTAAGAGTTCAAATGCAGGCAACCTAACTGATTCTCTTTCCCAGTCACAGGTACAGTATCCTGGCAATCTACATCAGTCAGAGGGGAGCTTCTGTACCAAAGACCACCCACAGAGAGCCCACAATCATAGGTCTTACACTTTCCCACACAACTATCAGGCTCTGTGTCCCAAATTCTAATAAAATTCAAACCAGAAAGATGCATTAAGAATTTTCTTTGATTTGATCATTGCTCCCACTAGTGTTTGATCTGGTCCCTTCAGCACATTTCATTGCATTTCTTCTAATGTTTTAAAGCATTAAGCATTCTTTGTTTCCCTAGTTTACACTTGTTTCTCTTAGCCCCTCTTTCCTTCTTATATTATCTCCTACTGCTCCCAATCCCATACATCTTTTTAACTTGGTTATATTCTTTTCTACATTTTCTTTCATTTCTCCTTTTGCTTTCTTCTTTTGTAAAATAGATGGATAGACATAAAAGCATTATGAAGAATAATGGGCCAGGCATGCTTATAATCCCAGCAGCTCAAGAGGCTGAAACAGAAGGATTGAGAGTTCAAAGTCAGCCTCAGCAACTAGCGAGGCCCTAAGCAACTCAGTGAGATCCTGTCTCTAAATAAAATACAAAATAGGTCTTTGAATGTGGCTCAGTAGTCAAGTGTCCTTAAGTTCAATTCCTGGTACCCCTCCTCCCAAATTTATACAAATAATAACAAGTGTTAGTGAGAAAGTGGGGAAATCTGAAAGCAGATACACTGCTGGTGGGAATATAAATATGTGGCACAGTGGTGGAATGCCCCTGAGTTTAATCCCTGTCCCCCAAAAAAAAGTAATGGAAAAAAACACCCCAAACACTTCACAACACTTCAATAATCGATCCCATTGAAATGACAGTGGGGAATATGTTGGAGAAAGAATTTGGAAACTCCATACTTAAAATGCTCGATGAACTTTAAAAAAAGACGTAAGGAATGAAAAAGAACAAAAAAGAAACCATTCTCATTTCAGCAGATTAAATAGTATGCTATTTATAAAGAATAAATCACAGAAGAAATCAAGAAAGATATAAACATGTTATAAAAAATAAGAATAGAGATAAAACAGCAGATCCTCTGTGACACTCTGAAGACAGTTCTAAATGGAAAATTTATAGCACTGAGATTCTACATTAAACAAAATAGAAAGATACCAAGTAAATATTCTAAAATTACACCGCAAAGCCCTATAAAAGGAAAAAGAAACTAATTCCAAAATTAGTAGAAGACAAAAATAATTAAAATCAAGGCCAAAATTAATAAAATTGAAATAAAAATAAAAATGATAAATGAAAAAAGAGTTTGTTCTTTGAAATAATAAACAAGATTTATAAATTATTAGCCAAACTAACCAAAAGAGAGAAAACACTCAAATTATCAAAATTACTGATGAAAAAGGAACAGAAGACGCTAAAGAAATTCAGAGGATCATTAGAAAGTAGTTTGAAAATTTATATTCTAACAAGCTAGAAAATCTTGAAGCTATTGACAAATTACTAGAGACATATGACCTACCCAAACTGAACTTTAAGTATATAGAAAACTTAAACAGACCAATATCAAACAATGAAATTAAATAAGCAATTAAAATCTTTACAACAAAATAAGCCCAGGACCTGATGAATTTTCATCCAATTTCTACCAGACCTTTGAAAAACAACTAATGTGAATCCTCCTCAAATTATGCCATGAAATAGAAAAGGAAAGATCACTGCCAAATTCATTCTATGTATCAGTATCACCCAAATGCCAAAACCAGACAAAGGTTCGTTAAGAAAATAAAACTTCAGACCAATATCCCTGATGAACTTAGACACAAAAATACTTGGTAATTCACATTCAAAAATACATTAAGAAGATACCATAATTAAAAGATCTTCATTTCAGAGATGAAAACATATGAAATTCAATAAATGTCATTCCCCATATAGTTTCATAACAAGAATCACATGATTATCTCTATAGACGCAGAAAAAAAGCATTTGACAAACTCCATTTATGTTTAAAACACTAGAGAAGGTAGCGATGGAAGGAAATTATCTCAACATGATAAAGGTTAATATATGGCAAACCCAAGGTTAGCATCATACTGAATGGAGAAAAACTGAAATAATTTCCTCTAAAAATTGGAAGGTTCTCCACAAGACAAGTATGTCCAACTCTCACCATTTCTATTCAACATAGTTCTTCAAAATTCTAACCAGAGGAAAGAGAAGGATTTTAAAGGGATTCAAATAGAGGAGGAGGACATCAAATTATTTTTGTTTGCTGATAACATGATCCAATAGTTACAACAGAAAAAAGAAGCAGGCTTCAAATCAACATACATAAACCAATCACTTTTCTATACTAAAACAATGAATCGGCTAAAAAAAAAATTAGGAAAACTATCCCATTCACAACAACTGCAAATAAAATGAAATAGAATACTTAAAAATAAATCTCACTGAGGGAGTAAAAGACCTCTACATGAAAACTATAGAACATGTAAGAAAGAAATTGAAGAAGACCTTATAAGATGGAAAGAACACTCATGTTCTTGGATAGGCAAAATTAATATTGTCAACATATCCATACCACAAAAATTGTTATACAGACTCAAAGCAATCCCATAAAATAACCAATGACATTCTTCACAGAATTAGAGAAGTTCGAAAATTCATTTGGAAGAATAATAGATCCAAAATATACAAAGCAATGCTGATCAAAAAAAGAGATGCTGGAGGCAATCACAATACTTGATCTCAAATGACATTTCAGAGGTGTAGTAACAAAAACAGCATGATATTGGCACTAAAAAACAATGTGAAGACCAATGGAATAGAAGACACAGAGGCAAATACACAAAGATATAGTCATCTGATACTCAACAGAGATGCCCAAAATACACATGGGAGAAAAGGGTCTTAAAAAAATGGTGCTAAGAATGAAACTTGATCCCTATCTCTCATTCTGTGCAACAGTCAAATCAAAGTAGATCAAAGACCTAGAAGGCAGATCAGAAATTTTTAAAATTATTGAACACAAATATGGGCTCAGCATTCCAAAATATTGGCAGAGGTACTGAATTCCTTACCAAGATTCCTAATGTGCAAGAAATAAAATTAAGAATCATTAAGTGGGACAGCAAGAAATAAAAAGGTTCTGCACAGCAAAGCAATTAAGAGCATGAAGAAGAGCCTAGGCAATGGTGTAAAATATTTACCACCTGCTCCTCAAATAGGGCACTAATATACAGAATTTATAAAGAACTAAAAAAAGAACATTAAAAATTAATTTAAAATATTAATTTATGGACAAAAGAGCTAAACAGACACTTCTCAAAAAATACAAATTGTCAACAAATATATGAAAAAAAAAGTTCTACATCTCTACACTGAAAAGGCAAATTAAAACAACATTGGAAGGCTTGGGTTCTGGCTCAGCAGTAGAGTGCTTGTCAAGCATTTGTGAGTCCCTGGGTTCAATCCTCAGCACCACATATAAATAAATAAACAAAATAAAGGTATTGTAACCAACTACTACTAAAAAATTGTATTAAAAACTACATTAGGGGCTCAAGTGGTAACGCACTTTCCTGGCATGTGTGCGGCCTGGGTTCCATCCTCAGCACCACATACAAACAAAGATGTTGTGTCTGCGAAAACTAAAAAAAATATATATATATTAAAAAATTCTCTCTCTCTCTCTTTCTCTCTCTCTCTTTCTCTCTCTCTCTCAAAAAAAAACTACATTAGAATTTCATCTTTAGTCAGAATAGCAATTATTAAGAATACAAATAATAACAAACATTGGTGAGAATGTGGAAGGAAAAGGCACACTCATATATTGTTGGTAGGATTTCAGATTAGCACAATCACTCTGGAAAACAGTATGGAGATTCCTAAAAAAACACTAGGAATGGAACCTCCAAATGAACCAGCTATTTTAATGCTTGGTATTTATAAAAAAATCTATAATCAACATTTTATAAGGATGCAGCCAAATGAATGTTAATAGCAGCGCAATTCACAATAAGCAACTAATGGAATGAGCCAAGATGGCTCTCTGTAGATAAATGGATGAAGAAAATATGGCATATATACACAATGGAGTTATATTCAATCATAAAGAAGAATGAAATTATCACAATTGCCTGTAAATTAATGGAACTGGAGAGCATCATGCTAAGTGAAACAAGTCAGACCCAGAAAACAAAGGGTCAAATGTATTCTCTCATATACGGAAGCTAGACAAAAATAAGGAAAAAATAAAGAAGGTGGTTTAATTCCATGAAAATAAAAGAGAGATCAGTGGAGTAGAGGAGGTAGATTGAGTGGGTAAGAAGAGGGAAGGAAAAAGGAAGGAATGATGGTATGAAATTAACTAAACTATCCTATGTGCGTACAGAAATATATCACAGTGAATTGCAACTTTATGTATATTTATATAGCCTTCTTTAAAAAGAAAAAAAAAACTATAAATGAATAAAAGGGAGACCTGTAGTAGAGAGAGTAGAGGAAAGGAAAAAAAGGAAGAGGGAAAGGGAAGAAAAGAGGAAATACTGGGGTCTGTAATGGATCAAATTTTATTCTGGTCTTGTATAATTGGGACTAAATAAACCTCCAAATTGTACATAATTATAATGCAACAATAAAAAATGAAAAAAATAGTTGAAGATGGAAAAAATAAAAGACATAAAATGTAAATTTTCTTTTACGAATATTGTGATTTTGTACTTCATGTCACATTCTATGCTTTATTTTGAGCTAGTTTTCAAAGATTAATGTAATGTTATGTCTAGTTTCTTTTTTTCTTTTTGCATATCAATTATTCAATTAGCATTTGTTGAAAAGTCTGTTTTCTCCAATTAATTACAAGAAACTTTTGTTAACAATTAATCAATCATTTTAAAAAATAAAAAGAAGAAAAAAAGGACTCACGCTAAAGTCAGTCTTGTGTTATTAAATTCACTTTCAAAACAAATGAAAGAGAATTTTTAATATTTATGTTTTAGTTTTAGGTGGACACAATATCTTTATTTTATTTTTATGTGGTTCTGAGAATTGATCCCAGTGTCTCCTGCATGCTAGGTGAGTGTGCTGCCACTTGAGCCACATCCCCAGCCCCATGAAAGAGAAATTTAATCAAGGAATAATACTCCTTCCAAATAATGATACAAAATAATGAGAAAATCATTTACAAAAAAATACAACATGTATAACACATACCAAAATTAGCTCAAAGTGAGTTATAATAGTATATGTAAAATTTTAAAATATTAAAATTTTTTAAAAATATTTTATTGTAGTTGTAGTTGGACACAAGGACATTTATTTTATTGTTATGTGGAGCTGAAGATTGAACCCAGAACTCCTCATTTGCTAGGCGAGTGCTCTACCACTGAGCCACAACCCCAGCCCCTAAAACTATTAATCTTATACAATTAAATGTAAGAGAATGCAATTATAATCTTGAATTGGACAAGACTTTTTTTAGGGGGACAAAAACAAAATATAAAATCCATAAAATTAAGAAAAATGTTAAGATAATTTTTCCAAAATTTAAATTTTTTCTTGTTAAATGATATTATTAATCAATGTATTCTTCTTTTTTTATTTTTTTTATTGGTTGTCCAAAACATTACAAAGCTCTTGACATATCATATTTCATACATTAGATTCAAGTGAGTTATGAACTCCCATTTTTACCCCAAATACAGATTGCAGAATCACATCGGTTACACATCCACATTTTTACATAATGCCATATTAGTAACTGTTGTATTCTGCTACCTTTCCTATCCTCTACTATCCCCCCTTCCCTCCACTCCCATCTTCTCACTCTACCCCAACTACTGTAATTCATTTATCTACTTGTTTATTTTCCCATTCCCCTCACAAACTCTTATATGTAATTTTGTATAACAATGAGGGTCTCCCTCCATTTCCATGCAATTCCCCCTTTCTCTCCCTTTTCCTCCCACCTCATGTCTCTGTTTAATGTTAATCTTTTCTTCCTGCTCTTCCTCCCTGCTCTGTTCTTAGTTGCTCTCATTATATCAAAGAAGACATTTGGTATTTGTTTTTTAGGGATTGGCTAGCTTCACTAAGCATAATCTGCTCTAGTGCCATCCATTTCTCTGCAAAATCCATGATTTTGTCATTTTTTAGTGCTACGTAATACTCCATGGTGTATAAATGCCACATTTTTTTATCCATTCATCCATTGAAGGGCATCTGGGTTGGTTCCACAGTCTAGCTATTGTGAATTGTGCTGCTATGAACATTGATGTGGCAGTATCCCTGTAGTATGCTCTTTTAAGGTTTTCAGGGAATAGTCCCAGAAGGGCAATAGCTGGGTCAAATGGTGGTTCCATTCCCAGCTTTCCCAGGAATCTCCACACTGCTTTACAAATTGACCACACCAGTTTGCAGTCCCACCAGCAATATACAAGAGTACCCTTTTCCCCACATCCTCACCAGCACTTGTTGTTGTTTGACTTCATAATGGCTGCCAATCTTACTGGAGTGAGATGGTATCTTAGGGTGGCTTTGATTTGCATTTCTCTGACTGCTAGAGATGGTGAGCATTTTTTCATGTACTTGTCGATTGATTGTATGTCTTCCTCTGAGAAGTTTCTGTTTAGGTCCTTGGCCCATTTGTTGATTGGGTTATTTGTTATCTTATTGTCTAATTTTTTGAGTTCTTTGTATACTCTGGGTATTAGGGCTCTATCTGAAGTGTGAGGAGTAAAAATTTGTTCCCAGGATGTAGGCTCCCTATTTACCTCTCTTATTGTTTCTCTTGCTGAGAAAAAACTTTTTAGCTTAAGTAAGTCCCATTTGTTGATTCTTGCTATTAACTCTTGTGCTATGGGTGTCCTATTAAGGAATTTGGAGCCCGACCCCATAATATGTAGATCGGAGCCAACTTTTTCTTCTATCAGATGCAGAGTCTCTGATTTGATATCAAGCTCCTTGATCCATTTTGAGTTAACTTTTGTGCATGCTGAGAGAAAGGGTTTCAGTTTCATTGTGTTGCATATGGATTTCCAGTTTTCCCAATACCATTTGTAGAAGATGGTCTCCTTCCTCCATTGCATGCTTTTAGCCCCTTTATCAAATATAAGATAGTTGTAAGTTTGTGGATTAGTCTCTGTGTCCTCTATTCTGTACCATTGGTCGACCCGCCTGTTTTGGTACCAGTACCATGCTGTTTTTTTTACTATTGCTCTGTAATATAGTTTGAAATCTGGTATCGCTATACCGCCTGATTCACACTTCCTGCTTAGAATTGCTTTTGCTATTCTGGGTCTTTTATTTTTCCATATGAATTTCATGATTGCTTTATCTATTTCTACAAGAAATTCCATTGGGATTTTGATTGGCATTGCATTAAACCTATAGAGAACTTTTGGTAATATCGCCATTTTGATGATGTTAGTTCTGCCTATCCATGAACAGGGTATATTTTTCCATCTTCTAAGATCTTCTTCTACTTCTCTCTTTAGGGTTCTGTAGTTTTCATTGTATAAATCTTTCACCTCTTTTGTTAGGTTGATTCCCAAGTATTTTATTTTTTTTGAGGATATTGTGAATGGAGTGTTTTTCCTCATTTCCCTTTAAGGAGTTTTCTCGCTGATATACAGAAATGCCTTTGATTTATGTGTGTTGATTTTATATCCTTCCACTTTGCTGAATTCATTTATTAGTTCTAGTAGTTTCTTTGTAGACCCTTTTGGGTCTTCTAGGTATAGAATCATATCATCTGCAAATAGTGATAATTTAAGTTCTTCTTTTCCTATTTTTATGCCTTTAATTTCTTTCGTTTGTCTAATTGTTCTGGCCAGTGTTTCGAGAACTATATTGAATA